>NC_091083.1:43586590-44197954 GCF_032405125.1 Capricornis sumatraensis
CTTGGGATGGAGATGGGGGGAGGATGCTGGAGTCGGGGAGCATTGTCTATAGGGAGTTTATAACAGTAACCAGACCCCACTGATCGGCTTTCTCTTCTCATCATTCCTAAAAGTGGCAGAGGTAAAATACTCGTCCCTGGGGGGCACTGCCGCATTCCACCTTGGCACAGCAGCATGAGCCAATGTCTGCCTAGCTCCCCTGCTGTACTTGGGTTTGCAAGGATACAGAAGCCACATCCGTTGCTCAGGGCTCACCCCTCGTCCCCCTGGTTGGAAAGTGAGTCTAGAGGCCATCTAAGCTAGAGATTTCTGAGCCCACGGCATGGCTTTGTTTATCAAGCGCAGTTTTTAACATTCTTCTGAATAGTTGCCTCATGTTAAAATCTGAGAGATGTCCTATAAAAATAAAACCAGCAATGGTGAATTTCCAGCTTCTCTTAAAAACTGGAAAGATCTAGCCTCACTGAGACACTCTGCCATGGGAGCCTGGGGTGACCAGCCCTTTAAGGATGACACCTGCCCCAGCCTTTAGGATCCTCACCCCACCAGCGGTGGGCGTGTGGGTCCTCCTTGTCTGCCGCCCACCACTGCGCTCACATCTGCGAGCTTGTCCCCTGCCACCCAGAGCAGAGGGTTGGTCCCCTGGCCCCGCTCTCCCTCACCAACCCCGTCCACAGCTACAGCTGCCAGGAAACCAGCCATGACTCAAAAACCCACGACATTTTTCACTGTTTCTTTGCCAGAGTTTTATACTGAATCTTATTTCCTATTACTATCCAGTCACCATCCTGGCCAGCTTATCTCCTTGCTGAGACCCACCCCCTCTTACCCTGGCTTTCCCTCGCCTTTGCCTTGCTGCCGCCTGCCTTCCGCTATGGTCTCCCTCTGTCTGCATCCTCCCCAGCACAGGGCCCTGCCCCACCTTCCTAACCATCTTCCCCTCTACGTATCATTATTGCTCTGAAATTGCTTATCTTCGTCGTCTTAATGGCAGGTCTTACTCTGTGAATTGGTTAATGACAAGATACAGCCTTCTAGGGAGAATCGGGACCCAGAGTTTGCCTTCGAAAAAGCTGGTAGACACAGGTACTGCACATCCCACGGGCAAGGAGGTTTGGGGCAGCTGAGGTCAGGCAATGAGGACCACATGGGCCACAGGCTCAGGGTTTAGACAAGAGCTGGGACTTGGCCTGGAGCTGCAGGTGCCAGCGGAGGGGCCTAGAGTCCAGAACAAGGCTTGAATCTGGGGACCAGTTTCTGTTTCCTGCCTAAGGTGAAGGCCTGCTCGGGGTGGGGGTGGGAGGGAGGCCTCCAGTGTACAGATGGAGCAGGTCTTTTTCACCCTTGTATCATCAGGCACATGGCCATCAAATAGATTGAGTAACTTAGCCCAACCATTAGATCTCTCCAACCATTATACTGATTACAAATTAGTAATACTTTGCTATGAACATTGCTTTTTAAGTTGCTTCATTTTCCTGTTGGGGAATGTGTTGTATATTGCCAGCTACATATATGATCAGTTTCTTTAAAGGAAAAGTATTTTGTCTTTGATGTCTTCTCTCATGACTCTTTAGAATCATGCAAACAGTCTTTTTTTTTTTTTTTTTTTTTTTAAGGAATTTACTAACCAAGCTCTTTGGAGACTGTTGTGACCCTGACAGACCTAACCTAGAACAGTTAACACTCCACCAGTGTCCCTGTGGACTGCAAATAGATGACAAGGGCTAAATCCCTCTTTCCACTCCTTCCTGTTCTTTCTAAAAATAAAGAAAATTTCATTGCAATGGGATCTGAATGGAGAAATAATAGTCATTTTTTCTGCATTCAGAAATAGAGGACGTAACCTCTACTTCAGCCAGCAGTTTTCAATTTCTTAGCAGTGACAATTTAAGTAAATTTCATATGAGTGGAGGAGATCTAACTTTGTTATGATTGACAATGTGAAATTAGCCTTTTCAGCTGTTCAGATTATCTGGTGTTCCTATCAGTTAGGTGGGATGTGCAGTGAGATTGCACAGCTGTGGATGTGAACCTCACTGAAGTCTGAAAAGGGTTAAAAGCCACTTCCTCTGATGGATTTAAAACAGCCACCTTTGCAGACAAGTTTTTCAAACCACCCCGTTTTGCATCTTTGTCAAGAGACAGTCTAGTTGCTGTGTCTTTATGTTTAGATTATATTACAGATATATTTCAATAAACCATGAAGAGCCACCGTAGATTCTAGAAGCTGACCATCTGGGCTCAAATAAACATCTCTTGAGGCACCTGTTTTATTTTATAGGCTCTGTAACCACAGTGACATCCTACGAGAAGGCCCTGATGCCTGCGGAGCCGGTGTCCTTCACCAGCTCCCGCGACTCTGCCCTGGGGGTGGCAGTGACAAAGAGCAAGTCAGGTATGACAGTCATCAAATTGCTGCTGTGGTGGGTAGGCCCTTCTCGTTCCCAGATAAGGGTGGAAAAACACTGCCGTACACAGTCAGCTCTGTGCTGGACACCCAGAGCATCGATATAACTGTGGCCTCACCATCTACTTCTTTGTGAACGTATTTGTTTCTCATTGTTAATTGGATACATCTGCTCAATCCCTGCTCATATATCTTGCTCAGTCCCTGCACGTGTATCTGCTGAACCCCTGCCCATAGCAACATTTTAAGGCATACTGGTGGTGAGGGAACATGGGTAAGCTCAGTCTCACATGTTCACATAACTTGGTGAACACCCAGATGGTAGTCTAGCAGAACCTTGCGCTGGACAGGTATCTTTGCCATATCCAAACCCCAGATGGGTCCCTGCGTTTCCAAGGTCATGCTGGTGATGCAGGCCTCTGATGAATATAGTTCCTGTACCAACAGCATCAACACATCCTGGAAGCTTGTTAGAAATGCACGTTCTTGGGTCCCACCCCAGATCCACTGAACCAGGGGTCTGGAGGTGGGGCCCTGCCATCTGGGCTTGAATGCATGCTTACCTCTGCTCCCTCAAGTGTGAGAGCGCTGCTCCAGCCATGTGCCTTCAGTGGCTCAAAAGCAGGCGTGAGTGAGCAGGGTTAATCGTTTGCAGGGTGGTTGGCACACGTGAGTCATGGTTCTTTCTGAATCAGTCAGAAATCTATCCCTCCACACACGTTCTCAGCACTCTGGGTGTCTTGTCAGGGCCTCAGAAGCTTTATGCCATCTGGGCTTCTGAATTAAATTCACAGCATTGCAGATAGATAATATGTGTAGTGGTTTCTCCAGTGCTGCCCCTGGTAGGTGCCTAATTCATGGGTGCATGAGTGTTACCAGTGTCCTTACCCTGGTTTTTATTTGGAGGACTGACTGAAGTGAACTCCCCTCACTGAAGTCTGTCCCCACCGTTTTCTAGCCAAGAACAAGTGGTTGCTCAGGTGTGGTCAGCCCACCTGAAAGGGCCTTGTCTGGCCGGGAGAGTGAGATGGCTTTCAGGTCTGGTTGTTTTACATCTGGTGTCAGCTGTCCTTTCTGTGTGTCATGCAGACTCTTTTGTATTAAGGATATAAACAGGCAGGATAACGTGGTTTTCAGAGTGGAATTCGGCATAAATCCATAAATCCGAATCGGGTCCCTTCAGGGCGTGAGGAGCCGTCAGGGTAATGGTCTCTAAAAGGACCTTGTCCCAAGAAAACATGGCTGATCACAGGATTCCATCCCACAGATCACAGAGTGAGGGTCACCAGTGCTGAACGTGTTTACATCTGCTTCTGAATCTTGCTGTGATCTCCACACTACAGAGAATGTGGGACTTGCCTGTCCTGGTCAGTAGCTTTCCAGCTTACAGCAGTGAAGGGTGATGCATGGAAATCCTCTTTCATGTTTTTTATCATGCGAAGTGAAGATAAAGACAGTCTTAAAATGCCCTTTACAAGGGTAGGAGAAGCTGGCTAGGGAGGAGTCTCTCTGGCCATTTGGTGATTGTATGCAGTAAGGCTCTTCAGCTGGACCCCCCACTTCTTTCTCACCGTCTTCTGTGTCTGTTGATATACTGTTTGGCATAAACCACAGTGGTGGTATGTTGCATGAAGGCATATACGCATTTATAATTCTCTCTGTGGACTGAGTTGTTAGACTAGGTGATTCATCATGTGACTCTCTTAACCTGGGCTGCCAGACTGTGGCATGGTGATAAGATATGCCATCTCCATCGACTCAGCCTGCGTTTGTTACAGTTTCTCAACATGCATAAATAGAGCGTCCGTTCCCATTATGAGAGGTTGTGTTTTCCATGACTATTGATCTACAGTTATGTATAAATCAGCCTTCCAAGAAGAAATGATCTTTCTTTATGACCAACACAAATTTTAAAATTAATATCTGGAGCCTTCGGAACTGTGTCTCTGCCACAGTCATTTTTTAAAGCCAGATAAAGAAGTCAGGAATGGTTCCTGAAGTCACTGTTGTGGTCTGTTATAATCAGAATTACCCCGTGTCATGACTGAGGATGCTGTTCCTTGCACACTGATTGCCACTGCCTCCCTCTCTGCCTCTGCCTCAGAAAAAGCCCCAGGTGTCTACCTGACCTTTGAGAGACAGGCAGTCAGGTCTTAGCTGCCAGTCCTTCCTAACAGGTCTTAATCCCGGCATCACGCTCCCCTGCCCTCCGCATGTTCACCACCTCCTGTGCCCTCAGTGCCCAGGAGGTATTCCTAGTGCTGTGCTTAGTCACTCAGTCGTGTCCAGCTCTTTGCGACCGCATGGACTGTAGCCCACCAGGCTCCTCTGTCCATGGAATTCTCCAGGCAGGAATACTGGAGTGGGTTGCCATGCTCTCCTCCAGGGGATCTTCGCAACCCAGGGATTGAACCCAGGTCTTCTGCATTACAGGCAAGGTATTGCTAGGCATTTCCCTATATGGGGTACTCCTATCTGCCAGGGAGAGCCCTTAGACCGAAGCTGTCAGCTGGTCCTTCCAGAAACACAGATTTGACGAGAATCATCTACTTCTGTTTCTCAATTGCTAGTGACATTGATGTCAACTGGGCAGAATGGGAAGACTCTAACATCATATGGGCTCCTGAAAGCCTGTAAATAGAGCCGTGTTTTGTGTGGCCATGGCCCTGCTTGTGCCCCTGACCAAACCTCGGCAAGCAACATCCGTCTCTTTGCTTCCGTTCCATCCAGAAAATGGGACACCTGGTCCACAGCATAGATTGGAAAGATAGATTTCTGAATTCTCTATCACAAAAAGAAGCCTCTTCAAAGAAAAAAGGACAAAACCATTCCTATCATCATTATTATTGTTATTACTGATTTTTGTTATACCTGGGATTAAATGTTCTAAGACCTTCATGTGAAAGGCTTACTGTTACTAGCAAGTTGTTATTTTAGACAATTATGAGTTTTCAAAATATGATGCATGTCATTTGAGGCAGTTGATTTAAAAAAATTGTTCTTTATTTCCTCCTGGAAAATATATTTTAACATAAAAGTGATTATTTAATCACTTCGTCTTCTACAGAAACTGTAATGAAACTACCCATGATTTTATGTCTTTTCCAGGTGCAATTAATTGTCTCTGTCCGTTGCTCCTTTCAGATACATTCGCCCCATTGTGCTTTCAAACTAATGCTGAAAAATTGTCAGGTTTATAGGATTTGGAGTATAGTATGTAGAATCTATTTTATTCTGCTTATGTTCAGAATAAAATTTAAGATATTTATTATTTTGTCTGCATTTAAAACTTTGGTCAGATTACCCATCTGTTGTAAATCAGTTATAGTTAGGAAATGCTGGTACCTTTGCTTAAATTGCAGTTTCCTCATTGGAAACCATTATAAGTATATGAAATTAATTATAGACTTTAAAATCTATTTTTAATTAGAGGAGTATATAATTGAGCTGACATCATGCTTTGGTTTTTTTTTTTTTTCTATGTGATGTTGATACTAGAAACTTTGCAAAGTGAAGTGGACAAAAGAGGAAAAAACTCCTTTAAGTCCTCTGAACTGCTCTGTAGATGTTCTAATTCTGTCTGTTTGTGTAGAACCAGGGGCAGGACTCCATGCAGGGTCCACCATGGCCCAAACCTCCTGGTTGCCAGGTGTTGGCTTAGCCACTCAGAAGTCACAGATTCTGATGCTGTTTCTCCTCCAGAAGTTCATTTGCTTCTTGAGCCTGTGGGTTTTCTCCTTTTATGAAGCAAGTGTAATAATTACAGAAAACCTCAGCTAGTGCTTTCATGCCAGGACGCAAAGGATGGTTACAGTTGGAAGAGGTGTTAGTAACCAGGGTCTTGCCCTTGGCTTTGCTTCTGCAGAAACCATGTGTCTCAGTCACCAGAGGCTGGTGTCTGATAAGTCAGTGCATCCCAACTAACTCATCCTCATTAAACTTGTTTTCAAGTTGAATTCAACCTAACTAAATATGCTTTCTAGATAGAAACAATTGATTTTACTCATTATGAGAAATATACCTGCTGACTAGACTAGAATTTGACAATGGCCCGTGTGTGCATTTTCCTAGGAGGGAAATCACTGTAAACCCAGATGCAAATGCAAAGGGTAACTCATTGACATAGAACAGAACAGAGGACTTGGAAGCTTTATGACGTTGGTGGGGCCTAGATGTCACCAGGAGAGACAAGTTGCTCAAGGGGCTTCCTACCAGACCAGCCAGGAACCTTGGAATCATCTGGGGAAGTTTTTAAATAAGTTCAAGGATTCCAGTGATGCATCCCACTTTATTCAAGTCTTGGGGAAAAGCAAGGGTTAGGTCAGGCCAAATCTTATAATAATTAAGATTTCTTTTTAAAGGTTCTGAATTACACCTAGACTTTTTCCCCATTTTATTATGAAAATTTCCAAACGTCCAGAAAAGTGAGAAAAACTGTAATGCCAACATACCTACAATCCAGCTTCTACCATTGACATTTTATTACACTCCCAAATCTATTTTCCATCCATCCATCCATCAATTCCAATCTGTTATTTTTATGCATTTCCAAGTAAGTTACACATATTAGTACGCAGATTTTTAGTATATACTTTGACATGTTTTGGAGAAGGAAATGGCAACCCACTCCGGTACTCTTACCTGGAAAATCCCATGGATGGAGAAGCCTGATAGGCTACAGTCCATGGGGTAGCAAAGGGCTGGACATGACTGAGCAACTTGACTTTCACTTTGACATGTTTAAACATCTACAGAAGTAGGCGTGAATATAATGAAGCCCCACGTACCCTCTCTCAGACCCACAGTGGTCAACATTTTGCTAGTCTTGTTTTATCTCTCCCTCACCCACACTTTTTCTTCATTAGTTTAAAACAGACAACATTTTTTCCTCTCACAAATACATCTCTAACATACAAGTATTTAATACTTGACCACTTAAGAAAATTCTTTGTTACCTAGTCCTTGTCAGTTTGCTTTGGTTTTCTGAAAAGCAGTCTGTCTACATTTGCAGTCTTTGAATCAGGATCCAAATGTAAACTATAAACTGCTGGTTGGATCGGGATCCAGAATTATATTCCAGGCAGCTTATTCTGGCAGAACGCCATCACAGGCAGCGCTGGTCCTTCTTACTTCACCTCCTCAGGCGGCACGTGACTGCTCGTCCCTTCGTATGTGCTCCCAGGACTGGGCTGAGGACTTGAGCACTGGCATACGGGTGCCTCTGATTCAAAGCTTCCATTATGCAGTTTCCTCAACATTATGATCATTTCCTAGGTGCATTCATTAATTTGGACTTCGAAAACAGTGACTTTTCTAATGCAGCCCTTTCTTTGCATCTATTAATTGAAAACACTTTTCCCATCAACTACTTGGTAACTCTGATTTTTTTTTTAATTTGTGTTTTTTGTTGTTGACCACAGAGGCAGGATAAATGCTTGACTCCATCCCTTTCTTTAATCAGTTTCCAGAATAACAAATTATTTCTCTAGTAGTGTCCAAAGGTTGGTTTGTTGATACTTTGGTGGTAAAAACACACATAAACATAACATTTACCACCTTAACCATTTTAAGTGTACAGTTCAGTAGCATTAAGTACATTCACATTTTTGTGCATCAGATCTCTAGAGCTTTGTCATCTTACAGAACTGGAGCTCTGTCCCCATTAAACAAGTCCCCAGTCCTCCTTCCCCTAGCCCCTGGCAGCCACCACTCTACTCTGCCTCTGAATTTGACTGTTCTCGGCATCTTATGTAAGTGGAATCATACTGCTTTTTTGTGACTGGCTTATATAATGGAGTAGAATGTCATGTTGTAGTACATCTATGTTGTAGTCTGTGACAAAGATTTCCTTCCTTTTCCAGGGTGAATCCAAAGGTTTTTTATTATTTATCTTTTAAATGAACTCATGTATTTTTATACATGCACCACGTTCCAGTCCATATTAATCATTGTTCTTTTGGCTCTCACACTATCTCGTCTTTGGCCAGTGGGTGCCTCTTCAGCACAACCCCTGAGACCTGTTCACACAACTCAGGGTCCGAGAGCTTCTTCACTTCCTGGGACAAGGTGCTCCAGGCTCATCTGATGTGTTTCCTGCCTCCGGCCTGAAATATAGCACATTTTTTTCTTCTGTTTAGTATCTAAATACTATATTATAGGCAGCAATATAGGCTTACGTTGGACTTTTTCCTAATAGTAACTTATTAAAAAAAATATTGAATGCACTGCAAGAGTATAATAAGAATAAACTAATTGAGGTGGAGCTACGAACTGTTGTTTTGCTTTACATTTAAGAGGAGCCTGACCACCTCTGCACTAGTTAGAAACAGTGGCCACACGTCAGAATTGCTCTGAGAGTCTTAAAGAAAGTCTCAATTTGCTGGGTTCCCCCCCACCAGACTAGTTTTCCTGAACTCTGAAGCAGTGGTGTGAAGTACCTAGATGATGCAAAACCCCCCGGGTGGTCCCAGGGTGCAGACAGAGTTGAGAATGCTGATCTATCAATGATATCATAACTAAAATAAAATGAAAGTTAACCCCCAAAAAGAAACCTGAACTCTGGAAATTCCCTTATCCCAGATTATATCAGGTTCCAGACTTCTGTGTAAACTGTCTTCTGCTATCATGATTGTGGGGACCTTTAACAATATAGGAGACTCATAAGTCACCCAGCATTGCACATGTCTAATGGGACTCCTAATTGTGTTTCATAGGTTTGAACAAGCACCAGCCTCAGGCTTATTAAGGACACGATCGGGTCAACATATTGCCACCCTGAAAGGACATAATACTTCTGTCCAAGAAGAGGAAGTAGCGAAGCTGTCTGAAGTTTTTCTGGTCAGTAAACTGGACCAGAGGACAAAGGTTAATACTTTTTATTCTTTAAAATAAGTTTCAAATTGTACAAGTTAGTCATTTGAGAAAATAGTTAACATCCTTAACGATGATTAACATATTTGAAAAATGTAAATGTAAAGTGAGCTTTTGTGGTTGATCGGATGAACTTTGATCTCAAACCTTTTGCATAGTGTTTTGTGTAGGCATTTCAGGTCCTTTCTTACATAAGGTTAGTTAACTCAGGGCCTAGAGGTAACCTAATTAAACATACCTACGCCAACATTTATCGAGGGAGCTTAGAAGCCTCTTGGAGAATTCTGGTTTTCTTTCTCTGCATCATCCTTTAAACATACTGTGTGGTCATTTTTGTCAACTCAGCAAATATGTATTTGTCCGCTTCTGTGGATTAGGTGGCAGCCCAGATCTATGGGGGAGAGAGAGAAATCCCATGTGGCCCCTCCTCTGGGGGATGGCAGAGTGGGTGTCTGCAGTAGGAACATGGCAGAGGGCTTAGACCCTCCAGAAGGGGAGCCAGGCATCTGGAGAAGCAGGGAGGGCAGACCTGATGACTGAGGGAGCCGAGGGGCATGCGAAGGTAACCCTGAAAAGCCAGGCAGGATTTCAGCAGGCTCTGAGGGGGTGGATGACGGACTTAGGGGTCAAAGAACAGGTTCAGAAACTGCACACTTTCTCAGGAAACGGAGCCTTTGTCGCGGCTGAGGAGCAGACTACACCTGGGGACAGGGACCAGAAGTTGTACAGGGTCTGGCCCAGCTCAAGAGAGGTGTTCATGGGTTCAGCAGAGTTTGGGAAGCCGCAGAGCCCCTTGAGCCAGGCTGCAAGAGGGCCTCAGGGAATTTAGTCCCTGACTAAATCATGTCATAACTAATCATTTTAGTTATGGTATGTCCTCCTGACTGGGAGGGGGACAGCCAAGGATGCACCCAGCCATGGTTCAGCGGGACAGTCGGGAGTGGACTGAGCACTTGCGCAGGTAGAGCGGGTCATGCTGGGCCAGAGTCATGGAGCTAGTTCCCAGGGAGGTGCAGTGGGTGGGGCTGGAGGGCGGAAACTCAGGTCCAGAGCGGCCCATCTGGCTAGTGGATCTTATCCCTAACCAGAGATCCAGTTCAGGCCCAAGGCAGTGAGAGCATGGAGTCCCAAACATTGGGCCACCAGGGAATTCCCTCCAAGTATGTGTTTTCACCCTTACACATGCTTAACTCTATATAACATAGCGTTTTCTGGCTTTAATACTTCTTTATTTGATTATGCACAAAGTTCAGGATTCCATAGGAGCCCTCTCTGGAAGTGGTCCTTGCCCCTCTGTCCCAAAGCCACAGCCTGTTTTGCAGCCCTGTCCAGAGCTTCTGTATTGCCCTCCAGCCTTTCAGAGCACCTTCAGCCCTGCCCAACACCCCCTCCCTCAGCCCTCTAATTAGAAGAGTAGAAGGACTTTAAGCATTTCACACATACACACATGGAGCAGCGCAGTGAAGCCACCGACCCTCGTCTGCATGTGTGTTACCCCTGCACTCGGCAGTTCCCCACCCCTTCACCCGCCCCTCTCTCCTCTGCTCCTGCCCCTGCTCCTACCCTTGCTCTTCTCTCCCTGCTCGTCTCCTTTCTCCCCATTCTCCTTCTGGAGTGGATTATTGCAGGTAGAGATACAGCCCCTGGGCGCCCCTCACAGATCCTGCCCTTTTCAAAGGTAACCTTGTGCACATCCTTCCTGAACACATTTTCATTTTACTGCGCTGCATGTGACTCAGTAACTAACCCTCAGTTTTGTCTTGTTTGTGGTATGGCATTGTCCGTGTAAATGTTCTTGAAGAAAGAACTGTGTTCTTTAGGAAGAACAGAACCATTGCTTTTTAGATTCTTTTTCGTATCTATTGATAAATGTAGATCCTAATAAGGATTTTGTTTTCAGGTTTTATTATCCATTGTATTTACTTCTGTTTTGTAACGACATTGTTCTCCATTCATACTCACTGCAGATACACCATATCTCAGTCACATCAAGGGCAAAATAAGCATTGGTCTACAGTATTGCCATTTACCATCTCCTTGTCTTTTTTTTTTAAGGTGGTGTTTATATTAGAAAACATATTCCAAGTTCCAGACAACCAGTTCACCCATAATTTTTCAAATAATAACTCCATAATTAATAGGAAGAGGGGTGCCCAATTGATAGCTCATTAGTCAAATAACCTTCTACCTGCCCTAGTAGGTATTTTGTTCCTTTTTAAATCACCATCTAGTGACAACCATAAAAATTACCAATAAATAAATGACAAAACCCATCCTTATAAATAGAAGCAAGCAGGCAGTTTCTAAATAGGTTGTGACTGAAAAAAAGCACAGCTCTAAAGACTCACACAGCCCTAAAGACTCGCCCACCCAAGTGACATGGGCAGGACAAGCCTGGCAGATGTGAGGACAGAATGCTTTTCTGGGCTCTAGGACCATTAGAGTTACAAATCAGCACAGTCAAGTGTCTTTGACTTGTTGTCCTTTATTGACCGTATATATATTTAGTAAATAATCCGGTTAAATATTTCTCTGTAGATAAAAAATTTTAAAGTAAGAGGTTTTCAAAATTTAAGAAAGCTCTAGTAGAAATCACTTGATTAGAGTCTAATGAAGCTGAGAAATATTTACTTTGATCTCTTGGGTAAATGGCTAATTAAACAGCCACATGTAAATGATGTTTACCTGTGGGTCCCTCGCCGTCAGCTGGAGTCAATCCCGTCTCCTGAGTAAATACATCATTAAAGCTGCCAAAACTCGGATTATGTCCCTCTGAGACCAGATAAGATCCACAGCACCCGCATAACCTATTAGGCAATTACATAATTGAGCTGCATGCTTTTAAATCAGGAAAATCTGTAATTACTCTATGTGGAAAAAAAAAATGAGCTGGGTGCTTCATTAAAATACCAAGTGCCTTAATACTGCTTTTCTCCTAAGTGGTGCCTGCTTCCACCCAGGGAAGCGTCCACAGGCAAAGCAGCCCAGCCCACCGGTGTCATTCACAGAGCAGGTGGAATCAGCCTCGGGAGTCCCTGCCCCCTCCCTAAATGGTGACCTGGGATGCCATCCTCCTCTCTTGACTGCTCGTTCACTGGCTCTTGTGAATACTTGCCCTTTCTTCTCATTGCTACTTTGATACCGTCTTCTTCCTCTCCTATAACCCACATACAGCTTCAGTGATGACACTTGTACTTCCGTTTGGACACTGAACGATTACTTCTGGTGTGCAAGGTTCTTGAGGAAGGGTCAGTTAAATCTGTGTATGAGGGGAACAGCCATGCTGTCAACATCCCTGGTTTTTCATTCTCTTGCTCTTCTGTATCTGCATTAATAACACTGATTTCCATATGAAGGGTTTTTATCTTATTAAGTGTTTTCACATTCATTTTATCTCTGTACCACCCATTGCAGAAACTGTATTCTTGTAGAGCTAACATATATTTTCTTTTTCTAAAAAACATAGCAGGAAAAAAACAAACTTGAAATATTAAGGTAAACAGAAAGAAGACAAGACAACTGCCTGTTACCCAGATCTCTTATAGAACTTTGTTGACACTGAGATGTGTGGTCTTTAATATATTGACAAACATGGGTTGTGCTGTGTGTGTGGATGGCCTCCGTGACCTGCCCCCCACACCATGTCACAGAGGAAACCTCCTTTCACACCATCACATGCTCTCCATCCTTTCTGACAGTTGCACAGAGACCCCTGTGTGGCCCTTCCACTGTCTCTTTAACCAGGCTCCTGGTGTTGAACATTTTAAATTGTTTTTAATTTCTTCTCTAGTGAAAAAGTTTCAAAGAATATTTGAGAGCTCATTTTTTTACTTCTCATGCTGTTTCCTGAGAATGAGTTCCTAGATGTAGATCTCTTAGGTCAGGGGGTCTGTGCATCTCCCAGGCTTCTGCTCTGCACTGCCAGAACTCACCCTGGCAGGGTCATCTCTTACCAGGAATGGATGAAAATATCAGTTCTCTGCACTGTTTATGAAACCCGATACCATCCACCTTTTTTGGACACCAAATTTATAAGTGCAGATGATAGCCAATTTTTGTGTGTGTTCATTTGACACAAATACAGTGACAGATAGATTCAAGGGATTAGATCTTATAGGCAGAGTGCCTAAAGAACCATGAACGGAGGTTCATGACGTTGTACAAGAGGCAGTGATCAATGCCATCCCCAAGAAAAAGAAATGCAAAAAGGCAAAATGGTTGTCTGAGGATGCCTTACAAATAGCTATGAAAATAAGAAGCAAAAGGCAAAGGAGAAAAGGAAAGATATACCCATTTGAATGCAGAGTTCCAAAGAATAGCAAGGAGAGATAAGAAAGCCATCCTCAGCAATCAATCCAAAGAAATAGAGGAAAACAATAGAATGGGAAAGACTAGAGATCTCTTCAAGAAAATTAGAGATGCCAAGGGAACTTTTCATGCAAAGATGAGCACAATAAAGGACAGAAATAGTATGGACCTAACAGAAGCAGAAGATACTAAGAAGACGTGGCAAGAATACACAAAAGAACTGTACAAAAAAGATCTTCACGACCCAGATAATCACAATGGTGTGATCACCAACCTAAAGCCAGACATCCTGGAATGTAAAGTCAAGTGGGCCTTAGGATGCATTACTATGAACAAAGCTAGTGGAGCTATTTCAAATCCTGAAAGATGATGCTGTGAAAGTGCTGCACTCAATATGCCAGCAAATTTGGAAAACTCAGCAGTGGCCACAGGACAGGAAAAGGTCAGTTTTCATCCCAATCCCAAAGAAAGGCAATGCCAAAGAATGCTCAAACTATCACACAATTGCACTCATCTCACACACTAGCAAAGTAATGCTCAAAATTCTCCAAACCAGGCTTCAACAGTACTTAAACCATGAGCTTCCAGGTGTTCAAGCTGGATTTAGACAAGGCAGAGGAATCAGAGATCCAATTAGTAACATCCGTCGGATCATTGAAAAAGCAAGAGAGTTCCAGAAAAACATCTATTTCTGCTTTATTGACTATGCCAAAGCCTTTGTGTGGATCACAACAAACTGTGGGAAATTCTTCAAGAGACTGGTATACCAGACCACCTTACCTGCCTCCTGAGAAAGCTGTATGCAGGTCAAGAAGCAACAATTAGAGCTGGACATGGAACAACAGACTGGTTCCAAACTGGGAAAGGAGTCTATCAAGGCTGTATATTGTCACCCTGCTTATTTAACTTATATGCATAGTACATCATGAGAAATGTTGGACTGGATAAAGCACAAGCTGGCATCAAGATTGCCAGGAGAAATATCAATAACCTCAGAAATACAGATGACACCACCTGTATGGCAGAAAGCAAAGAGAAACTAAAGAGCTCATCACTCTTTAGTGATCTTTCATCAATTTGTTGATGAAAGTGAAAGAGGAGAGTAGAAAAGTTGGCTTAAAACTCAACATTCAGAAAACTAAGATCATGGCATCTGGTCCTATTTCTTCATAGCAAATAGATGGGGAAACAGTGGACACAGTGACAAATTTTATTTTGGGGGGCTCCAAAATCACTGCAGATGGTGACTGCAGCCTTGAAGTTAAAGGACACTTGCTCCTTGAAAGAAAAGCTATGACCAACCTAGACAGCATATTAAAAAGCAGACACATTACTTTGCCAACACAGGTCCATCTAGTCAAGCTGTGGTTTTTCCCGTAGTCATGTATGGATGTGAGAGTTGGACCAAGAAAGCTGAGTGCCAAAGAATTGATGCTTTTGAACTGGGGTATTGGAGAAGACTCTTGAGAGTCCCTTGGACTGCAAGGAGATCCAACCAGTCCATCCTAAAGGAAATCAGTCCTGAATATTCATTGGAAGGACTGATGCTGAAGCTGAAACTCCAATACTTTGCTTACCTGATGCAAAGAACTGACTCCTTAGAAAAGACCCTGATGCTGGGAAAGATTGATGGTGGGAGGAGATGGGGATGACATAGTTGGATGGCATCACTGACTCAATGGACATGAGTTTGAGTAAACTCTGGGAGTTGGCAATGGACAGGGAGGCCTGGCGTGCTGTAGTCCATGAGGTCACAAAGAGTTGGACACAACTGAGCGACTGAACTGAATTGACCTTTATATTACAACTGAGATCAAACTCTTTCCCCTCCCTATTTATTAGCCTTTTGTATTTCTTCTTTTATAATTTGCCAGTTCACATTCTTTGTTCATTTTTCTATCAGGTTAGTCATATTTTTTCTTACTGACTTTTGAGAACTCCCTATATAAATTTTTGCTGTTTGCTATAATAGTTTGAGCAGTTTCATTTTCATCTTTCACTTTTCTTAATGGTGTTTGGATACAAGCCTCTTCCATTAATATCTTCATTTATCAATTTCTGCATTTGAATATCACAATTGCTGAGTTTGGAGATATAAATTTAGAGTTAGCCTAGGTGACTCTTAGGGTTTTAGACTTAGAAAGATCTGCATTTAAACTGAACTTTGAGAAAATCCTAGAGAAATTGAGGCAATTAACTCTAGGTGTCCTGCTGAATGTAATTCATAGGATGGTTTATGTTCCATGAGATCTAAAATATGGAGATGTCTTCCTCACTCATCCTGCAGATAGTGTATACTTTGGTATTGAATTTCTAAGTGCTTTCTCCTGGCTCCTGGGACAGTTAGAACAGTGTGGAGCTAGTTTGTTGGTATTGACTTAGGCTGCAGAGTGCTGAAAACCATGAGACAGTCTCCAGCCCCCCACCCCACTCCTCCTCACTGTCCCAGACTGGCTCCAAATGTATGAGAGGAGAAAAAGCCTTTATTGCTTAATGGATCAGATGGAACCCAAGCACGGGCCATTCATAAGCACCATCAAAAGGTCCATCTTTGGTGAATTTTTCAGATAGAAGGTCCCGCTTTACAGAGCTCTTCAGTCCCAGGTGGCACATGCATGGCAGCTTGCTCAGTCTCATCTGGGCTTTGGTTCCTTTGTGGGTGTGGGTGCATGTTGTCAGCGTCACTCTGCAAACTCCTTCCATCTGGGGCCTTCTGAGAAATGCACCCTTTCAAAGATCTGCAAACATCTTGAGTAGGTATCACAGGTGTTCTTCCTGATTCTGCATAAGTTGTTTTTGACTGATCTTTGAATGGACCTTCTGACCCATCCTTAGCTGAGGCTGACTTTTGTTTCTGTCCCAACTTGTAATGATTCCATCCCTGTGAGGGACTTATCTTGTGAATTCCTCTGCGGATGACCCACTGGGCAGATCTGCCCTCTCTGTTGGCCTCATGGTCCAGCAGAGTCAGATCAACCATTCTCATGCTGTGATTTGACCATCCATCAAAACCATATAGATATAAAGTAGTTATCTCTGAAGAGTTACCTCTAGAATTATCTTTAAATGTTCTTATCAAAAAGCTAAGAGAAATCCCAGATATGAGTATTAAGTAGTAACAAAAATGGGATAAAATATACAAAATAAATGAAACCTGTAGAGTGCCCAACACTTACCAGGGTAAAAATTTTTAAAAGGGCTCCAGGTAGAGATGATGGCATTGGTGGTCCTCTCACCAAGCTTACAAGGGGTTGTTAGAAAGATGTTTGTAGCTGTAATACTTTAGTCTGTGTTCTTTTGAAGCCCAGGTGGAACCCAGTTGAAGCAGAAGAAGTTCTTGTAGGAAAGGGACGTGTAAAACAGATAGCTTATGTGTCATCACCAGGGACTAGTGAGAAGTTAAGTTGTCTGAGTCACTGACCATCCAGGACAGTCTCCTCTGTTTGCACATTGCACAGTAGAAAGTGTAGGAACCCTCAACAGGGTTCTAACAACTTTATTCTTAAACCATGGGTTCAGACAGTGGCTATTGTGAAGTCACGCTAAGAAATTATCACTTATAGCTATTGTATGAGATAATACAAAGGTGCTCTAGGTGAAGTCGCTCAGTCGTGTCTGACTCTTTACGACTCCGTGGACTGTAACCTACCAGGCTCCTCTGTCCATGGGATCTTCCAGTCAAGAGTACTGGAGTGGGTTGCCATTTCCTTCTCCAGGGGATCTTCCCAACCCAGGGATTGAACCCAGGTCTCCTGCATTGTAGGCAGATGCTTTACCGTCTGAGCCACCAGGTAAGTCTCATGATAATACAAATAAGAAATACATATTTGAGGCCCTGTCAGAATGTTTGGATTATTTTTAATATCAGGAAAAGGAAATTAGAGCTTTAACTACAGAGACTAGGCCAATTCTTTTCGTTCATCTTCTGAAATGCTTTCCATATAGCCAAGATTATTGGGTGCACAGAGGAGGCTCCTGCTCTCTACAGGAACAGATTCAATTAGATCAGGATGGGTGGAGATCTCAAAATGAGGGGAAAGCCAAAGGCAAGCACCTTGCTGGGATGTCCAGGCCGATAACAGTGGCCTTGGCCAAACTCACCAGGCAGTCGTTGAGGTTCCGCCTCAGTGATTCTCCCTGTCAAAGCTTCATATCCTTTCACGATGACAAGCAAAGAGTAGAATCTTCCTCTGTGTTCACCTGACACTAACATTGTTACCACTTGGCGATTGGATAGAAGATGGCCGGAGAGACTGTGCCCAGCTCCCCCTTGACGTCCACTTGCAGGGCCTCAGGTCCATTCCCCACACAGTAGGTTTACTGCTGCCATCATGTCCCAGGGAGAGGCCGGCACTGCTAAGCAGTCTTCCACTCCAAACGGAGGAGAGAGAGACACGTGCCTTGGCAGCCAGACGGTGACATTGTGTTGGTTGTTCAGCTCTGGTCACCAGTGTATTTTTAATTCTTGAGGGAATGCTGACCCAGACGTGAAGTGTCACAGGTGTTAACCTATCCTATAAATTGCCACATTTTCTCTACGTCTCACATTGGCTGTGATCAGATCTCTACCCACCTCCCTGCCCGGGACACTTGGGGTGACACAGGTAAGCCCGTTCCGTGCCTGGAGGAAGCAGACAGGCTGTGTGGCCGCTGAGTTTCCTGAGCTCCTTGGCCAACTTGGTGGCAAAGTACAGTGTCCATATCCTTGACTGAAGGTTATCGTTTCCAGAGAGGTCAGGTCTCTCTTTGCTTCAGTGTACCCTCCTCAGCCCCCAAGTCCTTCCACAATCCTCCTTTTGGGGAAAGTTTGGGGGTCATTTGAAGAATGAGAATACTGTAAGGTCACATTTTTCCAAATCTCCTCAATCCAAACCAACTCTGTCTCACATGCCTGAAAGACAGAATTCAGGCCATGAGAGAATGGATCTGGGATGTACCACCTGGGTTTAACAGAGTTAGTCACGACTCACACACATCCTTCCCAAGTAAAAAGACACCACACTACAGTCCACAGAAAACATCTCCTGGTGAGTGTAAATTATCGTGAAGAATTAAATTATGCTGGAAAATAGCCTAGTGTTACTTTATCTTGAAGACATTTTCATGTAGGTTAAATGTCAGGCGACAAATCTCAAGTAAAGCTTGATGTAAAATAATATTTGAAGGCTGATCTCTGAGACCAAGCGGAGTGTGACCACAGTTTAATTTTTTGTGCTTTCTTTTAAACCCTATAGCCAACCACGTTATTGAAAAAAGATCTCGCAGAAGAGCATGACAACAGGTCGGCTGTTCACAGCAGCAAGTCATCTTGCAGCTTACCATCTACTCCTAGTGACGAAAGTGGAATAAGGAATGAAAAACCCATTCTGTGGCCCAAAGGCGTTACTACAGTGGAACAAGGTAGCTATTGTTAAGGGTTTGTCCGTAGCAGAGCTGCATTCAGAATCAGTGTGCCCCCCTCTTTCTCAAAGTGTGCCCATAAAATAAAGCTGCTAAGCAATGCCTGTGATTCAGCATGCGTGATACATTACTCGTTTTATACCACCTTCCACTTCAGGAAAACACCTGAAGTCTGAGAAGAATGGGAAACATAATTGTAGGTCTTCAGCTCTGCTGAATTTCCAATAAAATTAGTTTTTATAAAGCTATGAATTATTAACAGAATTAACAGCTGACAGTAGGTACTTTTTTGATCATCCCGCAAAGATGGAGATGATTCCATTAAAATGAATTCCATGAAGTACTGTGAAGTTTTTTATATCACTTAATAGAATTTACTCATAATATTCTTTTAAATTATAATACAGCCTTATACAAGTCTAAACAAATGATTAAGAATCAATGAGTTTATGACCCCCCCCCCAAATTTTATTACCAATTTTTAGTCTCTAGAAATGGTGATTATTTTAGTGTTACTGGTAAGATGTGCCAGGAAACCACTGTCAGCTGTCCGGGACGTGAGCTGCCCGGGATGAGGTCAGAAGTCCATGTGCTAGACCTGAGGCCCACGTTTTTAAGCAAGCCCCACCCAAATATGATCGATGTCAGGCTAAACTATTTTTATGAAAGCAGAGTAGAGACACCTTAGCTTTTGAATAGGCTTTCTTCTAGGTACAGTGTATTTCAGACAAGAAACAAACTAACCAAAAAGAGAAGGTAAGGAGCAGTGCAGTTAAAAGGAATGGCAACTAAAAAACCAAACAAAGGCCAGTCCATCAGTATAACCTTGAAATACATTGTTATTATCACTTGTTCCATTTTTAGAAGACAAGAGCAGAGAAGAGAGCACAGAAGAAAGTGTGGCAGCGAGCATGCCCATCACAGGTAAGTTCACGGCTGCCTGAGGACGTGGGATTCTACTTTCTTCAGTAACCAGAACAGTTTAGGTTAGTGTTTGTGGAATCCTCCAAGAGCAGGCAGATTCAGTGACCATGTGCTGGAGCAGGAGCTCCAACCTGAGAGTGTGGTGAGCTTAGGTTAATACAAACGGAGGTGGAAAATACTCAGGTCTGCTGAGTCCTTCAGAATTGTTGCACATTTATACTTGCGAGCGTCCCACCCCCATGAGCCTTTCAGTGCCTGCCTCTATGTGGAAAGGCCAGTCCCCATGGGGACACCAGTCATTATATGGCCAACTACAGATGTGTCTGATTTCCTCTATTCTTTCCTGTAATAATTGACTATATCATTATTTTTTTAAAAAAAGCAGGAAAAAAAGTGCCAGACAGGAAGCTGCTTGTGTCTCAGTTACAAAGCCCATCTGATCAATTACAAATTTTAGCAGTAAGGTTTCGTTAAGATCTGTTAAGGTTTCTGCACATGTATTTGGCTTATTTAGATGAAATCTGAATGTCATTATTTTTTTTAGTTTTAGAATATCAACAGCAGCAATTAGTATTCTGATCAGAATTCTGTTTGTCATACATCTAAATTTACTAGTACCTTATTTTGTAAAGTGGTGTGCTACTTCATTATAAATTCAAAGGTCTGACTTTAAATATTTATACAAGTAAATACACCATTGCACCGAGGTACTGAGGCATGCATCTGCATATGAGTTAGTTTTGTTGTTTATCAGCAAAGAGAACAGTTTCTTTTATGGCAGTACGATTCATGGCCTGATGATGAATTCTGAACCCATGTGTCTGCAATGAACTCCGATTTTGAAAAAGGAGTTTATAGTGGAGCAATTATTGTATATGTTCTGCATCAGATAATATTTCACTCCAAAATACAGAGGTTTTCTTTTCCTTGAAATGTTTTCCCGGTGATATGTTTATTGGATTTTTATTCTTCATTTTAAGAAAACTCTGATAGAGTTCCCTGTTTGTTTTTTAGTAGAATTAATAAAAGTGTAGATGTTCCCCAAACTACAGACATCCAGAAGGTCAGTATCTGCCTTTGAGTGCAGGATATCTAGCGACCTCTGAATTTGCTTCAGTTCGAATCACAAGTTCCTGTTGGGGAACCAGGAAGTCCCCTTGTCTCCTGTTGATCCCTGTTTGCTCAGCACTCTTTGCAGACGCCCCTTGTGATGAGTCGGTATCCCCTCATTAGTACAGGTGTGATTTCCCCAGAGGACTCTTTAACTGAGGGCGAGCTGGCACGCGACATACCGTGTCAGGTGCGCAGCGTGATGAGTCACTGTGCGTAGACACTGCAGGATGTTGGGCAGAGTCAGCCTCACTAGTGTCCGTCACCACATGCAGTTACAGGTTTTCTTTCTTTTACTAGAACTTTTAAGGTTTCCTCTCTCAGCAGTGTTTAGGTACACAGTCCTGAGGCGTTAACTATAGTCACCTCACTGTGCATTCGATCCCCAGGACTTACTGATTTTATAACCAGAAGTCTGTGCCCTTTCACCCCATCACCCGTGTCACTCACCCCCACCCCTGGAACTTCCAGTGTGTCCTCTGTATATCTCAGAATTTCCTAATAAGAGAGGAGATAGTTAAGTATCAGTGTTTCAAATCTTTCTTCTCTTCACGCAAGAAGAGGTGTGATGTGCCTCAAAGTAGGTTATTTGCCATGAAGATTTTTTTTAATTAAATTATAACTCCAACAATCTGTCATTGATCTGTCAGTAGTTGGCAGCTAAAAAAAAAAAAAAAAAAAGCTTTGTGCCTATTATAGGCCAAAGAAGTAGACATAAAATAACCTGGAAAATGTGAAAAAGCTGTCTGAAGCATCTTCTTAGTGGGGACCTTGTGTTTCTGCCCCAGCAACCACACCCCCCTCCTCGGCACCTCCCCTCACGTGCCTGCCGGAGGCCTTGGGCGCCTCAGCTCTGCTCTGCTGTGATTGTATCTATCGTTACAGCTACTTTGATCTCTGAGTTCTTGATCTTGATCTCTTCATTAATGTTTGTGTCTTGCCATGATTATTTGGAGATTTGGCCTTTGGTAAAGTAAGGCATTGGAAGGACTGATAGTGAAGCTGAAGCTCCAGTACTTTGGCCACCTGATGCAAAGAGCCAACTCACTGAAAAAGACCCTAGTGCTTTGGAAAGATTGAAGGCAAAAGGAGAAGGGGCTGACAGTGGTTGAGATGGTTAGATGACATCACCAGCACAATGGACATGAACTTGGGCAAACTCTGGGAGATGGTGAGGGACAGGGAGGCCTGGCATGCTGCAGTCCATGGAGTCACAAAGAGTCAGACTGAGCAGCAACAAAGTAAGGCAGGTGTATGAATTAAGACAGAAGCCTCCCCTTTTGTAATCGTTCTGTTGAGGCTTCCCCATCTGTACAGGCTGCAGTCCTTCTAGAAAATTCCAAAGAAAAGGAACATTTTCAAGGCTGCCCTCGGAGGGTTAAGAAAATGTGATAGTCTTTGGCATCAGCCATTGCTGTCAGCCAGCTCTTTACTTCCTGCTCTGTTTCTTCACCCACTGAGCCTCTGACCTGGGAAAGCAGACCTCTTGCCCAGCCAGATAATGTGTAAGGTGAGGTCAGGAGCGTGAAGGCGTTAAGCCTTTACTGGACACGCAGCCCACTTCAGCTGTGGTTTACGTCGATGATCTTTGTGTGCATCTTATGTTGGTCTTCCGCACTGGCCCCACTGGCCGTAGCATTTTCATCCCTGTACCTCTAGTTAAAAGGAACCTCACATGTGAAACCCAGAGGGGAGAAGTGGGAGGGCTGGGGCAGTGCCACAAAGGGAGTAACCCTGAGATGGTCCCAGAGGGACTAACCCTGAGATGGTCCCAGAGGGACGCCGGGCACCTCCAGCCTGGGAGCCTGACAGCAGCTCGCTTTCCTGGAGATATGGTAGCTACTTGGGACCGCCCAGCCCTGCGCTGCCACGGGTCCTCATGGTCAGCATCTCCCACTGAATCCATTTCTGCCAGAAGTTTCCACATCAGAAGGCAAATGAAGATTTGAATCCAAAGGACATTACCTCATCAGAAAGGAATCTTGAAGAGAACTTCACGGACTTTGGGAACTTCTCATATTCATGAAGAAACCCTCCAAGAAGAGGCCCAAACGGCAGCTGCAAGGGCTCCCGGCAACCTCTCTGGCGAGGTCCCCATGTCCCCGTATGGTGTGTGGTGGGTGCCTCGTGGTGGGGGCCAGGCAGCTCCCCTGGGGAGCTAGGAGCTGGTGCAGAGCTGCACCCAGAGAACACAGACCCTCGGCTGCTCGCACAGCACAGGCACCTGCTGAGGACTTGGAAGAGACATCCATCCTTGAACCACGAGCAAGAGCGAACCTTTGATCTGTTTGCTAACACAGTCCACTCTTTCATTAGTCTAGTTGTTCACCTTAAAGATTCTAGGTCGAAATCAAAGGTTAAGGGGATTATCTATGACTGTGTGGGTTTCTGTATACAAGAATAGTATATAATCTGCATATATGTCACACCTCTACTTCAGCTGAATCCAGGGATGGCCAGAGACAGCCAGAGACTGGGTCCTCACCCTCCTAAGCCTCCAACATCTCTAACCGTCATAGCAACCCTGCAGGAACAGACAGTTCTCCAGATGGCCCAGCAAACTTGGAAAGATTGAGAGCCCTTTTCAGGGCCATATAGCTAGAGTGTCAGGTCTTGAATCACACTCAAACTTCAGTATTTAAGCCCCAAAGTCCTTCCATCCCACCAGCCAGCCTCTCTTGTTGTATGAGAGGCACCTGCCTCAGGGCATCTGGATCAGTTAAATACCAGCTTGTAACTTAACAAAAGATGAGCCCTGAAAGGATGCTCTTGAGAGCGATGAAGAAGAAAGCCTGGAGAGGTGGGCAACTTGCAAGGATTTCTGAGTGCAGACAGTCCCGGGGTGGCCCTTGTAAAGTGGGGTGAGCCTGTACCCCTAGGTGAGCCTGAGATCACAAGAGGTACAGGACCATCAGGTCAGTATCTCCCTGGAGCACTTAGGCCAGGATTGAAGCCATGCTTGTCTAGATTAAGAAAGTCTTCCTCTGAACCACTCACACCCCCAAAGGGAAGTTTCCCCCATTGGTAATTTTATTGGTATTTATACTCAATTTACCTTGAGAATTTGGTGACATTTAATGTAGTAAATGATGCAGCTTATGCTAAGTGTCAGAGAAAACAGAGCCCCTGACACAATATCTGGGACACAGTGGACACTCATTTTGTCAAACAAATGAATGAAAATGAGAGTGTAAAGGAATTCCCTTAAGCGCTTGTTGATTCAGGCCATCACACCGTCTCTTTCCATCAGTCACTCCACCAGTACTTTTCCCACCCACGTGCCCATCCTGGCAAAACTCATCTCCTTAAGCTCCATGTGTAAAGGGCTCTCAGCTTTTATCTCAAGAGGATTAAGCCTCTAAGAATGTCCATTCAGCCTCTCATTCTTTTGACACCAATTCTCTTGGTCAAGCTGTGTTGAAAGTGGTTGCCTGACTGTGCCATTTCTCACTGATATTCTTTGGCAAGCTGAAATATTCCAGGTCAGACTGTGGTCCATCCGTTTAGAAGCTCTGTGGGAGGTCAGCCTAGGTTTGAAGGGTGCTGTCAGACTCTGGGCAGGGCTTCCCCAAACATTGCTCGAGCTTTACCACAGAGTGGGAGAAGGCTGGGAATGGACGATGGCCACATCGTCACAGGAAACTGGATCTCTCCTGGGAGAGAAAACTGCAGTGACGACAGGACTGCGAAGGCGAATGGCAAAGCGCTTGCACGCCGGAGTCTGTCTTGAGTCTGCACCACACCTGTTCTGTTCTGGAGATGCCCAGTCAGGTCCGGATGCTGTGCCCGGGGCAGCCAGGAAAGCAGTCTGCTGCTGGGTTGGCCCTGGCCCTGCCCAGGTGGCCCCATGTCTGTGGTAGGAATCAGGCTACCATGGCTTCACCCTGGGACCTGCTGCTCATGAAAGCAGAGAACTCCTCACTCCAGATGCTGCATGCTGGCAGCACCTGTTTACTGTGGCTGTGGAGGAATGGAGGGCACCTTCCAGTAGAGCTCCTAAGCGGATATGTTCCCAAGAATGAACTCAGAAGTGCCTGAGAAATTCTGCTCAGAGGCTGCCCAGCAGAATCCCACGTGGCCCTTTAAAACCGACCCGTGCACCAGCCACATCCTGAACTGGGTACCCCAGGACCTCCAGGTGTGAGCCCAGGCGTCAGTCTGTGTATGTAACACACCAGGCAACTCCCTAAGCCTGAGAATCATGGAGTAGGGAGCCTCAGAGCTGAACCCTCCTTGAAGGTTATCCTGTGAACCACACTTCTTTTATGCAAGAGACCCCAGTGGAAAGAGGGGGAGGTCAGGCTCTAGATGCTTCGATGCAGTCAGGGCTCAGGGAGGGTGTGACTCCAAAGGCTCCTGTGACAAAGCATCACAGACTGAGAACCACAGACCTGTTTGCTCTCACAGCTGTGGGTTCTAGAAGTCCAAAATCAAAGTGGCAGCAGTGCCCTGTGAAGGCGCCAGGAGCGTCCTTCCAGGCCTGCTGCAGCCTCAGGTCTGTGATAGCATAACCCCAGTCTCTGCCTCCAGCCTCGTGTCACCGCCGTCTCTGTGTCTAGGCTTCTGTGTCCTCTTCTAGCAGGATAGCAGTCAGCAGAGTCAGTGCCCAGAGTGAATCCAGGATGAGTTCATCTTGAGATACTTCACCAAGTGCATCTGCACAGATGCTGTTCACAGAGCAGGTCCTATTCTGAGGTACTGGGTGGACATGAATTTGGGAGAAGCACTATTCAACCTGGCAGGGGAGGGGAGGGATTTCATCCTAGTTTACGTTGTCGCCTCTGGTTTATCTCCTACGTGATTGCTCCTGGCCCAACTCTAAATGATGATAATGCTGATATTATAATATCATGGTATTATGATAATAAAGAGTCTTCATTCTGACTCTTCTCATCTTATAAATCACTGAGTGCAAATGACTAAAAATATTGTTTTTAAGGACTATTAATTATGCCAGTAAGATATAACTTCCTGATCAAAATGACTCAAAAGTTAAATATTCCATGACCTCAAGAGTTGAAAATTCACCTCCCGTGACTGAGCAGTGTTACATGGCTGGCACTGTGATTATGAATTATCGTGTGAAATAGCATCAACAAAACGGTTTCAGTTCGGTTTTTAAACATTCACTAAAGGTCAGTTACCAGCCTGGCACTTATTTTCAGGTGTAACCGTTGAATTGTCCCATAGAAATTCAGGATGTGATGGAAACACCTCTTTTCTGAAGCATCTCCAGGCAACTGGTTGAAAGGAGGAGCTTTTCCCTTCTCTGAGCATCAGCCATCTCGTGCGAGAACAGAGAAGAACCTTGGCTTGAGAGGTGCCCTGGCCCAGGACTGCTGGCGGCGTGGCAGTCTACATATGACAAGTGGTTTTGGTTATGGAGCCAACCTGTGTACCTTACATTCACATAGACAGGTGGTGGTTTGTTGTTGTTTTTTTTTTAAATCTCTAAATATAGGTGAGTTTTCTGTATTTTCAGAATTGTGAAAGCACCCTTATCCTAATATTTTCTTGTTTTAATTTGAGATTACTGGACAAGTGATTTCTGGGTTTTCAGTAATAATGTTTACCTTTAGAATTAATTTTAGCATTCCATCCTACAATTTTTATCTTATTTAGGAAAAACACCTGGGTTTGCTGCATCTAGCGCAATGTGAAGGAAAAGTCGGCCTGGATGCAGAAACACATGAAAAGCAACAGCACTGGGAAACCCAGAGACATAAAATATTTTTTGAATTTAAGTTTAGAATTTCTGCATGCTTCCTGCAGGAATTGCAATTATGCTCCCTGGCTCAGAGATGCCCGGTTCTTTCTCAGTTCAAGGTCACTTTTCTCGCTGCGCTAATAGCATTGTTCACATCCCCTTTTGTTATTCCCTCTCTGGACCCAGCTCTTTCTTCACCAGGGATTTCCTCGAAAGCCAGGATGACCCTATGCCTTGGAGACACCCCTCAGAGGCTGGGGGACCAAGTGTTTATCTGGCTCTTGTAATGGGTTGTTAAAAGCACTTGTTCATCAGATATTTTCTTTTTCTTTTTATTTGTAGATTTAAAAGTATTTTAGCAGGTGTACATTTGCATATAAAAGAGAACGAAAGATAAGAAGTTGGGGCTTTTTCTCTCTTCCTCAGTGCCATCTCTCTCCTGCTTCCCTTTATTCAGCACATTTTCATTTTCTTTCTTGGTTCCCATTTTCTGGACACAAAATGAATATCAAAAAGAAAAAAGAAGACAATCTCAGGGATCCTTCACCACTTTGCAAGAAGATAGATGATTGGGTTCAGCCAGCTTGTGTGACCAAGTAGGGAAAAATAATATTTATCTCGTTGTGTCATCAGCCTGGAATTGATAGCCAGGGATAGATATTAACTCCCTGGGCCCCTTGCCTTATTTTGTATTTTAAGCTGCAATATTTTCTACTTTTGAAACTCCCCATCTCAGCACAACTCTGAGTATGTGAGAGAAGCCTGACTGAGCAATTCGGAGCTGCAAGCTTGTGCATGCGTGTATGCTATTTCTGTGTGCATCCGAGCATCATTGTGTTCTTAGAAATAGTTGTTTTATCTAACTGTTTGCACTACTCAATATTTTTTGAGAGTTTGATATTACTGACGGGAAGGAGAATCTCTCTGGAGTTGGGAGTCACAGGCTACAAAGTGACTCCTTAAGGGGCCACCCAGTCCTCAAATTTGTAGACTTACAAATTTGTAAGTGCAGTGGTGAAGACTCAGGTCTCAGGTCTTTGCACCTCAAAAAGGTACAAAGGACCCTCGTCCCGACCTTATTCATAACAGGCCAGCTGGAACCTCCAGCTTTGTTCCCTTCCCTGCGTCTGCTCACTCATTTATTTAATAACTGAATATGCATGGCTGCAGTGTGCAGCCTTCAACTGATTGATTCTTCACTGCCTTCTTCCAGAAAAACCTTGACTTGGATTGCCACAAATTCAAGTCTGTAGCTTTGCCTTATGATGTTGAAGTCCTGGCCAAGTCTTCTAGGCTCTTCCAAAAGAGGGTCTGGATTGTTTGAGCACCCCTAGCAAAAATTGTCCTCTTGCGTCCAAGGATTCTGAAATATGGTTTGTTTGATACGGATAGCTCCTTCGACATCCCCGGGGACTGCTGCGGCCTCCCTGCTGCTGGGTCCTTCAGCGGGAAAAGCTGGCCCTGACATCCAGCTTGTGTCCCATGGCTGAGGTTTGTCTCTAGGGATGCTTGTGCCTCATTCAGTGAACACAAGAAACTTTCTCCCTGCCCTCTGGTTTCAGAGTTGCAGGTATGTTCTGAGTGGCCTGGGCAGTATTTTAATTTTCTTAGGGCAGAAATCTGGCAAGACTAGGCCCATTTTCTCACCTGGCAGCTGTTGACTGTGGCCACAAGACAGCTGTCCGCCCCCCCAAGACAGGACGCAAACCCCCTCCTGTCCCCTTGCTGCCCCACAGCCACAGGACCCAACCTCCCTCCCCCGTTGTCTGGCCAGAGTCACATGTGTGGTCCTGCCTGGCCCCTGAGAATCTGCACATATACCCTGCCCCATCCTCGCTGTCTGCGGCAGAACCTGTGATCCGGGTGCTGAAACTCCTCGGCCCTTATTTCTACAGGCTGCATAGCCTTCAGCCTCTCCTGGTCATTTTTTTGTAAACCAACCCTTGATCCTGTTTTTCCTTTCTGGGTCATCTCTCAGTGCTTGGTCTGCTGTTTTGTGCTGCTCTTCTGACTAAAGAGTGAGGGGAGAAGGACTGGCGTCCTGAGCTCTGCCCCAGCCCCTCCTGCTGCTTTGGGGGCGCTGGTCCTGCTTCAGTTAGTGTCTGCTCCTCCAGTGAGTGCAGCTAATCCTTTCACGTTTAAACTTACCTCTGCCCTGAAACCATTAACCGAAGCTTTCACCAGAGGTAAGGGCAGGCGATGCCCCCAGAGGCCCTCAGCTAGCTTTGCCAACCCCATATTACTCAGGTCTGGGTCTCCACATCCCAGATAAAAACTGTCCCAGGGGCCACCAGTGTCTCTGCTCAGAGAAGGACCCCAGAAGATCTAAGGATCAAATGCCAGTGAGGAGCTGGGTTAGGAAGGAGGCAGGCTCAGGCTGAATGGGTGGGAGACGTTAGCTTTCTCCCTCCAAACCGCTGCATGTGGACAGCGGACACAGCTCAGGGAGAGATTCTGGAGTCCTCCGCATAGGACAGGCAGCAAGCACCCGAGGGAGGTGTGGGGCGTGTGACCGTGGCCCCTGATTTCCAGGCGCTAGGATGGTCCCTGGACTGAGGCAGCTCACTGCCCAGCCCTCCCTCCCAGGCTCAGATGAGCGAGGAGATCCATTCCGTCTCATATTCGGACAAAATGCTTAATCCCCACCCCACCCGCCAGCCTGAAATCACCTCACAACGAGTAACGTAAAGTTTTGCACAAAAATTCTCTCTGGAAAATAAATAACATGTGTTCCTGATTTCTGAGAAACCTAAGAGCAGGCTCGCTGGAGTGAAATGATTCCCTTCAGATGGTAGACAGACGAGCCCAACTTCCAGCTCCAGCCACCAGGGGCCTTTGTTCACCCAGAGGCTGCTCTCTTCTCTTTCTTCCTTTTTCTTTCTTTCTCTTTAAAAAAAATTCTTTCCATCTTTGCTCTCTTTTCCTTGCCCAAATAAGTTTAAATGAATGCAGAAATAGCACATGGTCATTAAAGTCTGGACTTGTATCATAAAAGCTGAAAAACTTTGGTTGATCTTCGTAACAGCATGTTCATCTCGTTTACAGTGATTCTTTACCTGTTCAGAATTAAGACACCCCACCTTTGACTTCGTTAACACCTTACCCGCACCCGATGTTGCCTTACAGGGACTCTGAAGTGACAAGAATGTTAGAATCAATCAGAGTATTATGATGTGCTCCTGTCCAAGTCGCCCTGGGACAATGGGCCAGGCCACTTCTACACACACACACACACACACACACACACTACACACACACACAACTGGGACAATGGGCCAGGCCACTTCTACACACACACACACACTACACACACACACACACACACACACACACACACACACACACACACTTTCCCCTCCTGCATGTGCCGCATCTGGTGTTTCCCTTTAGTATAAAGTTTTCAGAATACTAGTTCCAGTATGCACTGATTTAACAACTCAGCAATGTTTTTATTTTTTAAAAAGTTTCCTTAGAATTTATTATTTTCGAAATAAAATCCCTGATCTGTACTTTTTAAAATTAGATAACATTTACTACTCCAAAATAGGATGTTCATTTTAAATGCTTATTTTTTATCTCGAGTGATTCTGAGTAGGTAAGTTATGTTTTTTCTCCTTTTGGTAGTTTTTAACCAGTAACAAGGGCCTCGTGGTTCAGTTCTTAAACTGAACCAGTAGGAGCAGGAAAGCAGCCAATGGCCAACCCCGTAGTTTGTGGCCCTGTGGGGGCATGGCCTCGGGGGCCGTTTTGCAGTGTCACTGCTGAAACTCTAAGTCTCCTTTCTCCACTTCACCCACGATGCCTTGAGACCTGAGGCAGCGGGAGAGTCTGCATCGCTCAGGTCCTTCACGGGACCTCTCTCTAGTGTGCTTTTCCCAGCAGTCTTCCCCACTTAGAGAAGGACCAAAGGGTCTGTGGGTTGTATCCTGTTTGTCTGTATTTTGTTGACTGTGCTTTTGGTGCTGTATCCAAGAAATCACTGCCAAATCCTGGAGCTCTTCTCCTACCTATTCTTCTCAGAGCTGAATAGTTTTAGGTCTTACATTCAAGTCTTGAATCCTTTCTGAGTTGATTTCTGTGTGTGATGTAAGGTAAGGGTCCAACTTCATTCTCGTGCCTGTGGGTGTCCTGTTATCTGCGCCTTCTTCTCACCTGTAGAAACGAAAGCCTACCAGAGGCTGAAGCAGTCTGCTCTCCAGGGCAGCGCACACCAGGCCGGAGATGGATTCCAAGAGGCCACAGCCCCCACATCACAGCCGCCAGGTGAGCAAAGCGACACTGGGAGCCCCCAGCCACCGCCCGGGCTTGTGCACGGAGGGGTGTGCCCTCTCTGGAGTTTGCTTTGTAACAGGCTGTCACCACCTTAGGATGAGCCAGGGCTCCGTCCTTAACAGCAGGCGTTTGGAAGCAGCTTCCTTCCAGGATGTGTGCTGCCAACAGCCTATGGACCCTTGGAGTCTGCCTGGCATGTCATGACAGTGCCATCAGAGACACCCCGAACTCCCTCTCTTCTTCTCACACCTTCCAGTTTGTTAACCAGCGGTGGGGTGTGTCATCCGGGCTATCTCCCTTGTCTGAATGTTGGGGGATTTGAGCTCCTTTAAGTAAAAAGACTGAATCCCAATAAAAGCTCAGTTTTTAAGCTTAAATATAGTTCCTTCAATCCAGGATTTTTGTTTTAATTGTAGTCTTCCTTAGTTTTCTTGAAGGGAAAGACTACCCACTCCAGTATCCTGGCCTGGAGAATTCCATGGACTGTACAGTCCATGGGATCGCAAAAAGTCGGGCACAACTGAGCGACTTTCTCTTTCACTTAATTTTCTTACATGTTGTTATTGTATTTTTATTATTTTTCAGTGGTTTCTACTTTATTACATTTTATTTTTTAATATAAGTCACTTCAGCTCCTATTGTGAAGGTAATGGATTAATAACAGAAGGAAGTGTACTTTAACGACTTTCTAATTTTTTGGTGTAGGGGCGGGTACGTGCTGCATGGCTCATGGGATCTTAGGTCCCCGACCAGGGATCAGACCCGGGCCCTTGGTAGTGAAAGCACTGGGTCCTAACCACTGAACTGTCAGGGAATTCCCTCTAATTTTTATATAAACCAGCATACTGGAACTTCACCTGTAAGAATGATTTCTTAGCACCACATAATTCCCAGTCCATGTTCAAATTTCCCGGTTGTCCCAAGGATGTCTTTATCAAACAGACATTTTGGGGGGATTGTCAGACACGGTCCCAGGCAGTGCTAGGCATGCACGCCGATCTCAGAGCCACCCCAGATTGAATCGTGGACGTGTCACGTGTTGGTTGGTGCACCTGTCTCTACGAGAAGTCACTTTGTTCTCGTGTCTGAAAAGACCCGGTTCATTTAAGCAGGTGCAGACCGTCTAGGGGCTGAACATGGACACTTTGTTAAGAGAACCACTTTGCCTCAGAGGTTATGAGCAGACACACAGGTTACAGGTTGGGAAAACAGCACACGCCTTTTGAGGAGGTGCTCATGCACCCTGTAGCCATGATCTTAGGTGACTGCCAGACTCAAGACTGGTAGCAGAAGCATCCAAGGCTGAGGGCACCCAGGAGGCAGAGGTCAGGGATCACCCCGGCCAGCTCCAGGGAAAGGGCTGGGCAGTATGTGTTCCCCATCGGCCTTTTCAGGCTAGTTAAGGAGTGGCCTCAATGGTTTTCAGTGGAGGTTTATTCTCCTCTAGTGAAGGGTCTGGTAGAAGGGCTTAAAGGTCGGTGGGCAGGCACTGTCATCTAGAATACCAGTTAAGGCACGAGACTGGTTCCCAGCTATCGCTGTCTCAGTGATCTGTCGCTGCCCAAGTGTTACAACAACACGAATCGTCCAGAGGTTAGGGCCGCCGTGGGGACTCTGCTCGCGTGTGCCTTGTGGCCATTTCAAATGGTGCTGTTGGAGTGACTTCACTTTCTACTCACTCTTTGTCAGTATCACAGGAAACCACCTGCCATAGCAGGTTATCAGAGGAACTCCTTCCCTGTCATTCCCCGCCTTGCCTCCTGTGAACAGCTCTTTCTCTGTTGACGTTTGTTTAACAGGTTAGGGCTTCTTCATCTCCCGCGGCGGCCACACTCACTCTCCACGTTTGTGCTTGCTCCTCTCAGGTTTGAAAACCGGCAGCGGGACATTCAAGACAAAGACAACTCACAAAATCGCTTCGGAAGTGAGTTTTTCATCCAACGAAGGGAGTCCTTTGTCAAGGTAAAGTCGTGGAGCCTTTCTGAATTGTGCCAGCAAGACGAGAAATGGCACTCCGCCCAGGGTGAAACTCTTGCTGCACATGATTTTGTTGGGTGACTTGATGGAACATTATGGTTTGGGTTTTGTTTATCTGAAGTGACAGTTGAAACTTTAGTCTACCTTTGAAAATATTTGCCCCAGAGCCAAGTATTGTTTTGCAGCTGTTGTTTCCTTGGTTTAAGACTCCATTGACACCTCAGTGAACCACAAATTAGCGTCTACAGCTGCTCGCAGTAGGGCTGCTTAGAAACCACACAATGGATGGTGTCGGGAGAGGGCAGAGAGAGAACGAAGGGCCTTAAAAGAAATAAAGTGGCCTGTTTCTTCTTTCAGAGACAGCGGGTATATATACAAGCAATTGCTGGATATTTGTTTTTGTATTCCTCCTTTTTTTTTTTACCAATTATTTGGGCTGGACTGTTATTTCCTTTTCTCATATTTTCTTGCTTATTTTCAAACATGAAAATTTATCTTTTTACATTTTTTAAAATGTAGTTTAAAACTGTAAGTTTTCGGAGCAGTGATAAGTGAGTTGTGTGCTAGATTTGCAATCACATAAAATACTGATTGTGCAATAGCATTGAGTCACCGAGGAAAAGTTTATGGGTGGGAGTAGAAGCAGTTGTCTGATGACATACCTGCCTTTTTGCTTTGAGCTAAATGTCATTTAAAACAACACACAGTTGCCTTTGCAACATTTCCCCTTAAAAGATGTCCTATAGATGATTACGTCACATTTGAAATAATTACTTGCCCTAGTGAAATTTTAAAACAGAAACTTTGCATTTCTGATGTTCCATAAGATTAACTTGTTTAGAAATGTAGTATTTGTACAGTGAAAAAAAAATTCATTTTCATTTATGTTTTGAAAACTCTACAGTATTTTTAGGACCTGGAATATATTTAAATGAGGTTGATTTTTTGAAATTAAGTTCTTGATTTTAGAAACTTGATATGTTCAATTTTAGGGAATCACTCTTAATTTTTAAAAACTATTATTTTTAATACCTGCATTTTATCTATGTTTCTGAAGGAAGTGAGAGATAATGAATTATAGATAAGAAGAGTTTTAAAGTATATTTTTATGATTTTACTGTAAATTCAAGTTCTAGGTCTCCTGAAAAGAATTTTAAAAGATAATAAATTCTACAGGCAATTTTTAAGGAGTAATGTCACCATTTGGCTTAGTAATACATCCCTTTAGTTTTTAAAGATTGTTAGAAGTGTTTGTTTTAAAGGTCCTAAGAAAAAACAATTCTTCTTAAATTTTTCTTATATATTCCCCACTTTGGGCAATGTTTCAACACATTCAGAAAGCAGTCAGATTCTGTAGAACATTTTCTCAGTCTGATCATGTGACATTTCATAGCTCGCATCAGTATTTCATTATAAAATCAAACTTCTTTTCCCTTCAGTTTGAGGCAGGGGCCTTTTTTATTACTGTCATTTCTGCATGAAATTTATTTCCTAAGTTACAAGTAACCACATCATCCCCTTTAAGGAGGAAAAAACAAAAAAGAGCCCTTCAAGGAACGCTTGGTTCTCCACACTTGATACTAATCCAGTGATGAAAGTTCTGGACTTGAAGCGTGTTGGTTTGGCTCACTGTTGGTCACAGTTGGTGTCTTGTGCTGGGTTTGGTGTTCATATGCCTCCCCAGGCTCGCTCTTTGTGCCTGGACTCACTGAAATTTCTTAGAGGCTTCCATTTAAGGACCCCACTTACTGCAGTCATTCCTCGTGCTTTATTGCCTTTACAAGTGGTCTCGAAACCCAGTACTCGAGAATAAACATAACAGCGCAGTGCTGCTGTAGCACTTTTAAAAATTCTTCTTTGCTCTATTTTGTCAGTGAGCTGATGAGCAACCTCAAAAAAAAAAAAAAAAAAAGACCCTGCTGGACCTTTAAAAAAAAAAAAAAATGGCTTCCTCTGATGTCCTAGAGACAATAATTATGATGTGCTAGTTAAGCCCAAACTACAGCTGAGGGATTTTACTTTAAAGCAGCGGCTTGGGCGCAAAAATGCATTTATAGCTCTTTGTCTGCACCTCATTATGTGTGGGCCTGATTCATTAAGTAATTGGTTTGCAGTTGTTTACATGAGTATTAAGGCCTTCCTTTCAGCCGCCTTTGAGAGATACATTGTGCAAATGTTGCCTGTGATGAATGCAGAATGAGGGCCAGAGGGTCCGTCCTATTGGCTAAACAGTGCGCTCTGTTGAAAAGCCAGAGAAAGGGATTGGGCGCTGCTTTGCATAGCAATGACTTTCTTAATAAGCGTTACAGATTAATACACACCAGCTATAAAAGATGCAAAGAGATACTCTTAGCACATTTATCCCTGCTCATTTCATTGTGATGGTGGTGGGGTCCCTGTGCTTTCATATTCCGTTTTCCCGAGCCACGGCTTCAGTGCCTGAGCGTAATAGAATCCGATGTTTATTGTATTATAAATCACGGGCAAGTAGGCAGATCGGCAACAGTTTATTATTAAAGATTCTTTCAGTGTAAATCTTTTCTCCCATTGTATTTGCCTGAGCAAAATCATTTTGTGGTTGAGTGGGGATGAAAGGCATAATGTACGAAGGAGTGAGTCCTAATAGGAAGCTGTTCTCCGAGTAAAGACCACTTGTCCCCTTTTGTTCAGGGGTGCATGCCGGAGCTTCCTCTCCTCCGCAAACATTGTCTCGCCCCACCTTCCCCAGGAAGCCGTTTCCACTCTCCCGGATCCACGTATTCAACCGAAGAGAGCATTTTAACCGCCTACCACGTTAACTGCAGTTTACTGCCTGGATCTAGATAACCTTTACCGAAAGAAAAGGAAGTGTGCTTGTAACATAATTGCCTGGGGAAAAGGTAGCAGAAGTCATCCGGCCACCCCACCCTGGCAGGGCCCGTTGTGGGTGGTTTTCAGGCCCAGCCGTGCAGCCCCGGGAGCGGCCGGTGGAGGGCGCCAGGCTGCAGCCGTGCTCCAGTGGGGCCATCCTGGCTCTGCTTGCCTGGCCCTAGGGCCACTTCCCCTGGGACGATCTGAAGCTCACAGGGAACTCGTAGTCCAGAGAAATAAACACAAGGTTTTCCTGGATGGCCTTGAGGTTCTAGGGTAAAAGCCCCGGGTCTCTGCCTTAGCAAATCTACATTCTCCTTTAATTCTACCAAAGTAGCAGCTTCCTAAAGATTCCACATGTTTCTCGTCGTAATCCCGCCTACTTTACCCCCACCCCCACTTCGCCTTGGCCTGAAAGAACAGTCTTTGCTTGATTGGCTGAAGGGAAGGAGTGAGGAAATTGACCCCTAAAAATGGCATCTCCTGCAGGGCCCCTGGTTGACCGTCAGGGGGCGCTCAGACTTTGTCTAATTAAAGCTCTCCGCCTTCAGTAGACCTCGAAAATTTAAAATCAAGGATTCACAGTGGTTTGTTGGCACGCTGATTGGGAATTTTTTTTTTCTTTGTTTCTGAATTGTCTTTTTGCCTTATATTTTTCCAGAAATATGTCTGGAGGAAAATTCTAGCTGAAGACGCTATGTGAGACATTTTAATACTGATTTTAGCCAGCAGTAAAGATCATTAGAAAGTACAGAATTCAGAGTCTAGAGACCACGTCTTCTCATAAGTCAGTTATTCTTTGCTGGCTTTTGATCAGACCCTAGAACTGCAAGGACTCTTCCCACGGGGCGGGGGGGTGGGGGGGGGAGGGCCTTCCTCATCGTCCCAGCACCAGAGACCAAATTCTTGGCAGGACCCTCGAAGTCTCACTGCTACACTTGATGGACGTGGCCTCAAAGCCACAGTAACTTGGGTATGTTTGTTAATGGGCTATACATACAATTTTCTTTCAAAAATATGATACTGACCATGAGGCTGAGAGTCAGTGTGTTACTAATATTAAAACCTCCCCAGCTCTGAGGAGCTCCTGGGGCCTGCACCACCCTCACTCTGCCCACCCCCCCAAGCCTGGGCCTGCCTCCCGGGACCCTGTGCTCACCTGACAGCCCTGACACCACTTCACAAGCACAGTGTGTCATGAGCCCTGGTGTGACTTGATAAGGAATCTTTTAGGAACCCGTAGAGCTTCCCTGGTGACTCAGATGGTAAAGAATCTGCCTGCAATGTGGGAGACCCAGGTTCGATCCCTGGGTTGGGAAGATCCCCTGAGAAGGGAAAGTCTGCCCACTCCAGTGTTCTGACCTGGAGAATTCCATGGCCTGTATAGCCCGTGGGGTCGCAAAGAGTCAGACGGGACTGAGCGACTTCCATTTTCATGTTAACTACGTAGACTGTTTCTAGCACTATTATTACCTTTTGTTCATAGAACATGAACAGTCGATAACTGTCAATTACAGCTGTTTTCTCTAGTACCCATGTCAGCAGGATCACATCCTAGGTGCTCACAAGATGCTGTGCTTAGAATAAGACCTGCTATTTAAGACCCTGGCCAACCTTAACTTCTTACATGTAGCAGGGCTGAGAACAAAAGTGATTTTGATGAAAGTTGTTCCAATCGTGTGTCCTAATCCCTTATCAACAGCAACGGAATGTATAAACAACATGGGAAACTGAGATGGCTTGATGGACAGACAGAGGGAAGACTTGCGATGAAGCCAGAGTGGTGGAATGTTGACAGGTGGGCACACGGTGCTCCCTGTGCAGAGGGGGAGGCGCCACCCTTCCGGGACACAGTGCAGAGACGCTGTCCTGTTGGAATGTGACCAGTGGGGCATGGCCACACCTTAATCCACTCAGCTGTCCTGGTGTCTGACCTGAAAGAGCTCTGTTTGGAAATAGGACCTCCAGTCGAATGGTGAACTTCTAGGGGAAAAAAAAAAGAACCCACAAACCCTGCCCTCTTGGACTGCAGGAGTCACCCACAAGGCTGGGGGGGCAGACTCCCTGGTTTACTGCCTGGGCATGAGGCCCTGCTTCCTGAAGGCCTCAGTGGACCCAGCCCTAGGCCTCTGTCTGGTTCTGGGTGCAGCCTGCAGGCTGAGAGAAGTTTTACATTTTTTAACAATTGAGAAAAATTCAGAGAGAAATAATGCTGCCTGACACTTGAAAGTTATATGAAATGCAAGTTTCGGCGTCTCTATGTCAAGTTTGATCAGAACACAGCCACATCCACTAGTTCACACACTGCCCGTGGCTGTCTTTGTGCTGTAGCCAGAGTCGAGTAGTTGACGGAGACCACACACCTGTGCCGTTTACCATCCACAGCTCACCTTTGCTGCCTCTGCCACACAGACCAGAGGTGTGACGTCCACACTGTTGGGGAAGTTCAGGCCGTCGGCGTCCACATGCGTTACATCTGATGGAACACAGGGACCTAGCCCATGGCCTGTAACCTGAACTCTTGTATTCTGATGCTTTGGGGAGTGTTTTTGGTTTGGGTTTTTCTCTTACGGTACCTTACAGTAATGGGTGCACAAGATGGCTCTGTCTACACCCAGGAGATTTCTCACACCATCCCCACTGGCCTTGACTCTAAGTTAGCTGTGACCCAGAGAAAGAAATGTTGACCCTGAAAATCCCATGTAATAACCAACCTCACATTGCAGTGTCACGTCGACTTGCAGGGATGGCTTCCCAAAGGGAAAAATACTTGCTCCTAAGGGGTGAGACAGAGAAGGGAATGGCACCCCACTCCAGTGCTCTTGCCTGGAAAATCCCATGGACAGAGGAGCCTGGTGGATTGCAGTCCGTGCGGTCACAGAGAATCAGACATGACTGAAGCGGCTAAGCAGCAGCAGCAGCGGCAGCAAGGGGTGAGAATGGTGTCGGAAACACCCAGGAGCATCTTCCACCTTCCTTGGTGAACACGGATGTTTAGTTTTGAAACATGTTTCTGGGTAGACATTTGAACAACCTCATCTGAACTCACATAGAAATAGAAACATGCAGATTAAATAATCTAACATCAAATGTTGATCAAGTACCTTTAGGCAAGGCACTAACAAAGGTCCGTCTAGTCAAGACTATGGTTTTTCCAGTGATCATGTATGGATGTGAGAGTTGGACTGTGAAGAAAGCTGAGCACCGAAGAATTGCTCCTTTTGAATTGTGGTGTTGGAGAAGACTCTTGAGAGTCCCATGTACTGCAAGGAGATTCAACCAGTCCATTCTAAAGGAGATCAGTACTGAGTGTTCTTTGGAAGGAATGATGCTAAAGCTGAAACTCCAGTACTTTGGCCACCTCATGCAAAGAGTTGACTCATTGGAAAAGATTCTGATGCTGGGAGGGATTGGGGGCAGAAGGAAAAGGGGATGACAGAGGATGAAATGGCTGGATGGCATCACCAACTCGATGGACGTGAGTTTGAGTGAGCTCCAGGAGTTGGTGATGGACAGGGAGGCCTGGCGTGCTGCGATTCATGGGGTCACAAAGAGTTGGACACGACTGAGCGACTGAACTGACTAACTGAACTGTGATTATTGAGGCTCACCTGTTCCTTCTGCATTTATTGCTGAGCACCTGCTAAGGGCAGGACGCTGGGTACCCAGGGACCGAAACAGGTATAGTGGATGTTCTCATGGAGCTGACAGCCTAAGGGCAGTCACATGTCAGTATGTAACAGAAATGGCTGTGAAAGAGCAAATTTGATGAATACTTGGGGATGGAGGATGGGGTGGAGGGGATGGGGAGGCTATAGCAGGAAGCCCAATGAAGTCTAGGCATCAACCTTGGAGGCGCTGTTCAGGCTTCTTTTGCCAAAAGCAATGGGAAGGCATTGAAGAAATTTCAGCAGGGAGGCAGAGTAATCAGAGTTGTGTTTCAAAAGCTCACTCTTACTGCCAAGTGGAAAGTGGGCTGGAGGGAACAAGGTGGATGTGGTGTCAGCAGTTAGGGGGCTGTTAAAAGGCAGGTAGAGATGCTGCTTTGGCCTACCAAGTAGTAGTGGTGCCAGTGGATAGGGGACAAGTGAGGACTTGGGAAGTGCAGGGAGGTAAGCTTGCTAGGACCTAGTGACTGATTGGGTATGGGAGAGCAGAGGAGTTGCGAAGGGTTGGGAGGGAATTGAGGCTTGGGGTGCCATTGGCCAAGACAGGAAAAGGGCCCAGGTTTGGTGAAGAAGCATGAGTTTGGTTGTGGGTGGACATGCTGGCTGGCGTGCTGGCCATGAGATGCTTCGGAGGCAGCCAAGTTGAGACAGCCGATGAGCTCTGGACATGCGTGTGGAGCTCAGAGCAGGGGCCAGGCAGTAAGGACCTGGTGTGTGCTTACCGGCTTCTGTGCCCTTGTCATGCCCTTGTCTTGCCCTGGCCTGGAAATCCCTTCTAGCTGTCACAGTAGAGTCCAGGGTGCACCTTGCTTCCTTGGGATCTTGCAGCCACACCACCACTACCCCATCATCCACCTGTTCTCTCAGTCCTCCCTGTAGTGCTCCTGCCAGCCCCCTGCCAGCCAGGTGGCTCTTAATTATTTGAATATCAACTGTCAAATTAGTTTCTCTCTGCACCTTTATAGCATTGTTATATCTGCTGACCCCTGCCCCAGAGTGAGCCCCGTGTCCTCCTGAAGTGGGAGCTGGATAAATAGTAGACACAAACCACAACAATATTTTTTTTGGATCTGTCTTCTAAAGGAAATAAAAGCAAAAATAAACGGAACCTAAAAAAAAATTAATGGGACTTAATTAGACTTAAAAACTTTTGCACAGAAGAGGAAACCATTGACAAACTGAAATACAGCCTACAGACTAGGTGGAAATATTTGCTAATGATATGACTGATAAGGGGTTAATATCAAAAATAAATAAAGAGCTCATACAACTAAATATAAAAAAAAACAATTAAAAAATGGGCATAAGACCCAAATAGACATATTTTTTTCAGGGACATGGAGATGACCAACAAGAGCAGAGAAAGATGCTTCAAATTGCTGATTGTTAGAGAAATACAGATCAAAACCACAGTGAGGTCAGAATGGCCATCTTTATAAAAGACCACAAATAACAAATATTTGTGAGACTGTAGAGAAGAGGTAACACTTCATACATTGGTGGGAATGTAAATTGGTGCAGCCACTGTAGAAAACAGTATGGAGGGAGGTTTCTCAAAAAAACTAAAAATAGAGCTATCATATAACCCAGCAATTCCACTCTTGGCTATATATCTGAAAGAAATGAAAATACTATTTGAAATGATATATGCACCCTGATGTTGCCAAGAGATGGAAGCAACCTAAGGGCTCCCCAGCAGATGAGTGGATAAAGAAGATGTGGTCCATAGGTACAGTGAAACGCTGCTCGGCCACAAAAAGGATGAAATTTTGTCATTTGCAACAATACCAGTGGACTTGAAGGATTTTACACTAAGAGAAGTAAGTCAAAGAAAGACAAATACTGTATGATATCCCTAATGTAGAATTTAAAAAAAATGAAATAGCATAAGCCAGTGCATGTAATAAAAAAACAGGCTCATAGACACAGAGAACGCTATCAAGGACCTACTGTAGAGCACAGGGAACTCTACTCGATGATCTGTTAATGACCTATATGGGAAAAGAATCTAAAAAAGTGCTTAGGAATTTCCCTGGTGGTCCAATAGGTGCCCTGTGCTTCCAGTGCCAGGGGCCCAGGTTTAATCCCTGGCCAGGGAACTAGATCCTACAAACCTCGACTAAGAGTCCACGTGCTGCAACAAGAACTCACGTACCACAACGAAGACTGAAGATCTCACGCGCTGCCAGTAAGACCCAGCACAGCCAAAAAATAAATATTTTTAAATAAATAAAAAGAGTGGAGGTATGTGTATAACTGATTCACTTTGCTATACAACAGAAACTAATACAATGTTCTAAATCAACTATTCTCTGATAAAAATTTTTCAAGATACAATGAACAAACTTGTGGTTACCAGTAGGGTGGGCTAGGGGAGGGGATTGATAGGTACGGGTTTTATTGTACAACACAGGGAATATAGCCAACATTTTATAATAACTATAAATAGAATATAACCTTTCAAAATTGTGAATCACTGTGTTGTATACATGTAACATATAATACTATACATTAGCTATATCTCAAAACAGAGAAACAGGTACCAAGTTTAAAGGGAACATTTACAGATGTTGAGCCTAGAAAATTATGCCTTCATGGAGCTTCTTTTCTAGGAAAAAAAATGTAAATTATGGCAGCTGTAGCAGAAGGCAGATTTTCAAGTGCTAAGTTGGCCCAAAGGAACAGAGGTGAGTCCCCAGGGTTTCCGGAGTCACTGCTGCACGGTGGTCCTCGTCCTTTCTCAGCCCTCTTCCCAGCTAAAGGCCAGAATCTGCCTTCATGGAATAATCTCCAAATGTAAACTCGAGTGAACCCTTCAACAGAAACATGAGAAAAACATCGAATGTCAAGCCATACACAAGCAACTGTTTCTTTTTTAATATCCCCTTGACCGTTTACTACAAACCTTAAAGAATTTAAGTGTAATTAAAAGCCTGGATGGTGCTCCCAGAGATGATTCTCACATGCATGACAATTGGGAAAGGTGAGAGAAGGTGATGGAGGTGGGCACCACCTCTTACAGAGCCACCTTCTCGGGCCAACAGCTTTAGTAAGCGTGTCACCCAGCGTCAGATGCGTCCTTGGACCCTCACATTTTCACGTATGTGACACACGGAAACCTGAACACAGGTGACAGGACACTTGAGTTTTTCTCCACCCGGAATCAGTGTCCTTAATTAAGCGCACAGAGTTTATTGTGAACTCCTTGTTGAATGGTTGAGTGTTGGTATCGCTGGCTTGATGGAGGTAAGTTTTGTAACCTCCTGGCTTACTTCTCGCTGCTCCCGGGTCATCTACTTCCAGCTGGGCTGGCAGTGATGAGTTGTGCCCGCTTCTGTGCCCCCGGGGCCTGCCTCCTGCCTCCCACCCCAAAGCCTTCCCAGCGAGTGGGAGACCAAGGCTCCTGGGACCCTTCCAACAGAGAGCATCAGTAGGTGCCTCTGGGCCAAGGGTACCCCGACATTTGCTTTCTGCTTTTAAAACTCGGGGAGTAAACATAAACTTTCTGGCCTCCCAGTAACAAGTGCCTCTTTCCTCACTTACTCCTTGTAAAACTATTAGTCTGTCTTTTTTTCAAAATTTAGGTTCTATTTCTTTATTTTACAGGCATGAAAATGAAGGGACGCTAACTACCAATTTAAAGTCTAAAGGTAAGAGAAACAGTTGGAGACCAGACTGTCATTTTGTGTTTTAACGAAAAGGGTGGTGTGTGACGTGTGGTGTCATCTGCACCTTTAAGGGAGATATGAGTGGGTGGAGAGCCTGCCTGTGCTCACGGGCCCGAAGGTCTCCCTGGAAGGACCCAGGGCTTCTACTGAGAACAGGAGGCTTCTCCCCAGGAAGGACCCGGAGGCTCCTCCTGTGGCCAGGGGCCACAGCATTTTAACTTGCAGGTATGAGTTTGCCAGGGATCCTGGCCTGTGCTCTAGGCATGTCTGCTCACATGCACCACATGGGGTCTGCAGGAAGCCCTTTGTGGGCTAGGTTGGTGAAGTCGACCTAATCAGACTGTAGAGATGCTGAGCTGCTCTCTGGTTTTCTCTTCCAGGCTTTTGGAGCGAGTCTGATGAGAGTAACTCAGAAATCGAAGCTGCTTTACGTCCCAGGACACCATAACACGTCCACCAATGATTTTGATGATTTTTATAACTTTTGAGCTGTAATATCTATTAGAAATAAAGTCTTCAAAAAAGCTAAGTCCTTGTGTTCAGATGTAATGTCCAAAATCAATGTACCCTTTTAAGTTTTCTAGTTGTTTAACATGAAAAGTTGGTCCCTAACAATCTTAGGGACCATATTGTTATTCCAGTGAAATTTCATGATGTAAATATAAAGTGGCATATTTGTTTTGAAGCCTTATCAAAAAGCACAGTGATGAATACAGTGCCCATCAAAACCCAGTTAGTTTATTTGGAGAAGTTGACAGGCTACTTCTAAAATTCATAACAAAATTCAGGGGACCCAAAATAACCAAATCAGTCTTGAAAAAGTTGGAGGACTCGCACTTCACAATTTTGAAACTTACTGATTTGCTGCGGTAAGTAAAGATGGTATAGTAGCTCAGATGGTAAAGCATCTGCCTGCCATCCAGGAGTTCTGGGTTGGCTCCCTTGGTCAGGGAAATCCCCTGGAGAAGGGCGTGGCAACCCACTCCAGTATTCTTGCCTGGAGAATTCCATGGACAGAGGAGCCTAGTGGGCTACAGTCCTTGGGGGCAGGCTATAGTCCAAGAGTCAGACACGACTGAGTGACTTAACACACAGACAATTAAGACACTGTGGTACTGCATGAAATATTGATTTACGTGTAATCTAGAATTGATGATCCAGAAATAAACTGTCAAATTTATGATCAATTGATTTTCAGTACTGTTGCCAAGACCATTCAGTGGGGAAAGAACTGGTATTTTTCAACAAATGATGCTGAGACAACTGGACAGTCTCACGTGAAGGGAGGAAGCTGGATCTCTACCTCACACTGTGTACAAACAGTGACCCAGAATGGGTCAAAGACCCAATGTAGGAGCTGAACTATCAGATTCTGAAAAGGAAACACGGGTAAACCCTTGTGACTTGAATTAGGAAAGATACCAAAAGCACTAACAACAGAGAAAAACACAGTCAAGATCATAAAAACGAACATAGAAACGGTCACAGATCAGAGGAGACAAAGGAGATATGACATCTCAGTGAAATGTGGGACCCTGGGTTGGGTCCTTGAACAAAAAGAGTGGACATTAATGGAAAATCTGGTGAAACCCAAATCAGGTCTGGAGTTTAGCTGATAAGATAGGGGTTCCCTGGTGGCTCAATCAATAAAAGTCTGCCTGCAGTGCAGGAGACCCACGTTTGATCTCTGGGTTGGGAAGATCCCCTGGAGAAGGATATGGCAACCCACTCCAGTATTCTTGCCTGGAAAATCCCATGGAAGGAGAAGTCTGGCAGGGTACAGTCCATGGTGTTGCGAAGAGTCAGACACGATTGAGCAAATTCACAGCACAGCTTAGCTGATAGTGATGCCTGGTGTTGGTTTCTTAGTTCTGACAAATGCACCACAGAAACGTGAGACGGGGGGCTTCTGCGGTGGTCCAGTGGCTGAGCATCCAAGCCCCGAAAACAGGGAGTCCAGGTTCCATCCATGGTCAGAAAACTAGCCCACATGCCACAACTAAGTCCCAGGGCAGCCAAGTAAATAATGAATATTTTTTTAAATGTGGGATTAGAGGAATGTACCACTAGAGGAAGCTGAACCTGAGTGAAAGGTACATAAGAACTCTGTGATCTTTGCAGCTTCTCTAAAAATCTAAAATTAGTCTACATACACACAAGTCCAGTGGTCAACATTACTGACATTTGGGTGATTGCTTTCAGAGTTTTTCTATGCATATAAACCCTTTACAAACTCTTGTAAACACTTTTAATTTTAATTCTAGATTTTACCAAGTTTAAACAGCTTATACCCACTAAGAAAATAAAACAAGCCCTTCAGCCAGGATGCTTCCTGGATATTGTCAGGCATGCTGATGGAACATACAGAGTCCTGCCTCTGAATACCTTCTATTAGAGGCCACACATGTGAGCACTGATGCTGGTCCAGAGCAAAGCCTCAGTTGGTGCTGGACTTCAACATGAGTGTATCTCACATTCAGTAGTGGTAGGGAAGGCCTAGGGCCCAATGCCATTATCAGGCAGAATTTTCCATCAAAAAGTAATGCATTTTGTTTTCTTTTCAGTTATTTTCTATTTATCTCCAGTGACCCTGGTTTAAAAAGAAGCGGTATAAATTTCCCTTTTCAAATACTCTTTAGGGGAAAGAAGATAATTGACATTTGAAAATATACGAAGAGGGGGAGTTCTGCTCACCAACAACTTGCTGACCTATTTTGGGGTCTCTGCCAGGGTTAAGCTCCCAGGGAGGTTGCACACTGGGCCCACAGTTGTCTTGCTTCCCACGTAAGAACAGAATCACAGCCTAAGTTAACAACCTGTGTTTTCTTTTGCCCTCAAATAACTGCCACACTCAGAAGACTGGCCCCAGGTGTTGGCGTTCTTTTCCCCTACATCAACCCATGCTCTGACACTGGATGAAGGTCCTACAATTCCGTTCCATCTGACAGTAGCTGGAGTTAGTGCAGACCCCACAGTTTCCTGGCTCAGTCCCACAAGGCCACCCCTGCTTCAGACGCCAATTAGAGGTTGTAGGGCCCCAGATTCCCAAAATCTCCATCTGATTGCTCTGTAAATTGAGGTCCCCACAACTTGAGTCTGATAATCTGTCAGAATGGCTCAGAGGACCTAGTGAAACCCTTCCTTACATTTACCAGTTTATCATGAAATATGATAAAGTACAGTGGAGACCATCCAGGTGCAAAGATGCGTAGGGTGGGATCTGGGGAAAGGCACGGAGCTCCCATGTCCCCACTGGGTGCAGTTCCCTCCCGGCACTGGCACATGCTGAGCAACCCAGAAGCATTGTGAATCTTCGGTGATTTTATGGCAGCCTCATCACGTAGGCATGATTGATTATTAACTCCACTTCCAACAACCTGAATGTCCATTGACAGATGAGCAGATGAAGAAGATGTGGTACATAGATACCATAGAATATTACTCAGCCATAAAAAAGAACGAAGTAGAGTCATTTGCAGCAACATGGATGGACCTAAGGTTATCATACTAAGTGAAGGAAGTCAGAGAAAGACAAAGACCATATCACTTACCTGTGGAATCAAAAATACGACCCAAATCAACCTGCCTATGAAACAGTCTCAGACATAGAGAAGAACCTTGTGGTTGCCAAGCGGGAGGGGATTGCGAGAGGCACGGAGTGAGAGGCTGGGATTAGCAGATGCAAGCTATTGTACAGAGAATGGATAAGCAACAGGGTCTACTCTAGAGCACAGGGAGCTATATTCAATATCCTGTGATAAACCATAATGGAAAAGGATACAAAAAAGAATGTATGTATAACTGAATCACTTTGCTATACAGGAGAAATAAACACATTGTAAATCAGTTATACTTTAATTAAAAAAATGACACCCCTCTAGCCCCCCACCACCACCTGCACTTTCCAAAGAAGGGGAGCCTGGAGCTGATAGTTTCAAGCTTCTAATCGTGGCTCTGTGTTTTCAGTGTCCAGCTCCCTCTCCTGGAGCTCTCCAGGAACCCCCACCCCCACCCCAGAGCCACCTCATTAGGAAAAAAAAAAAAAAAAAACTTCTTTGCCCAGGGAATTCCAGGGGTTTTAGGAGCTCTGTGTCAGAAACCAGGGGCAGAGATCAATACGTATTTCAGAATCTCTTATTTCACACTAGTCAAAGAATCAAACTTTGTAAGCTTGGTTAATATGATGAAATCAATCCTCGGAACTCACAGTGTTGAGAATTCAACCCTAGATCTGGGGTGACCACCTTCCCAGCTCTACCAAGTGAAGTTCGGATACAGCTTGATCATCAGCTGTGTATCCTGACACTTCCTGGGTGTCAGGCTCTGGGGGACTAGACTTTGGGAGTACAGCGCTGAATCTAATATAGTTACCGACCTCAGGCACCCTCACTCCAACAAGGGTGAAAAAGCCTGAAGCTCAGCCTGAAGCTCAGCACATTGTGTACAGCCCCTTCAGTAGATGCCTTTGTCCCTGAAGCTCTGAGGAGCGAAAACACTATTCCTCCTGCGGCTGAGTTGGGGAACTTTCACGTGGGAGATGACATTAGCACAGGACAGAGGGGGCCTGAAGGAACAAGAACACTCCAGGCACAGAAATGACACTAGCAAGGCCCAGAGGCATAAGAGAACTGGTGCAAATGAAACAGTCCTCACGTGAGACCAGTGCAGGACATGTACGGCAAGGATGAGGGCTGGAGGGGCGCCCGAGAGGAAGAGGGGCTACAGACTGGGAGCAAAGGGGGAGGCTACAAAGTGTGGGTGATTGATGCCAAGTTTGTCTCCAAAGAAGATCCGGATGCTGGAGAAGAGCATTAGAACCAGTGAGAGTTTTGATATAAAAGCAATTTCAACAACCAACAGTATAGGGACTTTCCTGGTGGTCCACTGGTAAAGAATCTGCCTTGTAATACAAGGGACATGGGTTCGATTACTGGTCAGGGAACTACGATCCCACATGCTGCGGAACAACTGAACCCATGTGCCACAATGAAAGATCCTGCATGACTCAACGAAAATGCTGTTTAGCGACTGAGACTCAACACAGCCGAATAAATAATAAATATTTTTTAAAGGTTAAAAAAAATAACAGTGTAGTGATACACCCAGAAAGCCAGTTTGAAAATACTTTTTAAAGATGCCATTTACAGTAATCAAAAATTACATGTGAAAAATATTAAAGTTTTTAAGCCATCAGTGAAAGACAAAATTTTAAACATCTATTGACAGTAGAGAACTACACATTTATGGATGAGAAGATTCTATTTTCAAAAGCACAAGTTCTGTCCAGATTAATCCCAAAAGTCAATGCCATTTCAATCAAAATCCCAACAGGTCATTTCCAAGAAGTTGACAAGCTGGTCATTAAGCTCGGAAGGAATTTAAAGGTTCAAAATGGCCAAACAGTTCTGCATAATAAAGAGAAGATCTTACCAGAGCAAACATCAAGATTTATTATCAAGATCATCATTAGGTCTGTGTTCCAGGCTCAGGGCTGGAAACTTAGAGCAGAAGAGTGCTCAGTCACTCAGCTGTGGCCACGCTTTTTGCGACCCCATGGACTGTAGCCCCCCAGGCTCCTCTGGCCGAAGAATTCTCCAGGTAGGAGTACTGGAGTGGGTTGCCATAGAGGCCCCAGAAAAAAACCCAGGCATGAGATCTGGGTACAGACAGATGTTTGAGAAATCAATGAGGTGGTAACAGACTTTTCAGTGAATGATGCTGGACCAGTTGATAATCCACATGGCAAAACACAAAATTAAGTGTGTTATGTGGCAATCATAAAATATGTATTTTGCTTCAATTATCTCTCAGCGGATAGCAGCGTCTGTAGTGACCCTTTGTCAGTTTCTGAAGGGAGCAGCCCCACACCCTCTCCTCGAGCCTCAACCTCCCCCAGCTCAGGATGTGGCCTTGCCCCTGTTCAGCAAAGACTGAGGTCGAAGCGTCTGGCCATCCTTCCACTGCCATCTCTTAATACCTGGCATCTTCTCTCCTTCCCTCACTGCCTTATTTCTCCCCTACCATTCATTCTCTCATTTATTCATTTACGCATTCAGGGTACATTTGACACCGTTTTCCTTAGTACATTTTTTCTATTTTTTTAGATTCCTAAATGTACATAAGATTTGCCGTCTTAACCATGTTTTAAATGTACAGTTCATTAGTATCACATACATTCATAATGGTGTGCAATTGTCTTTAATTTATTTAAAGATAAATAAAAATATTTTTCATTTTTAAATAAACTATTTCCACAACTCATCTCATCTTGTAAAACTGAAACTCTGTTCCTATCACACAATAACTCTCTGCCCTGCACTCCCCCCAGCCCTGACACCCATCCTCCTACTTTCTGTCTCTATGATTTTGACTAGTCTAAGAACCTCATAAGGGATAAGGGGGTCCTCATAAGGGGATCATACAGTATGCCTTCTTGTGACTGGTTTATTTCACTCAATATTATGTCCTTAAGGTTCCTTCATGTTGTAGCACACAGCAGAATTTCCTGTTTTAAGACTGAATAATATTCCATCATACAGTTTCCCAGGTGGCACAGTGGGAAAGGATCTGCCTGCCGATGAAGGCAACATGGGTTGGATCCCTGGGTCAGGAAGACCTTCTGGAGAAGGAAGTAGCAACCCACTCCAGTATTCTGGCCTGGGAAATCCCATGGACAGAGAAGCCTGTCAGGCTATGATCTGTGGAGTCCCAAAAGGGCTGGACCTGACTGAGCAACTACACAACCATATTCCATTGTAGGTATGGGCCATATTTTGTTTCTCCGTTCATCCATCAGTGGGCACCTGGGTTGCATCCAGGTTTTAGTTATTGTGAATAAGGTTTCTTATTCACTTATTTTTATGAACATAAAAATTACCTCTTGGAGACCTTGCTTTCCATTCTTTTAGGTATGTCCCCCGAAGCAGAATTGCTAGATCATGTGGTAATTCTGTTTTTAATTTCTTGAGGATCTGCCATCCGATTTTCCACAGTGGCTGCACCATTTTAAATACATTCCCATCAACTGTGCATAAGGGTTTGAATTTCACCAACACCTTTTATTTTCTGGTTTATTTTGATAGCAGCCATCCTAATGGGCGTAAGGAGGTAAAATTTATACATCATGCTTAACACAGGAAATTCCAACTAGAATAAAGAACTAATGTGAAAGCGAAGACTTTAAAACTCTTAAAGAAAAAAATAATAGGCAAGTGTCTTTATGAGTTCCAAGCAAGGAAGAATTTCTTAACACACATAGAAAATGCACAAACGCATAAAGAAAAATATTAATAAATATTACATTGAAACTAGAATGTTCTGTATGAGAACGACACTGACACGATGAAAAGCCAAACCATGGACTAGAAAGTGGCATTTGCAGGATGTGAGTCCATCAGAGCTCTACAGCTAAAATACATGAAGAACCACACATCAACAAGAAAGATATGACACAGAAAGATGAACAAAGGATTAGAATGAGCGATTCATAGGAAGAGTAACCTACATGGGCAATAAAGATGAAAAGGTACTCAAACTTACCAGAAAAGCAAACAGCAGAAGGAGAGTGCAACAAGGTGGCTTTCTATACCCAGAGGACAAGGCGAGGATGCCAGGCAGATCCCTCTGAGCATCAGGAAGGGACCAGGAAAGAACCTGCACATCTTTGAAGAGCACATTTATATCAAGCACCATTGCAGATGGTATCATAACCTGTGATGCTGTGGTTCTGTAACCCGAATTGGGGTCTGGCTGCTCACCGCTTAAAAAGCAATGAAAAAGGCAAGGTTGGTGGAAAGGAAAGTTTGTTTTATTTCAGATGTTCAGATGCTGGCCACTTGGAGGGAGGGCAGACATCAGTCCAAAGGCTGACTCCCTCCACTGACAATCAGTGTACAAGAGCTTTTATAGATGGACGGAGGGGCTGCATGTAGAAACAGCACAGTCAGCTCTTGAAATTGGTCGTTGGTGGTCTGACCAGCATCATCTTGATTATGTTAAGTACAATTAATCTTCAGTTCCAGGGTCGGTGTGTTTCCATTTCTTGAGGCCAATTCTTGGAATTGCGGCAGCTCATGTCATGGCTGGGGCTTCCCAGGTGGCTCCGTGGTAAAGAATGGAGACCTGGGTTCATTCCTTGGTCTGGAAAGATCCCCTGGAGAAGGAAATGGCAACCCACTCCAGTTTCCTTGCCTGAAAAATCCCAGGGACAGAGGATTCTGGTGGGCTACAGTCCATGGAGTCACAAAGAGCTGGACACGACTTATCAACTGAATGATAACAACAAATGTCATGGTGATAGTCTGCTCATCATGTAGCGAACCCCTCCATCTGGTGGGGGTTTCAGTATCTGCCAGGCAGCTCACAGAATACGGCCCAGAATATTATCTATAGCCCTTGAGAAGGAACTAAAAGGTCCTTGTTTATGCTTAATGACTAAACTAATATTATCTTTCCTTTGTTTCTGCATGTTCTCACTTCTCTGATGAAACTTACTCTTTGGCTAAATATCTCCATAGACAAAAAGCAGCAGAGGACATGGGAGTAGGGCGGGTAGAGAGCCACGGGGTCCTATTCCATTTCACTTCCATCTCTAAATATATACTTGACAGTCACATTGTCCGTACACTCATCACCACCTTCTCGTGACCCCTGAGAGCTTGAAATGTGGCTCATCTAAACCAAGAAATTCATATCAGATTTGAAGACTTTGTATGAAAGAAATATTATAGGGTGTTTCACTAACATATTAGTTATATGTTGAAATGGTATATTAAACAAAAATACATTAGTAAGATTAATGTTATCAATTTGTTTGTATATATTTTTTAATGTGGCTACTAGAACATTTTCAGTTACATACATAGCTCTCATCTGTGGCTTAATTATATTTCTAGTAACAAAGTCTCTGTGGAGAAACTCTGTTGTAAACACAAAGAGACATGATCAAAATGTTAATTGTTCTATTGTTTGAAATGGCAAAAATTGGGGCACATTAGTGCCCACTGCCAGGAAAACAATGAGAAGCACATGTTGCTGGAAGATTTAAACTGTGAGTAAAACCCACGTTAAAGTGAAAGACACAGAACAATTCAGTGTATCGTTTACAGGGAAGGAGAGGGACGTTCAGATGAAGTGAAAAGGTAAAATGTGGGCAGAAGAGACATAACCAGATTCTGCAGAGTGACCGGCCCTGGAAAGAGGACAGTAGGGCGAGCCGTACATACAGAGATGATGCACCCAGAACAGCTTCTCTTAGTTTAAAAACCAAGTGTGCTAGGCAAATGTGGCTAAGTGCCAACTTTTGTCAAATATTCATCCAGTCTGAGTGGTGGCCCTCCGACCTCTATGCTATGCTATTCTCTACATGTCTGAGTGCTAAAAATAATTCATCATTTTTTAAAGAAATGGTCGTGAAGAGATTTGTATCTCATGCAGAGGGGTTTGGACTTTATTCTTTCAGTCAATGTTCAGAAGCCATAGAAAGGTTTTAAACAGGGTACAAGATTTCCTTTTGGAGGAAGCATTTTGGCAGCCTCATTTTAGGCTCACCCAGTCCAGCTAATAAAAGTCAAGAAAAAGATTTCTTTGCTTCTGACACATACTTTTCAACTTGTTTAAACAGCTGTCTGGGGAGGCCTTACAAATAGCTGTGAAGAGAAGAGAGGCAAAAAGCAAAGGAGAAAAGGAAAGATACAAGCATCTGAATGCAGAGTTCCAAAGAATAGCAAGAGATGTAGGGAACAAGGTATAAGGAAGGTTGAGAAGTGCTTGCAAATGAGACTCTCAACCAGGGCTGAACATTCTTGCAAACGAGATGTTCAGCTAAGAATCCTCTGTTTGTTCCCGTGGGAAAAGAACATTTCTTGCACATAAGGATGTTTCTCTGATTCCTCAAAAGGAACAGACCCAGGGACAAAACGGATTCTAAGTTGATAAGGAAGTTCCCCAAAACAAAGTCTTAGCTGCAGTAAATAAGTTAAGGTAAAGGTTATCTCACCCCACGCCTGCACACTGTATAGTCGCTGAATTATGGTGTTTGGCAACTTGCCCTGTAGATTGTTGTGCAAAGGATATAAAATAAAGCAGCTGTAAGAAGTAAGGAGTTAAAGTAAAAAAAGATTCAAACCACTCTGCAGTGTTGGTGTTTCATTCTGTCACCAGCAAGAGATAAGAAACCCTTCTTCAGCAATCAATGCAAAGAAATAGAGGAAAACAACAGATTGGGAAAGACTAGAGATCTCTTCAAGAAAATTAGAGCTACCAAGGGAACATTTCATGTAAAGATGGGCTCAATAAAGGACAGAAATGGTATGGACCTAACAGAAGCAGAAGATATTAAGAAGAGGTGGCAAGAATACACAAAAGAACTGTACCAAAAAGATCTTCACGACCCAGATAGTCATGATGATGTGATCACTCATCTAGAACCAGACATCTTGGAATGTGAAGTCAAGTGGGCCTTAGAAAGCATCACTACGAACAAAGCTAGTGGAGGTGATGGAATTCCAATTGAGCTGTTTCAAATCCTGAAAGATGATGCTGTGAAAGTGCTGCACTCAATATGCCAGCAAATTTGGAAACCTCAGCAGTGGCCACAGGACTGGAAAAGGTCAGTTTTCATTCCAATCCCAAAGAAAGGCAATGCCAAAGAATGTTCAAACTACCACACAATTGCACTCATCTCACAGGCTAGTAAAGTAATGCTCAAAATTCTCCAAGCCAGGCTTCAGCAATACGTGAACCGTGAACTCCCTGACGTTCAAGCTGGTTTTAGAAAAGGCAGAGGAACCAGAGATCAAATGCCAACATCCGCTGGTTCATGGAAAAGGCTAGAGAGTTCCAGAAAAACATCTATTTCTGCTTTCTTGACTATGCCAAAGCCTTTGACTGTGTGGATCACAATAAACTGTGGAAAATTCTGAGAGAGATGGGAATACCAGACCACCTGACCTGCCTCTTGAGAAACCTGTATGCAGGTCAGGAAGCAACAGTTAGAACTGGACATGGAACAATAGACTGGTTCCAAATAGGAAAAGGAATATGTCAAGGCTGTATATTGTCACCCTGCTTATTTAACTTATATGAAGAGTACATCATGAGAAATGCTGGACTGGAAGAAACACAAGCTGGAATCAAGATTGCTGGGAGAAATATCAATAACCTCAGATATGCAGATGACAACAGCCTTATGGCAGGAAGTGAAGAGGAACTAAAAAGCCTCTTGATGAAAGTGAAAGAGGAGAGGGAAAAAGTTGGCCTAAAGCTCAACATTCAGAAAACGAAGATCATGGCATCCGGTCCCATCACTTCATGGCAAATAGATGGGGAAACAGTGGAAACAGTGTCAGACTTTATTTTTTTGGGCTCCAGAATCACTGCAGATGGTGACTGCAGCCATGAAATTAAAAGACGCTTACTCCTTGGAAGAAAAGTTATGACCAACCTAGATAGTATATTCAAAAGCAGAGACATTACTTTGCCAACAAAGGTCCGTCTAGTCAAGGCTATGATTTTTCCTGTGGTCATATATGGATGTGAGAGTTGGACTGTGAAGAAGGCTGAGCGCTGAAGAATTGTTGCTTTTGAACTGTGATGTTGGAGAAAACTCTTGAGAGTCCCTTGGACTGCAAGGAGACCCAACCAGTCCATTCTGAAGGAGATCAGCCCTGGGATTTCTTTGGAAGGAATGATGCTAAAGCTGAAACTCCAGTACTTTGGCCACCTCATCCGAAGAGTTGACTCACTGGAAAAAACTCTGATGCTGGGAGGGATTGGGGGCAGGAGGAGAAGGGGCCGACCGAGGATGAGATGGCTGGATGGCATCACAGACTCGATGGACGTGAGTCTGAGTGAACTCTGGGAGATGGTGATGGGCAGGGAGGCCTGGCATGCTGCGATTCATGGGGTCGCAAAGAGTCGGACACAACTGAGCGACTGAACTGAACTGAAACAGCTCTGAGACCAGGCTGTGCCGTGTTGGCCAGTCAGGAGTCAGGGCGCGGGTGTTGCTGATGTCGGCACTTGCGGGATGGGCGGCAGGCCCCTGCATGAATGTCCTGGGGACGATCAAGCAGCCTTAAATGCTGCCCAGCCTTGCTCCTCAGGGTGCAGAGAGCGGCGATGCTGACAAACCTCAGTATCAGCGACTCTGAATCAGAGTGTGATCTATGTGATTTACAAGGATGGGTTCTATATGGGTAAGACTTTTAAAACAGTGTTAACTTTCTGAATTAGCTCATAGTTTCCTTTTTATGTGTGCATAAGAATGGAATTTTTAAAAACTTTTTATTTTGCATTGGGATAGAACTGATTGACAATGTTGCGATAGTTTCAGGTGAACAGCAAAGGGACTCAGTACATATATATGTATCCATTCCCCCTGAAACTCCTCTCCCATGGTGGATTTTTTTTAATTAAAAAACTTTTAAAAAAGTTCCCTAGTGGTCCCTGGAGTGATTGGGACTCCAAGTTTTCACCACCAGGGTCCCAGATTCTATCCATGGTCAGGGAACTAAGATCCCACAAGCTGCAAGGTCAAAAATAAAAATGAAAATTTTAAAATCATGGTAAAATTCACGTAACGTGAAATTTCCTACCTTACCCATTTTCAAGTATATGGCTCAGTGGCTTTAAGCACATTCACCTTGTGCAACCATCACCACCATCTGTCTCCAGAACTCTTTTTATCATGTACAGCTGGGATTCTGGCCCCTTTATGCAATAACTGAGAAGGCTGAGCTCTAAAAAACTGATGCTTTTGCAATGTAGTGTTGCAGAAGACTCTTGAAAGTCCCTTGGACTGCAAGGAGATCCAACCAGTCAATCCTAAAAGAAATCAATCCTGAATATTCATTGGAGGGACTGATGCTGAGGCTGAAGCTCCAATACTTTGGCCACCTGATGCAAAGAGCAGACTCATTGGAAAAGACCCTGATGCTGGGAAAGATTGAGGGCAGGAGGAGAAGAGGATGACAGAGGATGAGATGGTTGGATGGCAGCACCGACTCGAAGGACATGAGTTTGAGCAAGCTCTGGGAGATAGGGAAGGACAGGGAAGCCTGGTATGCTACAGTTCATGGGGTCCCAAAGAGTCAGACACAACTGAGCAACTGAACAACAAATGCAATAACTCCCATTCCTGCCACCAGAACAAACCAGTCTCCAAGTCTCACACAGGTCCATCTGATCAGTAGCGGCTCCCAAAATCACAGCAGAACTCCAGTCCAAGGAGTCTGGAGGGAGTCGTTTAGTGAGGTGCCCTCAGGGCCTAGATGGAGGTAGGGACCACTCTGCCATCTGTGCTGTCAATGCCCACCAGCCCTGGTCCAGGAAGACTGGGAAGGGATTGTTCGAAACAGAGAAACCCGAGCAGAGGCTAATTTTGTGACTTGGAACCACCAAAGCTGACCTTGCTTGAACTCTGTCCCAAGGGACCCATGCCTGTAACTCCCACTGGAGGCCTCTACAAGGTCCCGATGGCAATGGGACATCACACATCCTCCAGGATGAGACCCTATCAGGGCCAGTCCAGGCTGAAGACCTTATGAAGACCTTCTGAAAGGCCCATGAAATCTGTTTTTGCAACTGCTGGGACTTGGCTGTCCTGGAACTTCTCATCTCAGTGAATTGCTCCTCTAATGCGTTTCCTTTCCCAACCACCCAAGTGCCTCTTGGGCCCCCCCTACCCCAGGCTTTCCCAGTTGCCATGTGGTCTGAGGGTTTTGCTGTTGACGGGTGGGGTTGTTTATGCCCAGTTCTCTGTCGGGTCAGCTTGTGAGTTCCCTCCTTCCTTTCCTCACCAAAAAAAAAAAGAGGAAAGCAAACAACTACAAATCCTAACAGCTTTTATCCAGTTCTCAAGCTTTCATCCACTTTCAGTGCTCCTGTCACCAGCGGTTGTGTCATCAGCAGAGTGCTTTGGGGACAATCAGATTTTGATGCATCAAACTGGCAAAAACACATTAAAGGAGATCTCAGTAATTCCAGCCCCAAATCCAAGCAGATAAGGATTAGATTACTCAAGAACAGATGCCGAGTGACAGAAACTGAACTCATCCAACGAGAAAGCTCATTAGTATTCAGTACCCAAGACCCCAAGTCTAACCGCTTTGGGTAGTGGGTTTTATATATTTATTTCAAAATCATCTGGAAATCTCTGGCTCCTGGAGGTAGCTCCCTTTAAATCTTTTTTGACAGACACAGTGTCGCCATTTGCCTGCCTCCAGTGATGTTTTCCATTTCCTCAGGCCGGTCCAACCTTTGACACCAAGACTAATATTTGGTGACAGATGGCTCTGTGAGCTTCTGGTAAGGCCATATCTCACTTTTGGAATGCAAGCGATAACCGGGTGCCTCTAGAGACTTATTTATTATACTATTATTACGCACAAATTCATTCGATGTAAAACATTCTGCCAGTCAACTTGAACCCTCTCTTCCCCAGCTGTCACATTGGCAGCTCAAAGGACAGCGACAGCTGATGCTGATGGACAGGATGTCTGCCATCTCCTGTCTTCCCAAATTTAAAGCCGGATTCTTCCCTATCGAGGGAATGTGCTAGAGGACAAGAGCTAGGAAGGCACTCTGCAGCATCCTGCTGGTTAGTAACCATGGCAGTTTGCTGAGAGTCCCTTGGACTGCAAGGAGATCAAACCAGTCAATTCCAAAGGAAATCAACCCTGAATATTCATTGGGAAGACTGATGCTAAAAGCTGATGCTCTCGTACTTCAGCCACCTGATGCAAAGAGTTGACTCACTGGAAAAGACTCTGATGCTGGGGAAGATTGAGGGCAAAAGGAGAAGTGGGCAGCAGGATACGAGATGGTTAGATAGCATCACCAACTCAATGGACAAGAATTTGAGCAAACTCCAAGAGATAGTGCAGGACAGAGAAGCCTGGCGTGCTGCAGTCCATGCAGTCACAAAGAACTGGACACAACTTAATGACTGAACAACAACAACAAAGTTTCCCAAGCGGTGTTTGCAGGGCCCTGCTGCCAGGCTTCCTAGCACTTGTGAGCATACTTATGGCAACGATATGAAATCAGCTGAAAGTGGACCACCTCGCTCTCTCCAGAGTCACAGGAATGCTGTCAGTCTTCCATCCTGGTCCCAATTCTTGCCAAGCGCCAGTTCTTTCCCCTTTTCAGAGATGCCAGCATCCAATCTCCAAGCTCAAACATTTCTCATAGATACCTTGGTAATAATATAAGAGGTAATGATTTGTTCAGTCACTCACTTAATAAAGGCATGCAGTAAATACTAGCTAATGGTATTATTGGGCTTTCCAGGTGGCACTAGTGGTAAAGAACCCACCTGCCAATGCAGGAAGCATAAGAGACACGGGTTTGATCCCTGGGTCAAGATAATCCCCTGGAGGAAGGCATGACAACCCCCTCCAGTATTCTTGCCTGAAGAATCCCTTGGACAGAGGAGCCTGGAAGGCTACAGTCCACAGGGTTGCAAAGAGTAAGACATGACTGAAGCAACTGAACACGCATGCATGCACCAGTGTTATCACTTGCTGTTTCCTGGTGGCTTAGCTGGTAAAGAATCAGCCTGCAATGTGGGAGATCTGGGTTCGATCCCTGGGTTGGGAAGATCCCCTGGAGAAGAGAACAGCTACCCACTTCAGTATTTTGACCAGAAGAATTCCTTGGACTGTATAGTCCATGGAGTTGAAAAGAGTTGGACATGACTGAGCAACTTTCACTTTCACTTTTCTGTGGAAACACATGTAAAGGACAGCCCTGTGCATGGATTCAATCAGGAGGCTGCCTTTGGAGGGAGTCTCAGAGGACTAATAGGAGTTAGACAAGTGGACTACTGGGGACTTAGTAGTTCTGGGCATGAGTGTGCCAGGGGAGGGGTTACATGAATAGCTAACCATTTTTTCCTGTGAGCAGTTAGAATTTTCTTATGTGAAGAGAGCTCATGTTAGGCTCCTGAGTCTCCCATTTTAACCCCACAGTGACCTTAAACCTCAGCAAGTCCTCTTGGGAGAATGTGGGAGAGGAACGATTATTAATATATTGGATTGGCCCAAAAGATCATTCAGGTGTTTTGGTTTTTTTTCCCCATAAGGACTGACAGGAAAACCCCTATGAACATTTTGGCATTAAACAAAACTTTTCACAAGAAGAAACAGGTATATGCACAGTAATAATTCTTAGTTTGCACATTATCTTGCCCAAAGTTGAATAACTTCACAAGTTTCTTCTTCCTTTTTTTTTTTTTTTAACTTTTACTTATTTATTTATCTGGCTGCATCGGGTCTTAGTTTTGTCATGTGGGATCTTTGGTTGCTGCTCATAGACCCTCTGTTCATGGCTCACGAGCTTCAGAACTCGAAAGCTCAGTAGTTGTGGCTCCCAGACTTAGCTGCGGCATGTGGAGTCTTAGTTTCCCCACCAAGGATTGAACCCACGTCCCCTCCATCACAAGGCAGATTCTTAACCACTGGCCCATCTGGGAGGTCCCACACAAATTTCTTGGTATTGCGTGGAAGGATTCTGAAGGTTCCTGGGGCACTTATTGGCATAGCCCATGTGCAGGTTGGAGAAGAATTTCCAGACCTGAGGCAAAATAAGAGAAGAATAAAGTTTATTAGAGTGGGAGACACTATTAGAACAGCAGAGTGGTTCAAGTGAGAGCTGACCTCTTATGCGGGCTAGTAGCCGATTTTTATAGCCTCAAGACAGAGAAAATTCCTACTGGAATGGTGGCATTAGTGATTGGATAGAATGCTATAGAGGGGTAGCCGGGTGGGTATTTTACCTAACATGGGATCAGGCAGCTGGCAGGTTTAGATTCAGAGGCTCATGGCAACAGTTGCCATGGGGCTTGGTCAGTTCCAGAGATTTTTTTCCTGTGACCTTGATACAGGGCTCCGCACATAATGTTGCCCTCACGTCACATGGGAGAGTCTGAATTTTATTCTAATAAATGCACATTTAACAAATGTTTACAAGGACTTTCGAGGGTTTATTTGTGACCTGAATCCTTTAAGGTGTAGTGCCTTTCCAAGAGTCTTCTGCCTAGAGGGAAAGGACCAGGACCCTGGTTTAGCCAGCTCCCACCTCCAACCCTCTCCCCCAGGAAATCTCCAGAAACAGAATATTGCAGGGACCCCATGGGCAATACAATGACCTGGGAAATCAAATATCTTCCCTGTTTCTTCCTACAGAAGAAGCTCTGCGAGAACTGGGTAGGGACAGATTGCATCCCATCTTCTCTGTGGCCTCAGGGGAAAAACTGCTGATTAAAAACGGAAGGTTGATATCATCCCCGCTGAGCAAACTTGAGATCCTTGAAGAGCCTCTCAACCCAGTAGGACTCTCAAGCCCTGCTCGGAGTGATCAAAAGAAGACTCAAAGCTTTCCCCTTGGAGGCCCATCTTGGCCTGAGCTCATCATCAAGTGAGGAGCGTCTGGATGTTTATGTGGCCAGTCCTGCCCCGGTCAGAAAAGCAGTCATCACAGCACCTCACTTTATCACTTCCTGCAGAACCTAGATTCCAAGTCACATCAAGCCTCTCTTGTCAGAACAGGGGGGGTTGACATTGGCCCACGTGAGTCTAGAGTAGCACGCCGGCTCTCAGTTGCAAAACTGGTCTGTGGCCTTACTTGACCCCTTCAGCCTAATGCTGCATCCATTTGCCAAACCCAACCAGCTCCTTCATCAGGGCAGCAGAAAGCTGCTAAGATTTTAAATAGATGTCAGATATTATTATAGCTGCTGTTTGGGGTCATGGCCTTCTCCATCCTGGTGGTTACAGGCAGGTAGTCTGACCTAGCTATATTCTCATGGAGGGGGAGAGGCAGGGTAAGGGATGCTCCCTGGCCCATAAGAGGCAGACCACAGGCTGGGGAGAGGCCCCTTGCCTCTTCATCCATACCCACCAGCACGCTGACCTGGCCTCCGATGCTTTCCCCATGAGGCTGTCTCTGCCTGGGCTTCCCTAAGTCCTGCTTGGATTCCCCACCTCTTCACCTGGCACATGCAACTTAACAAGGAGAAAACCAACATCCCCAGGCTGGGACCTCAGCGGGAGCTGTTGGCCAGAATGGCAACACCTGGCCTCTCCACGTGGTTTCTTGGCATCCTCATAACCTGGTGGATGAATTGAGAGAAAGCAAGAGACACTCTCCCTTCACGGTGGAAGCTGTATTGCCTTGTCTAACCTGGTGCTGCACTCAATATGCCAGGAAATTTAGAAAACTCAGCAGTGGCCACAGGACTGGAAAAGGTCAGTTTTCATTCCAATCCCAAAGAAAGGCAATGCCAAAGAATGCTCAAACTACCACACAACTTCACTCATCTCACATGCTAGTAAAGTAATACTCAAAATTCTCTAAGCCAGGCTTCAGCAATATGTGAACTGTGAACTTCCAGATGTTCAAGCTGGTTTTAGAAAAGGCAGAGGAACCAGAGATCAAATTGCCAACATCCGCTGGATCATCGAAAAAGCAAGAGAGTTCCAGAAAAGCATCTATTTCTGCTTTATGGACTATGCCAAAGACTTTGACTGTGTGGATCACAATAAACTGTGGAAAATTCTGAAAGATGGGAATCCCAGACCACCTGACCTGCCTCTTGAGAAACCTATATGCAGGTCAGGAAGCAACAGTTAGAACTGGACATGGAAAAACAGACTGGTTCCCAATAGGAAAAGGAGTACATCAAGGCTGTATATTGTCACCCTGCTTATTTAACTTATATGCAGTACATCATGAGAAACGCTGGGCTGGAAGAGGCACAAGCTGGAATCAAGATTGCTGGGAGAAATACCAATAACCTCAGATATGCAGATGACACCACCCTTATGGCAGAAAGTGAAGAGGAATTAAAAAAGCTCTTGATGAAAGTGAAAGAGGAGAGTGAAAAAGTTGGCTTAAAGCTCAACATTCAGAAAACTAAGATCATGGCATCTGGTCCCATCACTTCATGGCAAATAGATGGGGAAACAGTGGAAACAGTGTCAGACTTTATTTTTGTGGGCTCCAAAATCACTGCGGATGGTGATTGCAGCCATGAAATTAAAAGACGCTGACTCCTTAGAAGGAAAATTATGATCAACCTAGATAGCATATTCAAAAGCAGAGACATTACTTTGCCAACAAAGATCCGTCTAGTCAAGGCTATGATTTTTCCAGTGGTCATGTATGGATGTGAGAGTTGGACTGTGAAGAAAGCTGAACACCAAAGAATTGATGTTTTTGAACTGTGGTGTTGGAGAAGACTCTTGAGAGTCCCTTGGACTGCAAGGAGATCCAACCAGTCCATTCGAAAGGAGATCAGCCCTGGGATTTCTTTGGAAGGAATGATGCTAAAGCTGAAACTCCAGTACTTTGGCCACCTCGTGGGAAGAGTTGACTCATTGGAAAAGACTCGGATGCTGGGAGGGATTGGGGGCAGAAGGAAAAGGGGCCGACCAAGGATGAGATGGCTGGATGGCATCGCCGATTCGATGGACGTGGGTTTGGGTGAAATCTGGGAGTTGGTGATGGACAGGGAGGCCTGGTGTACTGCAATTCATGGAGTCGCAAAGAGTCAGACATGACTGAGCGACTGAACTGAACTGAACTGAAGTGAACCTGGCTTCAGAGAAGGCAATGGCACCCCACTCCAGTACTCTTCCCTGGAAAATCCCATAAACGGAGGAGCCTGGTAGGCTGCAGTCCATGGGGTTGCTAAGAGTCGATCATCACTGAGTGACTTCACTTTCACTTTTCACTTTCATGCATTGGAGAAGGAAATGGCTATCCACTCCACTGTTCTTGCCTGGAGAATCCCAGGGACGGGGGAGCCTGGTGGGCTGCTGTCTATGGGGTCACAGAGTCAGACACAACTGAAGCGACTTAGCAGCAGCAGCAACCTGGCTTCAGGAGTCACATACTATCCCTTCTGCTACATCTGCGTTGGAATCAAGTCAATCAGGCCAGTCAAATTCAAAGGAGGGAAATGACGAGAACAGTGCTACAGCAGGTTCAGAGCTGTTTTAACTTTACCATGCATCTGCACAACTGTCAAAGTTCACTGACCATTTAAGAACTGTTCACCATATGGTTGGTTGTGATATTATGACTTATCATAAAATATATATATATTTGGTCTTGGTCTCCCAGTTCCTGGCACAGAGCTCCTGAAATCCAGGGAATTTTCCAAGTTCTGAGAGCTAGTAGAGATTTCTTCTGTGAGGTTAATGAGGCTGGAGAACCAGCCTTGATTGGATGGTTGGGAATTTCAGTTCCACCTTCTGGTTTCAGGGGAGGAGAGAGGGCCTGGAAATGGACCCAGTGATACATCATGCCCACCAGATGAAGCCTGCAGAAAAGCCAAAAGTATAAGTTTGGAGAGGGTCTGAGTTGATGAACGTATTGAATTGGAGGAAATGGTGGACCCTGGAACAGGAAAGCTCCATGCCCCTCCCCACCCCCTAGCCCCATGCATCTCTTCCATCTGCCTGTTCACGGGTGAGGTCCTTTTATAACAAACTGATAAGATAGTAAAGAAAGCTGAGTGCTGAAGAATTGATGCTTTTGAATTGTAGTGTTGGAGAAGACTCTTGAGAGTCCCTTGGACTGCAAGGAGATCCAACCAGTCCATTCTAAAGGAGATCAGCCCTGAATATTCATTGGAAGGACTGATGCTGAAATTGAAACTCCAATACTTTGGCGACCTGATGCGAAGAACTGACTCCTTGGAAAAGACTCTGATGCTGGGAAAGATTGAAGGCAGGAGGAGAAGGGGATGAGAGAGGATGAGATGGCTGGATGGCATCACTGACTCAGTGGACATGAGTTTGAGTAAACTCTGGGAGTTGGTGATGGACAGGGAGGCCTGGCATGCTGCAGTCCTTAGGGTTGCAAAGAGTCGGACACAACTGAGCAACTGAACTGAACTGATAAGCTAGTAAGTAAAATGCATCTCTGAGTTCTGTGAGCCACCCTAGCAAATTAATGACTTCCTGAGGAGAAGGTCACAGGCACTTCTGATCTACAGCCCCTGGGTCAGAAGCACACATGATGGCCAGGCCTTCAGGTGGTCTCTGAAGTCTCAGAGGAGGACAGTCTTGGGGGACAGAGCCCTCAACCTGTGGGACTGTATGCCAACAGGGATGGTACCTCCACAGAGACCCTTTGTTCCTTTTCTTGTTCAAAACTTGCTCTTCTCAAGATTGAGGAGTGTAAACTTTTAAAAAATGCACAAGGACTTCCCTGATGGTCCAGTGGCTAAAACCCCGCACTCTCACTGCAGGGGGCCCAGGTTCGATCACTAATCAGGGAATGGGATCCCACATACTGCAACTAAGAGTTTGCATGCTGGAACTAAAGATCCTGGTGCAAGCAAATAAATAAATCAATATCTAATTTTTTTTAAAAAGGCTGTTAAAAAGTGCACGATGTGAGAGTTACAAGTTAAGTTTTACTTGAGGCAAAATGTGCTGAGAAACTGGTCTCAAGAGGTTGGGGGGAAGGTCAGTATAGACGTGACTTTTGGTGAAGGGGGAAGTACATACCATCAAGCATATATTTTTCAAGGAGATTTCTACTGGTTTCGTGAAGCCTGTGCTAGTCACAGGGAACCATCTTCACCATGGACAATTTCAGTGCTTTTTCTAGATATGGGGAGATACAAGAATTGGGCTCCTAAAATCAGCTCCTGGAAATATCTGCCTGAAAACGTGTCCTGCCAGTCCCCACCCACCTCCAGGACTGAGGGCCTCATTTCTGTTCTCCACCCTGAACTCCTTTCATGGGGTGTTGAAGGTCAGCAGCTGCAGCAGAACATGATTTAATCTTTCTAGAGGTAAATAAGTAGATAAGTATTAGTCCCTCAGTCATGTCTGACTCTTTTCAGGCAAGAGGCAAAACCCTATTGCATTCTCTAGGCAAAAATATTGGAGTGGGTTGCCATTTCCTCCTCCAGGGAACCTTCCCAACTATACATAAAGGGGACTTCATTAATGGGCATTAGAGGATACCCCAGGTTAGCTTGTCATAGAAATCTGTCTCTTGAGCCTTTAAATTCTATGCCAGTTATAAACCTCTGGTTGGCTTATCATTTATTCCTTTATTTAGGTTTTAAGGTGAATACGTTGGGGCTATTTGTTCCCATCAACCTGATTGCAAATCTAAAGGCACAGTTGAGATGTCTATTTTTCTTGATATCCTCAGATGATATTGCTGCAAATCTACTCTGATTCTCATTCTGTTCAGCTTACAATACAAATAGCTTATTATTTTTTGCAACCTATGTCTTACAATAAAGCAGTGCTGAAAAATTAAATAGAAGAAAGTTCAGTTGCCATATAGGCTATGAAAAAGATTTGCTGGTGGTGATTTTTAAGCCTGATTCTAAATAGATTTTCTAAGAAGGGCACTTGGAAAATGTGGTTCAAATTTTGCTATTTAAGCTATCTTGAAATTAAAGGTTCACTCTCCCTAAAATTTCAAAAAGCATAGAACTTAGGCTTTTGAGGGTATAGCAGTGATAAAAGCTTTCAAAATCATTTCTATAAAGCAACATTTCACAGTTTTTTCTCTTCAATGGTTCTCTAATATAATTCTAGAAGGAAGGCAACAGAAAATTAAGAATAAAAATAGCTGAGCTCTCCACAGTTGGGCTTCCTGCCTACTTTTCCTGTTCAAAGAAAAGAGGAGACACCATCTTGCAACAGATGCATTCTACACAACTGGGCTTCTCCAGTGATAGTCAGCATTTGATGCCCCATATCCCTTGGTTCTTGTTGCCAATGGTCAGCCTGGTGATGGTGGTGAAATGGGGGCAATTAATCTGTAGATCAGGGAGGGCTTCCTTTAACAGTTGAGGGTTACCATCCAGCATGATTCCAAAGACCTGTAGTGTTTTTAGGGTGGGAATTTCTCCAAGTTCAAGTAAAGTTTCAGGTATTATGTCATAGCACCAACTGAGTGCTATGTTGGAGGTAGCTAAGTTGGTAAATATCTAGAAAGCAGTCATTTTTCAGCATAACACTATCACTTAAGTCTAGGTGGACAAGATTGGGACATCTTCCCAACTGAGGTAGAGACATCTGATCTCTGCAGATTCTTTCAGTACCTGCTGAGATTCAGCTGGATGATGGTCTCTGACACGTATGCTGCTGCTGCTGCTGCTGCTGCTGCAGCTAAGTTGCTTCAGTCATGTCAGACTCTGTGCAACCCAAGAGACGGCAGCCCACCAGGCTGCCCCGTCCCTGGGATTCTCCAGGCAAGAACACTGGAGTGAGTTGCCATTTCCTTCTCCAATGCATGAAAGTGAAAAGTGAAAGTGAAGTCGCTCAGTTGTGACTAACTCTTAGTGACCCCGTGGACTGCAGCCTACCAGGCTCCTCCATCCGTGGGATTTTCCAGGCAAGAGGACTGGAGTGGGGTGCCACTGCCTTCTCCCAACACATGTGCAATAGCCACGTATATGTACTTTTCAGCAAAGTCAAAGTACCAAGAGAGTTTTAGCTCATCCAATCTGGAACAGCTGCTCAGCAAAATCTTCAGGGCAGATTCAGAGAATCCAGAACACCCAGAAAAGTTGAATTTCAGTAAATTTGTATTCTTAGCAAGATTATCAACAATGGGACCAGAAAGCTGGAGGCCTTCCAGGCTGAGATTCCCCAACTTGGAGCAGTGAGAGAAGGCCGTGGAGGCTAGAAACATCGATCACTGAGTTCGACAGGTCCAGGTGCTGTAGACAAAAAGGGCTGAAATATTCAACTAACAATTGGTCCATAAATGATCATGGGCAGCAGAAGGCAACCCCCCGTCAGGACAGAAGCCGACCAACCACATCTGGGTAAGGGTTTCTGCCTGTGAGGTCTACAGTCTGCCGGAGAGACTCATCAAACTCTAGACAATGCTGTCTCTTAACAAACACTGGAGACTTTCAGGAGTTCAGGGAGGCACAGACAGGAAAAGGTTCCTAAGAGTAGCTCGTCTGGAAGGGAGTCCCAAGATATAGCTGGAAAGTTCTCTCGGTTTAGCTTAGGTCTGCAGATAATCGTAAAGTCCTTGTCATTCCCTTTGCTTTTCAGCTGTTTTCATGGGGGACTCTGTGGGTGGCCTAGGTTTGAAAGCAGTTCCTGGCAGATGTTCTCACTGTCCATCTCCCTCCTTCTCTAGGGTGGAGACCCCCATGCCTGAAAGCAGTCAGAAGTCTAGAACCCCATCACCACCTGAAACTGGTGGTAGCATTGGTACTCTTGTTGGGAGTCTCCTGGAAGTGTTTCCTGTGTGTGGCGTCTGCAGGTTGGGGAGTTTTAAATGTGCTCATTAATTGCAGAGGTGCCTGCCTCCCGGATTCCCACTTTGGTCTGTAGAGGCATACCAAATAGATAGGTGGATAGCAAGTGCCAATTTGTAGTTGACAGGAATACCAAAGAAAGGTGGAGGGGCAGATATTGTAACCAAGAAGTACCCCTTGGGGCCTTCCTGGGTTGCCTCCCCCACTACCCACATCGTCTGCTTTAGCTCCTCTCATAGCTCAGATGGTAAAGAATCCGCTTGCAGTACAGGAGACCCGGGTTCGATCCTTGGGTCAGGAAGATCCCCTGAAATGGCAACCCACTCCAGTGTCCTTGCCTGGAAAATCCCATGGACAGAGGAGCCTGGTGGGCTGCAGTCTGTGGGGTCTCAAAGAGTGGGACACGACTGAGTGACTAACACACACACAAAATATCTAGATAACAATATTGGATGCAAATTTCCTGAGTGGTTTTAAAGATGTAAAAGCCTCCCAGTCTCCAACAAATGGAAGATGTTGACTACTTGAAGACCGAGAGCACAGACCCCCAAGCCTCCTGGAGCCTGAGGACTGATACTCTGAATCCCTGTGATACCATCCTTCTGCCTCACCATCAGCCAGTCAGATGATTGCACAAGCTGACCTCAGATCTGTGACACTACTCCCTTCTCTGGCCCTAAAAATGCTTTCCCATAACTTTTTTGGAAACTAGAGGTTTCTCAGGGCAAGAACTACCTTGTCTCCTTACATGGCCCAGCAGTAAAACTTTCTCTGCTCCAAACTCTGACGTTTCAGTTTGTTTGGCCTCACTGTGCATCGAACGCACGAACTTGCATGAACGTGGTCTGATGCTGTCTTGGGGTAGACAGTGTCAGAACCTAGTTGAATTGTAGGACACTCAGCTGGTATCAGAGAATTGCTTGATGGAGAATTGCAATTACACACAGAAACTGGGGTCAGAAGCTATATGTTAATTATAATCCAATGTTAGGGCTTCCCAGGTGATGCTAGTGGTAAACAACCCCCCTACCAGTGCAGGAGACGTTAGAAATCACAGGCTCGATCCCTGGGTTGGGAAGATCCCTTGGAGGAGAGCGTGGCAACCCACTCCAGTATTCTTGCCTGGAGAATCCCATGGACAGAGGAGCCTGGCAGTCTACCATCCACAGAGTTGCACAAAGTCAGACATGACTGAAGCAACTTAGCACACACGTGCAAACTCCAATTTTAAAGAATGGAAAATGGCTCTTCTTGACACTAAAATACAGCCCAAACCCCACTCTCACGCTCTATCCCTAGGCCCTGTTTTATTTTACTCCATAGCATTTATCACAACCCAATTACATATTGTTTCTTCACTTAGTTGCTCCCTACCCCAAGCAAGACTGTAGAATCTAGGAGAACAGGACATTTTTTATAAACACCCAGCACCTGTAAAAGAGGCTGACACAAAGCTGTGCAGTCAAGGTCTATCAAACGCCACCAAAAGCATTGAATGACTGCAGGGAGGGAAGCCCCATTCAGCTGAAAACAAGCGGCAACAAGTTGTGTATGTCAGTGTATTCAGTGAAAATCACAAATGCCACAGGCATTTGGACAAGGAAGGGGTGTCTATACTGGATGGTTAGAGCCAGAAGAATCCTCAGAGGTACTGGGTTTAGCAAGTGGCTTTACAGGTGAGGACGGTGAGGTCCCAAGGAGGTGAGAGGCTTGTTCAAGGCCACACAGCAGTAGGTCTAGAGTCAGGCCAGTGACTTGGGTCACTATGTAAACTTAAAGCTCCACATGTCTTATTCCTCTCTCCAATGAAGCATCTTTTAGGGCCGTAGCATCCATAGCCTGACAGTGGTGGTTGGCTGGGCAAAAATGAATGAGATTTCAGGAGGAGACTATGGACTGGGTAGTAAAAGTCAGGCTCACATGCTGTGGGATCTCTGGGTACTAGACAGAGGGAAACGTATTCTTTGGAGCTTTACTTGATTCACCTTGGGTCATGGGATCAGCTGCATGAAAAATAGTTCCAGTCTTTCGTATGAAATCCTGTTTTTCCCAGACATCAGCTAAAGTGCTCACTGTAAAAGATGGAGGTTTCTAAGCCAGTTGTCCTTAAGTAAGTGATCCCATGATAGAAAGATAGAAACACGTGACTGCCGTTCACACACAGAAAAGCTTGCAGGTTCTTACTTTGTTAACTTTCTGAGAGCACTAACTAATTTGAGGCACTCTCCCATGGTGCTGGACTAGCTCCCACATTGTGCAGCTAGAAGCTGAATCATGACTCATTTCTGCATCACACAAGTGTCCAATTCTGTCTTAGTTCTTATTCAAGTTTCTTGAGTGATTCCATTTGAGTAACATGTTCTAAGACAAAGATGTGCACTAGTCCAGGTAGAAGATTCATTTCAGAAAAGAACACGAAGATTTGCAGAACAGTGGGAATCAGTTAAAAAAAAAAATACAAGAAATGGGACATGGTGCTTGCATGCTTTCTACACCGATGCACTTTCTCCTTCAAACTGGTATGGTTTTAGCAAATTTAGCCAAGCGAGCCACTGGTAATTTTTTAAAATGCACAGTTCTTCTCTCAGCCATCCTTGTTTTCATCTTCATAATTAGCTTTACCTTGAAGAGTGAAAGTGAAAGTCACTGAGTCGTGTCCGACTCTTTGTGACCCCATGGACTATACAGTCCATGGAATTCTCCAGGCCAGAATACTGGAGTGGGTAGTCATTCCTTCTCCAGGGCATCTTCCCAACCCAGGGATCAAACCCAGGTCTCTCACATTGCAGGCAGATTCTTTACCAGTTGAGCCACCAGGTAAGCCCACCTTGAAGGGTGTTAACTACAAATTGGCAAGAGTGTCAACTACGAATTGGCACTTGCCATCTACCTCTACAGGATTAAAGCATGTGCTGCTTATCTTCGACACCACCTGAAAGGAATTCAGGGTGGAGAGCAGTAATGAGATCCTCTGTGCTGGGGGTTGGGGGTGGGGGGGAACTGATAGGACACATCTCCAGATAGTTAGATATTTTCAGGGGCCAATTTTATGAGCCCAATTCTTATATCTTCTTTATCTAAAAAAGCATGAAATCCTTCATGGTGACAGCTGCTCCTCATGACCAGCAGAAACCTTCTGCAAAAAATAACGTGCTTAATTTCATGTACTCCACCTTCGCCAAAACCACATATATGCTGATCTTCCGCCTTGCCCCTTTGAGCAGTTTCTCAGAGCTATCTGAAACACTGTCTCCCAGGCTACAGTCCTCATTTTGCCTCAAACAAAACTTAACTTGCAACTCTCGCACTGTGTATTTTTTAAGTTGACAAGAGAAAACAGCTGAGTGAACAGGGTGAAATAAACCCTTTCTTCCTCTTTGTAATCATCATGAACTGTACATTTCAGTTTTCCTGTTTGTGCTTCAGATAAAATTGTATCAGCCCATGTGGTCACTTCATGCTCGCTTAGAGCTGTCTGCTACTTGCCCTTTTTGACTGCTGCAGTGACCCACACCCATCCTACAGAGACTCTACAAATGTATCTACTACTATGCCTTGCTCACAGTAGATACTCAATAAATGCCTGAAGACTGAATCTGTGAAGAGAATGCCCTCTATACTCCCCTCCCTTCAAAAAGAGGATTTCTGAAATCTTACAAACATGCTTGAAATGTTTAGAGACAAACAAAATTTCAAGATTCATGGTATCTGTGAAATTTGTCTTAAGAATGTGCATAAGTCACACATCTGAGTTAGGACTTAAAACTGATCATTTGGCCGGTGGGTATGTGGTCACAGACAATGAGGCAGAAAGAGGAGGAAATCCATGTGCAGTCCTGGAAGCACTGCCACTTATGTTTGGCTCAGTTGAGGACAAGCAAGTAGTTCAATTGTGTGTGAGTGAGTGAAGTATAAGTATACTAGCGAGGTAGAAAAGCAAAATAATGAAAAACAGAAGGCAGAGGGCCAAAGATGCTAGTCTAAGGAGTATGAATTCCACTCACAGAAATCAGAGAGCCTCCTAAGGTTTAAGACAATGACAAGAATGCTCATAGAGGCCATGCCTATAATCATCAAACATATATAACATAAATGTTGCTTGGTTGTATCCGGCTCTTTGTGACCCCGTGGACTGTAGCCCATCAGGCTCCTCTGTCCATGGGGATTCTGTAAGCAAGAATACTTGAGTGGGTTGCCATGCCCTCCTCCAGGGAATCTTCCCAATCCAGGGATCTAGTCCAGGTCTATATGGCAGGTGGATTCTCTACCGTCTGAGCCAACAGGGAAGCGATATATGTTACCAGCAATTCTTATTCCTAGTATTTTCCCTAAAGAAATGAAAAGTGTATTTGCAAACACACAAAAAAATTGTACAAGGGTGTCCACAGAAACTTTATTCCAAAAAACTGGAAACAACTCAAATATCCACCAAGAGGTAAATGGTCCAAGAAATTGTGGTACGTCGACATAGCAATTAACAAAGGATTGATTCACAGAATATGGATGTTTCAAAACCATTATGCTGAGGAAAAGACGTCAGACACAAGACTGCAAATGGCAGGTTTCACTTACAGGAAAACCTAGAAAAAAAAACCAAAAACTTGCCAGGTGGCGCTAGTGGTAAAGAACCTGCCTGCCAATGCAGAAGACGCAGGTTTGATCCCTGGGTCAAAAGGATCCCCTGGAAATGGCAACCCACTCCAGTACTTTTGCCTAGAGAATTCCATGGACAGAGGAAACTGGCAGGTTACAATCCATGGGGCTGCAAAGAGTCAGACATGAACGAGCACACAAGCACGCACTAGAAAAACTATTCTAATCTATTGGAACAAAATGCAGATTAATTGTGCCTGAGGCCAGGGGTGAGGGGAGGAGTTGCCACCCCATGCACAAGAGCACAGGGAACTTTGTGTGTGTGTGTGTGGGGGGGGGCAATGAAATTATTCTATATCCTTGTTGTAGTGATGATTTCGCAAGTACATACACCGGTCAAAATTCATTGAAGTGTACACTTGAAACAGATGCACTTCAATGTATGTAAATTAAAGCGAAACGAAGTTGGTTTTAAAAAAGAAAACAGAACTATATTTGGGCACAGCACTACCTACGGCAAAGAGGAAACAGGACAGACTTTCCTAAGGTGCTTGTCCTTTAGCCTGAAAGTGAGGTGCAGCCTGTGACATAGAGGCCCTGCTCTGTAGCACCATGGACAGCACCATCGGGGGGCCCATGGCCAAGGAACCACGTGGAAAGAAAGAAGCCAAGAATGCCTGTGCGGTGTGTGTGTGTGTGTGTGTGTGTGTGTGTGTGTGTGTGTGTGTGTGTGTGTGTGTGTGGAGGGGATGGGATCCCTGGAGTTAATTAATGCATGTCGTTCTAGTGAAGATCTTACCTACTGGCTTGTCCTTCAAGATTCTTCCCAGTCCTACTTCCCATGAAGTCTTACTTGAGTTCCTGCCCACACTAGCCTTTTCCTCTTTCTCTCTTCTGAACTTTTACAGTAAGTCCTGTTTGTTTAATTTTGGGGGGGGGTAACTATGGCCTTTTTTTTTTTTTTTTCCTTCTTGTACTGCTCTTTCAGTTGCTTATTGCTACTTAATTTGAAATGTGGTTGCACTTTACATCATCTGCTACTTACTGCCAGGCCCTGAAGAGGGCACTGTCTGGATCCCCCTCAGTGACTCCAGAGACGTCAGGCAGTATTTGTGTATGTTCTTGATTCACGTTGGTTTTCACTTCCTGAAAGTGGACTCTGTTAATAATTTGGCACAAGGAAGAGACATAACAATTCTCTTATGATTGAACTTAAGGGCTAAGTAGGAAGATACTGGGGCTTCCCAGGTGACTCAGTGGTAAAGAACCTGCCTGCCAATGTAAGAGACATGGGTTTGATCCCTGGGTCGGGAAGATCCCCTGGAGAAGGAAATGGCAACTTACTCCAGTATTCTTGCCTGGAAAATCCCATAGACAGAGAAGCCTGGCGGGCTACAGTCTGCGGGGCGGCAAAAGAGTTGGCCACGACTCAGCGACTAAACAACAACAAGAAGAGATACTGAAGTTTGTAAGCCCTTTGGTAATTCATCTCTGTTTCTACTTTGATTGACTGACCATAATTTCTACCACAAAGCCAATACCCTATTCAGGTGATGTAGTCTCTGCAGCAAACTGAAATCCAGTTGATGTATTTCCCTGATGATTTCATATCTCCACGATTTTTTTTTCAATCCTGAATTTCAGCCAGGGCAGTCACATTTGTATTTGAAGCCTGCCAACTCTGGCCAGAAATCGGGTGTCCGCTTAAGACACACCTTGACAAGTGGATTAGATGTTCCAGTAAAAGGCAGATAAATGTCACTCATGTCACTATAAATAAAAGTCTAGGCCTGCTTATCAGCTTGTAGGGTTGAGGTTGTACCTTCAACACTTCTGAGTGCTTCACGCTTTATTATCCTTGAAACGAGTCCTTTTCCCTCCAGTCTCTCTACTTACACACCCAGAGGGAATTATTACCATTTGACTCCTTGGAACATGTGCCTTCTGTCAGTGTCCTGTCTTTTGCTTTAGGAGACAACATAACCTGTGGCCTTAAACAGAAATCTGCCAGGATCTTCTCAGATGTCATATTATGGAATGAAATGTAGCAGGAGGCTTTCACGGTGCTGATCCAGAACGTCTTGTACCTGCTTTATAAGCAAATCACATTCTAGCGGACTTTGACTGTTTGGGTTTATGTTTTAGAGCATGGGATTCACTGAAATCCATGTAATAATAAGTATGATTTAGATTTGTGGTTTTGGTCAAATCCTGTTCTTTGAAACCAATTTATGTACAGCCAGCCAAACTTTGCAAAAATGTCAGTCACAACGTGTCACACTTACAAACATACAGCATCAATTCTAAAAGTATCTGAGGGATAAAAGGCCTTGAAAAAAAAAGAAAGATTTTTGTGGTTGGAGAAATTGAGAGATGGAGCATGCAAAAAGGCTCTAAAATGGCCACAGAAATGTAGGCCACTTAATGCAATTTAACCCTAAAGTCATTTCATTACAGTTTCCCTTTCTCAACATTTTGGGGTACGATGCTCATTGTTTAATGTCTTTGGTTAACTTAAGGTGTGAGCACAGATGGAGAAAGTTGAGAGGGAAATAATCTTTCTGAATACATTCATCAATGTGTACAGATGGAGGCCTTACAAATGCATCTTTCAGTTATCTACATTTCTGAGCTGCATTCTGAAGTTCAGCCAGGACAGGACTGCATAGGAACAAACATGCTTTCACCAACGTCATGTTCATTTGTACCTGTGAATTACACTTGGTGATAATGATTGCCTATTGTGTTGCAAGGAGCATTTGAGACAAGATCTCAATATATCAAAATCCTAGAAATCTGAAAAAGTAGCTTTGGATTGGGTTCTAAGAGCAGAAATTTGTTGATTCTATTTCCATTTCTTATGTCTTAAGATAGAGGTTCTCAAAGTGTTTGGCCTTGGGGCTCCTTTATACTCTTAAAAATTATCCAGAAGACGGTGGAGGAATAGGACAGGGAGACCACTTTCTCCCACACAAATTCATCAAAAGAACATTTAAACGCTGAGTAAATTCCACAAAACAACTTCTGAATGCTGGCAGAGAATATCAGGCACCCAGAAAAGCAGCCCATTGTCTTTGAAAGGAGTTAGGAAAAATTATAAAAGACAAAAAAAGAGACAAACGAGGTAGGGACAGAGCTCCATCCCGGGAAGGGAGTCTTAAAAAGAGAGACGTTTCCAAACACCAGGAAACACTCTCACTGCCAAGTCTGTGGCGAGCCTTGGAACCTCAGCAGGCAACATAACTGGGAGGAAAACTAAATAAATAATTAAAACCCACAGATTACCTGTCCAACGGTAACTCCCCCATGGAGAAGGAGCGCAGATGCCTGCACCTGCCACTAGCAAGCTGGGGCTGGGCAGGGAGGCGCGGGCTGCATCGCTTAGAGTAAGGACGGGGCCTGAATGCCCCGAGGGCAGTCTGAACGAACTAACTTGGGCTCGCAAACCAGACTGTGGGACAGCTACCATGCAAAAAGCCCTAACCTAAGACACCGTCAGGTCCACTCACAGAACAAAAGACTGAACAGAGATAGCTGGCTGCAGACCATCCCCCTCTGGTGACAGGCAGCCAGAGCTAGAAGGGGGCAATCGCAGCCCCAGAGAAACATTATCTACCAAACTGCAAACAGGCTTCTTTACTAACTAAGACTTCTTGGGGTTCTGGATGGTCAACATCCGCCTGAGAAGGTGCACCGGTTGTACACCCAGACAACCCAGCGGCAGGGATGAGCGAGGCGATAAGTCACATCGACTGCGCTCGCCAAACACCTCATCACCTGAGCTGCTTGGACCTGGGAAAGGCACAAACGCAGGCCCAACCGAGTCTGAGCCTCTGAGGACTACCTGAGTGCCTGAACCTGAGCGGCTTAGACCTGGGAGGTGCATGCAGCCCAGGGCCGGCCTAGGACGGTTCCTGGCGGAGCAACCTAGAGCCTGAGCAGTGTGGGCAGGGAAAGCACATGCACGGTGAGCAGGGGCAGGTCCAGTGTGGCTGAGACACTGCGAGCACACGCAGTGTTATTTGTTTGCAGCATTCCTCCCTCCCCACAGCACGACTGAACAAGTGAGCCTAAAAAAATGTCCACCACCACCCCCCTTGTGTCAGGGTGGAAATCAGATACTGAAGAGACCAGCAAACAGAAGAAGCTAAAACAGAGGGAACCGCCTTGGAAGTGACAGGTGCAATAGATTAAAACCCTGTAGTTAGTACCGACTACATAGGAAGGGGCCTATGCTGCTGCTGCTGCTAAGTTGCTTCAGTCGTGTCTGACTCTGTGTGACCCCATAGAAGGCAGCCCACTAGGCTCCTCTGTCCCTAGGATTCTCCAGGCAAGAATACTGGAGTGGGTTGCCACTTCAGGAAGAGGCCTAAGGATCTTGAGAAAGATAAGCCAGACCAAGGAACTATCCAAAAATGAATTGACCCCACACTGTCTACCACAACACCAGAGAAAGTCCTAGATATATTTTTACTATTTTTACAATCATTCTTCTTTAAAAAAATTTTTTTTAATTTTTAAATCCTCTATTACTCCTTTAATTTTCATTTTTATAACCTACTATTACTTTGCAATAAAAAGACCCTATTTTTTTTAAAGCAAACTTCATGTGTATATATATATATATATATACACATATATATATATTATAATTTTTGTGACTTTGTCTTGTGATTTTTTCCTTCTTTTCTTTAATACTGTATTTTTGAAGATCCAACCTCTACTCTAGATTTTTAATCTTTGCTTTTGGTATTTGTTATCAATTTTATACCTTTAAGAACTCAATCTTCAGTACCCATTTTTATGTGGGAGTGAGATTACTGGCTTGACTGCTCTCTCCCTCTTTGGACTCTCCTTTTTCTCCACCAGATCACCTCTGTCTCCTCCCTCCCCTGTCTCTTCTCTACCCAACTCTGTGAATCACCAGTGTGTTCCAGACGGTGGAGAACACTTAGGGAACTGATTACTGGCTGGATCTGTCTCGCTCCTTTTGATTCCCCCCTTTTTATCCTCCTGGCCACCTCTGTCTCCTTCCTCCCTCTTCTCTTCTCTGTATAACTCCATGAACATATCTGAATAGTCCAGACTGTGGAGCACACATAAGGAAGTGATTACTGACTAGCTTGCTCTCTCCTCTTTTGATTCCACCTCATCTCATTCAGGTCAACTCTAACTCCCTCCTCCCTCTTTTCTTCTCCATGTAACTCTGTGAACCTCTCTGGGTGTCCCTCACCATGGAGAAACTTTTCATCTTTAACCAAGATATTTTATCAATGGTGCTGTATAAAAGGAAAAGTCTTGAGGCTACTGTAAAAATAAGACTGAAGACCAGAAGCAGGAGGCTTAAGTCCAAATCCTGAGAACACGAGAGAACTCCTGACTCCAGGGAACATTAATTGACAGGAGCTCATCAAACTCCTCCAGACTGTAACCAGCACCACCCAAAGGCAAACAAGTTCCAGAGCAAGACATACTACACAAATTATCCAGCAACACAGTAACACAGCCCTGGGCTTCAATATACAGGCTGCCCAAAGTTACTCCAAAATCACTGACATCTCATAACTCATTACTGGACACTTCATTGCACTCCGGAGAGAAGAAATCCAGCTCCACCCACCAGAAAATCGACACAAGCTTCCCTAACCAAGAAACTTTGACAAGCCACCCATACAACCCCACCCAAAGCGAGGAAACTCTACAATAAACAGAACTCCACAAACGGCCAGAATACAGAAAGGCCACCCCAAACTCAGCAATATAAGCAAGATGAAGAGACAGAGGAATAACCAGCAGGTAAAGGAACAGGATAAATGCCCACCAAACCAAACAAAAGAGGAAGAGATAGGGAATCTACCTGATAAAGAATTCCAAATAATGATAGTGAAAATGATCCAAAATCTTGAAATCAAAATGGAATCACAGATAAATAGCCTGGAGGCAAAGATTGAGAAGATGCAAGAAAGGTTTAACAAGGACCTAGAAGAAATAAAAAAGTCATTTTATAATGAATATTGCAATAAATGAGATCAAAAGCACTCTGGCAGAAACAAATAGCAGAATAACGGAGGCAGAAGATAGGATTAGTGAAGTAGAAGGTAGAATGGTAGAGGTAATAAATGAATCAGAGAGGAAAAAAGAAAAACAAATTAAAAGAAATGAGGACAATCTCAGAGACCTCCAGAACAATATTAAACACTCCAACAGCTCTTTCTTTCTGTGCTGGTATCGCTCTCGCGAACATGGTGAATGTTCCAAAAACCCGCCGGACTTTCTGTAAGAAGTGTGGGAAGCATCAGCCCCACAAAGTGACACAGTACAAGAAGGGCAAGGATTCTCTGTATGCCCAGGGAAAGCGGCGTTATGACAGGAAACAGAGTGGCTATGGTGGGCAGACTAAGCCGATTTTCCGGAAAAAGGCTAAAACTACAAAGAAGATTGTACTGAGGCTTGAATGTGTTGAGCCCAACTGTAGATCAAAGAGAATGCTGGCTATTAAGAGATGCAAGCATTTTGAGCTGGGAGGTGATAAGAAGAGAAAGGGCCAAGTGATCCAGTTTTGAGCTTCGTATTTTATTATGAAGACAATAAAAATGCCATCAATAAAATCCTCTTAAAAAATAAAAATAAAAAAAAAAAAACACTCCAACATTGGATTCATAGGAGTCCCAGAAGAAGAAGACAAAAAGAAAGACCATGAGAAAATACTTGAGGAGATAATAGTTGAAAACTTCCTTAAAATGGGGAAGGAAATAATTACCCAAGTCCAAGAAACCCAGAGAGTCCCAAACAGGATAAACCCGAGGTGAAACACCCCAAGACACATATTAATCAAATTAACAAAGATCAAACACAAAGAACAAATATTAAAAGCAGCAAGGGAAAACAACAAATAACACACAAGGGCATTCCCATAAGGATAACAGCTGACCTTTCAATAGAAACTCTTCAGGCCAGGAGGGAATGGCAAGACATACTTAAAGTGATGAAAGAAAATAACCTGCAGCCCAGATTACTGTACCCAGCAAGGATCTCATTCAAATACGAAGGAGAAATCAAAAGCTTTACAGACAAGCAACAGCTGAGAGAATTCAGCACCACCAAACCAGCTCTCCAACAAATGTTAAAGGATATTCTCTAGACAGGAATCACAAAAAGGGTATATAAACTCGAACCCCAAACAATAAAGTAAATGGCAATCTGATCATACTTATCAATAATTACCTTAAACGTAAATGGGTTGAATGCCCCAACCAAAAGACAAAGACTGGCTGAATGGATACAAAAACAAGACCCCTATATATGTTGTCTACAAGAGACCCACCTCAAAACAGGGGACACATACAGACTGAAAGTGAAGGGCTGGAAAAAGATATTCCATGCAAATAGAGACCAAAAGAAAGCAGGAGTAGCAATACTCATATCAGATAAAATAGACTTTAAAACAAAGGCTGTGAAAAGAGATAAAGAAGGACACTGTATAATGATCAAAGGATCAATCCAAGAAGAAGATATAACAATTATAAATATATATGCACCCAACATAGGAGCACCACAATATGTAAGACAAATGCTAACAAGTATGAAAGGGGAAATTAACAATAACACAATAATAGTGGGAGACTTTAATACCCAACTCACACCTATGGATAGATCAACTAAACAGAAAACTAACAAGGAAACACAAACTTTAAATGATACAATAGACCAGTTAGACCTAATTGATATCTATAGGACATTTCACCGCAAAACAATGAATTTCACCTTTTTCTCAAGCTCACACTGAACCTTCTCCAGGACAGATCACATCCAGGGCCATAAATCTAGCCTTGGTAAATTTAAAAAAATTGAAATCATTCCAAGCATCTTTTCTGACCACAATGCAGTAAGATTAGATCTCAGTTACAGGAGAAAAACTATTAAAAATTCCAACATATGGAGGCTGAGCAACAAGCTGCTGAATAACCAACACATCACAGAAGAAATCAAAAAAGAAATCAAAATATGCATAGAAATGAATGAAAATGAAAACACAACAACCCAAAACTTGTGGGACACTGTAAAAGCAATGCTAAGGGGAAAGTTCACAGCATACAAGCATACCTCAAGAAACAAGAAAAAAGTCAAATAAATAACCTAACGTTAGACCTAAAGCAACTAGAAAAGGAAGAAATGAAGAACCCCAGGGTTAGTAAAAGGAAATAAATCTTAAAAATTAGGGCAGAAGTAAATGCAAAAGAAACAAAAGAGGCCATAGCAAAAATCAACAAAGCCAAAAGCTGGTTCTTTGAAAGGATAAATAAAATTGACAAACCATTAGCCAGACTCATCAAGAAACAAAGGGAGAAAAATCAAATCAATAAAATTAGAAATGAAAATGGAGAGATCACAACAGACAACACAGAAAGATAAAGGATCATAAGAGACTACTATCAGCAATTATATGCCAATAAAATGGACAACGTGGAAGAAATGGACAAATTCTTAGAAAAGTACAACTTTCCAAAACTGAACCAGGAAGAAATAGAAAATCTTAACAGGCCCATCACAAGCACGGAAATTGAAACCATAATCAGAATTCTTCCAGCAAACAAATGCCCAGGTCCAGATGTCTTCACAGCTGAATTCTACCAAAAATTTTGAGAAGAGCTAACACCTATCCTACTCAAACTCTTCCAGAAAATTGCAGAGCAAGATAAACATCCAAACTCATTCTATGAGGTAACCATCACCCTAATACCAAAACCTGACAAAGATGCTACAAAAAAGGAAAACTACAGGCCAATATCACTGATGAACATAGATGCAAAAATCCTTAACAAAATTCTAGCAATCAGAATCCAACAACACATTAAAAAGATCACACACCATGACCAAAGTGGGCTTTATCCCAGGGATGCAAGGATTCTTCAATATCTGCAAATCAATCAATGTAATACACCACATTAACAAATTGAAAAATAAGAGCCATATGATTATCTCAATAGATGCAGAGAAAGCCTTTGACAAAATTCAACATCCATTTATGATAAAAACTCTCCAGAAAGCAGGAATAGAAGGAACATACCTCAACATAATAAAAGCTATATATGACAAACCCACAGCAAACATTATCCTCAATGGTGAAAAATTGAAAGCATTTCCCTTAAAGTCAGGAACAAGACAAGGGTGCCCACTTTCACCACTACTATTCAACATAGTTTTGGAAGTTTTGGCCACAGCAATTGGAGCAGAAAAAGAAATAAAAGGAATCCAAATTGGGAAAGAAGAAGTAAAACTCTCACTGTTTGCAGATGACATGATCCTCTACATAGAAAACCCTGAAGATTCCAGCAGAAAATTACTAGAACTAATCAATGAATATAGTAAAGTTCCAGTATATAAAATTAACACACAGAAATCCCTTGCATTCCTATACACTAATAATGAGAAAATAGAGAATTTAAGGAAACAATTCCATTCACCATTGCCATGAAAAGAATAAAATACTTAGGAATATATCTACCTAAAGAAACTAAAGACCTATATATAGAAAACTATAAAACACCGGTGAAAGAAATCAAGCAGGACACTAATAGATGGAGAAATATACCATGTTCGTGGATCAGAAGAATCAATATAGTGAAAATGAGTATACTACTCAAAGCAATCTATAGATTGAATGCAATCCCTATCAAGCTACCAGCAGTATTTTTCACAGAGCTAGAACAAATAATTTCACAATTTGTATGGAAATACAAAAAACCTCGAATAGCTAAAGCAATCTTGAGGAAGAAGAATGGAACTGGAGGAATCAACCTGCCTGACTTCAGGCTGTACTACGAAGCCACAGTAATCAAGAGAGTATGATACTGGCACAAAGACAGAAATATAGATCAATGGAACAAAATAGAAAGCCCAGAGATAAATCCGCGCACATATGGACACCTTATCTTCAACAAAGGAAGCAAGAATATACAATGGAGAAAAGACAATCTCTTTAAGAAGTGGTGCTGGGAAAACTTGTCAACCACTTGTAAAAGAATGAAACTAGAACACTTTCTAACACCATACACACACAAAAAATCCTCAAAATGGATTAAAGATCTAAATGTAAGACCAGAAGTTATAAAACTTCTAGAGGAAAACATAGGCAAAACACTCTCCGACATAAATCACAGCAGAATCCTCTATGACCCACCTCCCAGAATAATGGAAATAAAATAAAAAATAAACAAATTGGACCTAATTAAAATTAAAAGCTTCTGCACAACAAAGGAAACTATAAGCAAGGTGAAAAGACAGCCTTCAGAATGGAAGAAAATAATAGCAAATGAAGGAACTAACAAACAACTAATCTCAAAAATATACAAGCAACTCCTGCAGCTCAATTCCAGAAAAATAAACGACCCAATAAAAAAATGGGCCAAAGAACTAAATAGACATTTCTCCAAAGAAGACATACAGATGGCTAACAAACACATGAAAAGATGCTCAACATCACTCATTATTAGAGAAATGCAAATCAAGACCACAATGAGGTACCATTTCACGCCAGTCAGAATGGCTGTGATCAAAAGTCTACAAGCAATAAATGCTGGAGAGGGTGCGGAGAAGGAGAAAAGGGAATCCTCTTACACTGTCGGTGGGAATGCAAACTAGTACAGCCACTATGGAGAACAGTGTGGAGATTCCTTAAAAAACTGGAAATAGAACTGCCTATGACATAGCAATCCCACTGCTGGGCATGTACACGGAGGAAACCAGAACTGAAAGAGACACGTGTACCCCAATGTTCATTGCAGCACTGTTTATAATAGCCAGGACATGGAAGCAACCTAGATGCCCAGTAGCAGACGAATGGATAAGGAAGCTGTGGTACATATACACAATGGAGTATTACTCAGCCATTAAAAAGAGTACATTTGAATCAGTTCTAATGAGGTGGATGAAACTGGAGCCTATTATACAGAGTGAAGTAAGCCAGAAAGAAAAACACCAATACAGTATACTAATGCATATATATGGAATTTAGAAAGATGGTAACAATAACCTTGTATGCAAGACAGCAAAAGAGACACAGATGTATAGAACAGTCTTTTGGACTCTGTGGGAGAGGGAGATGGTGGGATGATTTGGGAGAATGGCATTGAAACATGTATAATATCATATAAGAAACTAATTGCCAGTCCAGGTTCGATGCAGGATACAAGATGCTTGGGGCTGGTGCACTGGGATGACCCAGAGGGATGGTATGGGAAGGGAGGTGGGAGGGGGGTTCAGGATTGGGAACTCATGTACACCCGTGGCAGATTCATGTTGATGTATGGCAAAACCAATACAATATTGTAATTAGCTTCCAATTAAAATAAATCAATTTAAATAAAAAAAATTACCCAGCACCCCAAAGGGGTTTTGTTCAGGTGATTATACCTGTCAATATTTACCATGTTTGAAATCAAACCTGAGAAAATTTTAGAATATTTAAAATGCTAAAATAAATAATTATTAATTCATTTAAAAATAACATGAAGCCCTTAACATGCTAACAGAAGTAACATGCTTATGAAAACAACTATTTTTCCCAAACCCAGATTAGTGAGGAGATTGGCACTGTTTCATATTTTTTGAAATTCTTCAGTGTCTGACTTAATAGAAGACAACGATTGCCACAGCTGTTTCTTATCAGCAATTCGTTGAGCGATCCCATCACATAGCCTCTAGAAATTTCCACGATATACTTTATACACTTGGAGGATTAAAGTGAAGACAGAAAATCACACATTTTTTTGGCTGTGCAGCATGTGGGATCTTAGTTCCTCAGCCAGGTATTGAACCCATGTCCTCTGCACTGGAAGCTTGGAGTTCTACCCACTCGACCACCAGGGAACTCCCCCAAATCACATGTTAATATTATTATAAAAAGTTTTAACATTATGGACCCACTGAATGAATCTCTGGGATCTTAGGGATCCCTGGACCACATTTTGAGAACTGCCGCTCTCAAAATTCAATTCCATGAAAATATTGACTATCTACTGGATGCTCATCACAAGATCAATAAAGACACATCCCTGCCTCCAGGGAACTTACAGTGTCTCCTTCCACACACACCTCATTTCCAACCCAATCTCACTGAGATTTCAAGACTCCTTGTCAATCTATTTCCTCCCTGTCATCTCTGACTACCCTTTTAGATGACTAGATCTCTATCTTTCTAAAATGTCTGTAGCAATTGTCTGTGCAGTTCACTTGGGATATTTAATAAGACTTGTGGTATGAGTTTATTATTGGTCAAAATGTGACTTAAGTACTTATTTCATATGCCGTGGCTGTACCTTGTCCTTGCTAGTGATGGATAGAACAAGTGATGGTAGCAAGACAATGATTTATTTTGCTAATGGTGCTCACATAGGCAGCAAAGGCTGTGGACCTTAAATGGATATTTAATAATTTGATTTGCAGCTTAACTAAGGAGTGTGGCAGAGACAATGCTGTGTTCCCCAATCCTGTTTCACTTTTCTATTATTGAGTACTCCAAAAGATGAGATTGGGTAACTTTTCCGCACAATATTTCCCAATCTCGTCTTCAGCTGGGAGCCAAGTGATTGGAATTTGGTTAAATGAATGTAAGTAGAAATTATGTAAAGCCACCATCAAGCCTAGCCCTTCAGAACATCCAGGGCAGCCCTCCTGCCCTGCCTTCCTTTGGTAGTGGCTGTGGTGGTCACATGTTGAGCTAACAGAACCGCAGGATGAAAACAGCTGGATCCCTGAGTCACCACGTGGAGGACAAACAGCCCTGGAGGGAGCTCAACCACACTTTTGGTCAGCTGATGAGATTTCAGCCATTATTTATTATCCCAGCAAAGTGTAGCTTGTCCTGATATATTAGAAGAAAGAGAATATTTACAGATGAGATAAGAAAAATGTAAGATGCAATACCACATGTTAGAAGTCAAGGAAAGCTATGGAAGATGAGACCTGGCAGGAGCCTTGGGCTCTGTGCTGGAAAAACTTATGGAGAAGAGGGGAAGTGGAAACATGTAGGATTTGAGCTGGCATGAAGACTTTTTCCTATGCAAAGGAGAGGAGCTTAGCTCCAAACAGCTTAGGGCAAAAGGATCATTTATTGGCACATGGAAATAAAGGACAGATTTACCAACCAAACTGCAGGAAGAGGGATTTAGCTGTACTCGAAACCCACTGAAACCAGGGACTAAATCTGCTTCTCTCATTGCAGACTGGCAGTAAACCCCATTCTGATCTTTCAGCCTCAACCGTCTGGGAGGTGCTGCCTCACCTTCCTTATGGCTTGAAGTTGAAAAACGCTGGGCAAGGACTCTCAATGACTCAGCTTTCCCAGCTAACCATCCCCATACCAAATGCCTACTGTACGTGTGTGCCTATGAGAACATAGCATTGCCCAGGGAAGTCAAATATTTGAGGAAGGGCTCTTTCTAGGAGAAACGAGGGACTTCACCACAGACAAAATTCCAGGTAATAGTTTTGACTGTTCTTAGGTAAAATATGGGCTAACCATTTCTCTAATTTCCACACCAGTGGTTTAAACACAGTGGCATCAGACCACAAAGAAGGGGGCAATGAATACTGCCAGGTGGCAGGGAGAAACGCTTCCCTAGAGACCTCTTGAGGTGAGCCTTTAGGATTGAGTATGATTTGTCAAGGCAGGAGGGAATTCCAGGGAGACAGACTTCCAGATTTGAGCAAATGGACATAAATACCTCCTCTTCCACGCCTCCCTTCTTATATGTTGGAAAAAAAAAAATGTATTTGAAGCCATCAGAAAACAAAGGATATAAGTATCCTGTAAGTGCAAGGACAGAGTATTAAATGATCTTTACTTGGACTGAAACAGAAGCGGTGTGAAAAAGCAAGACTTAAGCCCCCTCTATCCCGGCCTCTCATCTGTTACAGGAAGATGATTAAAGCACCCTCAGAAGGCCCAAGTGACGATCAAATTTGATAATGCCTTAGCCAATGCTTTAGCACAGTGTAAACTTGCAAATAAGTGCTGGAGAGTGACACGAGCAATTATTTTACACTCATAAACGTAGCTGGAAGGTTGAATTACACGCTACACTGCATTTTATAACCAGTGATAAGTGAGTTGTTTACGCAGACCAGCCGTCATCGGTGCAAAATACTTTAAAAAAAAAATACGGTTGCTAACCCAGATTCATACTGTGGCATAAAATCGGGAGAAAGCAGGAAGCAGAAGTAACGAGTGCGTGTGGATGATTAGATTATACATGAATCGAGGTGGGTGAGAAGGTGGAAACCAGTCCGCCAAGGTTCCCCTGGAGCAGCCTGGAACGCAGGGCTCCCGCCCGAGGGTCGCCGGTTGCTGGGGAAGCTCCGAGTCCCGTGCGGCCGAGGCCTACGAGCCACGCGGGCCACTGCTCCGGGCCACCCGCTCACTAGCCACGCCCCTTTCCGGCCCCGCCCCACCGGGCCGGCACCTCCTTCCTTGTCTCCACGGCGGCGGCGCCGTGACCTAAGTTCCGGTCGCCGGGCGCACGTGGGCGGAAGAGCCGGTGCCCGCCGCGGCTCGTCTCTCTGGTTACCGCGCGTTCGCTGGCCGGGCCGCCGCCCGCAGCTGCGCCGCCGCCATGGGAGTCCCGGCTTTCTTCCGCTGGCTCAGCCGCAAGTACCCGTCCATCATTGTCAACTGCGTGGAAGAGAAGGTGAGGGGGCGCCAGGAGGCCGCCACGCCGACGCCTAGAGCACCCCTCTGCCCCGGCGCGCGTGCAGGCCGCGGTCCTCCGGGGGCCCGCGGGGCCCGCGCCCGCTGCCTCCCCGGTCGCCGCGGGCCGACGCCCGCCGGGGGCGCGGGCGCTCGCACTCCCGGCCCAGGAGCGGCTCGGGCGGTGCGAGGGCCGCCCCTGCGCTGCCCGCGGGTTCCTGGGCGGCAGACCCCGCCCACGGCTTTGTCTCCTCCCGGGTCGGCCGGCCTGAGAGGCTTTCGGCTCGGGAAGAGGCAGTCTATCGCTGTCGTGTCAGGGGTCGCGAGGGGAGAGCAGTGCCTCGGGAAGATCTCGGACAGCACTCAAGTTCGCGAAAGGCCCCTCCCTCGTTGCCTGACTGCTGGGCCAAGCCCGCCTTTGACATTTTCAGGGTTCCTGGGCGCGCTCGATCGGTGCTACGCCTCTTTGCTCTTGGTTTCATGGCGTTTCGTATTGGTCGTTTCCAGGTTTCTCCGTCCGGTTTCGATTTGGTACCCGTGCTTTCAGTTTCCAGATCGGGGAGGTTCAGGGACACACGATGCCCTGTTTTAGAACGAAGTGCCCAGTCGACACTGGGAACTTTCTGCTTAGGCTAGTGAGGGTTTTTGTGGGGGAAGGAGGAAAGGTTGTTTGTTTAGTTTTTGTTTGTTTTGGACAGGTAGATGGGTCTCCAGGCTTCATTCAGTGTGAGATCTTGACCTTGCTTAGTTCCTGTCCGAGGAGAAACCGAAACTGATGGTTCTGATGAAATTTCCAGTACCGCCTGTGTTTTTCTCAAAGAGAAACTGTGGAAACAATGCTCATGTCCTTTGCGTTTAAAACTTTATTATTAACTTTATATCTTACTTCCTTTCTGCTCTGAAGGGATAACTGCTTTAAACTTATTTTTGGTTCTATTTCTGAGTGTCATGGTTATGTTTGATGTATTACTTTTGGATGTATCTGTTGAGTTGTAGCTGTGTTACGAGTGGTCACTTGTACAGGCCCCCTCCCCCCACGCCACCCCCTAATCAGTGCTTTTATTCTTCTACTGATAAACTATAGCGTTAAGTAATTTTGTTTTTGTTTCCTTTTTCGTCTCCTATACAGAGTACCGCTTGACCCTTCACATGCTGAGGTTAGGTATTAACTTTTCTACCCCTGCTGTCCTTACTCCTCATGCCAAGCTTGTCTACTGTGTTCTTTTCCTTGTTGGCATCCAGGATTAAATTGTCAGGGCTTTGGCTATACAAGTTTGTTTTAAAAGCTGAAAAATCAAGTAGTATTGGTGACTATTGTCACTGTGTAGATCTAGGTTGTGTACTAGGATTCTGTTTCTTTTCTGCTACTTTTGTCTTTTTGTCTGTTGTCTGTTTTCCACTGTACATGGTTCCCCATCCAGTTCTTATATCAGATATTCTATCAAGTCCTCTTTCTAATCGGAGACTGCTTGAAGTCTGTATTTCTGCTGCTGTGGCACCTGGTTATGTAGCCTTGCTGGAAAGCTGCTTCTTGATATTATTTAAAATTTCTGCAGTTGGAGGTACTGTTTTTAATCATCTTTCTTGGTTTTTGTTCTTACTTGAGTTCTTAAGAAGTGCTGTTGTAGTATGTGAGTTTTCTAAGTCCATTCTTCCCTCGTAATCATGAGTAATCATTAGCTAGGCAGAGGTTGAGTTTGAAAATTGCTTTCCCTCAGAACTTGGAAAGCATTGTTCTTTTGATTTTTGTCATCCAAAATTGTTGATGAAAAGTTGAATGTTAATGCAGTTTATTTATTTGGCTAACACTTAAATGCAGTATTTAGTAGGTACTAGGCATTTCACCTGAGAAGGCAATGGCAACCCACTCCAGTACTCTTGCCGGGAGAATCCCATGGATGGAGGAGCCTGGTAGGCTACAGTCCATGGGTTGCTAAGAGTCGGACATGACTGAGTGACTTCACTTTTACTTTTCACTTTCATGCACTGGAGAAGGAAATGGCAACCCACTCCAGTATTCTTGCCTGGAGAATCCCAGGGACAGAGGAGCCGGTTGGGCTGCCGTCTATGGGGTTGCACAGAGTCAGACACGACTGATGCGACTTAGCAGCAGCAGGCATTTCACAGATGAATTTATTAAATCCCCATAACAACCATGTAACTATTTCTCCTCCTCCCCTTGATTCTTATTACAGATGAGAAAACGGAAGCACAGGGGACTTACATAATGTACTCATGGTCATGTGGTTAATGCATGTCAGAGCCTGTGTCAAAACCAGGAAGCCCATGCTCTTAATTTCTATGTTCTTTTGCTTTCACTCTTTTGTAGTTGATCTGTTTTTCTTTCTGAATTTTAAAAAGAGCTTTATCCTTGATAATACAAGCTTGTGTGACTGTGTACTTAGTTACAGATTTTTTTGTTTTTTAATTTTAATTCCTTTTCATCAGTGCTTGGCTGACTGTGAGTCTGGAGGCTTGTGTTCTGTAGTTATGGGGAATGCTTTTTTATTTTTTTCCCGTTTTCCTTTTACTTCGTCCTCTGAACTCTGAATTCTGGTCCTCCTAGTTGAGTTATTTTTCTTTTCTCTCTCCTCCCCCGAGGTATAATTGACCTAGAACAAACTGCACTTTTTTAAAGTGTACAATTTAATACATTTTGACATGTGTCTATCCATGGACTCATCACCACAATCAAGGTAATGAACATCACCTCTGAGACATTCCTTCTGCTCCTTTTTTGTTCCCCCAGCTCCTTCCTCCTGTCCATCTTTGGGCAACCACTGATTTATTTCTATTGATGTTTTCATTTTCTAAAATTTTATATAAATGGAATTATACAATTAGTACTTTTTTTTAAAAACCTGACTCAGTTAACTTGGTTACTTTCATTCAGAATAATTATTTTGAAAGTCTTCCATGTTGCTACTTGTATCAATAGTTTCTTATTTTGGAATTGTATTCTATGTTGTGCGTATATTACATTTTGATTTTCATCGGATTGGTTTTCATTCACCCAATTGGTGAACATTTGGATTATTTCCAGTTTGTGGCTATTAAGAAAAACTGTGAATACTGGTATACAGATCTTTGTGTGGACATGCTTTCATTTCTTTAGAGAAGTGGTTGCATTCTATGTTGGTGTTTGATTATTTAAAAAGAAAAAACTAGCCAGACTGTTTTCTAAAGAGGCTGTACTGTTTTATTGGCAACAGCAGTGTATGAGAGGTCTGCACTTCCTTGTCAGCACTGAGTGTGGTTAGTCTTTCTGGTTCTAGCCATTCTAGTGCAGTGTTATTGCAGTGAGAATTCAATTTGCATTTCCCTGATGACAAATGATGCTGAGCATCTCTTTAGGTGCTTATTTGCCTTCCATAAATCTTCTTGAGTTGGGTATATGTTCACATCTCCCCTCCTCCCCCCTTTTTAAGAGCAAGGACTTTTTTTTTTTTTTTTTTTCTTTTATGAGACTTGAGGAATCTTAGTTCCCCAACCAGGTATTGAACCCAGACACACAGCAGTGAAAGCAGAGAGTCCTACCAGCGAAGTCCCTTTTGCCCATTATTAAGTTGGATGGATTGTCTTACTGAATTAGAGACTTTTTTTACATATTGAATTTTTTGGTAAACGTTTTCTTTTAATCTGTGATTTCCTTTTTCATGCAAAAAAGAGCAAAAGTTTTTAGTTTTAATAAAGCCTGCTTTCTTTTTTCTCTGTGTTACTGCTTTTTGTGTTATGTTTAAGAAATCTTTGTCAAAGTCAAGGTCACTGAGATTTTTCTTATGTTTTCTTAGAGTTTTTAAAACTATACTGTTATAAAATTATACTTCATGCTGTGCTTTCTCTTTTTTAGTTTTTTTTTTTTTTTTTTTAGTGGTGAATCACACTGATTTTTAAATGTTAACATGAGTCTGGTATTTCAGGTAAATAAACCCCACCTGGTCATGGTGTACTATTTTTTTATATACATGGGAGTCAATTTGCCAAATTATTGCTATTCATATCTAGAAATTTTTCATCATTCCAGATGGAAACTCTGTACTCACCTAAATAACAATTCTCTGCCTCCCCTGCCACCTACTTTCTGTCTTGTGAATTTGCCTATTCTAAGAACTAATGTAAGTGGAATCATATATTTGTTATTTTGTGTCTGGTGTATTTCACTTTTTCATTTCGCATAATGTTTTTAGGATTCATCCTTGTTCAGCATGTATCAATTTCTTTTTTTTTTCCAGGATTTTGGAAACCTTTAGATGCCATATTTATAAGCAAACTGGAGTTTCTTGTATTTCACAACTTCATTCCTACAGTCTATGCTCTGGTCATTTTTATATGAGAGCTGACATAGGGCAGAGTGCTGCCTTGTTTAACATCAGTTGGGAGTGTGTGTGTCGGTGGACTCAAATTTTTCCATTCTGCTTGTGTTTGTGAATGACCTCGAGATTGCAACAATATTAATTTGGGGTATAACAAAATTTTAGTGAGCAGATGAGTTCGCAAATTTGGAATTCGTGAATAAAGACGACCAGTTGTATGTGCGCCACACAAGGTGGTTGTGTGGATTGAGTCAGTAAATCTAAGTTAACAGCTTCAAATAGTGCCTTGCACTGATGATTGATAAGTTAATTTTGGTAGTTTATATATCCAAGTAAAAGTGGAGATATTTTTGTGTCTGGTTCTTAGCATTGCGTTGTATAGAATTGTGCTGTTTGCCTGCAGTGAAATCTAGGTTTCCCACCTTGCTTTTTTCTTTCTTGGTCAGACTTGTCAATTTCATTGAGCTTGTAAAACAGCTGACTTGATGTCATAGATTATTTGTTTGCTTGTGGCTGCACTGGGTCTTGATGCTGCGTGAGGGCTTTGTCGAGCTGTGGTGTGTGGGCTTCTCGTTGTAGTGGCTTCTGCTGTTGCAGAGCTTGGGCTTTTGGCACGTGGGCTTCAGTAGTTGCAGCACAAGGGCTCAGACTTGCAGCTCACAGGTTCTAGAGCAGAGGCTCAGTAGTTGTGGCGCACAGGGTTAGTTGCTCTGTGGCACGTGGGATCTTCCGGGATAAGGGCTCGAAGGTCCCCTGAATTGGCTGGTGGGTTATCCACTGTGCCACCAGGGAAGTCTAGTTTAATAGATTTTTTTAATAAAATTGTCCTTTTCATTCTGTGTCATTTTCTCTCATATTTATTTTCTTCCTTCTGCTTGCTTTATTTTGCTCTTCCAGTGTCAAGTTGGAAGGTTAGGTAATTGACTTGAGAGCTTTCTTAATACAGACATTTACAGCTCTAAGTTTTCCTCTGAACACTGTTTTTGGGCTTTACAATATTAGTTTTCATGTCGTATCTTGTTTTTCATTCATCTTAAATCACTTTCTGAGTTCCCGTCTGATTTCTTCTTCATTGATTATTCGTGAGTGTGTTGTTAAATTTCCCATGTTTACAAATTTGCCAACTTTTCTCCACTTATTGAGCTCGAATTTTATTTATTTTGTTGTGGTTGAAAAACATGCTTTGTATTACTTTCTTGCTTGTAAATTCATTGAGGCTTGTTTCATGGCCCAGCGATTGGTCTACCCCAGAGAATGTTGCACATGCAGTCGAGAATGTATATAGTCTGTTGAGTGTTCCACAGAAGTGTTATAGACTCATGCAGTGACACCTGCAAGGCTTAGCCTCTGAGATTAATGTCTGGTATCTGTTCTAACCCCAGCTGGAGGGCGGCTCCTCCCAGCTTTCTTAAACCCCACTTCTCTCCCAGACTAGCCTGTCTGTGGTCTAAGCTGTATCTTCATTAGGTCTCTGATTCTTTTCTCGGTTCCTTTTCGCCACAACTTACACAGTTCTTGAGAATGCCCTTGGGTGTGAATTTCTCCACGTTCTGTCACAAATGAAGTGAGTTCTGAATTTTCAAAGGTTTTCTTGACTAGGTTCTCTTTGCCTCCAGACTGTTTCCAAAGGCTTTAAATTTAAATGCTTCTGTCTCTTTCAAAAGATTTTCACTAGTTCATCTGGAGAGCAGGTGAGCAGAAGTCCTCATGCCATCATGCTGGCAGCCCAACTCACCAGTATGCTCTCTGGGCAAGTGAAGATCAGGTTTACACATCAGCATACTGTGTGTCCCCTATAGTTCTGGTCTGTTCCTTGATGCACGTTACAGGTGTTCATTAAGTTCATGATGAATCTAGTGAAATTGGAATTAATCAGGCTGACATATGAATTCAGATGACTGAGTTCAATCCTGGTCTCTGAACTTGACAGAAGTATGGCATTGGAAAGCCACTTAACCCCTCTGAGCATTTGTGTTCTCATTAGTAAGTGAGATGTTCTGTACCTCATAGGGTTGTTGTGAGGAGAGAGGAAAATAATCCACGAGTAAAAGCCCTGAGAACAATGTCTGTCCCATTTTAAGTATTCTGTAAACGTCGGTGGTAATTAGTAGTCCTTGTTGACTGACACCTTATAAAAATGGAGCTGACATGCAACGTGAAAAAATACTCAGTTCAGTTCAGTTTAGTCGCTAAGTCGTGTCCGACTCTTTGCGACCCCATGAATTGCAGTACGTCAGGCCTCCCTGTCCATCACCAACTCCCGGAGTTCACCCCAACCCACGTCCATCGAATCAGTGATGCCATCCAGCTATCTCATCCTCTGTCGTCCCCTTCTCCTCCTGCCCCCAATCCCTCCCAGCATCAGAGTCTTTTCCAGTGAGTCAGCTCTTCGCATAAGGTGGCTAAAGTACTGGAGTTTCAGCTTTAGCATCATTCCTTCCAAAGAAATCCCAGGGCTGATCTCCTTCAGAATGGACCGGTTGGATCTCCTTGCAGTCCAAGAGACTCTCAAAAGTCTTCTCCAACACCACAGTTCAAAAGCATCAATTCTTCGGCACTCAGCTTTCTTCACAGTCCAACTCTCACATCCATACATGACCACAGGAAAAATCATAGCCTTGACTAGACGGACCTTTGTTGGCAAAGTAATGTCTCTGCTTTTGAATATGCTGTCTAGGTTGGTCATAACTTTTCTTCCAAGGAGTAAGCGTCTTTTAATTTCATGGCTGCAGTCACCATCTGCAGTGATTTTGGAGTCCAAAAAAATAAAGTCTGACACTGTTTCCACTGTTTCCCCATCTATTTGCCATGAAGTGATGGGACCAGATGCCATGATCTTCATTTTCTGAATGTTGAGCTTTAAGCCAACTTTTTCACTCTCCTCTTTCACTTTCATCAAGAGGGTTTTTAGTTCCTCTTCACTTTCTGCCATAAGGGTGGTGTCATTTGCATATCTGAGGTTATTGATATTTCTCCCGGCAATCTTGATTCCAGCTTGTGCCTCTTCCAGCCCAGCATTAATCATGATGTACTCTGCATAGAAGTTAAATAAGCAGGGTGACAATATACAGCCTTGATGTACTCCTTTTCCTATTTGGAACCAGTCTGTTGTTCCATGTCCAGTTCTAACGTTGTTTCCTGACCTGCATACAGGTTTCTCAAGAGGCAGGTCAGGTGGTCTGATATTCCCATCTCTTTGAGAATTTTTCACAGTTTATTGGTGATCCACACAGTCAAAGGCTTTGGTAGTCAATAAATCAGAAATAGATGTTTTTCTGTAACTCTCTAGCTTTTTCGATGATCCAGCGGATGTTGGCAATTTGATCTCTGGTTCCTGTGCCTTTTCTAAATCAGCTTGAACATTTGGAAGTTCGCGGTTCATGTATTGCTGAAGCCTGGCTTGGAGAATTTTGAGTGTTACTTTACTAGTGTGTGAGATGAGTGCAATTGTGTGGTAGTTTGAGCATTCTTTAGCATTGCCTTTCTTTGGGATTGGAATGAAAACTGACCTTTTCCAGTCCTGTGGCCACTGCTGAGTTTTCCAAATTTGCTGGCATATTGAGTGCAGCACTTTGACAGCATCATCTTTCAGGATTTGAAACAGCTCAACTGGAATTCATCACCTCCACTAGCTTTGTTCATAGTGATGCTTTCTAAGGCCCACTTGACTTCACATTCCAAGATGTCTGGCTCTAGGTGAGTGATTACACCATCGTGATTATCTTGGTCTTGAAGATCTTTTTTGTACAGTTCTTCTGTGTATTCTTGCCACCTCTTCTTAATATCTTCTGCTTCTGTTAGGTCCATACCATTTCTGTCCTTTATCAAGCCCATCTTTGCATGAAATGTTCCCTTGAGATCTCTAATTTTCTTGAAGAGATCTCTAGTCTTTCCCATTCTGTTGTTTTCCTCTATTTCTTTGCATTGATTGCTGAAGAAGGCTTTCTTATCTCTTCTTGCTATTCTTTGGAATGCTGCATTCAGATGCTTGTATCTTTCCTTTTTTCCTTTGCTTTTCGCTTCTCTTCTTTTCACAGCTCTTTGTAAGGCCTCCCCAGACAGCCATTTTGCTTTTTTGCATTTCTTTTCCATGGGGATGGTCTTGATCCCTGTCTCCTATACAGTGTCACAAACCTCCGTCCGTAGTTCATCAGGCACTCTATCAGATCTAGTCCCTTAAATCTATTTCTCACTTCCACTGAATAATCATAAGGGATTTGATTTAGGTCATACCTGAATGGTCTAGTGGTTTTCCCTACTTTCTTCAATTGAAGTCTGAATTTGGTAGTAAGGAGTTCATGATCTGAGCCACAGTCAGCTCCTGGTCTTGTTTTTGTTGACTGTATAGATCTCCATCTTTGGCTGCAAAGAATATAATCAATCTGATTTCAGTGTTGACCATCTGGTGATGTCCATGTGTAGTCTTCTCTTGTGATGTTGGAAGAGGGTGTTTGCTATGACCGGTGCATTTTCTTGGCAAAACTCTATTGTCTTTGCCCTGCTTCATTCCGCATTCCAAGGCTAAATTTTCCTGTTACTCCAGGTGTTTCTTGACTTCCTACTTTTGCATTCCAGTCCCCTCTAATGAAAAGGACATCTTTTTTGGGTGTTAGTTCTAAAAGGTCTTGTAGGTCTTCATAGAACCGTTCAACTTCAGCTTTTTCAGCGTTACTGGTTGGGGCATAGACTTGGATAACTGTGATATTGAATGGTTTGCCTTGGAGACGAACAGAGATCATTCTGTCGTTTTTGAGATTGCATCCAAGTACTGCATTTCAGACTCTTTTGTTGACCATGATGGCTACTCCATTTCTTCTGAGGGATTCCTGCCCACAGTAGTAGATATAACGGTCATCTGAGTTAAATTCACCCATTCCAGTCGATTTTAGTTCACTGATGCCTAGAATGTCGACGTTCACTCTTGGCATCTCTTGTTTGACCACTTCCAATTTGCCTTGATTTATGGATGTGACATTCCAGGTTCCTATGCAATATTGCTCTTTACAGCATCGGACCTTGCTTCTATCACCAGTCACATCCACGGCTGGGTATTGTTTTTGCTTTGGCTCCATCCGTTCATTCTATTTGGCAACTACATCAAAATTTATGGCCTGAAGTTTTAACCAGAATACTGTAATTTAAAATTTTCAGTAGCCTTGTGACCCTTTCTCCCCAAAATATCACCTGTGTTTTGTCTTTTCTGAAGTTCTGAGCTGCTTTAACGGAAATCTAAAACCAAGTTCTACAATATGTTATCTGTCAAGAATCCACCTGCAATGCAGGAGACCCCAGTTCGATTCCTGTTTGGGGAAGATCTGCTGGAGATGGTCTAGGCTACCCACTCCAGTATTCTTGGACTTCCCCTGGGGCTCAGCTGGTAAAGAATCTGCCTGTAATGCAGGAGACCTGGGTTGGATCCCTGGGTTGGGATGATCCCCTGGAGAAGGGATAGGCTACCCACTTCAGTATTCTTGGGCTTCTCTTGTGGCTCAGCTGGTAAAGAATCTTCTGCCATGTGGGAGACCTGGGTTCTATCCCTGGTTTGGGAAGATCTCCTGGAGAAGGGAACAGCTACTCACTCCAGTTTTCTGGCCTGGAGAATTCCATGGACTGTATAGTCCATGGGGTTGCAAAGAGTCAGACACGACTGAGCCACTTTGATTTCACTTCAGTTTCATTAAATGGAGGGAGCTCTTATTGCAGCAGAACCTCAGGCATGAGTCCGATTTTTCTGTGTCTGTGTGTGTTGCACGCTTAGTTGCCCAGTCGTGTCCAACTGTTCGTGATGCTTTGGACTGTAGCCCACCAGTCTCCTTGGTACATGAGATTCTCCAGACCATAAACTGAGGTGGGTTGCCATGCCCTCCTCCAGGGCATCTTCCTGACCCAGGGATCAAACCTTCGTCTCCTGTGTCTCCTGGGTTGCAGGAGGGTTCTTTCTGCTGCTGTGAAATATGTGCAGGGTTACACAAAAAATGCATTTACTTAGATATTACTGATAGTTGGGGTTTCTACCTTACATGTGAAGTGCCAGAAAGTTGTATATCGTTGACTAGAATAGCAGGTTTGTGTGGAGTTTATTTTAGGGGTTTTGCATTAAAACCTGTGGAGGGTATTTTTATACAGTCACTATTTGTGTGTGGACCATCTTTACTTTTTCACATACCTTCTTTATCATCCTGTGCAGAAACAGGCTGATCTCTTAGCTCCTTGTCTGGGATGCAGATAGCTCTTCCTCTCCTCGTGCCATGGGCCGTGGAGAAGTGGGCTTCCTGTCGGGTAGGACTGGCCTGACAGCCAGCCTTCCATCAGCCAGGGTGCTGACTGCCCTTCCTCCGCAAGCACCCTTGTCTTTTGGGAATAACGGTCTCAAGGTGCCTGGTCCTCATGGGGCCTGAGACGGTGAGCAGAGGGGAGAGTGCTAGGTTTGACCAGCTAGACTGTTCCTGCTGCTGCTGCTGCTTCTGGATCCTCCATAGGCTCTTACGTGAGCCCCTTGTGGGCCCGGTGCCTTCAGATTCTCCCACATCTGCGTATTTGAGGCATGCCCTCTGATCAGTTTTCCACATTTCGGGCATCCCCTGTGATTTACCAGTCACCGACGGTTCTTCTCTTGGTTTTCCAGCACAGCTCTGTAGTGGTGGTGGGATGTTTTTAGTCTTTTACGTGGCCCGGGGATGGAAAGGGAAGGCTGCGATGTGTACTCAGTTTATTACTGGAAACCCCCAAAGATAATGAAAAGCTATTTGAGATGAATTGGTTTTCGTGTTCAGAGTAGCTCTCCTTGTAGCTACTCTTTGATTAAGAATCTCTCGAATCCAGCAGCAGATACACTCACGTTGTATTTAATGGCCAGGCTCTTGGAGAGTGAGTTCCTTTGTTGAGAATCTTCTCCTGAAGAAAGAAACTCTAGGTTTATGTAATTAACATGTTGAAGATATCCTTAGAACTCCCAAGAGGAAAATGTGTGTCTTTCTTGTTGGGAATGCCTGGCGCTCTTTTCTCAAAATCAGGACCTGCCTACACCTTCTTCCCTAGGCTCTGCTTTCTAGGCAGGGGAAGTGGAAACTCATCAGCTACCCTCAGCATTTGTTGAAAAGCTGCAATATAGCAAGCCAGCAGTCTCCTGTTTTTATAAATAAACCTTTATTGGAATACACCTATACTCATTCATGTCCATATTGTTTAGGGGTGCTTTAATTTTATAAAGGTAGAAATGAGTCATTGCAACTGAGGTCATAGGTCAACAAGTCAAAAATACTTAACTGTCTGACTTCTTGGGAATCATAAAGAAAGTGGGTCTGGATTCTCCTGAGTGTGGTGTCTGCTTGGTTCAGGAGGTAGGGAGGTGTGGACCTTGAGTGTAGAGCAAGAGGAGCGGCACAGCCTCCTGCCTTTATAGAGCTTGTTTTTGTTTGGGAGTCATCAAACGATCTTCCCTGATAGACCTCTAAAATTGACTCGCTTTCCTTCTGGTTCACTGCTTCTGATCAAGCCCCTCTTTCCTGATTCACAGGGTGTCTGCACAGAACTCTGATAGCCTCTTTCTTTGACACCCACTTCTCCCGATTAGAAATGCAAATTGAAGCCCAATCTCATTCCTTTCCTCTCTTGAGGATCACCGCTGTCCTGAGATTGGTGTTCGTCCTTCATCTGCTCTTCTCTGTAGTTTCTGTTCATCCCTGAACAATGCCTAGCACTATTTCGTTCATTTATAATTTTCTGTAAGTGGTGTACAGTATGTGTTTTTCTTTACTTTGCTTTTTTGGCTTAAGATACTGGTGACCATCCAGCTGGATGTTACTTTTGTAACATTTGTACTGATTGTTACTTTTGTACATTTGGAATGTACTTTTGTCACACATTCCACTATATGGTTGTGCCACGGTTTCATCAATCGATTCTGTGGGCCCTGTTTTTTTTTCTCATTGACTTTTTGTCTTTATATCTTTTAAAAATAGCTTTATTGAGATATGTATCATATAATTCACCCGTTAAAATGATACGGTTCAGTACGTTTTAGTATGAATGCAGTGGTACAACCAGCACCATTACCTAATTTTAGAACAGTTTCCTCATTTCCAAAAGAAATGTTGTAACTATTTTCAGTCACTTCCTATCTCCTCCCCTCCTGTCCGCCCCCACTGCAGATTGAAGCTAATCTGTTTCTTTCTAAAGATTTGTCTGTTCTGAATCTTGTAAATAGGATCTTTTGTGGTCTTTTGTGACTGGCTTTTATTTAGCAGAATGTTTTTGAGGTTCATCCATGAGGTAGCATGTATATGATGGGTTTTTAAGTTCACAATTTTTTTTTTAATGATACTTTGCATGTATTATTTTTAAAGTGCCTTTACTATTATTAAGAATAAAAGCCTAGCTCTTATCATTTGCTAAAGCTCTGGCAGAAAGAAAGATAATGCTTTACCATAAAAATACAGTTGAGAGCCTCCAGGAGTGAGTATAGCACAGTCCTTACCTTTTGAAGAACTTGCAGTGTAATTGGGGGTTAGAATGACAAACCAAGTAGAAAAACACAGAATAAGAAAAATTGTGAGGACATGGAAAAGGAACAGTTAATTTGTTGGGGGGATGTGTTCAGCTCTGATAACACGGTGGCATTCGGTCTGAGTCTAGACTTTGGAAAATGAATAAGATGTCAGGAAGGAGTGTTGGTCAGGAGGGAGAAGGAGGAACAGAGGTGTTGAGAGATGGAAGGGCATCTTCTGGGAGCAGGGGAGGTGGGGTGGCCTGAGCAGCGTTGAGGCAGGGCTGAGGGCTGGTAAGGGCCAGGCTTGTGGATCTGCATGTGCTGTGGTGGCACTGGAAGACGCAGGCAAGAGAAGACACAGCCTCGTTTGTACTTAAAGAAAACTGAGAGCATAGAGGGTGGGCTGGAGAAAAGAGAGCCCGGAAGTGGGGCAGTCCATCCAAAGGCCAGTCTTTTGGGTGAGAAGTGATGCCTGATGCTGGTAGCAGGAGTGAGAACATGTGGCATGGAGAGGCATCTTTCAGGTTAAGTTGAAATGGGCGGTAAGGAAGAGAATTCTGGGAAGGCTCCCTGGTCTCTCTCTTACACAGCTGAATGACTTGGGAGTTTGGTCACTATCCCCCACATAGTCAAGAGTAACTTGTCGTGCTGGAAGCTTTAAGGAGTAAAAATAGCCTATCTTGTAACTTAAAGATGACTAAAAGTATTTTATTTCCAATTCAGAAATGAAGCACAGGTTCATACTGAGCCTAGGATATGTCAATTTCAGACTTGAACAGTCAAACCAAACTACTATTAATTATCACTTCCTCATAGCCAAAAGAATGCAATGGTGTAAAGATTCCTGTCGATGCCAGTAAGCCTAACCCCAATGATGTGGAGTTTGATAATCTGTATTTGGATATGAATGGAATCATCCACCCCTGTACGCATCCTGAAGACAAGTACGTAACCCATTTTTGTCGCTGATAGCACAAGTCACAGAGGAGTGCTATATGATATTACACTATTTGCTTGTCATTGTAGACCAGCACCAAAAAACGAGGATGAAATGATGGTTGCGATCTTTGAGTACATTGACAGACTCTTCAGTATTGTCAGACCAAGACGGCTTCTCTACATGGCAATAGATGGAGTGGTAAGTGCTCAATCAGTTAAAATCAGTTCCCCTGTGTTTGTTTTTGCTGTGTTCCCAGTGTCTAGAATGAAAGTCAGCTAAGTGAAGAATGATTGACGATAATGAGTTTGAGAAAGAAAGCCTCATCTTTCAGCCTCTCATTCAGCTGTGTTTTGTGAGTGTGCCTGTTTTGTGCCAGAGCCCGTGAGGTCCTGGGGGTGTTGGTGGCTGCCCTGGCTTTAAAGGGCTCACCACTGCAGGGGCAGAGGCAGGGGTAGACGGGTAAGGTGAGCTACCCAGGGCCTTCCCGAGCATCAGCAGCTCATGCAGGGCATTGGGGCATGGAGTGGGCAGTGCTACATGGCAGTGAGGCAATAGAGAGGAGCGTGCCTTTGTCCCATTTATTTATTTATTTTTGAGAAGTTAAAGAGTATTGAATGAAATAATTTTGAAAATCCAGAAAGCTTTGGGTCTGAGAAGATTAACTTTTCTATTTACTCAAGGAAAGAATCTTAGCTGCCTGAAAACTCAAGCTACAAGTATAGTAAAAAAACAGTAAAGGGAGCAGGCGTATGTCTTTCTTAGAGCAGATTACAGCTCACGTTAGCTAAGTTTCTTGCAGAAGCTCTTTCACTGTACTCCATTGTGTTTTTCTGCTGGGTCAAGGATAAGTTATGTGCACATTTGAATGTTTATAGATATGTACCCATTCTTGTCTGTACCCCTTTTTTTTGTTGTTAAAAATAATAAATGTAGATTGTAGTGCTTGAAAGAGTTAGATTAGGTGGTCTCATTTTACAGGGAAGGGGACTGTTTAAATAGCTTAGAATATGAAATAGCTTATGCAGACAGGAGGCTTGAGAGTCCCTTCCAAACCCAGTTCAGTGCGATTGAAGTTACATTTGGTTAGAGTGATGTAAGATAAAGTGTTCTCTTTCTACCCGCTGTGCTTTATTATAGAGACAGGGTGATAATTATGGTCTTGTGAATCCCATTTGGAGCCCTTTCTTCCTTTTAGGTGTGGGCTCAGAGAAGGTATTCCTGATCCTGGCTCTGTGGCAACTACTCCCTCTCTGTGCTGAGTCTCTGAGTAAAGCGAGCTTTCCATCTGGGGTGCCTGAAAGTATTGCAGCCCAGTGGAACTGTCCTGGGCCCGCCCTTGAGCTGTGCGGCCTTCAGTGCTGTGGCCTCATAGGGGGTTTGTCTTTTATTGACACGTCGCTTGTTCACCTGACTGCACTGCGTTTAAGGGTTTTGGTCCAAATTTAAGCCCTCAGGTTCTACTGTATGTGGTGAAAGGATTGTTTGGACGTATTACTTAGCTTTTCCATTTGAGTGTGCTATTTTTGTAAGAGTAGCTGGTTCAAAATAATGTACAAATATAGTTGTAAATGTTTGAAATAGTATGTGAATATGAAATACCCATTTTCAGGCACCGCGCGCTAAAATGAACCAGCAGCGTTCAAGGAGGTTCCGAGCATCCAAAGAAGGCATGGAAGCAGCGATAGAGAAGCAGCGAGTCAGGGAAGAGATTCTGGCGAAAGGTAAAGAGCATGCATCTTGGGCTTAGATGTGTTACACAAACTGTGTGGAGGGGGCAGGGCTGGTGCCTTCTCCTTACAAGTAGGTAGGGTTTTAATTTAATTAGGATCCCAGGATATCCCGGAGAAGTCTATGTTTACTGTTGAGGAAAAGTAGTTAATAGAATCGTTTATTCCTTTAATAAGCTTGTTCGTTTCTGAACTCTGTAGTAAAAGGGAAGTGAAAGTCTCTCAGTTGTGTCCAGCTCTTGTGAACCCATGGGACTGTACAGTCCCTGGAATTCTCCAGGCCAGAATACTGGAGAGAGTAGCCTTTCCCTTCTCCAGGGGATCTTCCCAACCCAGGGATTGAACCCAGGTCTCCCACATTGCAGGCAGATTCTTTACCAGCTGAGCCACCAGGGAAACTTGTGGACAAAAGGAAGGAATTATGTAGGGAGAGCAAATTGTCAGCTTTTGTCAGGGCGAGTGCAGCCCTTCGCTTCAGTTTCATCTGTCTATAAACTAGAAATACATCAAGTGCTTCTTACTGCCTTTTGCTGTGGGGGCTGTTAGGAAGCTGCAGTACTGTAAGTGTTTTCCTCCCATCAGTCTTGGTGGCTTGCTTGCTGCTTCTCCGTAGCACTCAAATCTGTATGCAGAGGCCTGGGATGATGGCACCATGTTTCTAGGCTGTCCTGGGATCGTGCACACTCACTGTGCCCAGAGCTCCCTCAGTTCAAGAAGGAGCCCATTGTGGGGTCGAATGGGGTCATCTTTGCAGTCCGTCTAAGGCCTGATGGGTCCAGAGGCAGGAGTTGGCTGTGACTCAGAGAGGAGGGAGACCAGGGTGCTAATCCCCTGGGACTGCTTCTCCCAAGACCCCTGTGGGTGAGGTGAGGTGAAGCTCAGTGCCTGCAGGGTGTCTCATTCTCTGTTGTGTTACCTGAGGCAAAGTGATAGACTAGGAGAGCCACCATTATTGGTTCAGGATGTTGTGTCTGGCAGGTGGAAAAAGAGGCGTAGTGTAGTCGTCTGAGGCTTGTAGTTACAGTGCATTTAATGTTTTTTAATTTGCTGGAAGTGTGCAGGTACATATTTTACCAGCTTGTAATTAATATTCTGATTACTGTTTGTATTTATAACAGGTTGTCTTTGCTTCTAAAGATGTCTTTTTTTCTTGAAGATGTTAGAAGAAGTTTAACAAAAGGCTTTTCAGTGATACAGAGGAAAAAATAGAATTTCTAAATCGCTCTAATGATATAAAGCTGTGATAAACTTGGCTTTTTAGTTTTTTCTTGGGCCCCTTCATCTTAAGAACTGTTACTGGGATTAGAGCCTCTACCCCGTGTGTGTGTGTGTGTGTGTGTGTGTGTGTGTGTGTACGCATACGCATGTGTGCGTGCTAGGTCATTAGGAAGAATGTCATTGTTTTTACATAACAATAGAGTATATTCTGTGTACCATGTGTTGTTTGACAGTCATGTTAAAGCAGCTTCATGTAATTCGAGGGGAGGAATCTTATTTTCTTCGAAAAGGGGGAACATTGTTCCTCAGGTGACAACACTTCTCTTTCTTTATATTTCAACTTTCTGTTTTTGTTGTTCTGGTCTAATATTGAGTAACTTACCTCACTGTTTATGGGGAGAACAAAGCATTGCCCCTTCTTCTCTAGGTGGCTATCTTCCTCCAGAAGAAATAAAAGAAAGATTTGACAGCAACTGTATTACACCAGTAAGTAGTCTCATACTTTGCTAGCTATTGCTAACTCTTAAATGGTAGGTTAATTTTTTTTTTTCTATCATTTTAGGGAACTGAGTTCATGGACAATCTTGCTAAATGCCTTCGCTATTACATAGCTGATCGTTTAAATAATGACCCTGGGTGGAAAAATTTGACAGTAAGTTTCACATTTTGGTACTTCAAAAAGATGAGGGTGACAATTTGAGTCATGTCAAAGTCATGTCCTTTGATAGGACTGATATTATTTGTCTTTTTCTCCCCCCATGAAATGCTGGTTGACTGTTAGAGGAAAGAGAAGCTTCTAGGGTTATTAGAGATGGGGTGCCTTGCATGGTCCAGTGACCGGCAGCCGAATTTTCTCTCGGTGCCAATTTTGTCCTCTTACCGTCACTGTGAAGCCATAAGATGGGACTCATGATTTAAAATACATATATATGAAAGTAATTTCTGTTGTTAGAAATCAAAATACAGCAGGATAAAAGTCATGGGGCTGCCTTTAAAGAATGGCTGTGTGCTCCTGAGTATTTAAGTAAAATTTAAGCAAAATGTTTATATAACCTTGGGTTCATAAGCCTGTTTCCCTGTTAATTAGATGTGGTACTCTGTATTTAATGCGTATCTCTTACCAATTACTCTCAGGGCTTGTGTGGCTCAGTGCTGTATACTTGAGTAGCAGCGAAGAGTAGAAACTTGTGAACTGATCTGTTTTTCTAATGGCTAAGTTTGACCCCCAAATTTCATTTTTTCTGTTTCAAGTAGTCAGTTAACTAGTGAAATAATTTTGATGTCTAACACACACCTTATTAAGAAAAATTTCCAATTAGTAACACTATTTTAATAGAATTATCCCAGTTTATTTAAAATGTTCAGTTCTGTTGATTTTTGAGCCTGAAAACTGGGAATGAACTAAAAATGTTTAAACTGTTTTTTATAGGTTATTTTATCTGATGCTAGTGCTCCTGGTGAAGGGGAACATAAAATCATGGATTATATTAGAAGACAAAGAGGTAAAATTCGTATGTAAATAGTTGATTATATGTTCTATTAAAAAAAAAAAGACAAGCCATTGTGTAGAAAATGTTTGGTAAAATGTGATATTCCTGTAGTATGAAATCTGTTTACATAAATATATATTTCCCTTTTCTCTAGCCCAGCCTAACCATGACCCAAACACTCATCACTGCTTATGTGGAGCAGATGGTAAGTTTCTTCTCCGGGATCCGAATCTCTTGGGTTAAACAGTAGCGAGTCCATGGATTGGTGTGTAGCAATGAATTATTCATGGCTGCCTGGAAATTCTAAAATGCCATGCTTATTTTATGTTTGAGAGAGAACTAGTATGGAGTTATTTAACCTGTGGTTAATACTCACCTATCTTGATTTTTTATTTTTATTTTTTTTCAACTTTTTAATATGGTCGTATATCTTTAAAATGGAATGTTTCCAGGTGTTGACTTCTGAGTGGTAGTTACACTCTAGGCCCATGTTTCTGGAGGTCCTGTTCTTGGCCACTAGGAAGTTTTAGGCTTTTCAGCTTTGCTCTCTGTGTGATCCTTTGGGCTTTTCTTTGCTTTGCTGTCTTGTGTTATGATATCTTGCCTTTGGTTACAGTAAGGGTCTTCTGGAAATGCTCACTGTTTGGTATTTTGTTGTTGTTGATTGATAGCTGATCTCATTATGCTTGGCCTTGCTACACATGAGCCCAACTTTACCATTATCAGAGAAGAATTCAAACCAAACAAACCCAAACCCTGTGGTCTTTGTAATCAATTTGGACATGATGTCAAGGACTGTGAAGGTTTGCCAAGAGAAAAGAAGGGAAAGGTAAGAATTTCAGGATGGTAGTAGCCTCATTTAATATTTTTCAGTGTTATTTTTGTGATCAAACATACATAACAAACTACCAGTTTTTAGCCATGTTTAAATGTGCAGTTCAATGGCATTAAGTATATAAATGCCTCATTTTAAAAATAGATAAAAAGAAGACTGGTTGGTTTGATTTTTTTTTTTTAATCTACTTGCTCTGTTACCCCTCATAGAGATGTATCTTTCCAAACTCCATAAACACACATTCACAACCTTGCATGCAGTCAGATTCTTTCTCCTCCCTGCTTTCCTAGCACAGCGTACATCTACACGAGGCTGAGGTCTCATAGGTAATAATGCCCATTGTATGTGATTTGTTTGGTTATTCTTCTTAAAAGGAACTGTAAATCAAGTACATTAAACTTCTTGATACCTTTGAGTAACTCCTAGTTTCTCCCTATTATGAGTTCCCTTGGTTATATCCATTTAAATCATTTATATCCATTTTAAAGGATGTCTGTTTTAAGAAGATGGTACCTCTTTAAAAGACATGTTGAGTGAAAACTGGTAAAAAGTATATATATTCACAGAGAAGGGTGAGGCATGTACATTAAAATGTTAATGTTGGTTGGGTGTAGGTCAGGGTTTGGCACACTGCACCTCTCCAGGTCCGACCTATGAGTTAAGAGGGTCTTTTGTTTTTAAAGGGTTGTAAAAATAAAACAAACCATGAAAGAATATGCAACAGAAACCATACATGTCTCCCTCCACAGGCTAAAATATTTAGTGTCTCGCCCTCTGTTAAAAACGAGTGTGTGCTCAGTCAGTGTCTCAATGGTAAAGAATCTGCCTGCCAGTGTAGACCCGCAGGAGACATGGGTTCAATCCCTGGGTCGAGAAGGTCACCTAGAGGAGGAAATGGCAATCCACTTCAGTGTTTGTGCCTGGGAAATCCCATGGACAAAGGAGCTCGTAAGCCCCATGGGGTCACAAAAGACTCAGACACGACTGTGCATCTGAACACTCAGCCCCTGGTCTAGGTGTGATTGAGATTGTGGGTAATTTTTATTTTTAAAATGGTTTGGTAAATTCTGCTCTTATTTAATACTTGTAATGTTAAAATGGGACTTCCTTTAGAAAAAGCTGTGCTATTTGTTTGAATGAAGAAAGTTCCAAGATTCAGAGTAGATATGTTGAGTCTTCACCCCCTTTCTTACAGCACGATGAACTGGCAGACAGCCTTCCTTGTGCAGAAGGAGAGTTTATCTTCCTTCGTCTCAGCATTCTCCGTGAGGTATGTGGCAGTGACCGTTGGCATCGGTGCGCTAATAGTAAGCCAGCTGCTATTTGATGGCTTTAATAACAGCATTGCTTTTTGGTCGCAGTATTTGGAAAGAGAGCTCACCATGGCCAGCCTGCCGTTCACGTTTGATGTCGAGAGGAGCATCGACGACTGGGTCTTCATGTGCTTCTTTGTGGGAAACGACTTCCTTCCTCACCTGCCATCCTTAGAGATTAGGTGTGTGCGTGTGAGCTTGTGTCTTCAAGCTCCTGTTTAGCCCTCTGGCCTCTCCATGCCGTCTGGTCCTAATGCTTGATGTTTGTTTCCTGGTGGCAGGGAAGGTGCCATTGACCGCTTGGTTAACATATACAAAAATGTGGTACACAAAACCGGGGTAAGTTCACTCTTGAATAATTTCAAAACAGAAGTGTTTGCTTTTGTAAGAAGGTCATTTTACATGTATTTTATCACTTACAGGGTTACCTTACAGAAAGTGGTTATGTCAATCTGCAGAGAGTACAGATGATCATGTTAGCAGTTGGTGAAGTTGAGGATAGCATTTTTAAAAAGAGAAAGGATGATGAGGTAAAGTGTTTCTCTTGCAGTAGCTCAATTGCTCCTGTCTCTCATAGGCTGTGATGATCCTGTGATTGTCCTCTTAACCTCTCTGAGTGTGCTGTTAAATCAATGTAGTGTATCAAATACCAGTGTGATCACGAGTGGTCAGTGCTCTGACGATTTTATAAAGGCTGTGATGCTTGCTGTGTGGAATTATGTATTGCACCCTGTGTGAGTTGCTTTGTACCTTCTCTTTTTAATCTCAAGTAAGATATAAATCCAAATACCTGCCTAATCAGTGGGCCGTGAAATGAGGGTTCCAAAGCTAGAAGAATGCTGGAATTGAACTGCTGGCTGCCGTGTTTTATAGGCACTGTGTATGCGCTGGACTTTGCAACTCTGTACTCTGGTGGCAGAATATAGGGGATCTGGGATGGATTGACTGCATTGGCTGAGGTAGAGGGTTGCAGCTGGTGTAAGAAATGTGGGCGTAAAAGGAGGAAATAAAGTCGCAGAGCATTTTGGAATTAGTTACGTGTGATAGGGTGAGTCTTAGCATGGGCAGTGGGGAGTTTGCTGGAGCCATTCACCCAGGTCGTGAGCCCCCTGGGGGTGGAGATAAGGTCGAAATGCGTTTCGTTTTGGAGGTGCTGCGATTGAGGGGTCACAGGACACCTGAGAGGAGAAGTCTGTGAAACCAGTCAGATCATCCATGTGGAGCTCAGGTCAGAAGTCCTTCAGAAGGAGATTTGAGAACCATGAGCAGATGGGAGATCGGTCCTGTCTTGAGCAGAAACTTGACATCCCTGGGAGTTTATAAAGTGGGAAAGTGCCTCCATCAGGGGTCTCTGGGAGTGTGAAGGTTTCAGGAGAAGGTAAGGCTGGGGGAGGAAGCCCCTGGAGAGAGGCGAAGCTGTTGGTGCTGCCTGAGGTTGTCAGAGTGGGATGGATGGGCCCCTGGTCCTCAGGCTAGAGGGAGGGGCCGCAGCCTGGAGGCAGAGTGGGCTGGAGGGAGGCCACCAGTGGGTGAGAGGAGCAGAAAGGAAGCGGAGGAGACCCTTCAGCTTCTTAGTGCTACAGATCTTTATGAGCAGATTGCAACATAATATCGATTCATAACTTCCTGATCTCCTTAAAGATTAAGACATGTTATTGTATCTGACAAGATTTTGTGTTTTCCTCAGCTTTGCGTTACTGTAGCTAATGGCCTCTTCTTTAGAAGCATGGGTACCATTTTGTATAACAGTGGGTGGACTGTAGGCATTTTTTCAAAGCCTTTGGTACTTGGTAATTTTCACATGTAAAATTCAGACAGCAGAACTCACTCACTGTGAGGTATGACACTCCCACCAGAACAGCCACTTGTAACGAGTCTTAACCATCACGGCGGCTCCGCTTGCACTGCTGCTGTTCATGCCGAAGAAATAAACGACACACATTGTGTGTTACTGTATAAAATCGCATGTTAGAAAGGTCTTTTCCTGTGACTTTAGCAGACTCTGCAGTGTTAAATATTGATGGTATTTGGCATTAGACTGGGATGTGTAGGATTTGATAGAAACCAAAGTGCTTCAGACTTCAGTAAGTCATATAGTTTCCAGCTGACCTGGCAGAGAGGGCGTTTGACAGCTCTGGGTGTCCGTGACTTGTTATGTTTTTTGGCATGGTTGGGCATTGTATTGGACAAATTTATGAACCCTCAGAAATTCAACATAAAAGTATCTGGGTGTATATATTTTCCAGGAACATGTGTCCATGGCTTTTGACAGATTTCCAAAGGAATTCATAACACAGAAAAAGATGAAATATCAGTAAGGTCCTGTCCAGGTAGATTTGATCTGCTTATGTAGCTGCCTCCCTTAAAAAGAGCAAAATAGTAGAATGGGAGTCTATCGATATTTGTTATTAAAATTGAACAGTTAGGTCAGAAATGTCTTTTTTATTAGCTTTGATTTTTGCCTTTTATCTTGCAAATGTTCATTTATTCAGCACACATTTCCTGTTTACAATGTGCCAGATAGTATTCATATTCTGAGGGTTAGTGATACAACAAAAATACAAAATAAAAAATAGATGGAACTTCTGAGCTCGTGGAACTGACATTCTTCTGGGGGAGATGGATAATTAAGACAAAGCTGAAGTGTAGTATGCAGGGTGTGAGAGAGTGACACGTGCTGTGAAGGAAGTTAAAGCAGGGGACGAAGTGTCTGAGGAGGTCGCAGCCTAAGGAAAGGTGGCTGGAGAAGGCCTTGCTGATGTCAGGGAGTGGACCATGCAGATATTTTCAGGAAGAGCACTGCAGACGCAGGGAATCACCCACCAAAAGGCTCTGGTCTGGAGCACTTATGGGATGTTGAGAACAGCGAGGAGCCTGTGTGGGAGCAGAGGATGCAAAGGGAAGGGAATAAAAGAGGTCAGAAAGGTGGTGGATGTGGTAGAACCCTCTCGATCATGAGCAGGACTTCAGCTCTCAGTCTGCATCACTGAAGCATAGAAGTGACAAAGTCTGACACGAACTAGGAAACATTAGCTCGAGCTGCTGTGTGGAGGCAGAGACAGAAGCATCAAGCCCAATTAAGAGGCTCCTCTGCAGTATGCTACGGGAGCCAGCATGGTGGCGGTGAAGGTGGTAATAGATGGTTGGATTTGGGGTAGGCTTTGAAGCTAGAACCAGTGGGATCAGCTAAGGGATTAAATCCTAGGTGTGAGAGAAGGAAAGGTATCAAGCATGACTCCAAGGCACTTTTTTCTGAACAACTGAAAAATGGTCTGGTCTGAGTAGCTGTGAAGAGAAGACTGGGAGATGCAGAGATGGGGGTGGCGATTCTGTTTTGGACATGTCAAGGTTGAGACACATAGGTGGGGGTGTTGAGTTGGGAGAGGCTCTGGTTGGAGACTCATGAGACTAGGTGATTATTGTTATGAGAGCAGAGAAGTGGGGAGGTCCAGGTGTTGGGCCCAGGGGAGCAGCAGCTTTCAGAGGGTAGAAGGAGGGCTGAGTGAAGGCAGCAGTAGGAGTGAAAGAACAGGTGAGTGTGGTGTCCTGGCAGCGAGGTGAAGAGCATGGTTTCAGAAGGAGGAGTCACGGCCAGATAAGAGATGGCTCATTAACTCTGCAAGCAGAGCGTGGTTAGGGAAATTGGTGGTGTTCGGATCTTAGGAGGTTTTAAGTGGTCAGTCAGCATGTATCTGGCATTCAGCCCCTCCTGGCAGAAAGTGCTAACCTCTCATCTTGTTAAGTGTTCTCTTGGGGTGGCAGTACTGCCTTGGAGGGTGGAAGTGCCAAGAGGAGGGTGATGGTCATTATAATACCTGCTGTGGGCACCTTTGCTGCTGTTTCAATGCCTGGGCACTCAGGCATGGGCATGGGAGGGATGCTTTCTGGGGAAGGACGCCTTTGAGTGACTCGGTTAGTGGGAAGCAAGGTCAGCTCTAAATCCTGTCTAGTTGAAACCATGGCTAGATTTCAAAAATGAGGGAAGAATCAAGGCAGATTGGACCCTTTCCTGTGAGTTAAACTGACCCAGAATAAGCAGTGCAGACATTTGTCTTTTCTTCCTTCTCTCATTGGGTCTATTTGGTGGTGGTCATTGGGGGGAGCATCTGAGTGGTAGTGTTTGCCTGGAGCCCCACTGTTCTCTTTATCACATGCCACACATGTGATAGGGTAGGGACTGTCCAGCCCTTCTTAGGTAATAGAGGCTCATTATTAAATTGTCCTGTTGAATTTTTGAAGTTTTCATCTTGATTATGAACTATATTCAGCTACAACTTAAAGAATTTTCTTACTTATGTGTATCTTCTTTATACTGCCAGCCTATTCACTCCAGGGTAAAACCAAGGGTCTTTGTCATGACTCTTACATTCTTCCCTGAAATGATATTAAAAACTATCTGAAAAAAAATTAAGAGGAACCATTTAAATTGTATATAAACCCATTTTAGAATGCCCTCTAGCCATGTACAGTTCTGATAAGCAGCACTTTGAACATGCAGTCTATTGCCTAGTTTCATTATGTACCTAGGTTTCTGGGGTCTTCCTTTAAAACTTTAATTGTCTCTCGAATCATTCCTGGTAATGTTTAACTCTTACATTTTTGTGTAATTATTTGACAGAATATGTGGATTTTATACTTTTAGGACAGTTTTAGAAGACGACAGAAAGAAAAAAGAAAGAGAATGAAGGTGAGTTTTAACTCATAAGACTGGCAGTGCTATAAGTTTACAATTTGGGAGGAAGGTGTTCATTACAGTAGCTTTTTATTTTTTACCCAGTAGGATCTGGTTAGAGACATGGTACCCACCCAACTGCCTTCCTGCCTGGTATTGATTTTAAAGGAGTCCTATCTAAGCTCTGTCTCGAGTCTGAAGGGAATACTTGATGGGCAGGAGGGGCAGGTGGTACTTTGTTATTTGAGTTTTTTACAATAATCAGTTATTATTGTTTTTTAAATAAAAGTAGTCAACCTTTGATACCCCTTGAAGTCACTATGCTCTGTCTTTTAACTTCGTCAGGTTAATCTTCCTGGAATAGGATGCATGCATGCTCAGTTGCATCCGATTTTTTTTGCAGCTCTGTGGATTGTAACCACCAGGCTCCTCTTTCCATGGGATTTTCCAGGCAAGAGTGCTGGACTGGGTCGCCATTCCTTTCTCCAGGGGATCTTCTTGACCCAGGGATCGAACTCACATCTCTTGCTTGGCGAGTGGATTCTTTACCACTGTGCCATCTGGGAAGCCCGCAGAATAGGATAGCTACCTGCAGTTTTGTTGTTTCTCTGCTCAGAAATCAGCAGTGACTCTTTAGTCCCCCTCAGAGTCCATTCTCAGTCTGGCTTGCAGAGTGCACTGGTGTCTGAGTTCCTGCTGCCAGCTCCTCCTTTCCTGTCTTCTCAACATCCTCTAAACAAGCCAGGCTGCCCCTGCCCCAAGCCTGGCCCCTGTTGGCTCGTCCAAAGGTTCCTCCTCCCATCTGTGCACACTTCACCTTCTCCATGGCTTCCCTTGCTGCCTGGCGGGTGCCTGGGTTGAGCAGGCCTTTCCTTTACCTCTTGTGATTCTTGTCATCCTTTCTAGATTCTAAACTCAATGGAGTTGAGGGACTGCCTTTTATTTTCAGATTTTATTGGGTTTGATCAATTTCAGGAACCTAGAAAGGAGAAGAGTAATTTATTGCTGAATTAGTTCCAAACAACTTAGATCTGGGGAGAAGCCTGTTTGGTTACTGCTTTCTGTTTTCTTAATTTTTTAAATTGAGGTATAGTTGATAACTGAAGAAGGGAAAGGCTTACCCACTCCAATTTTCTGGCCTGGAGAATTCCATTGACTGTATAGTCCATGGGGTCACAAAGAGTTGGACACGACTAGGTGACTTTCACTCACTCATTCATAGTTGATATACAATATTATGTAAGTTTCAGGTGTACAGCATAATGATTCACAGTTTTTAAAGGTTATAATCTATTTACAGTTATTATAAAATGTTGGCTGTGTTCCCTGTGGTGTACAATATATCCTTATAGCCTATTTATTCTATCCATAATAGTCCATACTCTGTATGATTATTTTCTTTCAGTCAGTATTTGTTTTTAAAGCATCTGTCAGTCATAGCTGTCAACTGTTATAGCTGTTGTCATAGCTCTGATTGGCAATAAAGAGTTAAATTCTAGCAAGATGAAGAGTGAATAAAAGCTGTATTTCCTAAGTACAAATCAAACTCTTGACTTTTTTTTTAACCATTAAGGTAAAATGTTAATGTTATTTTTATTTGACTAGAATTATGTCTTGAACGTGTAGAGAAATTGTAAGTAAATGTAGTAGAACAGCCTGAGACTTGAATAGTTCCATAGAGTGGAACTGAATGTGACGATGGCTATTCTCAAACGTCACATGTATGTACCAGAACGATGAATTATATGTACTTTTAGAGCAGCGTTGCTATTAGACTGTTTACAGGGTGAGTTACCATCATATCAAAGTGTAAACAACCCTGAATGTTAACAGAATATTTCATCTTTTACATGCTTATAGTGGGGTCTCTTTCCATTGCCCTCTTTTTTTTCCTGTCATCCAGTTGTGTTGTGGTTTCATTTTAATTTCTACATTCGTTTGTCTTCATTTATTTTAGAGAGATCAACCATCTTTCTCTCCTGGTGGAATATTAACCCCTCATGCCCTTGGTTCAAGAAGCTCACCAGGATCTCAAGTGGCCAGTAATCCAAGACAAGCAGCTTATGAAATGAGGATGCAGAATAATTTGGTAAGGGACTCACTTTTCATGTAGCGTGAAAGGGTGGTGGCTTACCAGGTGCCCCTTGTAGTTGTGTGTGAATTTGATCATGTAGCCTGGAGGTGTTTTTTGTTTTACAGCTTTTCTCAATGTCTTTTGCCTTGGGATATTTTTATTTCTATTAAATCTGCCTTTATCAATATGAAATGATCTAAATGTTGAATATGAAATATGAAAATACCTAAATGATGTAAAAGGAACGAAAATGCATGTAAATAAGATGGCTTAGTGGCTGCAGTGTTTCTGTAATGAACATGGGCCTCAGTGCTTCCAGCTCCTCCCCAAGGCATGATGGTGATGGTGGTGGAAGCATGACAGGACATCCACATGTCTCATAGCTGGGGCAAGAGAAGAGGGAGGGTTTTGCTACCTAATTTCCCCTTTCTTCCAGGGATCAGTTGTGGGCATTTTGCAAAATGGTATTCCTCAGTCTGTTAAGTACAGGTGCTGATTACTGCCTAAACTCTCGCTCTCTGATTCAGTCATGGAATAGATCCAAGTATCTATTTTAAGGTAGCTCTCACTACCGAAATTCTAGTTGGTCCCTGTTTGTAAACTCAGGAACTAAATTGATTTGCCTTGTGATATCCCTCCATGTTTGAACTTTGTAATCCAGACTGCAGGAGCAGATCATCTCAGCTGGCAAGGCTGTACTCTGCCCATTAGCTTTCTGTTGTATTGACAAAGACCCAAGAGCCCAGGGCACATGGCAAGACAGCAAGCAGGGATGAGGGAATAGACCATGAGCTAACACAGACAGACAGCAGATGATTGAAGCTATTGCTTATTTCAGTCTAGCAGACCTGAGAGAAAGAGAACTCTGTACAGGGAAAAAAGATACATAACTTGTTACTATGATGAATTCAAGGAAATTGTGTAACTTTGGATATTTAAGTTTTATTATTCCTATTAGTTATCCTGTTGATGTTCAGGTTCTTTATTGTAGGGCAATCCTACATGTGGAAATTTTGCCATGTCAAGAGACTGAATTTATATCTCTATTAATTCACAATGAGAAGTTTTAGGACCTTAGATTTGAAATTGAAGAAACAAGGTTTTGCATCTTCCAAGAGAAGAAGCTTGCCTTACTGTTGTGGGTTTGTTTTTTTATTTTTATTTATTTATTTTTTAGTATTATTTTTATTTTATATTGGAGTATAGTTGGTTAACAGTGTGTTGGTTTCTGGTTAAATTCAGCTGTACATACATATACATGTATCTGTTCTTTTTGCTTTGTTTTCTTGTCTTATTACTTGCACCATTAACAGTGAGCTGCGGAGGGTCAGTGGAAGGGATTGCAGTGAGACTCTTGAGTAGGACAGAAGAAACTGATGTTTGTCATTGAAGAGCACAGTGGCTACGGTCCCCACAGAGTGGACCTGAACGTGACTGGCAGCACCGTGTTGATGATGGAGTGCTGTTTCTTAACATCAGAGAGGCGTTAGGTCTAAACTCTGTCACCTGTGACACCTGGCCATACAGTATCATGAGTAAAGTTGATATTCTACATTTTAAAACAAAGGGTTATGATATTCTACATTTTAAAACAAACTCCATGTGAAATGTAATTTTGCTTTGTTGTAACAGACTTTCTTAGCCTATGGTTTGAACTGCCTTTATGCTCAGATTTTACAGTTTCATCAAAATAGCCTCCTGAACTTCTCAATTTAAAAAGTTCAATTTACTCAAAATATCTAATAGATTTTCACTAACAAAACCTTTACTGTGAAAACCTTTTCTGCTGCATATGTTTTTGTTCACTTAAAACTAAAGTTGCAGAAGATTTTAATTTTTAGTTAAATATTAAAGTACTGTAGGGTATGCCTATCCTCATTGAGTTAGGTACATAGAGAAGAGAACACTGAATTTAAACTGGTATCCAAGTCTTTGAAATACTAATGTATATTCTTCTGAGATGACCAATAGATTTTTATTTGTACATTGAATTTTAAAGCAGTGTATATAAAATATTTAATAATTTAATAGTTACCTGGCTGAGTCTTATTACTAAACTGTTGCTTTCCAGAGTGGTTATACTATGCTAGGTTGAACACATAACATTTAAATTCATTTTCACCTGCTTGGCTATTTTATATGTTGTTAATTTATATATTTATCTTTTCACCCCTTTACAGTTTTGCCGTTTGATTAGTAGAAAGTGACTGTGAATTTGTAAGATCAGGGAATTACCAAAGAAAAGAAATATTTAAGCAATAATTTTAAAAATCTATAAAATTCAGTTTTTCTTTTGAAGCAGTTTTTGTCCTAAGAACGTTCAAATTCATTTAAGCATAGGAAGCTTGGTACCATATTACTTTTTTTGGGGAGAAGTACAATAGGCCAGAATCAGTCTTTATGCTTTCTAAATATATTCACCATATCTATTTAACAGGTTTGAAAAATAACAGCTTTAAATAAGGTATTACCATGAAGCATGGTGGTAGAAGCAGTGGGATGTAGCTTCCTTTGTGAAATGAATAATCAAATCCTTCCTCTGTAATGTCATAATTGTCTGCAGAGTCCTTCAGTCTCTCCTAATACGAGTTTCACTTCTGACGGCTCCCCATCTCCGAGAGGAGGAATTAAACGAAAAGTGGAGGACAGTGACAGTGAACCTGAGCCAGAGGATAACGTCAGGTGAGGCCATTTTTGGGTAGCACTTTGTTAGCAAATTGCTGAAATAGAGGTGGTCTAATTAATACTATTTAGCTCAAAGAAGCAGTGCCTTCAGTTACTTGCCTGTGATCTTTTTATCCACCAGTAATTAATGTGGAGGGTTAGGATAGTCAGTAAATTCCAGTGAGATATGTAAGCTATAGCTGTTAAACCTAAGTATCTAGATTAGTATGCGTGCAGGTTCTCATCCTCCAAGCCACTTTCCCTCTGAGACCAGGCGCTAGATAGGCTAGGCATGAGGTGCTTAGCTGTGACTATGTGTTCTGAGTGTTACTGTGTGGGGATTAAATTTTCAGGCTGCTTAACCCAGAAAGTTCAGTAACACTTGGATACTTGATATAGTTTGCTTTAATTTTCTCAGTTGAAAAGTTTCTTCCTCAGGATGAAATATGCAGAAATCATTTGGTTAAGAAATAGGTATATTTTTAAAAACCACAGATTTGTATATGCACAGTTCTATTTTATGACAGAGGAGTTTCCCTTTAACTGTATACTTAATATTTATGATGGGAAACTTTGATTCTTTCATTTGTCCAGATCAGAGATTAAATAACCTTTTATAATTAAATCTAAGCTTGAATCCTAGACTCCCAAGTGCAAAAGGCCAACAGTCTCAATAAATGTAACTCATTAATAATTTAGCAAAATAATATAGTCCAAAGTTAAGGGAACAATAATGGTCCAAAAGCATGCACAAATGAAGCTCATGCTTCTTATATAGATTATGGATGGTGTGTTTGTGTTTATGATTAGAAACCTCACAAATGTCATGTGTGGTTCTGCATTTTCCAAACAACCTTTGATGTCAGATACTGCAGTCTGTGATGATGTGTCATCGTACCTTTACCTTACCTGAGTTTTTGTCCTCTGCTTCTGTAACAATGGATTTTCCTTTTTGAGTGTTTTTTGTCTTACTATGAAGTCATGATCTGGCTAGCTTAATAGTAAACTAATTAATGCTAGCTTAATAGTAAACTTGATTTATTTAGCATTTTATTGTTTAATTTTGGTGCTGGGAATAATCATGATGGAAATGCTTCTATGAAGAAATGCTTGGGATTCTTAGCATTTATTTTCTTACTGTCTTTTGTACAATAGTGATAATCTACATCATGAATAGAGATATTTCTCCAGATTGATGTTCTGTGAATCCTTTGTGTAGCTATGAAACCTTTCATAGCTAGAATGGCATATAGTGAAGAACCAGTTACCCCAGGTCGCATTTTGCTGCACAAAATAAATGGAGATCAGGCCCAGCTGCTCACAGACACAGCTCACAGCTCTGACGACTGATGCTCAGACACTGAGTGTGGCTCCTGAGGAAGGAGCTGGCAGGGCTGCTCCCACTCCCAGGGTGCACCCTGAAAACAAACGGGCTAAATGAGATTCCTACTTTCTGCCTTTTTTAAAAAAAACGAAATCGTCTCTGCACTTCTTTCACTTAGGGAAAACAGGCATTGATGGAGGTCTTTTGCACAAGCCAAGTAGTGTAAAGTGAACTTTGGAAAGGGCTTACCTGTATTCTGAAACATGACTGCAGTTAATTTGTAAGGTCTGGCACATGGTAGAAAGTGGCCTTACTGTAGAAGCATCTTGAGATCTGTCCTGATGAAAAGAAAAATGGCTTCTTTGTGTTCTTTCAAGAAAATGTTTTAATCTCTCAGAATGAGAAATCAGTACTTTGTGGCTCTTCTCATTGTATGTTTAGTAATTAATAGTGAATTGATTGTCCTGCTTCTATGTTTTACCAGAACATGCATATATACATATGTACATGTGCATGCATGTCCTTCCCTTTAACTCTTAGCTTTAAGATGCCCAAGCATGAAGAGTATAGATTAGCTATACCAAGTTTCTGCCTGGTTTCTAGATTATTCTTTTATAAATTGTGTTTTACCTTTAAAAGAATTACCCATAGCAAATCTTTTTTTTCAAAGTAGTTTAATTGACTTTCTTTATGCAGTTTAAATATATCTTAATAAACTGAGGAACTTGAACTATGTAAAAATATATTCAGTATTTGAATCTTAAAATGTAGTTTTAGAATTATTCCACGGTCCAAAAGCATGTAAAACAGTATAAAAATTCAGGCAAACAAGTGTTACGTATCTGCGCTTAGTCACTCACTCATGCCCAATTCTTTGTGACCCCATGGACTGCAGCCCACCAGCTCCTCTGTCCACGGGGATTCTCCGGGCAGGAACGCTAGAGTGGGTAGCCTATCTCTTCTCCAGGGGAACTTCCTGATCCAGGAATCAAACCAGGGTTTCCTGCATTGCAGGCGGATTCTTTACCAGTTGAGCTACCTAGGAAACCCTGTTACATATCTACTTTAGCATAAGTGATGATCCTTTTTTAAAATGTAGTTTTAGAATGATCTTACTGGAATCAGTGTTTTGAATTTTTGATGTTTAACTTCTTTAAGTTGGTAATAAATCCTGTGAAAGTGAAGTTTTTAGAAGATAGTTAAATGAACTGTGTTTGCTAGCGTTACTGTTGAACTCATTTACATTTCACCTGGACATTGGATATAAGTTGATCAGGGTGATAAATAGGTGTACAGTTACCATATTGAATCAGGATAAACTTATCTTGCCTGGTTTGTAGGTTATGGGAAGCTGGTTGGAAACAGCGATACTACAAGAACAAATTTGATGTTGATGCAGCAGATGAAAAATTCCGACGTAAAGTTGTTCAGTCTTACGTTGAAGGACTCTGCTGGGTTCTACGATATTATTACCAGGTACAGAGGATATTTTCCTCTAAATTTCTAGCTGATCATTTTAGAAAGATAATTTTTGTAATAATGTGTGTTATTGAGCCTAGTATTTGTTTCCAAAGCTCATTAATGTGTATTCAGAACTAATTTTTGTTGTTAAAGAATTTCAACATAAAGGAGTGTTGTTGAGTATGCTTTGTCTTGCAAATGACTACAGTTTAGTGTTTTTTTTAATTGGAATAAAAAAACAACTGAATAACTAATAGGTAGTCACTAAATGAATTGGAAGAAAAAAAAAATAACCGAGCAACTATTAGATGGTCACTAAATTACAGAACAAAAGAGAAAGCCTGGAAAATACTAGTAAGAATTGGAAAGGAATTTGAATGATACCATTTCCTCCATGTAAAGTAATGATGTTACTTGAAGTCTGACTTAAAGCCTTTGGTAATTGGGATGTCAGATTGGTGAGAAGTTAGGTAGACATGGGGGTTGTAACTCATAGTTAGTATTTGGTTTTGTGTTTGTAGAATGAAGCAAGTTCAGTTGTGATCTGTAATTAGTAGAAAGTAATTTAATGTGTTAAGTATCAACTATAGAATATTTTAATATAGTGTTTTACTCCTATAAAGATTAATTCACCAGGCACAGAGTCAAAATACATATCATTGAATATTTTTACAAGAAAAAGAAAGTTCTCACTGAAAATCTAGGGAATTCTCAAATGAAGCTTTTGCTGGTTTTGTTGTCAATCACGGTGATGTCCCTTCTCCATCTGTAGGCTCAGTGTCAGCTACACTTTTGTTCTTCATTTTAACTGGAAGCTCTAGAGTTGTAAAGAAATACCACCAAACACATTTGAAGGACAAAAATTTCACCAAATTGTGTTTGTGAATATAAAATTTGGTATTAACTACTGATTTTAAAGGTGTTTTGCAGTATTTTTTAAAATAAAGGGGCCATTGATATGAAGTGAAAGGTTCAAATTGAATCAAAATAACTTTTAAAACTCATGGAAAAATTAATACATGGACTATCTACTAGAAATCATATGTTTTGTAAATAGAATATTATAGATTAATAGCCTAATATTTTTTGGTTTTCTGTGTATATCATTAACATAGATTTGTGGCTTTGGTGTTTTGAATGATTCCAGGGCTGTGCGTCCTGGAAGTGGTATTACCCATTCCATTATGCACCATTCGCTTCAGACTTCGAAGGGATTGCAGACATGCCTTCTGATTTTGAGAAGGGTACCAAACCGGTAAGCTGAGCTATTTAGAGCCATAAAATTTGTAGAATTTTGGCTTAGATCAAAATTGTGTGTCATATGTTAAAGTTTTTTGTTTGTTTTGTTTTTAATAGTTTAAACCACTGGAACAACTTATGGGGGTTTTTCCAGCTGCCAGTGGTAACTTTCTACCTCCATCATGGCGGAAGCTCATGAGTGATCCAGTGAGTCTCTCCCTACCACCCCCCCGCAAGTCTTAGACGTGTTTATTATTTTGCAAAATAACAAGTGCATTCTATTTCTTCAACCTGCTAAATAAGTAAACTTCTTAATATCTAAATAGTAAACTTAAGAATTGTTCTTGATTCGTGTTAGTGATGGTTTTTTTTTTTTCTTATGATACAGAAACTTTGCTGTCTGGCTTGAGAGAGTAAATGTTTGGAGTTGTTCACAAAATTAGCCAAATTTAAATTATTCTATATTATCAACATGTTACTATATTAATGTTAAATTCAATATGATGTATCCGATATATTCTGAGATATATTTGCCATGAGTCTTGGTGTTTTGAGTGTGTAACTGGGTTTTTGTCATACACTTTACTAACATGAGTCATAGTTGCATTTCATAGTTAAAAGAGTGAAGTACAGAAGCAGTGCAAGTATTTGAGTTCTTCTGTACATTTTTCACTACTTTATTATTTTTTTCTGCTTTTCTTGGCTGTCAGTACCCTACTTAGTAAATAAAATGCATTTGTATTTTGAAGAAATTCTTAAAACAGTTATTTTGTTCTCCGCCTACCTGTAAGCCATTATTTTTGTTTGTTCCGGCCTTTGTGGTGACTGCCAGACCTAAGACTGGCACACCTGGAATCCCCTCCTAGCTAATCTTGTGTGTGAGGAGAGTGAGGCACAGCTGGGAAACAGGGTTCTCTATAAATTCTTCACTCTACACTGGATCCACAGATATCCACTCTAAAATTCTTCTGTGTTAATATCTTTTATTTTTATCTTTTAAAATTGTTGATTTTTTCCCCCTCCACCTGCTGTTTAAAGAATACTATTTTAAAAGTAAAGCTTGTTTTCTTATCAGGCATGATAGCATGATCAAAAGTTTTATATCAAATTTTTCATAACAGAAATGTGTGACTTCACTTTTTGAATCTATATTTATCTCTCTGCTATAGGATTCCAGTATAATTGACTTCTACCCTGAAGATTTTGCTATTGATTTGAATGGGAAGAAGTATGCATGGCAAGGTAAAATTTAGACAGTATTCCTTTTAAGATAATTTTCTCTTTCTGATAAAACTGTATACTAACATGACTTATTCCAGAAAAACATCTGCTGCTTCTTCATTGACTATGCCAAAAGCCTTTGACTGTGTCAATCGCAACAAACTGTGGAAAATTTTTCAAGAGATGGGAGTACCAGACCACCTTACCTGCCTCTTGAGAAATCTGTATGCAGGTCAGGAAGCAACAGTTACAGCCAGATGGAACAACAGTTAGTTCGAAACTGAGAAAGGAGTACATCAAGTCTTTATATTGTCACCTTGCTTATTAAACTTACATGCAGAGTACATCATGCAAAATCCTGGGCTGGATGAAGCACAAGCTGGAATCAAGATTGCTGGGAGAAATATCAGTAACCTCAGATACGCAGATGACACCACCCTTACGGCAGAAAATGAAGAGGAACTAAAGAGCCTCTTGATGAAAGTGAAAGAGGAGAGTGAGAAAGTTGGCTTAAAGCTCAGCATTCAGAAAACGAAGATCATGGCATCTGGCCCCATCACTTCATGGCAAATAGATGGGGAAACAATGGAAACAGTGAGAGACTTTATTTTCTTGTGCTCCAGTGCTGGGCTACACCATCACTGTAGATGGTGACTACATGAAATTGAAAGACAGTTGCTCCTTGGAAGAAAAGCTATGACAAACCTAGACAGCATATTAAAAAGCAGAGACATTACTTTGCCAACAAAGGTTTTTGCCGACAAAGGTCTTTGCCAACAAAAGTCAAAGCTGTGGTTTTTCCACTATTCACGAATGGGTGTGGGAGTTGGACCATAAAGAAAGCTGAGCACTGAAGAATTGATGCTTTTGAACTGTGGTGTTGGAAAATACTCTTGAGAATCCCTTGGACTGCATGAAGATCAAATCAGTCAATCCTAAAGGAAATCAGTCCTGAATATTCATTGGAAGGACTGATGCTGAAGGCTACCTGATGCGAAGAACTGACTCATTTGAAAAGACCCTGATGCTGGGAAAGATTGAAAGTGGGAGGAGAAGGGGACGACAAAGGATGAGATGGTGGAATGGCATCACAAACTAATGGACATGCGTTTGAGCAAGCTTGGGAGTTGGTGATGAACCGGGAAGCCTGGTGTGCTACAGTCCATGGGGTCACAAAGAGTCGGACATGACTGAGTGACTGAACTGAACTGAATGACTTATGGGATGAAAGAATTTTCTATATTTTGCCATCCAAACTGGGATTAGCCGTGATTAATGTAATTTTAATAGTCACATTATGATAAATAGTAAATCAGGTTGAGACAAATTAATCATTTTATCTTTTATCTTCTTTGAATTAATTAATGGAGCCTGGGACTTGGCTCCTGTTAGTCATTGATGCCTTATGAAGTTGCTTGGTGATGTATTAATAGAAACACTCAAGAGTATCCATGTAGAGATTTACTTACACTCTTTTGAAAAATATATTAAACATTTAGTTTAAATGTTTAACATTGATCATCACTTAAAGTTTATTTGTCTGTATATTATTTTCTCATTCCTTCTGTTCACAGACTTTGTAGAAATAAGGGCAGTAAAAATTAGTATTAAATTTAAGGTGATAATTTAGTATTCAAAAAATGTATAATAACAGTAGAACACAAGAAAGTCTCAAACACACTAAGCCAGCTGTTGTTTCCCATCAAAGTCCCTTTCAACAAGTCATTTTAACCTCTTCTTCCACCATTATTTTTCTGGAATGATAAGTGTGTTTAGTACTACCATTTTTCACACCTTTTCCCTTGATTATTCTCTGTGGTGCAGAAGATCAATAAAATAACTCAAAGAGAATTGTGGAACAAAGGGGAATAAGTAATAATTTACCAATTGAAATAATTATTTGTGAGATTTTAGAGTTGACTTGTGCAGTAACTGGAATTTCTTATTAACTTGAACAGAATGGTACTGGGAAATGCAGCCCATTGCTTGGGGCTATGCAGGTGTAGTGCTGTGTGGGCATATTGTGTTACACACATGGATTGGGATTTAGGTTGCTTTTGAAGATGCTTTGCGGAGGAGTAACAGGGAGAGGAGACATAGGAGAATAGGAAATAGTAAATAAAAATATAAGTGTATTTATGTGAGTGTGTGTTAAACGAGTAAGTAAATACATAGACATGCAGACAACCTGCTGTTACTATAGTATAAATTACCCAGAGGAAAGGTCAGGCAGTGTGCATCAGTTACAGCTTCTCCACATCCTTACTGATAGTAGCTTTCTGTTTCCTTTGATAGTAGCCATCTGGATGGGTGTGAAACAGTGTCTCATTGTGGTTTTTATTTTCATTTTCCTAGTGATTAGTGATATTGATCATTGTTTTCATTTGCTTATTAGCTATTCCTGTATCTTTTTTAGAAAATTGTCTGTTCAAGTCCTTGGCCCATTTTTGACTTGGGTTTTTGGTACTGTATGGTGGATGTCTTTTGTATGTTCCAGACTCTGATCTTTTATCAAATACATGATTTGCATATATTTTCTCCCATTCTGTGTGTTTTCTTTTTCCTTCTGTTGATAGTGTCCTGTGATGCACAGACATTCTTAATTTTGGTGACGTCCAGTTTTAGTTGGAGTGTTTTGTTGTTCCTGCCTTTACTTTTGGTGTCTTAAGAAATCACTGCCTGGCCCCATGTCATTGAAGCTTCCTCTGTATGTTTTCTTCTAAAAGCTTGATAGTTCTGGCTCTTTACATTTAGGGCATTTGAGCCATTTTGAGTTTATTTTTGTATATGGTGTAACGTAAGAGTCCAGCTTCTTTCTTCTGTGTGTGGATATCCATTTTCCCAGTGCTGGTTGCTGACAAGACTGCTTTTTCCCCACTCAGTGGTCTTGTGGGGGAGTTATTCCTGGGCTGTCTGTTCCATTGGTCATTGTCTGTCTGATGCCAGTACCGTATACTGTTTTAATTACTGTACCTTTGCAGTAAGTTTTGAAATCAGAAGATTGGAGTCCTCTAACTTATTTTTCTTTGTCAAGATTGTTTTGAGTCCCTTGAGATTCCAAATGAATTTTAGGGTGGGTTTGCATGCATGCATGCTCAGTCGTGTCCGACTCTTTGGTACCCCCCACTGGACTGTAGCCCGCCAGGCCCCTCTATCCATGGGATTCTCCTGGCAAGAACACTGGAGTGGGTTGCCTTCCTTCTCCAGGAGATCTTCCCGACCCAGGGATCGAACCCATTTCTGCATCAGCAGGCAGATTCTTTACCACTGCACCACCTGGGCAGTCCCAGCATGGGTTTAACTTAGACCTTTAATATTTTTTTATCTTATATAGATATTTTCACTTAGTAGACTCTGTACCAAGAATATACCTTTCTTGAGGTAAAACTTACTACTGTTAGGAGGTATAGTTTTTTTCTCCATACATGTGTTTAAAACTTATGGAAGGTAATGATAATACTTAGTTAAGTTCTTGCCTAAATTGAGTACATCTAAAATGATAGAGGATAAAACTTATCTGGGTATATTTCCAACACTTGTTGACCATACAAATACTATATGTAATAATATAACAGGTATTTCAAATGTGTTTTTTATATGAACAGAATATAAGTTATTTGATCAGAGTCACACAGTGTCAGAAGTAAGATCAGAACCTGGAAAGTGTGACCACTGTTTTTACCTAAATACTACCGCCATTTGGACTGCTTCTGGGCTGTTGAGACGATTAAATGAGCCATTGGATATAAGTGCTCAGAAAAAAGTCACCACTGCTGTCGTTTTTACTATCATTTCATTCTCGAGCACCACCATCTTCATACCTGGGTGCAAAGTATTCTTTCTTCCACTGGCCAGTAGGTCTTGTTTGTTACTTATTAACCATATTGCTGTCATTAGCACTGCAAATTGCTTACTGTTTGCTTCTGGAGTTGATATCATAGGAAAATCTCTCATAATTTGTGTAGATCCTGAATCTAGTAGGTAGGAAATGAAAGCTAGGTAGTGTTTTAGCTTTTTATGGTAACTTATGTGTGTGACTACCTAAACTCAAACAACTCTCGGAAGTTTTTTTCCATCTAAGTGTTTATCAGCTTTTTGACCCTATGAAATTCACACTAGAACTTAGTTTCTTTTTAACTTAAAAAAATATATATGTATTCTCCGTAGTAGGTGGTACAATTGAACACATTTCTTAACTTTGAAAATATGGCAGCTAAATCATTAATGACAACTTTGGAAACTTTCCACTTCTAATCATTTTAAAGGGAATAATCATAAATGCAGCAGTTTTGAATGGCAGTAGTTTCAAAACTGTTTAGCTTCATTTAGCATTTCTCTTTGCTATTTAAGTTTTTTATTTGTCAAAGATACTATTTATACTATAGACAGCATAACTTGCTATGCTTCAAAAGCTTCATATGTTTTTCTAGTAATGGATCCTGCATTAACTGGTGTGCTTCTTTGAAGATGATGCACATGGTCTAGCTAAAACAATGACCTTAATTCTATCACACTCCAGAGGACAATTTTTAGCCTGAAAATTAACATCTCTTCTACCATCCCCAAGTTATTTAAGCAAACAAATCTCTAAAATTTTTGTGTGAGTTAATTATTAGGTTTTAAAATGTGATAGAACTTCTATATACTTTTGTTGAATGATCTTGTTTTATAAAAGAATCCAAGGTTCTAGAATGATGAAAGGATAAGCCCAAGCCCTTTGGGGAATTGACTAACTTGCCCAAGGCCATCTTATAAGGAAGATGAGAACAAGCTGCTATCTTAGGTATTCTTTTAACGTAAAATTTTTATTATCGCAGAGTTAAGATCAAAGATGGTTTTCCATATGAGCCATTTTAAGAATGGAAAATTGGAAAATTTGAATTTTGACTAAATAGTTCAATTCCAAGATGTTTTTATGTTTGTGGGAATATTCTACTAGAAATGTCCATTTGGACCAGTTGACATTGAGGTGACTCTAATACTTGGGGCGGTTGGTGTGCTTTTGTGTCCCCAGGTGTGGCTCTGTTGCCGTTTGTGGACGAGCGGAGATTGCGTGCTGCCCTGGAAGAGGTGTACCCGGACCTCACCCCTGAAGAGAGTAAGGCCGTGCCCACCGGGCGGCACAGTCTGTGTGACACAGGCTTCACGTTTGCTTATAAATTAGACCTTTTTTTTCCATTTGTCAACTTTTTCATAAAGGAGGCATAAATCATTGATTTTACTTCTTTGTAACAAAAATTAGTTTCTTAAAATTAATACTACCTGTACATTGAGTAGTAATTAAATAGTAAATTAAATTGAAAGTTTTTAAGTTATAAGTGTTTGATTTCCTCCATCTCCCTTCATCTTCCCCCACCTCCCAGATTATAATAATTTTGCTTGAAGGTTAAGATGAGTTGCAGGCATTTACTCTCAGATTGTTAACTTGAAATGTTATTTTTCGCAACAAGTGGGATTTTGTCATTATATTGATAGTTAAAATATTAGGAAATTGCAAGGTTGGGTTCAACTGGAAAATTTAATACCAGTGTAATAAACCAATATAAATTATTTTATCAGCCATCCTTAGGATAATTTTTGTTCTCAGATGATACAATTTGTATTTCCTTGGGGAATGTTTATATCTTATAAGAAATTAAGTTCTACATAAATAAAATCTTGCAATTCTATGTGCAGGTACCTTTTAGTGACTTTTTTCCCTAATAGTCATTGATTTTTAAAGTTTTTTTGAGATTAAAATTTTTTTTGATAATCATTGATTTTTGAAACCTTATTTATTGTCAAAGTATTTTTTCTTCTGCAGAGGCACATCACCTAAATTTAGGCTGCCTCTTGTTATTTTCTCACAAACTCTATAATTAAGTTTTTTAAAAAGCATTCATTTATTTATTTGGCTGTATAGGGTCTAGGTTGCATTATGCAGGATCTTTTGCTCTAGCGCTTGGGCCCTCTAGTTGTGGTGCTCAGGCTTAGTTCCCCGACCAGGGATCCAACCCGCACCCTGCACTGGCAGTTGGATTCTTAACCACTGGTCCACCAGGGAAGTCCCTATAATAAAGCTTTAAAAATTTAGATGAATCTCCTAATTTTGGTTTCATAATAAAAATTGCTCTTGTGGATATAAGTTTGATCTTGTCCTACGTTCCCCCCCAGCCAGAAGAAACAGTCTTGGAGGTGACGTCTTATTTGTTGGGAAACATCACCCACTGCACGACTTCATTTTAGAGCTGTACAAGACAGGTTCCACAGAGGTATGGTTTCTTTTCCATCATGATGTGTTTCTTGACAGTGTATTCATTTGATTATTTTTACAATGTTGGCCAAATATAAACCTAATTTACCATTCAGAGCATTTTTAAGTGTGTAATTTTGTGGCATTAAGACCATTTACAAAGTTGTGCATCTTCTTGATCAGAAACTCTGTACCCGCCAGACAGCATTAAACACTCCTCTACATCCTTCCCTTCCCCCAGCTTCTCAGAACCTCTCTGCTACTTGCTGATTTTATGGAGTCGCCTAATTTTGATACCTCCCGTAGGTCACATCATACAGTATTTGTCCTTCCATGTCTGGCTCACTTCACTTAGCAGAATTTTCAAGGTTTAGCCATCTTATGTCAGTGTTTCTTTTTTTTTTTATGGCTGAATAATACTTCATTTGTGTATACACTGCATTTCATCAGTCCACTCATCTCTTGATGGGAACTTGCGTGGTTTCTACCTTTGGGGTGTTAAGAATGGTAGTCCTGTGACCACTGGTGAACAAACATGTTTGAGTTCCTGCTTTCCATTCTTTCACCTGTATAATCAGGACTGGGTTGTTTTTTTTTCCCCCCCAGTCAGTGGATGTACCACCTGAGCTATGTCATGGGATCCAAGGGAAGTTTTCTTTGGATGAGGAAGCTGTTCTTCCAGATCAGTAAGCATCATTGTATATAATTGAGGGGGTGAGAGGATGTTTAGTTAGCATTTCTACTTTGTTTCCTAAATGTTTCATTTTCTAGAAATAATAAGAAAGTAGTGAGAAAACAAAACAACATAAAACCCTTGGACTTGGGGTCAGAGCCCAGCTCTTGAGGCGATCCACAAGGTCAAAATTACTTTCATAATCTTATTAAAGTGTCAGGATGTTGTGTACCTTGTTGTGTACCTGTCTCTCAACTGTTTGGCGTTCCTTATTTATGAAATACCTGTTCTGTTTTTCTATTCAGTTATCTGTTCCCCCACTGCCCCCTTTTTGGTTTATAGAATATAAAGAATTGTTATACCAGAATTCTTTACAAATTCTGATATAAGCCCCTTGTTCATAATTGTTTTCTATTAGTGAAATTACAAACAGGGCCCTTTTAAAAAGTTACCTATGATTATATTATTTTTTATTGGTTTAGTGATTTCTCTCTCTCAAAGCCTAAGAAACATAGCAACACTTTGTTTCCACTTTTCCCAAAGGTTACAACTTACAAACTGATGGTTCTTTTGTTTCTTTTTAGAGTAGTATGTTCCCCTATTCCAGTGTTAAAGGATCTGACACACAACGCTGTGATCAGGTAAGTTTCCCCAAATTCCTGACATTTGCCCAGAGTACAGCTCTGAACTTGCAAATAAGTTTAAGAATAGACCTGTGATTCACAGGGAAATAGTAACTATTATTCCAGCAAGTCTTTGATATTTGGAGAGTCCCTGTGTTGCAGACCTCCCAGTAGAGCCTCTTGACTTTAAATTATGTATATTGTTAAGGTTACTGACTTAACAAGCTTACTTCTCTGCTTTCTGGTTTCCCCTAACAACCTCTAATTCTTCCTGGATTAGAGAGGTGGGAGGTAGAAAGTAGGAGTTTCCAGGAGTTGTGTGCTGTGTAGGTTCAAACAGATCTCTGTACCCTGGAGGCCCACATGGCTTCAGGGTATTGTAACATAATATAAATTGTATTTATATTTGTGGCCCTGTAGAGTTCAAAAACAGAGCTCTTAATATACTTTATTTTGGTTAAGATGAGATAGAATGAATTTGTGGAATATTTTTTTAAATCAACAACTACAAACTTTTAAAGGGCTAATTTCTGCTACGTGGAAAACTCATACTTCATTTTCTCAATGGTGACAGCATTTTCTGCCAAGTATGTAAAACATAATATGGCTCTTTAGAATAAAAATCAGCAAACTTACTCTGCATCTGTGTAACTACTGTATGAATCCCTAATCTTGGCGGCAAGGTTTATGTTGTTGTTTCCCTCCCTTTTTAGATGAGAACAGGGCAAATGTTCAAGTAACTCAAGGATTTTGTAAAAAGCTGTTCCTGAATACTATTTGCCCACATGTTATTTCTCTCACTCTTGGGGACTATTTTGGATTTTACTTAGATTTCTTATTGTGAAGTATAAGCATGTTTATTTTCCCATCTTTAATGGATTTAGATAGCAGCTGCCATTCCAGGAAGGCTTTCACTTATAGAAATCCTTTGTGAATTTGAAAAATCTTGCTAGATTAATTGCCTTCATCTCTCACCACTCCCGTTCTTAAATTTCCAGTGGATCATTTTTTAAATTAATTTGTACTGGCATATAGTTGCTTTACCCTTTATCTTTACCCACAGTTTTTGTTTATCTTGGCGTATAATCTATTCTGGCTCTTTGTCTTTTGGCTCTTTTGTTAAAGGTGGGATTCAGAATCATAAGCTAGGTTCCTGTGTCCACCACAAACAGTCTGATTCTGGCAGAGCCAGCGTGGACTCTGTGTTTAACCCCTGGGTCCCTGTTGCAGCAGACCTTCAGGCCAGTTACTGCCACCAGTCCTCTCCGGATTGGCACATGTTTGCTGTGCTCCTTAGTTTCTCAGTGTTGTTTTCAAGGGTCTTCCTTCGCAGCCCCCTAGAAATAGTAAGTTCTACTTAACTTTCTAATTAGGACAGAGACTTGCCCAAGGAAGAGTTCCAGAGTTGGCAAATCCTGGTTATGATGGTGATTTCTGAGCCTGAAATTTCCTTTGGTGTTATTTGGTATCCATTGTTTTCACAAGATTGTTAAATTCATAAAAGAAATCTCAAATCCAGCTGTATATTCAGGTATATGTTGAATATAACTTCATAATAAAATTGAGTTGATTTCCTGGAGATGCCTGAAAGACCAAAAGTAACTCTTTTCTTACGAGGTCATTTTCAGTCTTTTCTCTGAGGGGTCATGCTGAGACTGATGCAGTTTACTTTAGCTTTTTGGATGTTTGTTTCAGGGCTTCTTCTGTATCCCAGGGTTGTTCTTGCTTTATAAACAAAACATCTGAACTTGCAACCTCCAGTCCCCCCTGCCAGTTACTCCTGTCTATGTTGACTCCTGGCATTTCCCCTGCTTCTCTGTTTGCATGCATCTGGTGTTGGAGTCCGTATTTGAGAAACTGTCTCCTTGAGTCCACTTTAGTGAACTTTCCCTCACCTCCTGTCCCCATCGCGTTAGTTCTTACCTGTGTTGTTGAGGAAATATATTATAGAAGTTACTGAAGTGTCTTAAATTCATGGAAGGACTCTTAGAGAATACAGTCAACTGTGACCTAGGAATTTTTTTTCAATTCTGATTCCATAAATCTTCCCACATAGTAGTAGTTTAACTGTGAGTAGAGCTGAGCCATCTCCCTGAATTTCTCTAGTCCTCTCTTCTTCTACCATTGTAGCTTGCTCAGGCCTGGTATTTTTACAGTAGCTCTTTGGTAACTGTAAATATATAACACCTCTGTTTCTCAGTTTTCTTCCCATCTGGAGGGGCAAGTGCCACCCTCCGTGTCACCTAGGCTCTCTGCCCACACTGGCTGCTGTGTCCTGCACCCACGCACACCTCCTTGACCATCTCTCCATCTTTCCCTCACCTCTTGTTCCCCCGTTGCCCAGACTTAGGAACTTCAACTTCTCATGGTACGTGACTCCGTGTATTGATACCACTGCTCTGGAACCGTCTTTCTTTCCAATTATTTTTCATATCTGGCTTTTCCCAGTGAGCCTGTTTGTATTCTCTTCTCCTGGATTACTGTAGTGCTCTCCCAGCTGATTTTTTTTTTTTCCCCCAAATCCCACCTACCTTCCCACTGAATCTTCTCATCTTTCTTAACCACTGCCCCCCTTGGAGACCTTTGGTTCCTGCCATAGTTTGGTGGAGCTGTGCTGTGTATATGGGTCCCCACAGCTCTGCAGGGACGCCTCCTCCTTGCTCTCCAGGTTGGTCCCTCCGTGAAGACCCCCTGCCACACATATGCGTGCATTTAGCCCACACTCACAAGGTCCTGTGTGGAAGGCAAGTGACAGGCTTTGATCAACATCTTTCTTGTGCCTGTTGTGGCCTTTTCCACTTTCTTCCTTACTAAACTGTTAAACTTTTCCAGTCTATCTCCCCTATTAGAAGAGGAGGCAGGCACCATGGTTGGGCACTGTTTGTGCCTCTGTGCCCACCATGAGACCATGTATACAGTAGGCATGCTGAAAATTTTGTTTGGTAAACTGCTCAAAAGGCCTGCAGACACTAAGAGAACTGCTCTGAGATACTTTAGTTGCAGGCCTTGCTTTATTACCAATTTTCCCTGTTTACTTTGTGTCTAGAAAGCCCCAACAAATCCACATACCTGCCTACCACCTTGTCTCTCACCCTCTTAAACCTTTCACATTGCCTATTGTGCCTGGCCCTGCCCTAAGCCACCTGGAGTAGAAAACATCTGAGATAAAAACAGTCATGGTGAAGAGTGAGTTTATAAGAGGAACAGATTGAGTCAATGAAGTGCTGTTCATCTGGTCTTGAGCTTATAGCATCTTTATTATAAATGGAACCATTTTTATGTACTTAAAATATACACTTAACAAAAATTTCTCTGTAACAGATGGGCCCTAATTATTTTAAGTGGCATTATTTGAAGAGAAAAAAAGTTAGCTATCTAAAATATCAATCAGTTCAATAAAACCCTTTTTCACTGATTGCAACTGTAATCTGTAATCTTCAGAGGATCTTTGGAGATTATAAAAAAGCACAGAGAAGGAAAGGAAATGGTTGGAAATGGTTGCGTGTGCAAATAACCTTCTGGTGAACGTGTGTCATAACCTTCTGGTGAACGTGTCTCTAGCCTGTTGCCTGTATTTCCCCCTTGTCATTAAGTATTTTGTTACTACATTTTAAGAAATGCCAATTGAGGATATAATTTCTATTTATTTATTATTTTTTAAAAAACTGAAAATTTATTTTTGGCTGCGCTGGGTCTTCCTTGCTGCACTTGGGCTTTCTCTAGTTGTGCTGAGCAGTGACTGCTCTCTGGTTTTGCTGCACAGGTATCTATCTCATTGAGGTGGCTTCTCTTACTGCAGATCACAGGCTTTAGGGCGTGTGGGCTCAGCAATTGTGATGCACAGGCTCGGTTGCCTCCGGCATGTGGGGTCTTCCTGGACCAGGGATGGAACCCACTTCCCCAGCATTGGCAGACAGATTCTTAACCACTGGACCTCCAGGGAAGTCTCCGAGGATACCATTTTTAGAAAGAACCATAGTTTCTTTAACCAGTCCACTATTTGCCCATACACTTAGGTTTTACAGTTTTTCAGCATTATGAATCCTGATGTTATGAGCATCCTTAGATGTAAACTAGGTGCATATCCAGAGTCCTAGAAGAGACATTGCTTTGTCAGAAGGAAGACTTGTGTGCTTTGGATGAGACACATACACACAGACACACCCACACACCCACCCACACCCACACACCCACCCACACACAGTCAAAAAGGCGGTTTGGCCCAACTTATTAAAAGTCTGAGTCTGAATATACAGCCGTCACATTGTTTCAAGTTGTGACTCTTTACATTCTCACAGAAACACATTAGTCAAGCAGGATATGGGACTTCCAACAGGGAGGGTTTGTGTTTTTTCCCCTGTGGATTATCTGTTCATTATTTTTGATTTTGCAAATGTTTCTACTGTTTCTTGCAACAAGCGCTGATCTTGAAGATGTTCGAGGGAGGGTCTTTGCCATGGCCCGAACAAAAGGAAAGGTGGTTTTTACTTTTGTTGTTGCAAACCTCTTGTACCAGTGTTTGGTATCTTACTGGAGTTTCTCAAGAGTTGGGCTGTGTCTGTTGTTCTTTCTCTGTGATCACCTACAATTAGGTGGAGCATGGCTTTGCACATAAAGTTACACGAGGGCCACCCTGGGGATTAGTGGCAGTTTGGTGAGAAAGATGTACAGCCATTTGGCAGTTTGGCAGAATCTGCTGACTCAGATAATTTTGGGAGAAGACTTCTGAATTGTAGTCATTCTGTTTAAAGAGCCACAGTATCTAGTTCCCTGGTGGTGTAGTGGTTAGGATTCCAGGCTTTCACTGCTATGGCTTGGGTTCAGTCCCTGGCTGGGGAACGGAGATCTGCAAGCCACGCAGAACAGCCAAAAAAAGAAAAATAAAAAAACCTTAAAAATAAAACAAAGGTCACAAGTATCTGAATTTGGGGAGCCATGGCTGCGAGCTCCAGATCAGCAGCCAGAGCCAGGCCCGCTCTGCCACGTATATGCTGGAAGTGCATCCGGGGCTGTTCTTGGGTGGAACTTCGGCCGTCGCAGAGCCAGACCACCTGAGGGAGGTGGGCGTCACGGCAGTGCTGACAGTGGACTCAGAGGAGCCTAACTTCAAAACGGGGGCTGGGGTTGAGGGTCTACGGAGTCTCTTCGTGCCAGCACTGGACAAACCCGAGACCGACCTGCTCAGTCACCTGGACCACTGTGTGGCCTTCACTGTCCAGGCTCGCGCCGAGGGCCGCGCGGTGCTGGCGCACTGCCATGCAGGGGCCAGTCGAAGTGTGACTGTAATAGCCGCTTTTAGGGTGAAGACTGACCAGCTCACCTTTGAAAAAGCCTATGAAAACCTTAAGACTGTCAAGCCAGAGGCCAAGATGAATGAGGGGTTTGAGTGGCAACTGAAATTATACCAGGCAATGGGCTGTGAAGTAGATACCTCCAGTGCAGTTTATAAACAATATCATTTACAAAAGGTTACAGAGAGGTATCCAGAATTGCAGAACTTACCTCAAGAACTCTTTGCTGTGGACCGATCTGCCGTTTCACAAGGATTGAAAGATGGGGGTCTCTACAAATGTAGAAAGTGCAGGAGATCTTTATTTAGACTATCTAGCATTTTGGATCATAATGAATGAAGTGGTCCTATAGCTTTTGCCCACAAGAGGATGATGCCGTCCCCCATGCTTTCCACAGGGAGTCAGGCTCAGTGTATATCTTACTTCATTGAACCTGTACAGTGGATGGAATCCACTTTGTTGGGAGTGATGGATGGGCAGCTTTTACTGCTCCAAATGCAATGCCAAGTTGGGCTCTTTCAGCTGGTGTGGTGAACAGTGCTCATGTGGTGGATGGATAACACCTGCTTTCCAAATACATAAGAACAGAGCGGATGAGATGAAAATGCTGCTGGTTTGGGGATCACAAACAAGGGAAATATGAACTTGTTACATGTGATAACTTGCTGATATGTGCTACTCTTCCTTATTGTCATCTGTGGCAGATTGTGTAGTTTTTAGGCCATTAACATTTCATTTGCAATGTGAGAAGATAAAATCACTTGATGTTACTTAGAAATTATACATTGTCAGCTTCTTATACTGTCTAAGTAGATTACTTTGTGTAGAAATCAGAACTTTTTAATCATGTAAATTATACTTTGATATTAAAATCTTCTATAACCTGAATACTTTATTTCATATATATTAAAAGTTGTGATTTTTTCCTATCTTTTTAAAAAATGTATTCTTTAATTGGAGGAAAATTGCTCTACAATCTTGTGCTGGTGTCTGCTGTAGAAAAATGCAAATCAGCCGTAATTACACATACGTCACCTCCTTAAAGTTGTGATTTGGGGAATGTTAGTTATGAATTCTCCAGGTCTAGATGGGCAGAATAATGTCCAAAAATTTAAAACTGTCATATTTAAGCAACATCCTTTTATTTCTAGAAAAAGGGACATTAGTAAAGCTACATAAGTCTGGCTTTTTCTTGGAAATGTAGAAGGAAAGGACATCAGTAAAATGCTGACTAAAATGTCAAAAAAAAAAGTACCTGAATTTACATGGTAGTAGTGAAGCAGGCTAATCTAGTGAAATCATTAAATTGTTTCTTGTTCTCTTCTAGTATCAATTTTAAGGACCCACAGTTTGCTGAAGATTACATTTTTAAAGCTGTCATGCTTCCGGGAGCAAGGTAACAACTGTACAAGTTAGAAAATATAAACTCTTCAAGTTTATTTTGTGTAAGTGAAATCCATCCCTGTAACTAAATATTGTATTTTCAAATGGTTAGAAAACCTGCACCAGTCCTGAAACCTAGCGACTGGGAGAAATCCAGCAACGGACGGCAGTGGAAGCCCCAGCTCGGCTTTAACCGGGACCGGCGGCCTGTCCACCTGGATCCCGCAGCCTTTAGGGCTTTGGGGTGAGTGGTAGGTTTTTCTGTCTATGTATTTTGATTGTTCAGAATCTTCCATGGAACATTGTCAGCACTTATACCACAGATATTCGAGATCATTAAATACAACTGTTCTGCAGCTATTTTAATGACTTTGATGCTTTTCTACTTTTCTTCATTTTTTAAATTCAATTCTGTGCCTTTGGTTTATCTATTGCTTTGTGTTGCCTGAGAATTCCATTATTTTCTCTCAAGAGATTTTGCTGTCTCTGACCATTATTTCAAAAGCATGAAACATGCTCTTTACCCTCAAGAGAGTTGTGACTGAGTTAACCTCTGGGTGTTACAGTCCCTCTGTGAGGAGCCGCCAGCTCCTGGGCTCGTGCCCATGTGTTGAGACCTCCGTGATGCCTGAGTGTATCTCCTGCCGTGTTAGTGAGGTCAAGCCTCTCAAAGTGTCTGCTGGCCTTTTGTATCTCTTCTGCTGTGAATTTCTGTTTTTTATTCTTTGCTTTCATTAGCTTCAAATTTTCTTTTTTCTTGGCTGTAAAAGAGGAAGCTTTGAAGCAGAAACACATAAAGCTGAGATAAAAAGAGCAAAGTGCTAGGGCATGTATTAATGAGTTATCTGTGAATTGATGTTGGTAACTCATAGATATTTCCAATTCATAGGAAAGCTTTAAGATTCAAAGTGGGCTTTAGGCAGTAGGTTACCATCAGTAGCATGTACTTTATGCAGTGACTAGTAAGGGACAGTGGCATCATGGGCTTTGAGTCCTGAGTGTCTGGATCAGACACTTTGTCTACCACTGGATATTCTTATTAAAGTTATAGAACCTCTCTCTGCCTCCGTTTCCTGTGTGTGAAATGGAGGTTGTAATCACATCAGCCTCGTGAAGTTGTGGGGATTAACTGCTTGGGATAGTTTCTAAACTGATGTGTAAATGTGAGGTATTCAGCAGGTTGCTTGAAAGTCTTCATTTAATAGTTAAAAAAATTCAAGTCTAAAATACTCTCTAGATTTCTTTTTTGCATTATTTCAGCCACTTTGGAAAGCAATGAAGAAGTATCTCTAAGTAGAGTGTTAAGTTCTTAGGATCCTCTGAACTTTTGATCCAGATTCCTACTTCTTAGAATTTATCCTGAGAAAATATTTTAGAGGAGCCTAGTTACACACCCATGTCTCTAGGCATTGCTGGCTATACAACTAGTACTAACTAGTACTAAATGAGTGGACAGGTTTAGTAATGTATGAGACACTAACATGTAAGTATTCTGTAATACTTAATACACATTACACTTAGGAAGACTGTGAAAGGTATAGAGAAATGTTTGATGCAATAAACTGAAAATAGTAAAATATAGAGCAGTAGTATATACAGGTGAACCCTGAACACCTGTGGGATTAGGGACACTCACCCACTGAAAATCTGCAGCTGTGGATTGTGTAGGACTCCTGTATTTACTGTTGAAAACACTCCACGTGTAAGTGGACCTGTGTTGTTCAAGGGTCAACTGTATAGTGATAGCAACAGCATAGGTCTTCAAGGGCAAAACTAAGTATAATGCAGAAAAAGAGAAATAGACTGAAATGATTTTTTTGCATAAAGTATTAAATATTTACATGATTATCAGGAGGCTTTGGTGTAACAAATGAACATTTGTTGTCTCCATTATCACGTAATGTTTTGAACTTTGTTCATCATAAATCTTTCAACTTCTCGTCTTGGTCAGATCTAGTAGTGACGAGATGACTGCTGGCATTTGCATTTGTTTATTATAATAGTGATGGGTATGTCTGTGTCTAACTTGTGTTTTGGCTGTGGGGGTCCTTTCACAGCCATGTTATGCCGAGAGGCTCCTCCGGAACTGGCGTCTACAGCAATGCTGCACCACCACCCCCAACTTTCCAGGGGAACATGTACCGGCCACTTCTGCGAGGACAAGCCCAGATTCCAAAGCTCATGTCAAGTACGTTTTCAATAATGGGTTCTATCTCCTAGCTTAAGTACTGCTACAAAGGGTGGTTTCTGATCCACATTGCTAAAAGGGTGGACCTAACATCGTAATTGCATTTATTTTAATTCATATCTCGATTTAATGTTATGTTTGCGCTCCATGGCTGTGCTCATTTTCTAGAAAATACAGGGCATGTACCAAGTTCTCAAAGCCTCTTTTCTTCATGAAGCCTTTGCATCTCCATTCCTGGTTGTCTGATTGCTTCCCAACCAGTCAGCCCCCGGGTGGCAGGGGAAGAGACAGTGTGGCAAGATGCTGACATTTGTTAAGTCCGAGTGTCATATCATTTAAGTTTTCTTCTGAATGTTTCAAAGAAACACTAAATTTAGAAAAAGCAGGAGGGGTTACTCTATTGCAGAGAACCCTTAGAACTCTTTTAAAATCAAAGTTACACCTGTCAAAGAACCAGATTAAAGTGATGATTGTTGGGAAATATTTATGCCCTGTATTTAGTAGTATTTCATGATAATTTACTTACAAAAGCATTTTTAACCTGAAGCCCTGTAAGAAAGGTGTTCTGACAGTCTCCGGTTCTCAGGGTTCTGTTTTCAATGTGTTCTGTCTGTCTGTGTTTCTCTGTGTGTCTTGATGATAGTGAATGGAGCGTTGTTGCCTCCATCGTAAAGTCTGTGAACTTGAGCTGTTCAGTGAAGGAAGCACAGAGGGCATGGAGTTTAATAGGCTGTGGAGAGCTGCTTGGTACGGTAGTTTCTTTAGCTACTTTTCCCCCAAAATTGAGCACATAGTGTTTCTTAGCATTTCCATTTATATGTGTGTGTATGTATCCGGATGTACCCCATAGAACTGAAGCATCTAATCGGTTTGACAGAGCTGTCTGTGCCCCAAGAGCTCAGCAGTGGGTGAGGACACCTCCGGCGGATAGTTAAAGCCTCCTCTTCACTCACACGCTCCTCGTCATTGCCTTTCTTCTGTGGCTCTTGGCCGTTTACTTCTATCTGCTGTTACCACGGCTTCCCAAGAGGAGAACAAAATAAGATGCAAATACTAGACCCAGGTGTAATCCATCTATGTCTGTGTCTTGGTTTAGTCAGTCATTCTCAAGACTATGGTTGTGGGGAATTTCGCAGGTTACTGTGTCGAGTAGAGTTTCTGAGGTTTGAGAAAACAAGTTTGAGTAGCACAGGTGAAAGAAAGCACAGGGTCCATGTTAAGCAGCTTCCTTCCATCATCAATCAGTGCATTCCGGGTTTGATGTCCTTTTTTCAAATATACATCAAAGTGAATACAGCCACGACGATAACAAGCTTTTTCATGGACCTCTAATAAACCATCTTTTATATCACCTGTGATATGCAACACACTTGGGAAGTATTACCCAGGTCAGTAGTTCTAATCAGGGCATCACAGACCCAAATGAGAATCTATATAAGTGGGCCTAGTTCGATTCCTGGTCAGGGAACTAGATCTCACATGTTGCAACTAAACATCCCACATACCCCAACGAAGATGGAAGATCCCACATACCCCAACGAAGATGGAAGATCCCACATGCTGCAGCTAAGATCTGGTACAGCCAAAATAAGATAAATAAAATTTTTAAAATAAAAATTAAAAATAGGAAATAGGCTTTGTAGAGTAGGGATTCACTTTGAGCAAGAAACAGGTGGCCCTCCCTGCCTGGTGACTTGTAAACATCATTTTCCTGTTGCTTGCTTGTATATATATAAAGAGTTGATTTTTGAATATTGACTGACAGTGTCACTAAAATTCATTTACTCTGAAGTCTTGTCTGTTTGTTCTTTCGGATTTTGCCCCTTTCATTCATGTCATCTGTGAGTAGTGACAGTTTTATGTATTCATTTTCTGATCTTAATGCCTTTGGTCTTTTTTACTTTATTGCACTACCCAGGACCTCTAGTGTGATTCAACATAAGTGGTGATGCTGGGCATCCTTGTTTCATTCCCAGTCTTCAGGGGAAGACTTGTAATATTTCACCATTAAATATGATATTGGCTATAATTTAATTTTTAGGTGAATTTTTAATTTATATTTTAAGAATTAAAAAATTTTAATGTATAGATAACCTTTGTTAGGTTGGAGGAGTTTCCTTCTATTCCTTGTTTCTAGTGGGTATTGGATTTTATCAACTGCTTTTCCTCCATTTCTTGAGGTGGTAATGTTTGTTTCTTTGTTTTATATTTTTTCTCCTTCTGTTACATGGTGAATGACACAGACTGATTTTTGACTGTTACACTAACCTGGCATTACTGGAATGAGCCTAATGTTGAATTATCCGTGTGTGTGTGTGTGTGTGTGTGTGTGTGTGTGTGTGTGTGTTAGCATTTTGTGGGATATTGATTCATGTCTATGATTTGAGAGATGAGTTTACAGCTTCACACATTCTGGGCTCATAAAACAAGTTAAAAAGTGTTCCCTACATTTTTATTTCTCTAGTAAGGGTTACTGTGAGATTGTTGTCATGTCTTAATCCTTCCAAGAATTCAGTGGTTTGTGTGAGTCTCTTTTTTTGCAAGAGCTTTTTAAAGCTTCTCAAAGGAGAAAAGTGCACAGTTACATCTCATTTCTAGAAGTACAACTCGGTTGTGGAAAGGCTTGGTGGTGGTTCTGGTTAAGGAGAGAGGCGAAAGTCTGCACTCATCTGTGGTCACACTTGTACAATAAGCACAGACAAATGCTATAGCTGTCAGGAAAGGAAATTCCATGTCCTGCGAAGTTTCACCAGTACTCTTCACACATAGCTCAACATAAGATTTGGCTTTTCTTCTTTCTTTTTTTTTTTTTAAGTTTACTGTCATTAAGATTTTTTGGCATATTTATCTCATGGCCTCTTGTGACCTCTCAATTTCTATTTATGCAGACAGGCTTAATCCCTACATGTATGCCAACCAGTCTGTCTGTCCATCCATCCATCCGTCCATCAGTATCTCTCTATATATTTCCTGTCTGATTTGTATCTGATCCTTTACATTTTCATATCTTTTTTGAATACCAAGTGCTTTAGGGTGGCGATACCCTTTTAAGAAGAGCAGTGATAAGATCTTTTCTTATTTTCTCCCCATGAGTCTGTGTTGTCAAGACCCTCACTCCCAGAGTGCATGTGTGAAGTGTGCTTGTTTCCTCTCCTATGTTAATTAGATGTGTGTATTCTAAACTTCAAAAATACTGAAAGTAGTATGCAGATCCTCAGTCTTGCCTCCTGGAGATCCTGAGCTTCTGAGTCTCGGGTTGAGGAGGCAGCTCTCCCGGTGCTTCTGACATAAAATAACATGAGACTCACCTCAGCCAACAGCGCAAGTGCACGTGGACTGTGGCGTGGTGTGGTGTGGTGGGCGTGGTCCTGGCTTCCCCTCCACCCCTCGGCAGCCTGTGACCTCAGGCAGGCTTTGATCAGGACTCAGCGCTGTTTCATTTCTGAAATGGTACAGAGAACACCCATCTCACAAAATTCCATGGCAGATGAGTTTAAGTTATTAAGTACTTGAACCAGTACCTGGCACATGGTATGTGCTATAAAAGTATTAAGTGATAAATGATCCTCTATATAGCGTTCCTCTCTATAGAATTTTGAACTTTAAGTTTTGGTTAGAAATAGTTGTAGTAAAATTGAAATCTAAACTGGTTAGTCAGTCTTTTAAAATATTTGTAGTATCATAGCTGTTTCTTCATGTGGTGCTGAGTTCCATCAAGGAGAGCCACTGGTCACAGAGCCAGTTTCTGTCAAGTGTCTGCTGCAGGTGTCTCAGTGTTGGTCTTTGATTTGTCTTTGATGTGTCAGTTTTTGGCTGATGGGTGATTGTCCGGGGACTGTTGGAGTCAAGTGCAGCCTTGAGTGCTCGGCATGAATAAAGGATTCGCTTCTGCAGCCTGGAGAACGTGGCATGTCACTTCTCTTCATTTCATGTAAACTTGTCAATTATCTGCATTTGAAAAGTGATTTTTGATTAGTGGCAATCAGTAAACATGGAATCTTTTCTGTGATTGCCACGGTGATTAGGTAAATTGTCACTTGAGGAGCTGTTGGTAGAGCCTTGGTTTCTGTGGCTGTAGATCGCTAGAAAACGGATGTGTTTTTAAAGATCACGGGGAAAAATTAGCTCTCATTTTTTTTCTCTCTTGTGCTTCTACCTTTCTGAAGTGCAGTTCAGTAGCTCAGAATTTTTTTTCCCCCTCTCTAATGGATCTTCTGTCAGAGCCATACAAATGAATGATAGTAAGTTTGTTTTACATTCTACTTCATTACTTCTCAGCCAGGATTTCTGCTTTATGAACACTGAAGGGCCATATATATTGTTCAGAGCCACATGAAGAGATTTGTTTAAAGGTAGCCTTGAAGTTTGTCAATCCTCTTTAGTTTTCTTCTTTGATGGAGAGCAAGAGGTATTTTAATAGTCGTGTGATGGAATTTTTAAAAGTCTTATAAAATTTGCTTAGGTTTTTAACAAAAAATGATAGTTTTTGCATGTGCTGAGTTTGGAAAGAAGATTGTCTTGGTGGTAAGAAATAGTGAACGAGAAACAGAGAGGAAAGCACCTGGCATACCAGAGTTGGTGGGGTAGGAACTCCGGCCTCTTTCCTGGTCTGCCTCTCCAAAGAAAACATTTGTGCGCTGTGAACTTTACGTTCTAGTTCTCCTTAGAAATATTGGTGTGCTTAATCTAACAACGTGGCATATTCGGATGTAGTGAATAATCTAGGATGTTGAGGGCTTTCCCTCTACTTACAGTTGTTCCTGGGAGGAGATACACCTGCTTTTTTTCCTACCTTTATTTTTCATAAAACCTTAGGATAAACATTTCTGAAGGCTTTTCTTAATGTGAGTGTATTTTTTAAGTTATCTTCATTCAATTCTCCTTGTATAAGGGGGCAGTCCCGTGGAGAGTGCATACTCTGCGATGACACTGTGTATAAAGAGACACCATGCAACCCGAATCGCAGAATTAAGTCTGTTAAAAAGGAGGCCTGTTTCTGGGCTGACCACAGTGATTTTGGAACATGTGAAGTACAGAGTTAGGGATCCGAATGAAATTTACTGTATTTCTTTTGATCTCTTTTTAAATTATTAATTCAATTTTTGGCTGTACTGATTCTTCCTTGCTGCATGGGCTTCTCACTGCAGTGGCTTCGCTTGTTGCAGAGCGCAGGTGAGCTTCAGTAGTTGCGGTTCCCAGGCTCTCAGGCACAGGCTTATAGTTGTGGCCCATGGGCTTAGCTGTTCCATGGTGATGTTTCTTATATTAGCTAACTTTGTTTAAATAAGACGCTAAACTATAATGGTTCTGGGAATATTTTACAAGTTTTCACAAACTTAAGTTTGGTACAATATCTGAATAGTTATGGACTACAAGTTTAACAAAGTAATGCTCAGAAAAAGTGGCCCAAGTGTTGGTTTTACTGTTGGTAGATTCCCTTTTCGTAATTCATTGAAAATCATAGTGTTTTGGGGTATGTGTATTTTAGATTTCTCTATAGGAATAAACCACACGGATGAAATGATTGCTGTCTTATAAGAAGTTCTGGTTTTACCTCCTCTGATTTAGATTTCCTGATGGTGCGTAGTGATTCAGACATCACTCCGGGCCGAACTAGGGTTCCTGGCCCTGCTTCCTGTGAATTGTGGGGTGATGAACTTCCTGAGTTTCCATTCAGGTCTGAATATATCTAATGACCACAGAGAAACATCATCGGCATTGTTCCCGGTTTGACTGCTACTAATTTGGTTTTTAGGGCTTCCCGGGAGGCTCGGTGGTAAGTGCCAGTGCAGGAGATGCAGGTTCAACCCCTTGGTTGGGAAGATCCCCTGGAGAAGGAAATGGCAACCCATTCCAGTGTTCTTACCTGGAGAATCCCATGGACAGAGGAGCTGGTGGGCTACAGTCCATAGGGTCACAAAGAGTCGGACACAGCTGAGCAACTAAACAACAGTTTGGTTTTAAAGAGATGACAGGGAGGCATGATTCACATTGACTGGAAATGCATCCCTCTTTCAGTTTGGAATGGCAAGCTGCTTGGGAGTGATGGAGGTGAAGGCCTCACGCACGCATGCGCCGTTGGCCCGGGACTGGGCGGCTCCCCTAGGCTGGTTTGTCCACCTCGGAGGCTTTTTTTGGGCCAGCACCTTGGCCATGTTGCTTCCAAAGCGGAAACAGCCAGGTGCCTTTACTTGTTCCTGATTCTCCTTGGCAGGAGGTTTTAAAGCACCGTTCTACTTCTCTTTCTTTTTCTCCTCTAGTAAACCCAGATTGCATCTTTTTGGTTGCTAACCAGAGATAAGCTTTCCTTTCTTCTTTCCTTTAAGAAAGTAATTTTGAAAAGCATGTTTCTAGTTTGTGTTTCTATTAAAATGTGAGCTTGAATACATTATGGTAAGCCTTGTTGTCCTTGGGCCTTGGGAGTCTGGAGGCCTTACTGTCCTCACACGGAGACCTCATTAGACAACTCCTGGAACAGCTGGTCACACTCAGACCCTGCCAGAGGTGGCTGAGGTGGCCGAGACTGGGGGCCAGAGCAGTGGATAGTTGATACCAACTGTGGGCCTCGCCGGGGGTGCCCTGCACCCCATTTACACAGAGGGTGGCAGCCACTTACCTGTTCCTTGTCATTCATTCAGTGTTCCCAGCTTCGCTTCATGTTAGGGGAAGAGGTTTGACTGTCAGAAAACAGCAGGGAAGTAGGTGATCCCTTGTGAGCACGTCCTCTGGCCTGTTTTGGAGAGACTGTGCTGTCTGAGTCCTGTCGGCACAGCTCAGAAAGTCAGGGTGCTTTCCGGTTGACATGTTTAAGGGTCAGATTTTAGACTTTCTATTAAAGTTACTATTTGTTCAGTTTTTGTTTATGGATAAAGCCAAAATACCATCGTTTTGCACAGCACTTAAAATATGAATGTAAAATACATACATATGTCTTTGCATACACGTGCACACAGCAAGGGAGAGAGAAACGTGTGAGTTTAATGAGAAAGCCTTCTAAAACTAAAAGCTATGTTTTCTTATCAAAGGAGAAATAATTTTGAGCTTGTTGATTTCATATCTTTTCACTTTTCCATGGTGTGTATTTATGCTAGTTATCATATTCGGTCTCAATTTTTCCCAAGAATTGTTAATTATAATATATGTGGGTAGCTGAATAATAATTACTTTTCAAAAAAAGAAAAGTCTGCTGTTTAATCCTTTCCTGTTTATCTTCCAGATATGAGGCCCCAGGACTCCTGGCGAGGTCCCCCTCCCCTTTTTCAGCAGCAAAGATTTGACAGGTAATACTAAAGCAGACATGAGTTTTCAGTAATTTTTCACACCAGTATTTGAGGTTTGGGCTTTCTCTGTAGTATGAAATGTACTTTCTCCCCTCTAAAGAATTTCTCTTGAGCTTGTTCTTTAGGAAAATACGTGGTTAACACACTGAAGTAAAAGATTCATATTTATATAGTTTCCTCCTTTTCTTGGTTCGTAGCCTTTACTTTATTGATGCTTTTGAGGTGCCCTGAAAAATGCAACACAGAGAGCTTAAAATTGTATTAGGTTTTGGTCAGGCTAAACAAATTTCTTTTTAGAAGAGTTGTGCAGCTTAATGAGGCATAACTAATGGGGTTCCACTTTTATCATTTCTTTGCCGGCAACACAGTGTCAGTACAGACCAACCATTGATTCTTGCTGCAGACCTCTTGAAGTCCTAATCAGCTTCTTTGGTACAACTTTTTCAGGGTTGACAAGCTTATTGTAGTGCAGTGTCACTGTAGGTCAGTAGTTATTAGTTGCCACTGAAAACAGTTTCTTCAACTACTTAAGACTGAACTGAATTAAACGCAGAAGGGACTCAGAAGAGGATTATGGGATCTGCAGTCTAATAAGTACCACCGACGAGGAAGAATGTGACATGGTTTAATAACAAGGGATGTTTGACATGTGTTCTTTCATTGATAAGTTGTGCTCGCCTAAGTCAGGTGGTCTCTGCACGACAAGGCAGCCAGGCATGTTATGAATAATTATATTAACATCTGAAGAAAATTTTTAAGGGCAGCTTTAAAGTCTGTCGTCTCATGCTGGTCTTGCCCGCATCAGTAAATGCTGAGACGAGTTTAAGCCTCCTAGCACGGCTTCCTTCTTTGCCTTCCCAGTCATGATCTGATCTGTTTGCCTCTCCTCTACCGTTTTAGCAGTCTGATCTGTTCACATCTGAAATGAATGAAGTGTTATTTGAACAAGGTTATAACCTCTACCCCCTTTAAGAAAGTTCTTTTTTTAGAGACTCCAAAACCTCATTTCATTATTTTCTTCAAGAAGATAAAAGAAATTATGTTATTCAATTGTTGATTAATAGTATCAGCAACTTAGTGCAAGCTGCATTCTAATTTGGAACAGCTGCTCTTGCCTGTGTTTACGTTCTGCTTTCAGTGTGAGTGCTCAGGGCACATGTATGTGCCACTTCAGTATCCTCAGCGTGGCACCATCGCCACACTAAATGAGTGAGGGGTGAATTTTTCTAAATACATATTATCACATTCACACTGATCTTTCCTTAGATAACCTTCTTCTGCAGAACGTTTGTCACGTTTGCTGTTTAAGATTTGGTTTCCCCACTTTGTTGCTTGCTTTTTCCCGTGTTATTAAATACTCACCGATATTAATAATCACCAAAGTGCCAGCACTGTGCTAATAACATGCTTTTAGAAACATGAATTCATTTATTCCTCCTGTCGCCCCTTTGAAGTAGATGTTATTACTTTTACAGATGAGGAAACTGAAGCCCACACAGTTCAGTAGCTTATCTGAGGTCTCTCTTCCATACCGTTCTTTACCAAGAAACTTTTCACCCAAGCAAAACTCATTGGAAAACTGGCTGTGAGCATCCTGTCCCGTGAAGCCACAGGGACTTCAGAGAAGTCCTTCCCCTTCTGAGGCACCCTTTCTTCAGTCCTACACCTTTCCTTCCCTCTCCACATTAAGCCCCCTAAGATCGTCACTTATGTCCTGACATCCATGGGGTTTTCTTTGATCTATGATCTGTGCCCTAGTCAAGTTGGTATCTTCTTGATTGACTCTGTGAACCCAACAGATTTGAGGTGTGTTCTGTATGAGTTTTGGTGTACTTTCAGTCAGAAACTAAAACCGTGCCATAAGGCAGAAGTTACATGTGAGCTTAATAGAATTCTTTTTTATGTCTTAGAGTGTGGTCATTTAAGAAACACACTGTTTATTCTTAAAGAAAACAGAGTTTGAATTTAGCCTCCTAAATGTCTCCATTAGCCAGCCTTTCAGCAGATACATCACTCATTTCTGTAGCCTGTGTCAGTCTAACCTTGCTGACCTTACGTGACATAGAGAACATACAAACTCACTTTGACTTTGCTGAGATGTTACAACTGGCAAGTAGAATTCTTACTAGAACCAGATTTCACTGATCATTAGTTCAGTACTTTTCCACTGCACTGTTAAGTATTTGGTTGAGAACCCTAATAGAGAAGAAAATTTTTTAAGTGTACTTTTTTATTTTTAACATAAACTACCCTGTTCCTTGAATTAATTCCTACTTTGAGATAGTATTTATAATTCATATATTCATTTCACTTAAATTACAACAGGAGCACCCCACTCCCACCTTTGCCTCCCCCCAAAAGGACAATCTGATGGTGTCCTCATGATAGCCGTCATCATGATGTGATCGAGGTCCAGCTCGTGCCTCCTCCCCTGGGTGCTGCCCTATTGTCTAGGTCCTTACCAGTGGGGGAGTCTCTTTTCTGGCCATATCTTATCCAAAGTGGCCATTTAGTTTTTTAACTTAATGGGCACTAAGCTCAGTTGTAGATTTTTAAAAGCTGATTTGTCATATACATATATATGTGTGTGTGTATTTATAAATTTAAAATATCCCAATGAGTAGTATATAATTATGTCATACTGCCAGCTACTTTCCAAAACAGTAATTCAGAAACTTAAGAATATTGTTGCCATCCACGGTGCGGAATGCCTCAAATAAGTTGCCTCAATCAATAGCTACTCATTTAAAAAAATGTGTGTCAGCCTCAGCACTTCCGTCTCATATTTAGAATGTATTTTCCAGGGCAGATTTCAGTTTGTAAAAGTGTTTGCAAACTGATATAATTAGTATAGAAATATGATTAACTTATGTATAATAAAGGCCTTTCTGCCACTACCAAGCAGAAGAGGGTAGTTCATACATGTTCCGCTTACATGACTCTTTCCATTTAATTAATTATATTTGTAACTATTTGATTAAATTATTATTTTTATATTTTTGTCAAAAACCATTTCAGGTAATCATTTTAAACCAAAAGGAGAACCTTGTGCTTCCCAAAAAGAGAACTTTGTGCTTCTGCATTGTGGCCTTGTTCTTGTCTTTAGGTCATAAAATAATGTAGAAGTGCATTTATAATGTATTTTAGCCATGCCAGCTGATTTTCCTGAAACTCAGTTGACTGAGTTTCACTGTTGTAAAACTGTAGAGAAAACATGAGCTGTGTGTGAAACAAGCAGGTTTTGCATTAATGGCCCAATTTTCATGAGCCTCCTTGGTCACAGCACGAAGCTTAACTGCTCAGTCCTGCAGAAACTGGAAGAGACTGTGTCTTCTCTGCAAACAGAGCTATTCCTGCTTCACAGTTGAGCCATTCTCACTGAAATATATTTATATTAGTGAATTCAAAAATAATTAAAAGCCCCAAATATATGCATATTCTTTCTGAGGTATAGATCTTTCAGTTTATTTCGACTCACAGCAGATTATATTATTAGAGTTCTGGTCCCACCACTGTGAAGAATAGCACTGGCCTTTCTAGAATTCTTTAGAGAGCAGTTCTTGGAGACATCACACAAAAATAGTTTTCTTTGCTGGTTTTGTGTTTTTTTAAAGGGCAAGCTCCAAGTGAAGGAAGGAGAGTGGGGGTGGAGAGGATGGATTCAGGCTTGAATAGCTGTGAGAAGAATGCATTACCCAGTGAGCCCAGCTTTGGGCTTTCCCCCGCTAAGACCTAGGCAGTGAGATTCATATGCTGATGTGGTCATAGCTAATACCAGCTACTCAGTGTGTTAGCAAATTTCAGGTTTTCTTATAGTTTCTCCCAATGTCTTGTAACAGCCCCCAAAGCTTCCACTGCTGAAATACACTGGGGAATTTTGCTACTGTTTATTCTTGGTAGTGACTGTTGAATAAAATGGAAGTTGAGGAAAATACCTCAAGAAAGCTGTGTCATACAGGGTGATTGCCTTTAGAGGGTAAATCTTTGCTACACTGTTTATGTGACAGCTTTAAATTGTTATGATTTTATACTTCATACCTGTTGTTTTGTATCTGCAGAGTTAAAATAGGCACTTGAAAACAATTAAAACATTTCTTTTGACCAGTAATCCGGGCCAGCAAACTGGGTTATAATAGCTTTTGAATCTGTGTTCCCATGTAAACTGTACACCAAATGCCAGTCAGTCCATGCCAATTAGTGCTCATGTTGCTAGGTCACCATGGTCAATTGAAAGCCGCATCAATAGAACTTGAAAAGGTTTCCTCCCGATCAGACCTTCTGACATATTGAGCAGAATAATGGATGGGAAAAAACAGCCAAGTCCCCTACTCTAGATTCAAAATACTCAGCAGTAAGAATTCATTTGCAGCGTGCAATTAACTAGAAAGAATAGACTCGAAGAACGAGCCTGGACATTTTTAAAAATAAAGCTTCATTCTCTTGTCTCATGCATGTTTACTCTTTGGATAGCATCTTAAAATGTAGCCAACTTGGTGATGTTGGGTCCAAAACTTGAGTGACTAAAAAGGAAACTTTACAATTGAAGATGAACAGTTTTTTTTTTTTTTGTAAGTCATATCTTTCTGATTCAACTGACTTTTAAACAAATGCTGATATTTCATGAAATATGTTACACTACACTTGCTGTGAGGGACCTAAAGGCCACTCTGATCTTATATATCCCATATGACAAATCCAGGCACATTGGATTGTCCCAAATTTGGAAATGATACCTGTGAGATTTTGACCTTTAACGTAAATGTGATGCTTTTCCACAGAGGTGTTGGGGCTGAACCTCTGCTACCGTGGAACCGGATGCTCCAAACCCAAAATGCAGCCTTCCAGCCAAACCAGTACCAGATGCTAGCTGGGCCGGGCGGGTATCCACCCAGACGTGATGATCGTGGAGGGAGACAGGTGATGAATGTGGTGTGGGCTTTGGGGTGGAAAGCTTCCTGCTCACTTTGTCCTAACTGTACCTCTTGGGACTCAGTGGTTGGTCCTAACCATACCTCTTGGGACTCAATGGTTGGTTGGTTGGTTTAAAATACCTCTGTCAGTACTGTTAAGAGTAGCTCAGTTGCCCTTGGATCTTTCATTAAAAATGTTTATGGGATGAGTATCTGCCTCACTAAATAGGTTGTACTTTGAAGATGCTGAAGAATTTTCAGACCAAAAGCCCCTTTAATCACAGCAGTCCAATATTTAGCACAAATATGGTTCAGCACCAAAACATAGTTTTCTCTTTATGATGTTGCTTTTTGTTTTATTAGAAACTAGATCTCTCAAAAGGAATGGTGATTTTATAGAAGCTGAAAGTAATCTCTCACCTTTTCAGCTGTTACCTTTATTCCCCTTAGGAGTTTTCTGTCTTGATTTATCTGTTGTGTCTTCATGGGATGAAATCTTTCCTAATTTCCCACTTTTTTTTTTTTTTTAACTAAATTTAAACCAGCTATATATTGAATGAGTATAGTAATTCCTAGACAAATTCAGTAAGAGGAAGCTTTATTTCCTTCTCTTTATAACATGCAGTTGTAGCAACATTTAAGCCTGAGGTCTGTTTGCCTCAGTCTGTCCCTCAGCCATTTGACACCCTGGCTAGTATTTACATGCTCTTTAATTCAGTGCTTGCCAGAAAGCAGGGTCTGAATGCAGTGATTCAGAGTGTGTAGTATTCATGGAGTTGGCACCTGCAGTGATGTGAAGTGGTTATTAAATTGCTTACCTTGTGTTACCTCAGCCTTTTGCAGTGCTTCAAATATTAATTTTCTAATTCAAGTTCTTGCCATGTGTCCCTTTGTCCTGACAACTGAGAAGAATCTCCGGCCAGCTAAGAAAAATCTTTTCTTCATACTTTTTTTGTTGTACTCTTAAAAGTCTCAGTTCACTTTATAAGAAAATAACCATCTTAGTTGTCCTTTGAGAGAATTTTGTAACAGTTCTTTAGACATATAATATTACTTTACATACATACTGTCTGCCCAGAATCTCTACAGATGCTATATATCAGCAGGTTCTTTAGGTCGAGACTATGCTGCTAGAGTCAGGGTGACACCAGGCAACCGAAACAGTGAATATTATTGAAAGGAAGGTGTACCTGCAACTAGAAGTTGCTCTGGAGAAATTTGAGTCCTGTCCCCTCATTTTCCAAGTCAGGAATTGAAACCTCAGATCTCCAGTTATTCAGCAGCAGAGCTGGGGGTGCCTGTCAACTTCTGACCCCAGTTCAGTGGCTCTCTTGCCGCCTTTAAAGGAGACCCTCCCTTTAGAGGAGCTTTCTGCTGTTCCAGGAGGTATAATTGTTATTCACTCAGGAGATCTAAATCGTTTAGGACCTTCTGGAAATACATGTCTTGTTCAGCCTTTTTTCTGCAGAGATTTCTTTTTCAGTTAGAATTTTGAAGCACTATTAAATTGTAGAAGTTCACTGTTAAAACCAGTAAAATTATGCTTTCAGTATATTTTTAGTGGAGAACTAGTAAAGTGCTCTGAGCTTCAGTATGGGGAAAGGGGTCCATTTCAGAATCCTCCCTAGAAATGAGGAGTTGTAATGGCAGACACATCACATTTATCTTTAGGTTGTACTGAAATGGTGTTTGGAAGCATACTAGGAAGTGTTATGAAAGTTCCCTGTAATTGATTATGTAATAACCTAATGTGGTCTACTATTATTTATAGCTAAACAAACAAAAATGCCTAAAATTAATAGTTCATTAGGAGAAGGCAATGGCAACCCACTGCAGTACTCTTGCCTGGAAAATCCTGTGGACGGAGGAGCCTGGTAGGCTGCAGTCCACAGGGTCGCACAGAGTCGGACACGACTGAAGCGACTTAGCAGCAGCAGGCTTCAGCTGAGGCAGCAATCTCCTGCCTTCGTTAAGCAAAATGGCTTTCCTAGTCTAATATGTCTGAGGATGACATGGGCACCTTCCTACAATGTGGCCTGAAATACCATGGGGATGGGGGAGGGGCTGGTGGTGGGCGAGACTGACAAGTGTTTTACACGAGACACTTAACTGTCCTTCATCTGTGTACATTTTAAGGAATTTCTTATGTGCTTGTTAAGGCTGAGTTGGTTATTTGTCAGTGATAGCATTTATGCTAATTTCCACTCGCGTGCAGCTTTGGAAAAGGCTGAAAACCAAATACACGTGTTTATGGAGACCGTCCATATGATATACCTATGAGAAATAGTCCCTTTCTTTTTGGTGTGTTTTTCCATCGAGAAGTAAGATTAATTTCTTTGCAGGAGGATTAATCCACAAAGTAAACTTTTGCTTTTTTTTTTTCCCTTCAGGGATATCCCAGAGAAGGAAGGAAATACCCTTTGCCACCACCCTCAGGAAGATACAGTTGGAATTAGGCTTTTGTAAAGCTTTCCCAGATCCTTTCATCATTCTACAGTTTTATGCTATTTGTGGAAAGATTTCTTTCTCAAGTAGTAGTTTTTAATAAAACTACAGTACTTTGTGTATTTCTTTTAACTGTATATTTCTACTGATCCGATCTCACTGTTTTATGTTGCTTTCCAAAGATGTGTGTTGCATAATACAGTGGATCTGAATTTATTATTGCTTGTAAAACACATTTGATGGAATAGGAATACTGGTTTTTCATTATGGTTAAAAATCAAACCAGCTGTGGATTTCAAAACACAGTGTATTCTAGATCATCTAAGATCCATGCTGATTTTTAATGCACAAGAATTAAGTATGAACTCTAGCTGGAATCCTCAGCTAACTAGAGTGTATATTGTTCAGTATTTCTTTGGGAACATTTCATTGATGTACTTGTCATATGGAAATTTCTGGACTTTAGTAAAAAACAATGCAAAACTTAGAACTCTGGTCTCTTTTGTTGTTTTTCTTTTACAGTATTTAAACTTTGAAAATCTTGGCAAGTGTATGGTTTTTTTTAAATCAATATATCAGAATTTTCTACAATTAGATGTCAAAAGAAAATCAATGAAGAAGTAGATTTCAAGAGGATATGGTCAGAAAGACAACCCATCTGATTCATGTATGCCTTTCCACTACTAATTTGGCAACTTATAAAATCTTCGTGAGATTATCTACATTTTACAAATTTCATGCATATTTGTGCTGCAGTTTTAAAGATTTAAATCTTTGAGAATTCTCAAAGTTTGAGAAAAATCTTTGAGAAAAGTTCAGGGGGTGGTGATGAGTGAGAGAGGTAAGGAAGATTGTGGTATAAATAAACTTCTGGTTACAAAATAAATGAGTCATAGGATGAAATTTACAGCATGGAGATTATAATAATATTATTTTTGTATGGTGACAGAGGGTAACTAGATTTATTGTTGTGATCATTTTGTAATGTATAGAAATCTGGAATCAGTCTATGCCCCTGGAACGAACGCAGTGTTATAGGTCAGTTATACTTTAGTAGGGAAAAAAAAAAACACACAATGGAAGAACAGCAAGAAGAAAATTTGAAAAGTTTTGGACTTCCTTAATGGTCTAGTGATTAAGAATCTGCCAGCCAATGCAATTCCCAGTCCGAGAAGATTGCACATGCCACGGGGCAACTACGCCCCAGCACTGCAACTACTGAAGGCCACTTGCCCTAGAGCCTGTGCTCAACAACAAGGAAAACCCGCATATCACAACTGGAGAAACCCAGAGTGCAGCAATGAAGATCCAGCAATACAGCCAGAAATGAGTAAATACAGGATTTAAAAACGAAAACCTGAAAAGTTTAATTCCTAGCTAAATTGCCTATGCTCCTTGGTATATTTTTGCATTATTTCACAATAGATTCCAATTTGTACTCATTTTTTCCCTTGCTACTAAGTACACTAATTCCTTAAAAGTATGCTTGTAGGTCACACACAAGCACTTTCATATATGTTTTTCATTTTCCACAACAAATTTAGACATGTATGAAGACTTGTCCACTTTTCCATTCTAGCCTCAGATTGTAAAACAAGGTTTCTGTCTTTCTTTTGACATTTTTGCTTTAATATTCAACAAAGGCAACTTGTTAATCTTAAATCTACTCAGGAAAAATCCCACCTTAACCTTGGATAGGAAGGTATTTTGAAGCTATTGAGTTCATTGCTGCTGATGGGTGAATACAGCAGGGTTCTTTATTGTTGAGATAAAGAGTCTCTGCTGGGAATTAACCATTATATATTACCATCACAATACAGTGAAGGAATAATGCTGTTTATCTTCTGAGTATTAACAATGTGTAACACCTGAATCAAGTATTGCATATTCCAAAGGAGCCCATGTACATGTCTTAGGGTATACAGCTTCATAAGTACCCTATAGCCACGCTTTTAAAGGACCTAGATTTCTCAGATCTTTACTAGTTTAAGTTTTCATGATCGTATCTAAAGTAATTGTTTTTTACTTGGTTTTTTGCACCATTGCATGTAACTGATCAAAACACATTAAGTTTGAAAATGTTTTTAAGCGTTTTGAAGGCATCTAAGCCAAAGCCTGATGGGAAAATTAAGCCCCTAGCTTTCCTCCAGCAGGTGGTGAGCCCTCGCTTCCTTCTCTCTCCTTACTCTAATATCTCTTTCCAACCTGTCCCCACGTTTGAATCTTCCAGAAAAAGTCCCCGTTATTTCAACAAAGGCTTTTTAGAACTTTCAATGGCGCGTTTAAAGCTATAACTAGCCCCCTCCACACTCAGGAGTAAATAAAGCTAACGGGTCGATTTTGTGTAGTTTACTCCACCTTACTATGCTTGAGTAGGGCCAAGTTTTTCAAGGTCTCATGTTGAAGGTTTTTAAGCATTTAAGAACCTGGGAACAGCCCGACTTTATCGCGGCGCTGAGAGCCGGTGGTGAACGTGTCTTCAGGGTAAGGTCGAGGGCAGCACACGGCCATCCGTCCATCCCGGAACGCTGTCCGGCCGCGCGGCGTCGGGGAAGCAGGTGGGGAGGTGACCTGCAGGCTGACCCCGAGCCACAGCCGGGCGGGCGGCTCAGGGGGGCGCGCGTCGGCGGCATCATCACCTGGGTTCCCTGGGCCCCGCGCCGCAGCTTCGCCGCCCGCCAGCGTCGTCTCGGCTCCCCGCACGGATGCGATCATCGGCCCTGGAAGGAGGCAGCGGAAAGGGTCTTCTCCGAGGCTGCTGTTTTTTTCAGTTCTAAGCCTGAGGGTAAGTTAATTTCGCTTGGCTTGGAAATCAGAATGTAGTCGTTCTCCAACGTAACCTGGAAGCCGGGTTAGCAGACGGCGCGGTCCCGGGCGTGGCCTGCATCCGGCTCGTCCAGCCCCGCGGCTGCCTGGAGCAGACCCGCTAGCCTTCGGCCCGCGAGCGCCAAAACTAATCAACTAGCAAGCGGCCCATTCTCGGCGGATTTCTTCTCCACTCTGGGGGAGATGAATATCTGCATTGCTAGTTATCTGATACCGCATATATGGCACGAGGGCCAGAGGTAATAGGGTTTAATTAGTGTGTGTGAAATGGGAATGGAACCATTTACTACCGCAAAACAGTTTCTACAACTTAAACTTAGGCAACATTTGCGATTAAACTTTTATTAGAAATCACCTAAGCAACTACTGAAAGAGGTTACATGGAAATTTAGAAACTGAAATAAAAGGCATTTCATTCCAACGTTCTAAAGCAAAAACAAAGGAAACCAAAACACCTCTCTCAGAAGCTTCCAAACCTCCGTGCTCAAAAAATGACATAAAAGTGATCCTAAAATCACAAAGTGATCTCAATACTTACTGGAGAGAGCGACTCCTGACTTCAGGCCTTCTTTGAATCTTCTCCAGATGCTCACCAATTTTCACTAGCAGCAAAAGTCTACTTATTTAATTCATTTTTAATAAAATGTATCCTAGTGCCCTGTTTCATTGGATTTGAGCATGGCAAGTAGCAGTATTTTTAAAAACTGGACTTGAGTAATTAACATACGGAGTTTTATTCACATATTAACGTTAACGTTAAATAGTTGGGCGGTATCATTCATATTCTCAACTACATCTGAAACTTTTATCACCACTACACTGTGCATTATCTTATGCACAAATTCATATTTAAAAATCCAGTCATGGGTCTTTATGTGATTATGGTTCACAAACTTTAAAGTCTTTCTAAAAGTCATCATTACGAAATGCAGCTAACAAAGCAAGTCTTTGGAAGGTGCTTGCATTTAATGAACAGGATTCTGTCTCCGATTTGCTTTAAATTGAAAGTAAACAGTCAATAGCAGAATGGAGTTTGGACACATCTGTGTTGATAAAAGTCTGATTGACTTGTTCTGACTGTTAGGTTTTAGTGCTAAGCAAAGCCTCAAACAGAAGACAACTTGGGTTATACCCCCTCTTCCGTGTACAAAACACCCCTCTTGTATCTTTCAACATTGGGCGTGCATACACACACACACACAAACACACACACACAACTTCAATTTACATCCCAAAACAGATTTCAGAAAAGTACCTGCAATCTCCGCCGTTCCTCTCTGCAACTTGGATTCTGGACTTTGATTTCTGTGCCTCAACTGGGAAAAAATAGGTTAGAGTGTTGTAAAACCCCAAAAACCTTTAGGAAACTGTGACATCCGCAGTTAGCATTTCTCAAACCGAGTTTTGCTGTGGCCTCTGCTAAACTTTGGAGGGGCTTTGTTCCCACTTAGACCCTGCGCCAACCTCCCTCTTGGTTGTGAAGACACTTATCCACCTCTTCAGTTAATGAGTTTCACCTAGTCTGGCCGTTTGTGTTTTTATAAAAGATCTGCAAAGCACTAATTGCAAAAGAAGAAAAAAAAGCTTTTGTTTCACATTAATCAGAATGTGGAATTCTACAGTATAAACATTTTCTATTTTAATGTTTCAGAAGCAAACCTTATCTTAATTTCTGGATGTGCACACATAAACTCAGTACATTTCTGGGTGCAGAATGTTAAGCTTTCTGCGGCAATTACCTCTGGCTTGAGTCCCTTACTATTTAAAGGAACACTGAAAGGAAAAAGATATGCCTGTACCAAATACACTTTCAGAAAATATTGTATAAAGAAGGCTGTTTCTTTTTAATGGTCCTTTTGATTGATAGTTTAGTCTAAGGGATTTTTTTGTTCCAAAAATTATCAAGGGAAAAACTGTGCATGAAGATTTATTTTCTTTAAATATGTTACTCGGAACCCTTACTCCATAAGCTACTGTTTTTGTTAAGTATTGGGCTGTAAAAAAAAAAAAAATACAAACCATGTGAACTTTTATAACATGTTTTCTAGAAGCAGAATTTCAGAAGTTGAAGGAATCAATATAAAGAAGCATTTTAAGATCTGGCACATCAGTAATAGTTATGCTAGCCTGGCTAGCATTTTGAAAATCAATTTTATTAGTATGCAAAAACTCAAACTGGGAGAATTTTCTGAAAGTGTACTGCATCATTCTCATATTTTTTCTGCTCAAATTTAAAATGTGTTAAAAATCAGTTGTTATTTTACAAAAATGTATTCACAGCATTGATAAAGATTGATTCACTTGCTTTAGTGTTTTTTTCCTCTTTGTGAAAGGAACTGGAGTTTTTATTATTACTGTTTACTGTAGAAAATAAAGTGCAACTTTTAAAAACACTTTGCACAGTTCAGAAAAATACCCAAGCAATGAAATGAAATAAAATGTTTCACTACAAACTATAATTCTAAAATTTCAAATGTAGAAGAGGTTTAGGGTCTCTGGGAAATGTTTTGGTCATTTGTAAAACATGCATTATCCATGTTATGTCTTTAATTTTTCTTCATTTTATGAACTCACTTTCTCCAGCTTTCTTTTAGCATTTTTAATCTACTACCAGTTCTTTAAATCATGAATAAACTGAGCTGTGTTGTCACATCATGCCAACTATTTTAAAAAATAAAAAAAAGCCTACACAACACAGTGAAAAAGATCATTTGACATTTACCAAAAAAAGGAATTTAAAGATTCTTTTAAGTTATATTTAAATATCCTTTTGAAACATAGGAAATATAAATCAGCATATTAAAGAGTTAAATACATTATTTGTACAAGAAAACACCAACAAAATCGGTGTGTAACCCCTATTAACTTCTAAATATGAGAAAATAATAAATATTTTACTGATTCTTTACACACTGATTACCATTCAATTAGTCACCTTATTTTCTTCCTTCTTGACATGCTTTGAGATTAATTGATGTCTGTCTTAGCAATTTTGCTTGCTTGTTCTAGTGTTTTATCAAGGTACTTTAATTCAGATAATCAAATACCTTAGAAAGAGTAAATAACATGTCTGTAGAATAGGGTATAATTTATTTTGTCCGTTGATTTTGTGAGACCAGTTTCCATATAAAAAGTAGCTTACAATCTTTTCTTTTGATGAGCTGCATCTTAGGAGGAAAAGCCTCTTTTAGAATAATATACAAACACTCATTGCCAAATCATGATCAAAACATTTAAAAAACAGCATTAAGTTTAAAAGGTATATCAATTCCTATAAGCAATATTTTGATTACGTTTATTCCATTTCTCTAAATGGCAATAACTCCTCTGCAGTAATGTTGCTATGTGCATGATCCACCTTGAGCTACAATTCAATTTACTTTCCATCAAACATTAATGAAATTGCACTTAAGCGGGGGCAGGGGGAGCGGTGAGGGGGGGTTCGAAAATTAATCTCCCAAGGTAAGTTCCACTTCAAGAAGAAAACCTTGTTAAAGCTGGGTTGACTTTTAGAGCTACAAACACCACCTAAGTCTCCAACGTTTGAAACCCCGAGAGCTTTGGTTAGGAACGTGGTGGTGGATGTGGACTCGGCCGGCTTTTTACACAATTTAGGAACCTCCGGAAGGAGGAAATCACCTCAAAGCCTCCCGGCCGGGGCGATCTCAGGATTCGATCCTGGGGCTTGTCGCGTCCCCACCCGCAGCGGAGGCCCGGCGCCCGCCCCTCTCCGCGATCCGTCCGTTCTCTCGCGAGCCGCGGCCCCGCCGTCAGCGCGAGCAGACCCTCGGGCGGCGGCGGGACCCCCGGCCAGCCGCGCCGTCACCACGTCCGGCCGTAGAGCAGGTTGCCGCCCAGCGCGCCGCCGCCGTAGTCCCCCGCCGCCGCCGCGTCCAGCCCCGCCAGGCCTGCCCCCGCCCCGTGCAGCGCGGGCGGGCTGGGCGACAGCTCCTCCAGCTCCGGCGTCGGCGCGGGCGGCTGCGGGCCTGCCTGGGGCGTCGGCGTGGCCGCGCCGTTTTGGCAGGGCTTGCCGTCCTTGACCAGCACCGGCACGGCCACGCGGCGCGGCGACGGCGGCGGCGGCGGGCCCAGGCCAGCCTCCTGCTGCAGCTGCTGCGCCGCCTTGTCCTTGGCCTGGCGCTTCATCTTGTAGCGGTGGTTCTGGAACCAGATCTTCACCTGCGTGGGCGTCAGGTGGATCATGCTGGCCAGGTGCTCGCGCTCTGGCGCCGACAGGTACTTCTGCTGCTTGAAGCGCCGCTCCAGCTCGTACACCTGCGCCTGCGAGAACAGCACGCGGCGCTTCCTCCGAGGCGCCGCCGCAGCGTGCAGAGGTGCCAGCGACTTGGCCGTGTCCGCTATGCCCGTCAGCGACCCCATGGCGGCCACGTTCACGCCCGCCGACGGCCCCATGAACCTGGAGACTGGGGAGGGGCCCAAGGGGAAGAGCGGTCAGCAACCGCCGCCCAGCTCTCTTCACACGGCGGCGGCCGCGACGCCGGCAGGGCCAGCTGGGTCCCAGAACGCCCCGCGCGCTCAGGGTCCCAGGGTCCCAAGAAGCCCCGCGCGCTCAGTGTGTCAGGGTCCCAGGACACCCCGCGCGCTCAGTGTGTCAGGGTCCCAGGACGCCCCGCGCGCTTGGGGTCCCGGGGTCCCGGGGTCCCAGGGTCCCAGGACGCCCCGCGCGCTCAGTGTCTCAGGGCCCCAGGACACCCCGCGCACCCCAAGCCGGATTCCCAAGCGCTCCCCGCGCGCCGGGCTGCGGCGGGGAACGCCCGCGCCGTCCTCGGCCCTCAGTCCCGCGCTCCTCGCCCCGCTCACTTGACGAGTAGCGCGGGTCCGGGTTGGCGCCGTACCAGCCGGTGGCCGCGGCGGCCGCGCCGCCCCGCACGCCGTCTGTGTAGGCGGGCAGCTCGCCCACGTTGCCCAGGCCGCCGTTGCAATAGCCGCCCACGGCGCCGTGCGGGAACTGCGAGACGCCGGGCGGCATGTGGTAGGTGGCGGCCGCCGCCGCTGCAGCCGCCGCCGCTGCCGCCGCCGCCGCGTTGTGGCCCGCCATGGCGTGCGGGGGCTGCATGCCCGCCGCGGCCGCCGCCTGCGAGGAGGACCCGGGCGGCGGCGCGCGGTAGGCTGCCCCCAGGGGTGCCCCCAGGCCGGGCGGCGTGCCGTCCATGGCGCCGCCGAACTTCTTGTAGGTCTCCTCGATGGGGCTCAGGATGTCGGACACGGAGAAGGGCGTCGTGTGCTTGGGGCTCAACGACATGGCTCAGCGGGCGGCCAGGTAGGGGGGCCCGGGGCGCGCGCGGGTCGCCGCCACCTCGGCCGCGGCGGCTGCGCCTGTGACCAGGAGTCGGCGGCGCGGCGAGCCCCCCGAGCTGCGGGATCTGGGGTTTATTTTAGTCCGGCGCCGGGTTTACGACAGACTCGGGGGCGGAGCAACATCCCAAACGAGCAAACAATGGTCCTTGACATCTTTTTTCTCTCGCCAACACCCCCACCCCACCCCCACTCCCCATAGAGGAGGCAAAAAAAGTAAAGGGGGCAGTTGGATGTTTCTTGAAAGGATCACCCCCTTCGCTTTCTCCATCCTTCCTGCTTCCATCCAGACTTCCTGTTACCCCAGCCCTGGAACATCAGAAACAAACTCTTGAGGCTGGCGTCGAGGCTGGATGTGAAGGACTCCGCGCGTCTGCCCATCAGACCCCAGTTTCCTAAAGTGATTTAGTACCAAAGTCCAGTGTATCTGGAGGTGAGGGGGAGGTGGACAGAATGGTACTAAGCTGAGAGTGGATGGCGGTTTCGCCTAGTCCTCTCTAGCTATCAGCCTCTCACTTGCTCCATCGTCTAAAGTGTTAAAAAAAAAAAAAAAAAAAAAGCTCTTGGGTCCCACCGTAAGAGCGCATAAAGAGATGAGGTACAATGACCGTCCTCTCCCTTTGCAGGGTTTCTAATTCATGCGTCTTTACAGTCTCAAGCATCATTTTGTGGGCAACCAACCGGGCACTTTCAAATTAGCTCAAAGTATCCAAATCCAAAGAAGAGAAAACACACAGAGACACAAATACACGGATGCTAATTTGTAAGTATTCTGGTTTTGCGCTGTGGGGATAGAGGTTAGATAAGGGAAAGAGGTTAGGTTTTTGTGTTCTAATGTTTCCTGTTCAGCTCGCACCTGTAAAGTTCTGTACAGGTTTCTTTCCCTTTCGTTCCCCCCCCCCACCCCCGGCATGGCCCCCTCCCCCAAGTGAAAATATCCAACTTGGGGTTTACTGGCCTACCACTAATCAAAAAACAAAAAACAGCCTCTTAAGTCCAAAATTTCTAGCTATTCAAAATGGGCCTTTTTATTGTTCAAAAAATATAATCTGCTTAAAAATGTGAAATGGATACAGAAATCAGGTGAAAATGGTACTTTCGCTTGAAAGATACTCAACTGTAGATAAATGATTTTTTTAAAAAAAACTTTGTCATCCTTTGATTTGTAAATTTACCTGCATACCATAGAAGAACTTAGACATTGTGAACTTTCCTATGAATGCTGAACATGACAAAGAATATGACAATGACAAAAGAAGTCTGTGAAGCATATTGACTAAAATTTGAAAAGTCCTTCACTTAAAACAGCCAGGAAAAAGAAGATGCAGTTTTTAAAGGTTTCCTGAAGACTGGGGCAGGAGAAAGAAAAACAGGGAGAGTGCTTTCTTAAGCAAGATTTTATTGTTTAAAACAGAAGAAGAACAGGATGTAAGAAAACAATTCCAGTTTAACCTATTAGAACATAAAATCTAATAGTACACATCTTGAAGGTAAGAACAGTTACCTATTCCTTTTCTTGTTTGGTTTCAGTACTTTGATTGGAATGTTTTCCATGGTTTTGCTTTTATTGTTTTAATCATTGTTTTGTTCATTTCAGTGAGTTTTGCAAAGAATCTAGGGGTGAGGGGATGGGGGAGAAGGGACCCATATTTACCTATGGGAAGAAAGTGTCAACCAGGCGAGTGTGTAGAGTATTAGTATTTTAAAATATTGAAAGAACAGAAGACAAAGTACCGTGATTATTTGCAGATGTCAGTTATTTACTTAGCAATATTAGTATTGCTACAATTTTAACACCATGCCACTTTTATAGGTCTTTCCTGAGCTCGAAACATTTGGACTACGTCTTCATCCTTACCTGCAGTTGAATTACTTAGTTAATTTTTTAAATTAATGAATTACAGAGAAGCATTTATGTATGTATTTAAGTAGTTGCTAGAATCTTGAAAACTGCACTTTGGTTTTTAAGTTTTGGTTTAATTCAAAATGTATTGTTTACTTGATCCACTTAAATAAAAAATAGTAGACAGTCTTTCATTTCAAACTTTCCTCAAAGATAACAGGGTAAGTAAAAATAGTTGTTTTAGCATCCATGGACAGAAAAAGTCATTTGTGAACCATTATGTTTTACTTTTAAAGTTCAAACATGTTTCAAAAATGAAACCTATTATCATAGTCTTTGTATTGATTAGTTATCCAAGCTGCGAAAGTACTTATCATTAGTTTTTTCCAGACAGTTATTATTTGTTCTGTTTTCAGGCTATGCATTTCATCTCATGTAATATTTTTATAAACTCTAGGATAGCAGTTCGCTTGAGTGGTTGAACTACAAGTTGTTGCTTATTTTGTTTTTCAACTGTAGTGGGTCCTGCTACAAGTTCGATGACATCTGGAAAGCTCACACCTTTGAATAAAGAAAGCACCTTATCATGTCTGGAGGCTTTCTGCAGACTGTCACTTTCTGACTGCTTGGAAACTTGATACCCTAATTAGTACTCCTTTACTAGAGGTAAACAGTTATGAAAAATATCCACAATCTTCAACAGTTCTTCCTCTCAATTGTTTGGGTCTTGTTCCAGAAATTGCATATCTTCATGCTGGAAACACTGGATGTGTGCAGATGATTCTGAAAACATGTATTCTGGAGGATGTGTATATACAGATGCAAATCAGACTAATCCAACTGATACTCCATTAAAGGTTTTTATCAAATTCATTTCATCATATTATTGTCTGCCTAAATTATGTATGGAAATTAATACTCAGTAGATTGTTAAATACTGTTGACCAAACTGGATTTCACAGGAAATACATTACTGAGAAATGTTTTCCTGGTGGTTTTTTTCTTTTCTTAAAAACAGTGCTGGCATTCAGCAAACAACAACAAATACTACCGAAGAGAACACGGTGAAAAGAGATGGCCCTGCCTCCCCATCCTCCGCCTTCCTCTTTCCCCCCTCAGAGGCACAGTTAGCTGATTCTTCTGGGTGAGTCTATACATCTTGAAACATGCTGCCATTTTACACACCGGAGGTGGCATGTGGTTTGATACCTTGGTTTTTTCACAGCTTAGGTTTTTGTACGTTTGTATACCACATCACTGAAAACTTAATAATTGGACTGTGGCAGACATAGAAAAATTACCTAAACAAAAAGATTCAATAGAATCTCTTGGCTTTCTGACAAAAATGTGGTATTCGTTGAAAATTTCTCATGTATTAATTAACCTTAGGGCCACAGTTATTTAGGAAAACAGTCCTGAGGTAGTAGGGGATTTGCTGTTGTCAAAGAGAAGCTCAGAGAAAAAGGCCTGAGAGACCTTGCAAAACCAGTTACTTAAAGGGCAATGTTGTTTTTCTAAGGTAGCAAGTAGATATCTAGTGTGTCCTGAATTTACTTATAAAGGAAAATAATGTTTGAAAATAGAACTTTCTGCTTAATATTCAAGATCCATGCCTTTTAGAAATGAGACACTTGCCACATTTGTGATTAATTTAAAATAGTTGTTAATAAAATTCTTACTCTTTGGAAGTGCCTTTAAAATATCGCCTTTGCAGTAGGGAAGGAACAAAAAGAATATATCAGGATGCTAGTAAGAATATGTCAGGATACTAATATTTTGTAGCAAAATTGAGATTATAAAGAAGAAACAAAATTGCTATAGATATAAAACACAAAGTTTTAAAAAATTGTAAATGTTTATTAATATCACCAATTTCTGAAATTTGATTTCTTTGTATTCCTCCTAAATAACTCTTTGTTTTAAATGTTCATTTCAATTATTATGAATCTCTTGTGTTAATTTTACCCTTTGTTATTAATAGAATGACTCTGTTGTTTCTACCCCACCCTCAATCCTAGTGCTTCCCCACCAGGGTTCCTCATCTTAACCCTCAGTTCTGCTCCCTCTGATGCCCTGAAATGCAGCTAAGGCCCAGGGAGGATAAAAAGAAGTTAGAGAACTTGAACCACCTCCCCCCACCTCATTCTTTCATAATTTCTTTACAAATGCAAATTTCTTGCAGTTTAACTCCTCTATTAAAAAAATTTTGAGTCAGTGTTTCCTGATCATCAGATTTTTAGATTGAAAATATTTTTCTGATCAATGAATATATTTTAAATTAAAGTGGTTATTAGTACAATGTGAGAAAGAGTAGTAGGTGTTAAAGATGCGATTGTTGTTGGAATCCTAATGAGATCAATTAAATGATTCCTAAAAAACAAAAACGAAGTCTTCCCTTTTAGTGTCGAATTGTAATACTCACTTTTACAGTCTAGGTAGAGAATAAGGTTATGCTACATCAGAGGTGTAAAAATATTGCACAACTTTCCTACCCTAGGATTACAGGCTTTGGCTAGAAATTTAAATTTTTCTGTGTTTTAAAAATTATTTTTAGTGTAAATATTAAATACATGATATGGGAAACAAGGGCAGGCAATATGGAATTATATTCTTTATTGCAGCAACAGGTTTACTTATATATTTTGCTTACACAGAATGTTTAAACTTTAAAATAGCATTTCTATTGAACATTATCTGACATTTTTACATGTCTTAGAATGTAATTGAATTGTTCTTTTATAGGAAGAAAGAATTCTTTGAATTTTAAGCAAAATTATATTTTTATTTATTATTTTATGTGAGGAGCTAGTCTAAGTTTGTACTATATCTCTACACATAACCTAAGTGATTCCATACAACTTTTTAAAAAATACAATTTTATAACTTTTATTCTCACGTGCACTCAATTTTTCTAAATCTAAGAGGTTCATTGAATTTACTGTAAAGTCTCTTTCTGTCCTACAAGTCCCATTAAAGATGTATCTTCTTATGTTTACAAATTAATTTGTGATTATCAAGGAACGTATCTGTCTTTCCACCTGAGTCAGGTACTAAGATTATTTGTTATTGTCACTTACTTGAAAAAGAAACTTCAGTTTGGGGTATTTTGATAAACTATTTGTTGCATTTATTAACAAAGTTTTACTATGTATATTTTTTGGACATGAATTGAATTTGAGCAAACTCTGGTAGATAGTGAAGGACAGGGAAGCCTGGCATTCTGCAGTCCATGGGGTTGTAAAGAGTTGGACAGGACTGAGGAACTAAACAACAAGATGTATATTTTAAAAGAAAAAAAACTATGACAATAATATAATTAGAAAATGTTGCCCAATTTTGTTGTGTTTGTTCTGTGTACTACAAATGTTGTGGAGGTCTCTGCATTCTAGGTTGAGAATTGTGCTTGATGCAATAGGCTGGTGTTCATGTCATAAATCAAAATCAGTTTTTGGTACATGTTAAGCAATTTAGTTTCTGATTCAATAATTTATGAAGCTTGATATGAAATACTTTTTATTAATGTGCTTTATATAGACACTGAGAAGCATGAAGAGAACTAATTGATAAAAGTTGCCTTGTAAGGTTTTCTTTAAAAAAAAATTTTTTTTAATCTAGTAAAATGAGTCTTAAATTATAACAAACCTGTCAGATGAACTTGATAATTACTAAATATTGACTCAAAATACCCAGTTTGTAAAATAAACTAACAATGAGGTGACTCTTCAGTAAAACTAGTGTTTATTAAGTATTTGAAAATTAAGTTCTAAATTTGATCTTGTAACTGTGTAGGGAATTACAGAGGTAATACTGGAAACAAGTATCAGGAGACAAGAGCTATTGGAATTTGGCCAAAAACGCAGCGTAAGAATTACTTGAGAAAATCAGTACAGCTTGAATGAAAGCAACATTGGTATACAACAAGTCTTTAAAAATAAATAATTCTCCCACATGAGAAATAAGTAAAATTTGGAGTAAATCATCTCTTCCAAAATAAAAAGCATATGTGTACATGCAAAATAGTTTAAAAAGCTAACAAAACTATCTTAACTATAGGAAAATGGCAAATTTTAGTGAGTAAAAGATTGTTTTTAATTACAAAGTAAAAGAAATTTAAAATAGAATTTTTAATTGTTTAAAGTTCACTTTTTAATGGGATAAATAAATGTTGATCTGTGAAGGGTAGTTTATGCTTGAATGTAGTGCATAAGTCATTCTAGGAGTTAGATGATGGAAAACGTGGTAATTGTTTTATGTACTTACCATTATGAACATATAAAATACTCTCAAAGATCTGAAAGAGAACTATTTCACATATGAAGTTTTAGTTTTCTGTAAATAGTCCTATATGTATGAAGATTTCTTCTGGAGTTAATTCTCTTAAATGCACTGTTTCTTTAGAATAATCTGTGCTGCTGCTGCTAAGTCGCTTCAGTCATGTCCGACTCTGTGCGACCCCATAGATGGCAGCCCACCAGGCTCCAACGTCCCTGGGATTCTCCAGGCAAGAACACTGAAGTGGGTTGCCATTCCCTTCTCCAGTGCATGAAAGTGAAAAGTGAAAGTGAAGTCACTCAGTCGTGTCTGACCCTCAGCGACCCCATGGACTGCAGCCTTCCAGGCTCCTCTATCCATGGGATTTTCCAGGCAAGAGTACTGGAGTGGGGTGCCATTGCCTTCGCCGAGAATAATCTGTGGTAGTGCATATATGATTGAGCTGTCACTGTGAACATAATTGATGACAGTCTGCCTGATGCAGCTCTTATGAACAATTTGCAGAGATTAAAAGGGTGATGGAAATGGTGCTTTCGGAATTGCTTTCTAAAGACACCAGAGGATCGAAAAGAAACCTGGGGTTTCCAGTGCCCTCTGAAATCATTTTCACATAAAACCCAGGTTTAGTAGGTATAAGCGTTGTTTAAGTGCTCAGCTCTTGAAAAAAAAATTTATGTGGCATAAAGAGATGATTTGGTCATGGATCTTAAATGATCAAATCAGAGTATCTGTTCTATACCTGTTTCAAAAGGAGAAATGGAGACTCTTTTACCTATTTAGTATTCCATATGTACTTGCATTTAAGTACATAGGCAATAAATGAATATAGATAAATACTCATGAAAGTAAGAAGCTAAGATGTGGCTGAAAGAAGCATTAACTCTATGGGCCATAAAACCTACTGAGTTCCTATAGTTGAGCCTCAGTCTTGCTTGTAAGCTTCCTAGTGGTCAGCTGAAAAGCCAATTAAACTTTTTTTGCAGGGGGGTGGTGGTGGAGCAACCCCCCTCCTCTGATTCCTCAGGAAAAGAAGGACTTCCTAATACTGTGCTCTGAAAAAAATTCCTCATGGGGGCTTCACATAGGAAACACTGAATATAAAATTATTCATAGTTCTCTAGCAGATGGAGTTATTTCCTAAAGTTAGCTTGTTATAGTGGCTATTCGTCAACAATTTGAGACCTCAACACCAGCTCAACTAAGGTAATTCCAAGGTGTGGGTGCAAAGTAAGCAGCCTGGTCCAGATGTGTAACCTTCTGATGGTCAAGAAATAAACTCCACACCTTTCAAAGAAGGTTTCGTAAAACCCACAGCATTGTTATGCTTTCCCTATTACAAAGTTCTTATACTGAGGCTATGACCCTTTAACTTGCAGGTATCGGTCCAGTTCAATACTTTGATGCCAAATTGTAAGTTTGGTTTCCTCCCATAAAGCTCTTTAAATATAAGAAGGTGTTATATTAATCATATTATCATACCATGTCTCTCCTCTTCACAAAAAATTCCCCAGAACAAAAACATCTGTAATGAACATACACAGTTATTACCCAAGAATTTATCAAGTGATTACTGTTTATCAAGTGATTATCAAAAGTGCCCTGAGTGCTTTAATTGGAAATTGGAAAGGGAACCTGTCTGGTACCAGAAAGGGGAAACTTATTTTTGTCATCCTTATCCTGATCTTGAAATGGTTCAGTTCAGTTCTGTCACTCAGTTGTGTCTGACTATTTGCGACCCCATGAACCGCAGCATGCCAGGCCTCCCTGTTCATCACCAATTCCCGGAGTTTACTCAAACTCATGTCCATTGAGTCAGTGATGCCATCCAACCATCTCGTCCTCTGTCATCCCCTTCTCCTCCTGCCTTCAATCTTTCCCAACATCAAGGTCTTTTCAAATGAGTCAGCTTTTTGCATCAGGTGGCCAAAAGTATTGAGGTTTCAGCTTCAACATCAGTCCTTCCAATGAACACTCAGGACTGATCTCCTTTAGGGTGGACTGGTTGGATCTCCTTGCAGTCCAAGGGACTCTCAAGAGTCTTCTCCAACACAACAGTTCAAAACCATCAGTTCTTCGGCGCTCAGCTTTCTTTATAGTCCAGCTCACATTCATGTATGACTACTGGAAAAACCATAGCTTTGATTAGATGGACCTTTGTTGGCAAAGTAATGTCTCTTCTTTTTAATATGCTGTCTAGGTTGGTCATAACTTTCCTTCCAAGGGGTAAGCGTCTTTTAATTTCATGGCTGCAGTCACCATCTGCAGTGATTTTGGAGCCCCCCAAAATAAAGTCAGCCACTGTTTCCACTGTTTCCCCATCTATTTGCCATGAAGTGATGGGACAGATGCCATGATCTTAGTTTTCTGAATGTTGAGCTTTAAGCCAGCTTTTTCACTCTCCTCTTTCACTTTCATCAAGAGGTTCTTTAGTTCTTCTTCACTTTCTGCCATAAGGGTGGTATCATCTGCATATCTGAGGTTATTGATGATTCTCCTGGCAATCTTGATTCCAGCTTCTGCTTCATCCAGCTCGGCATTTCTCATGATGTACTCTGCATATAAGTTAAGTAAGCAGGGTGACAATATACAGCCTTGACGTACTCCTTTTCCTATTGGGAACCAGTCTGTTGTTCCATGTCCAGTTCTAACTGTTACTTCCTGACCTGCATACAGATTTCTCAAGAGGCAGGTCAGGTGGTCTGGTATTCCCATCTCTTTCAGAATTTTCCATAGTTTATTGTGATCCACACAGTCAAAGGCTTTGGCATAGTCAATAAAGCAGAAATAGATGTTTTTCTGGAACTCTCTTGCTTTTTCCATGATCCAGCGGATGTTGGCAATTTGATCTCTGGTTCCTCTGCCTTTTCTAAATCAGCTTGAACATCTGGAAGTTCACGGTTTGTGTATTGCTGAAGCCTGGCTTGGAGAATTTTGAGCGTTACTTTACTAGCGTGTGAGATGAGTGCAATTGTGTGGTAGTTTGAGCATTCTTTTGCATTGCCTTTCTTTGGGATTGGAATGAAAACTGACCTTTTCCAGTCCTGAGCACTTTTAAATTATATGTATATATGTGTGTATTACTTTATCATTTTAAGTTTTATGTATGTATGAACATATGCTTATATATACATATATGTGTATACATACATGTATACATTCCAGGTTCTAAACAATTGACTTACTAATGAACTTTTTAGAACATATCCTACTTGTTGCTGGTGGATTCTTTACCAACTGAGCTAACAGTAAAGCCTTGTAAGGTGGAGATAAGGCTAAAATCCTATAACCCACCAGCAATCATCTTTTACTAATGTGCTTTATACATGCGTGAACTCTAGGTGCTTGTCTCATTTGATTGTTACAGTAGAAGGGAGTTTAAAATGTGATCAACGTTGACAGTGATTCAAGTGAAAAAAATACTTTTTTTCTTCCAGTTGTATTGAGATATAATTGGCATACAGCACTGTATAAGTTTAAGGTATACAAGAAAGTGAAGTAGCTCAGTCGTGTCCAGCTCTTTGCTATCCTGTGGACTGTAGCCTACCAGGCTCCTCCCTCCATGGGATTCTCCAGGCAAGAATACTGGAGTGGGTTGCCATTTCCTTCTCCAGGGGATCTTCCCAACCCAGGGATCAAACCCGGGTCTCCTGCATTGCAGGTGGATGCTTTAACCTCTGAGCCACCAGGCTAAAGCACAAATCCACTCTCTTTTCCTGAGTTTGTTTTTGAAGTATAATTTACCTACATCACTATGTTAGTTCCTGTTACATGACATAGTGATTTCATACTTTTATACATTTCAAGCTGATTAATAAGTCTGCTGCTGCTGCTAAGTCACTTCAGTCACCGTGTCTTACTCTCTGAGACCCCATAGATGGCAGCCCACCAGGTTCCCCGTCCCTGGGATTCTCCAGGCAAGAACACTGGAGTGCCATTTCCTTCTCCAATGCATGAGAGTGAAAAGTGAAAGTGAAGTCGCTCAGTCATGTCCGACTCTTAGCCACCCCATGGACTGCAGCCTACCAGGCTCCTCCGTCCATGGGATGTTCAGGAAAGAGTACTGGAGTGGGTTGCCATTGCCTTCTCTGATTAATAAGTATAACTTTGATATATTATTTAATATGCACAAAGACATTACGTAGTTATTGACTGTATTCTCCACATTGTACATTTCATATTCATGACTCACTTATTTTGCCATTGGAAGTTTATACCTCTTAATCTCCCTCACCTATTTCTTTTCCTGCCATTACTCCCCTTAACTCTGGAAAACATGTTTGTTCTCTGTTTATATATTTTGTTGTATTGATTCTTTTTTATTTAGATTCCACATGTAAATGAATAAATGTAAATGCTCACACAGTACTTGTCTTTTTCTAACTTATTTCACTTAGCATATTACCCTCTAGTATTAACAAATCTAGTGGAGGTGACAGATTTCCAGCTGAACTATTCAAAATCCTAAATGATGATGCTATTAAAGTGCTGCACTCGGTTATGTCAGCAAATCTGAAAAGCTCAGCAGTGGTCACAGGACTGGAAAAAGTCAGTTTTCATTCCCGTACCCAAAGAGAGCAATGCAAAAGAATGTTCAAACTACCATATACTTGTGCTCATTTCACATGCTAGCAAGGTTATGCTCAAAATCCTTCAAGCTTGGCTTCAGTAGTACATGAACTGAGAACTTCCAGATACACAAGCTGGGCTTTGAAGAGGCAGAGGAACCAGAAACCAAATTGCCAGCATTCATAGAGAAAGCGAGGGAGTTACAGAGAAACTTCTGCTTCGTTGACTATGCTGAAGCCTTTGACTGTGTGGATCACAACAAACTGTGGAAAATTCTTAAAAGAGATGGGAATACCAGACCACCTTACTTGTCTCCTGAGAAACCTGTATGCAGGTCAAGAAGCCACGGTTAGAACTAGATGTGGAACAATGGACTGGTTCCAAATTGGGAAAGGAGTATAACAAGGCTATATATTGTTATTCTGCTTATTTAATATTATTAATATATGTAGCGAAGATCATGTGAAATGCTGGGGTGGATGGAACACAAGCTGGAGTCAAGATTGCTGGGAGAAATATCGACAGCCTCAGATATGCAGATGATACGACTGTAATTGTGGAAAGTGAAGCGGAACTAAAGAGCTTCTTTATGAGGATGAAAGAGGAGAGTGAAAAAGCTGCCTTGAAACTCAACATTAAAATTATATAAAGTTTAAATTTCAGTGTTCATAAATAAAATTTTATTGAACAGAGCAGCATACCTTTATCAGTAGCAGAGTTGAGTACAGTAGTTGTAACAGAGACCATATGGCCCATGAGTCTAAAATATTTACTTGCTGGTACCTTTACAGAAAATGTTGGTCAACCTCAGCCAAGGTGAAAGTGAAAGTCATTTTTCCAAATATGCAGTCCCACAACTATCTCCAGAAGTAATCACTATGGAGGGTTTTCTGGGTATGTTTTTCTAGGTGGGTATGAATACACATATATTCTGTAGTTCTATTTCTTTATGTATTTATAACTTATGCATTCACACTTTAAAAATATAATGGCATCATTACATATATATTCTGATTTCTTCACTTGACTGTATTTTATATCAGCTTACAATCAGTACTTTTACGTACGTTTTTCGTCAGTACAAATATGTGCTTTAATGGCAGTGCGTGTAGATGTTCTCTTTCTAATTATTAATAGTTCATGATAGTTTTACTGTATTTCATTTCATGGGTCTCATGTTAATGAGTGTCCTTTCTTCCGTTCCTCTTCTCTCTGTCCCTACCTTTCCCTTTTCACTTGTTTCTTACTGTTACAAACAGTGCTGCAGTGAGTACGTGCAGATCTGTGTGTACTGATACAAATAATTCCTCAGGATGGATTTCTAGATGTAAAATTGGATGGAAGGATAAGTTTATTATACATTTTGGAAGAAGTTGCCAAATTACCCTCCCAAAAACCTGTATCAGTTTACATGTCAGCCATGTGTGATGTAACCTTTTACCCTTTTGTCTCTCACCAACACTGGATGATTATTTTTAAAAGTGTGTTTTTTAAGCAGTCTAGTTCAGTTTTACATACATAACTTAGTATTTCCTTAATAGTCTTCTATTTACTAAGTTACTATTGCTCATTTAAAAAACCAAAAGAAGGAAAGAAAATTAACCAAGACATATATAAAGTGCAAAGGGAAAGTCCTTTGAAATAACATTCAGAAATAACCACTCTTAAATAAATATTCAAGCTAGAAATTTTAGCTTAGGGCTCTGATATATTCATATTTTCATTCTTGTTAGTTTTCTATGAGAGGAATATGGCATAGTAAAAAGCAATCATGCTTTAGAATTAGACTTCAGTTGATTCCTACTCTATTGAACTGTAAAATTTGATGGCAAATTTTACTAAAACTTTCTGAACTTAGTTTTCCCAGCTGTAAAAATGTGAAGGTTAGCTTAAATAGGTTTAAATAGTAGATGAAATCACTGATTATAGCTGTTCCCTAGAATATTTGCTTTATTTCTTGCTTCCTTTATTTTACTCTTACTCACTGCTTTCTTTCTGAGAACAACAGAAAGACATATTTCCTAAAATAACATGTAGTATTGCAGAGGTTGGCAACCCACAGTATGTCAAAGGAGATAGAAGAGAAGTAACATTAGTATAATAATGGATATGGGCTTGTGGAGATATTTATGCCCTTAAGGGGTGAGTATTCTCACCATCTCCTGACTTATCTCCTTCAGTTCTTCTCTTGTCCCATGACATTCTATAGCCAAAATGTTGAATAACATTATCCCCTCTTTAGAGAAAGCATGACTCTTAAGGCATAAAGGAAGTGCTTTAATTTTTTTTATTGAAGTATTGTTCATTTACAATGTTATGTTTCAGAAGTTAAAGTAATTCAGTTATACATACATAGATACGTTTTTTTCAGGTTCTTTTCCCTTATAGGCTATTATAAAATATTTATATAGTTTCCTGTGCTATAGGGTTATCTGTGTTATGTATAGTAATGTATAGTAATGTATACATGTTAATCCCAAACTCCTAATTTATCCCTCCCCACCTTTCCCCTTTGGTAACAAGTTTGTTTTCTAGGTCTGTGTGTCTGTGTCTGTTCTGTATATAAATTCATTTGTGTCTTTTTTTTTTTAAAGATTCTGCATATAGATGATATAATATGGTATTTCTTGTTCTCTGGCTTACTTCAGTTAGCATGATACCCTCTAGGTCCATCCATGTTGCTACAATAGCATTATTTCATTCTTTTTTATGGATGAATAATGTTCCATGGTATAAATATACCACATCTTCTTTATCCATTCATCTGTCGATGGACATTGAAGTTGCCTTCGGGTCTTGGCTGTTGTATATAGTGCTGCAGTGAACATGGGTTCACATACCTTTTCAAATTCTGGTTTTTCTGGATATATGCCTTGGAGTGGGATTGTAGGATCATATGGTAGCTCTATTTTTAGTTTTTTAAGGAATGTCCATACTGTTCCCCATATTAGCTGTACCAATTTACATTCCCCCCAACAGTGTAGGAAGGTTCCTTTCTCTCCACACCCTCTCCAATGGTTTATTATTTTGTAGAGATTCTGGTAATGTCCATTCTGACTGGTGTGAGGTGATACCTCATTGTAGTTTTGATTTGCATTTCTCCAATATTAATAGTTGGGGCTTCCGTAGTAGCTCAGTTGGTAAAGAATCCACCTGCAATGCAGGAAACCTCAGTTCAATTCCTAGGTTGGGAAGCTCTGCTGGAGAAGGGATAGGTTAACCACTCCAGTATTCTTGGCCTTCTCTGGTGACTCAGCTGGTAAAGAATCTGCCTGCAATGCAGGAGACCTGGGTTCCATCCCTGGTTTGGAAAGATCCCCTGAAGAACAGCTACCCACTCCAGTATTCTGGCCTGGAGATTCCATGGACTATATAATCCATGGGGTTGCAAGAGTCGGACACAACTGTGTGAATAATTACTGATGTTGAGCATGTTTCCATGTGCTTTTTGACTATCTGTATGTCTTAACCTGGAAAAAGATTTAGGTCGTCTACTCATTTTTTACTGGGATTTTTATTTTTTTGATTTTGATTTTTTGTTGGTATATTTTGGAGATTAACCCTTTGTCAGTTGCATCATTTGCAAGTGTTTTCTCCCATTCTGTATGTTCCCTTTTTATTTTGTGTGCAAAACCTTTTAATTAGGTCCCATTTGTTTATTTTTGTTTTTATTCCATTACTTTAACAGATGGTTTCACAAAGATATTGCTACTCTTTATATCAAAGAGTGTTCTGCCTATATTTTCCTCTAGAAGTTGTATAGTATCTGGTCTTATGTATAGGTCTTCAATCCATTTTGGGTTTATTTTTGTGTGTGGTGTGCAGAAGTGTTCTAATTTCATTCTTTTACATGTAGCTAATCAGTTTGCCAAGCACCACTTTTTGAAGAAACTATCTTTTCTCCATTATATATTCTTGCCTCCTCTGTTGTAGAGGAATTGAACATAAGTGTGTGGGTTTACGTATGGGTTCTCTATTCTGGTCGCATCACTTCATGGCAAATAGATGGGGAAACAGTGAGAGACTTTATTTTGGGGGGGCTTCAGAATCATTGTAAATGATGACTGCAATCATGAAATTAAAAGACACTTGTTCCTTGGAAGAAAAGTTATGAACAACCTAGACAGCATATTAAAGAGCAGAGACATTACTTTGCCAACAAAGGTCCATCTGGTCAAGCTATGGTTTTTCCAGGAGTCATGTATGGATGTGACAGTTGGACTATAAAGAAAGCTGAGCACCAAAGAATTGATGCTTTTGAACTGTGGTGTTGGAGAAGACTCTTGAGAGTCCCTTGGACTGCAAGGAGATCCAACCAGTCTATTCTGAAGGAGATCAGTCCTGAATATTCATTGGTAAGACTGATACTGAAGCTGAAACTCCAATGCTTTGGCCACCTGATGCAAAGAACTGACTCATCTGAAAAGGCCCTGAAGCTGGGAAGGATTGAAGGCGGGAGGAGAATGGGACGACTGAGGATGAGATGGTGGGATGGCATCACCGACTCGATGGACATGAGTTTGGGTAAACTCCAGCAGTTGGTGATGGACAGGGAGGCCTGGCGTGCTGCAGTCCACGGGGTCTCAGAGTCGGACACAACTGAGCGACTGAACTGAACTAGTTTTGTTCCATTGATCTTTGTGTTCATAATCTTTTTAATGTATTGTTGGATTCAGTTTGTTAACATTTTTTTGAGGATTTTTGCACTTGTACTTATCAGTGATATTGGCCTGTCGTTTTTTTATGTGTGCAGTATCTTTGTCTGGTTTTGGTGTCAAGGTGACGCTGGTCTCATGGGGTTAGTTAAGAAGCATTCTTTCCCCTGAAATTTTTGGGATTAGTTTGAGAAGGATAGGTGCTTACTTTCTACTTCTTCCTGGTTCAGTCCTGGAGAATTGTACATTTGTAGGAATTTGTCCACTTCTTTTAGGTTGTCCATTCTGTTGGCATATGGCTGTCCTTTAGCAATATCTGATGATTTGTTGTATTTATGTGCTGTCAGTTGTAACTTCTTTTTAATTTCTCAGCTTATTGATTTGAGCCCTCTCTTTTTTCTTCTTGATATATCTGGCTAAAGACTTATCAAGTTTGTTTTATCTTTTCAAAGACCCAGCTTAATTTTGCTGATCTTTTCTATTACTTTTTAGTCTCTGCTTCATTTTTTTCTGCTTTAATTTTCATGAGTTCTTTCCTCCTGTTAACTTTGGGTTTTGTTGGTTGTTTTTCTAGTTTCTTTAGGTGTACAGTTAGATTGATTGTTTGAGATTTTTCTTATTTCCTGAAGTAGACTTGTGTCACTAAAAGTTAATCTCTTAGAACTTCTTTTGGTGTGTACCATAGATTTTGGGATCATTGTGTTTTCATTTATTTCAGATTTTTAAAAATTTCCTCTTTGATTTATTCAGTGATACATTGGTGGTTTAGTAGCCTATTGTTTAACCTCCACATATTTGGGTTTTTTACATTTTTTTCTTGTACCTGATTTCTTGTCTCATAGTGTTGTGGTCGAACATGTGATCTATCCTAGAGAATGTTCCATGTACACTTGAAAACAATTTGTATTCTGCTGCATTTAGATGGAATTTTCTATATATATCTTTTAAGTCCATACAGTCTAATATGTCATTAAGGCTAGTATTTCCTTATTGACTTCCATTTGAATGATCTGTCCATTGATGTAAATGAAGTGATAAAGTCCTATACTAATATTCTGCTACTGTCAATTTTTCCCTTTATATCTGTTAATATTTGCTTTATGTGTTTATGTGCTCCTATGTTAGGTGCATATATATTTACAATTGTTATATCTTCTTCTTAGTCTGTTTTGTGTGATACAAGTGTTGCTACCCTGGCCTTTTTTTTTCTATTTCTATTTTAATGATAATCTGGTTAGGAGTTGTGCTGTGTTTAATGTTTTCTGCAGTTGTAGGACATATTTCTCCAGTGTCCTTACTTTTTGTCCCTCATGTTGTTTTAGGGCCTTATTAAGGACTTTCTTAAATAGAGCCCGTGTCTCAAAGCTCTTTCAACTGCAATTCCACTGTTATTATACCATAATAGTTAGGATGTGGTGGTCAGTCATGGCAGGGGGAAGTGTTCTATAATCTTATGATTAAATCTCAGTCTTTCAGTGGGGCTGTGTCCCTGGATGTGACTTTCACAAGTGTGTTTTAGTTCTCCCCTGCCTGTAGAGAGGCAAAAAAGCTAGAGAGGGCTGGGACTGGAGAAGGGCCCTTCCCCCATGTCAGAGGTCTCCAGTTAAGGTCTTGCCCTTGGAGAATGAGCATTTGTAGGGCAACGCTCTTGGTGCATTTCACAATGGCTGCTTTTCCCCTCCCTCTACCACCCTGGGGGATCTTTCTTGGCTTTTTATCATCAGAACCTGGGGTTCTTAGAGGTAAAACCAACAGAAGTGTGGACCCATCTAAGGCTGAGCACCCCACGAGATTCTTACTTATATGTTATTCTACCCTCAGCCTCCAGCGATTCATCACATTTGCCATTTGTATGCCCCTACCAGCTTATGGCTCTTGCACTTCTAGTCCAGTTAGACGGATCTCAGCTGTGACTCCCAGGGCTCTCTCATCTTGCCAGATTTCAAGGTAGCAGATAGCCTTGCATCCTCAGTTCTCTAATGGGTCTAAGAAACGCCACTGATATTTCAGTTTGTCCAGATTTTGCTTGTTATAAAGAAGAGAATGATGACTTGTAAGCTCTTTACTTTTAGAGGTGAAATATGCTGAGCACTTTGTTCTGAAAATTACCGGCTTACATTAAAAAAGCTTAATATAAAATTAAAGCTGTCTTAAAATACTTAGAGAGTTATAAAAGGGAGATTGGATTTGTTATCAGTAGCATCAAAAGATCTATTTGGTTAATATGATATTGCTAATCAACTATACTTCAATTTAAAAAATTTTAAGATCTATTGGTGGAAATTTTATGTGTGTATGCAGATCTTATTCAACATAAAAATTTGGGAAAATTATTCAACAGAATAATTTTGGGCATATAGGTGGCAGTTTACTAATTTTAAAATCCATTCCTAATTGTGAATTGATTTGGGGATGAGTAGGTAAAAGCGGAAGTTAAATGACAACTCTTCAGGTGCTGATGATAAAAGATAAACTATCTTGGATGAGAAGGGGCGCTATGTAACTTCCAATGGGGAGATTCTTTGTTTCTCAGACACTGTTTCCTTTAAAAGGGGAGACGTCCACTTCTCTTCCAAAGTTTTGTCTAACTAGAGTTTCAGTCCATTTACACACCTTTAATGGTGATGGCACAGAGAATGCTGATGTTCAGTGCCCTAAACCCCATTCCAGCTTTGCTGCTAAAGGGTTAGGCATGGAACCCAGCAGTGCTGGGCTGTGGTGACATTGCTCATGTTGCCTGTGAGGCAGAGGACAGAGAAAGTGCACTGTGCACAAGCTCTTATGAAGTGACTTTCCCCTTTTGCAGAAGGTCAATGGCACCCCACTCCAGTATTCTTGCCTGGAACATCCCATGGATGGAGGAGCCTGGTGGGCTGCAGTCCATGGGGTGGGGAAGAGTCGGACATGACTGAGCAACTTCACTTTCACTTTTCACTTTCATGCATTGGAGAAGGAAATGGCAACCCACTCCAGTGTTCTTGCCTGGAGAATCCCAGGGACGGAGGAGCCTGGTGGGCTGCTATCTATGGGGTCGCACAGAGGGGAACACGACTGAAGTGACTTAGCAGCAGCAGCAGCAGCAGCAGCATGTGCATGGAAGAGATAAGCTCAGGATGTCTTAAAGGTGATCTCCATTGCTAAACTGCTAAACTCCATTGTAAACTGCTGTGTGTAGCAAGCTTGCTGAAAATACAAAGCTTATGTGCAATATAGCTATTTTGTATTGCCTTTGTACTAAAAGCTGTATTGTTAATGAAAAGGAAAGAAAGACCTTGGTTGGTTGTTTTACTACTTACTGTTTTATTTTAAAGAAACAATCATGTTCCCAAATATTGAAAAATAAAGCAAATCTTTTAAATGTTGTTTTCAAGGGCTGAGAAAAATCATTTTGAAATAATGATGTTTCTGAATTTTGTATAGTTTATATACAGTTATTTTTTTTTTCTTTAATCAACCCCAGATATGTTCGTAAACATATTTATATGTTTCAGGAACCACTTAAGCTGACTTCAGTCTATTTCCTGAAGAGTTGAGCCCAGAAAATTTAGGGCTTTGTGCAAGTCACTTTTGATAGTTAGTGGCAGAGTTGATAGATTTTACGTAAATTGATCCTCTCTTAGCAGTCATAATTAAAAAAATGTTTAATTAAGGCATAATTAAGATACCTTAAAATTCACCCTTTTTAGTGTTCAATTCTGTGAGGTTTGACAAATGCATGTAGTCATGTAGTCACTTTGGAGCAGGCAATGTCACCCCACTCCAGTACTCTTGCCTGGAAAATCCCATGGGTGGAGGAGCCTGGTAAGGCTGTAGTCCATGGGGTGGCTAAGAGTCGGACACGACTGAGCGACTTTACTTTCACTTTCTACTTTCATGCATTGGAGAAGGAAATGGCAACCCACTCCAGTGTTCTTGCCTAGAGAATCCCAGGGACGGGGGAGCCTAGTGGGCTGCTATCTATGGGGTCGCACAGAGTCAGACACGACTGAAGTGACTTAGCAGCAGTAGCACGTAGTCACGTAATCACCACTACAATAAAAATATTGAATATTTCCATTAACCAAAAAAAGATCAGCTGTGGCCTTATAAAGATTTAGATTTTACTTTTAGGTCTATGATACTTTTGTGAGAATATGAGGAAGTATGGATCTAATTATTTATTTCCTTCTTCCTTCCCCTTTCTTCCCCTCTCTCTCCTTCCTCCCTCCCTCCCTCCTTTCTCTGTTCCTTTCTTTCACAAGTGGATATTCAGTTATTTGAAGACCATCTGTTGAATGGCCTTTCTGTTTTTGTTGAAAATTAATTCACCACATATGTGTATATCTAAAATTTCTGAGCTCTCACTTCTGTTTTATTGATAATTCTCAAAGTTTTTAAATTCATTAATGTGGTTAAGATATGTCTTTGGTTCCATAATTACTTTCTAGTTTATAGAAAATCTGTTTCAATATTAAAAGTATTCAAGAGTAAAACATTACAAAGAGGGTAGAACTATTTCTTTCTTTGAACTCCAGTCTCTGTTTTTGTCTCACTCTGTCTTTCTGGCCTGAGTTTGAACTGCAGCACTTGCATCAAGATGTGAGGGCCCCAGCTTCTCCCCTGCCTAAGTTCAAAGCAAGACTTCTTTGGTTTCTTGACAAGAGCTGTATTTCATCAGGTATTTTGTTTCTGAAGTACTCTCTCTCCAAGTCCATATTTAGCTTTAGGTAGATTTTATCTCTGTTGTTGGGGGTATAGAAGCAAAGGATAGAGCACCAGCCACTCAAAGCCATGCTCCATACACCTCCTGGGTCTTGGGTCTAAGTTCGTCCTCACTCCTGGGACCCCATGTGTATTGAAGAGAGGAATGAGAGGGGAAGGGCTTTCCTCAATGGCTCTTGTTCTATAACTGCCATTGAGTGGTCTTTCTATAGCTTGGCAAACATGCCCCTCTGCTTTGACACTGGACGAGCAAGGTCACTCACAGACTGTAGAGGCCTTCCACATGGCTCCATGCCCATGGCTGAGCACCAGGTTCTAGAATGGTGCAGCTAGGCAGGCAGATAATGACATTCACTGCCCCTTCAGTGAGTGGTACTCGGTTGCCTCCACTAAACTGTGCTGTTTCCTGCTTGCCAAAGCCTGTCTCATTTCTTCCAGTCGGCAGCTCACAGAGCGAGCCTCCAAAGGGACTCTGCCCCAACATGTCCCCAGAAGCAAGCCATTGCCCTTTTCTCAACATCATTTCCCCCTTCCCTGATAAAGTAGGTAGTCTTCCTCACCATCCCCTCTGCCGAGATCAGAGCCCACTGATTAAGCCAGCCTCAGGCAGTTCACGGCACTCCTTAGCACTTTGCAGCACCCCCAGCTCCTTAGCACTTTGCAGCCCCATACCCCCCAGAGCTACAACAGACCCATTCATCTCCCTTTTCTTGAGGGCAGCATAGCCAGGAATAACTAGCTGGGTGGTGGTCAGTGAAAATGCAGCTAAGCCTCCTGACTCAGCCGCCCACCCTTCCCATGCTCCTGGTTCCTTGTTTGCTGGGCCGCTGTTGCTGGGTGGCACCTTCCTCTGCCCTAATGGCTCAAGACTTGGAGCAGCAGTCTTCCAGGGCTGGAGGTGAAGCAACTGATTTTTATCTGCAGCCTTCATCACTCCATTTCGCTTTTCAAACTTCAGTCTTCCAGGAAGGCCCCTGTGTGAAAATGATCCCAGGGCCTCAGTCACTCCATCTCTTGTCCTTTCCGGGACATGACCCCCAGAGTCAGCCATTTTAAAATGTTGTGTGTAGTCTTCTAGATTTTGTTATGCATTTAAAAGAAAAGCAAACATACATGGGGTAATAGATACCGACTACAGCCTTCTTTATTCACCCCTGTGTGTACGGCATTTTTCATGTTGTAGGCTGCATGGAATGCCAGTCTATAATTACAGCATGGTTTGCTTCTCCAGAGCCTCAGTGACCGATGCTCACATTGCCCCAATTTTCAGATATTGTGAACAGCACTCCCTTGAACATCCTTCTATGTACACATCAGTGCTCCTGGATGATGACTGACTTAGGGTATATCCTTAGAGGTGGACCAAATAACATTTATATGTTGATACACACCACCCTTTAGAAACAGCACCATTGGCGCTCTCCCCAGCAGTACATAAGGGTCACTGTTCCCAGTATTGAGCTTCATCATTCTTTTTCATCTGTCTCAGACTGTTCCTATACTAGGGCAAACAGAGTATTATTTCAGTTTGCATGTCTTTGCTTATTAATGGGGTTGGTTATCATTTCTTATATGTAATAGTCAGTTGCCTGTTCATATCTTTTTTTCATCCCGGAGAAGGAAATGGCAATCCACTCCAGTATTCTTTCCTGAGAAATCCCATGGATGGGGAGCCAGGGTCACAAAGAGTCGGTCACGACTAAGCAACTAAACAACAACAGGTTTTTTTTTTAACTATAGTGTTCATCTTTTTTGTTTTGATTTGTAAGAGTTCTTTATATGGTAAAGGCATTAACTCTTTGTCTTGTGTGTATATTGCGTATATTGCAGGTATTTCCCCCAGTTTGTTTGTCTTTTAATTTTGATTCTAGTGTCTTTTGCTAAATGGACTTTAAATTTGTATACAGCCAACTGTGTCAGTATTTTCTTTTGTGGCTTCTCGTTTTTCACTCATTTCCTATGCATAGATTATAAAATATGTAATTGTATTTATTGCCATTAATGGTGCTTCCCAGGTGGCGCTAGTGGTAAAAAACTTCCCTGTCAATGCAGGAGACTTAGGGGATTCAGATTTGATCCCTGGGTCAGAAGATCTCCTGGAGAAGGGCACAACAACCCACTTCAGTATTTTTGCCAGGAGAATCCCATGGACAGAGGAGCCTGGCGGGCTATCGTCCATAGGGTTGAAAAGAGTCAGACATGACTGAAGTGACTTAGCATTCATGCATGCATTGCCACTAATGATTTTAAAAAATCTTTTAAGCATGGAGAAGCTGTTTTATTAAAGGAAATAATATTGTAGCATGATTTCCAAGGCTGAATGGAGGAGGGGAGTGTAAAGTCACTTCTTTACAGGTCTGGTGAAACAGACTCTCATGAGCTCCAGAGAAGTTGAGTAGAACCAAGAGCCCAGTTTGATGCCATTGATTGTGTCTACAAGTTAATACAAGCGTCCCAAATGCTTCATAAGTAAATGAAAGGTAGAACCTATGATTCTTTTGTTAATAAGTTGAACTAATGTTTTGTTTCCAGCCTTGACCAAATATGTACTAACTTTATAATTTTAGACCACTAACCAGTTGGCCTAGAATTTTCTGTATAAGGGGAAAGAAACCTGGCTAAGCAATGTGTTATTGCAACCAACCATTTCATCCTCTATTGTCCCCTTCTCACCCTGTCAGATGAGATGGTTGGATGGTATCACCAACTCAATGGACATGAGTTTGAGCGAACTCCAGGAGATGGTGAAGGACAGGGAAGCCTGGCATGCTGTAGTCCATGAGTTTGCAAAGAGTCGGATATGACTCAGCAACTGAACACCATTACAGCCACTCTGAGAAACAGAATGGACACTCTCTCAAAATTTGTCTCAGTTGTTAAGACTATTGGTGGCACACACACATGAAGAGGGTATGAAAAGTTTAATTATGTCCTTAATTAGGAGGTCTCTAGGGAGAGCAAGGCCAGGTAGTCAAGGAGGTCCAGAATGGCTCCAGAGTGTAAAGAAAGGAGATACATGTTTATCATGACTGGGGTGGGGCTGGGAAGAGGGTTCCCACATGTGGGCAGGGCCTTGCCTGATTCAAGTCTTTCTCTGGTGTCCACAGAGGGAGGTGGTTGTTGTTTATTCCCTACTCTTTGTGCCCCCATAGACTGCAGCATGCCAGGCTTCCCTATCTTTCACTATCTCCTGGAGTTTGCTCAAACTCGTGTCCTTTGAGTCAGTGATGCCATCCAACCATCTCATCCACTGTCATCTCCTTCTCCTCCTGCCTTCAATCTTTCCCAGCATCAGGGTCTTTTCTGGTGAGTCAACTCTTCTCATCAGGTGGCCAAAGTATTGGAGCTTCAGCATCAGTCCTTCCAATGAATATTCAGGTCTATTTCCTTTAGGATGGACTGGTTGGATCTCCTTGCAGTCCAAGGGACTCTCAAGAGTTTTTTCCAGTACCGCAATTCGAAGTCATCGATTCTTTGGTGCTCAGCTTTTTTTATTGTCCAGCTCTCACATCTATATATGACTACTGGAAAAACCATAACTTTGACTATACGGACCTTTGTAAGCATAGTAATGTCTCTACTTTTTAATATGCTGTTTAGGTTTGTCATTGCTTTTCTTCCAAGGATCAAGCATCTTTTAATTTCATGGCTGCAATCACTGTCTGGAGTGATTTGAGCCTCAGCAGAGGGAGGGGAGTGGCTTAAAAGCGACCCCATGGACTGAAGCCTACCAGGCTCCTCCATCCACGGGATCCTCCAGGCAAGAGTACCGGAGTGGGGTGCCATTGCCTTCTCCTAAAAACTGATAGAAGGCACAATCATTATTGTAAGCACCAATCTTTGAACAGTTATATTTACATATCCTTAGGTTCCTGGAAGTGCTGAAGGATGGGAGCACCTTTGTGTATTCAAGAGTTCACCCCTCCAAAATTCTAGTTCATACTCAGGTGTTTTCTGTAGTTACTGATAGCTGGAGATAGTCAACAAGCCAAACACCTTTAGAAAGCTAAAAATGTGTGTCTGGAACTCCAGATAATCATGTTGCGGGTGTTCATCACATCTAACCTCAGGTTCCTTGATGGCCCAGATATTCATGTTGAAACAGATTTTATTAATAAATGACTTCCTCAGCCACACTGATGTACATGACCTTATACTCCTCTGATGATAATGCCTCAGCCCTGAGTTTTTCCATTACTTGGTGATTTAGTTACTAATATCCTATGAATCAGATGTCAGCAATGCATTTATTTCTAGTATGATGAGTATCAAAGCTTGGATAAACTATTTTCTTTTGTAAAAATTCTATTTGTTGATATGTGATTTTCTCATTTCCTCCTGAAATCACTTCATCATTGTCAGTAATTTCATTCTGTCTCTTTAGACAGCCGTTACTGTCCTTGACGACTTGCTTTTTAGATTTTCTGCTTTCTTGGTAAGCACTTTCAACAATACACAACTGACATCGTGGATTATTTCTTAGATACTCTTGCTTCTGTTGATAATATAAATGGCCATTTGATTTCAGTGGTTCTTTGATTTTGATTAGTTATGTATGTGTTTGTGAACATTTAGTTCTGAGGTAAATTGGGCTTTATGTCCAATACTAATTTTCAAGGCCCACATGATTGGTTGGGAAAACTGAAAAACCAAATATTACTCTTTTTCCCCCACTATTTAATGCTATGCTGTGTAATTAATTTTTGCCTTCTGTGAAAGCTTGTCATGAATTCCATTTGTAGTTGTGTTTAGAGTTTGTATCTTCTCCTTTTGTTTGTATACTACTGTATCTTCTTTAATCCTTTGATCCATGCTTCCAACTTAGGTTTTTATTGTATGTACAAATAGTTTACTTTTTTTGAGGTATTACTCAAGTGCCTTTCACTGCATAAATCCTTTAAATTCCACATTTCTGCTTGTGGGAATTCTGGAGATTTATGAGAGATCAACAGGAATTTCACAGTTAGATCAAGTTCATCGAGGTGAGGGATTTTTTACTAGGCATATTTAACAAATATAGAAAGTGTTAGTATAGAAATCTCAAAAAATAAAAATAGGAAGGGTCCTTGGTCGAGTTTTCATGGAAAATGTTGAGTATATTTTTCCTTAAAATGGAACAAAAATCTTCCATTCAAAAGAGTGATGTTTGCTCCCTGTAAACCAGAAACTTGATAGTAAAATACAAAGAGATTGTGCTGTCAACATTAACATGGATTAGATTTGTTACTTTAGTCAAATGGAATTAAATCACTAAGCTCTGAACTCAGAAAAATTTGAGCAAGTACAATACAATCCTTACAGCAGTTACACTATAACATGACCAACGTAACCATTATAATCTTCCCTGAAAATTACATTCAGCATAACTACACATCAATTATTGAAGGATAACTATGTCTTGTTCCCTATGAAAATAGGCATACTACTAATGTGGTAATGAAATAATGCTGTAAAGGTGTAATCAGAAATACCTTCCAAGAAAAGGTGTCTAAAATGTTAAACTTTAATACGGTATAATAATCTTCAAGTATTACTATTTGATGTTCTAGTTTATGCCTAAATCCATAAGATACTATGGCAATATTTAATATTATCTCACTCACCATTAGAATGTTTCTATTGCCTTTTATGAGTTCTTAATAAATCATGAAGCCTTGTTCAGGGACTGCTATATTAGTAAATAATCACAGATTTCTCTTGATCAGTGAATCAGATTTCAGTTTGTGATTTCATGACATAGTAAAGCACTTGGAGAGGCTGGAATTAGGAGTACCACGATGTTTGTATGTTTCTAGTATATAGAATCCATACTAATTCTATTCTGTTTTATTCTAAAATTCTAAAACTCCACTGGTGTGATGGTCAATTTCATGTGTCAACTTGGCAAATCCATTGTGCCCAATCATTTGGTCAAACTCCAGTCAAATACCTGTGGAGAGGGTATTTTTTTATTTAATAGATATGATTAGCATTTAAATCAGTAGACTTTTATTAAGCATTTTACTCTTTTTAATGTGGGTGAGCCTCTTTCAGTCAATTGAAAGCCTTAGGAGAAAAGACTGAAATCCTCAGAAGAAAAATATTGCCTCCAGACTGCACTCCGGCTCAGGGCTGCAACATCAGCTCTTCCCCAACCCCACAATCTTGTGAGACAATTCCTTAAATAAACTTCTCTCTCTCTCTCTCTCTCTCTCTCTCTCTATATATATATATATATATATATATATATATACATATATATATATACACACACACACACACACACACATATATATATCCTCTCTCTATATATCCCAGTGGTTCTCTTCCTCTGGAGAACTCTGTTACAACTGGTAAATTTAAAATAAATAATCTAAAATATAAAAGACCTCAAGAAGAAAGCACAAAGGCAGTAAACTCCTTGACATTGGTCTTGGTGATACTATTTTAGGCCTAGTTCCAAAAGCAAATGCAACAAAATAAAAAATAAACAAGTGGAACTACATCAGAATAAAATACTTTTGCATAGCAAAGGATAGCATAAAAAGAAAAGACAGCCTACTAAATGGAGAGAAAGCTTGACTTATTTATGATAAGTTTTCCATTTATAAATATAGTACATCTCTCCATTTGTTTAGGTTTCTCAATGTTTGGTAGTTTATTTTGTAAAGATTTTTGCACGTATTTTGTTAGGTTTATTCTAGGAAAATTATTTTTTAATGTATTAAGGAGTATTCAAAATTTTTTATTTTCTAGTGATTGTTCATTATGGAAATACAGCTATATAGAAATCCAACAAATTTGCTGTATATTAATTCTAATAATTTATTTGCAGTTATCCTTTGGTTAGCCTGTATATCATGGCATTAGAGTCAGACAGACAAACCTGGGTTCAGATCCCTACTCTGATATTTACAGCTGCTTGATCTTGAGCAAGTTACTTCACTTATAAAACTCTCTGTCTTTTAGAGTAGAGATTATTTTTTAGGAGTAGTCAGATAGTGTGTACTCCATAAATACTCCATAAGTGACAGCCATTATTAAAACTTTATTTCACTGTCTTTTCATCTCTTTCTGTTGCCTTTTAATTTCAGCCTATTATTTCCTTACACATTTCTGCTAACATCTCTACAGGTAATATATTCTTGCACAGTAACAAAATATTACTAAAAGCCTTTTTTTCCCCTGTATACTGAATTATGTCATTCCCAGAGAAAGAATCTTCCTCTGGGTCATTTAGAAGCAGTTTTCTTTCCCTCTCTTCATGGTATTTCTTCATAAGCTCCACATGGATTTGTGTATCCTTTACTTATGTTTGGACAAGGTCAACTGTGTTCCAGTTCAATGTCCTGAAGCAGAGTAGGGGATGCTTGCCATAGCTTGGCCTCTATCTTCCTCCTGAGACCCAGCCCAGGGGAAGTGGCTGATGGGCATGCGCAGCTCTCAGACCGTGACTGAGCTGTGGCAGCTTTCTCCAGTGCCCTGTGCTCCAGGGAAGTAGCGTGTTTTTGTGCCACAGCCCTTGGTCCTCTATGACTCTGAATGGATGGATGTACAGAAACAGAAGCCCCTGACTCCTAGAAGTCCTGTTACTGAGACTCTGCCTGACTCTTCCAGGAGCTTCTCTTCAGTTGCCACTCACCACTGCCAGCCTCATTGTTTTTCAACTGTTACAGTAAACATAGGGTCAGACAAGAATCACCAAAGGGTACCAACTCTAGGGGAAATTTTGATGAGGAGTAGTATGTTTGTAGGATCTTAATGTATCACCTCACAGATTGCTTATCACTTAGAAGGTGAAAAACAAACCCAAGTTTATTTCAGTGAAGGAAAACGGAGAAATCAGGTAGTGCCTTGGCCATCTGTCCACCAATAAGGGACAGATCGACACTTTGCCTCCAATGTGATACCCTGAGAAGGATGTGGCCTCATCCATGAGCATTCCAGTTGAGGGGAAAAAAAAAGTGTTAGTCGTTCAGTCGCATCCTATTTGTGACCCCATGAACTGTAGCCCACCAGGCTCCTCTATCCATGGGATTCTCCAGCCTATCCATCAATTATTCAGTTTCATTGTGACACTTAGATCGGATATGCATTTAGCAGGGCAATTTATTTCTCCCTCCCTCCCTCTTTTTCCTTCCTTCCTTCCATCCTTCCTTTCTTTCACATTGAGCACCTACCACATGGCACACTGTCTGGTAGGTGATGCAGTGATGATGAAAAACAGGCACAGGGTAGATAAACAATAAAGATTTACTGTATAGCACAGGGAATTATACCCAATATCTTGTAATAACCTATGATGGAATATAACCTCCAAAACAAAAGGCAAATCACTATGCTATACACCTGAAACTAACCCAGTATTATAAATCAGCTATACTTCAAGAAAAAGGTTAAGTTTAAAAAAAAAAAAGGTTTAACCATGTGTGTATTACCTATTCAATACACATCCATTGATTTTTTTAATAGGCATAAACTATCACAGCTCAGCTGTGGGTGCCCTGCCCAGATGTCCTTTGCACTTGTACCATCCCTGTGTATGTTGACACTGTGGCTTCCACACACCAGCATCTTGACTTCTTTGCTGAAGGATTTATTTGTCCTCAGGACAAAATAAATGGGGCTTCCCAGATGGTGCTAGTGGTAAAGAACCTGCTTGCCAATCCTGGAGACATAAGAGATGCAGATTCCATCCCTGGGTCAGGAAGATCCCCTGGAGGAGGGCATGGCAACCCACTTCAGTATTCTCCAGTATTGTTTGGAGAATCCCATGGACAGAGGAACCTGCAGGGCTACAGAATATGTGGTCACAAAGAGTCAAACATGACTGAATCGACTTAGCACAGGACAAAAATACTGCAAAGTTAGTTAATGCCTCCCCGCCCCAGCTGCCCTCAAGCTACCCAGATAGGGGTGGTTAGTATGAAAATCTCCAAGGGGAACAAGGGTGAGGCACATTCCACATTGCATTCCAGACGTCCCCAGTGGCACTGAACCCAGAGGCCCGTAGTGGTGACCTACTCAGTAGTACACCCTCTTTTTACTTCCTTCTTTTCTCTATCACTTTCCCACTTCCAGAGGTGCTTCCGGGGGTCACCCCCCAATAAACCACTTGCACTAAAATCCTCAGCTCAGGACTTCGCTTTCTGGAGGAACCCAAACCAAAATGTTTGTTAATATTGATACTTAATGGCACTTACTGGAGAGTGAGGAAGACAAGTCATCACACCAACCGTTGGGTAATTAGACTCATACTGGGCATCATTAAACTCCCATTTGTAATGAATGTACTCAAGTGCTGGTGAAGACATTTTAGTTTGGAAATGGCTCAGGCATTGTTTAGAAGATTTTCATAAAAGCAATTAGTACATGCCAAGTACAAAAAACATTTACATAAGCTACAGGAAAGGTAGTATTAAATATCAGTGAAACTGAAAATAAATAGTTTCTGCCTCTTTGAATTCTAAAGACAAATACAGACATACACAAGGCGGTCTGAATATAACACGGTTTTGTGGATTTCTTCTTAATCACTGCCTTCTGTTTGTTGTACTTTTAGGCTCAAAACACCTGAAAATTGTAGTTGCTTATACAATCAGATGCTTGACAACAATTCCAGGAAAATTATCCTTATCTTTCTTTTATAATGAATCCTAGGAACAATCAGGTCAATGGAGAATCTTAGGTGCTGCTGAGAACTACCAATTTTCTGACAATCATTGAAATTGTGCTGCATTAAAGCTTCTTTGAGGACACACAAACAAAGCAGGATGTAAATAACCCTCTTTATTTTTCTCATTTCAGCTTTGGTTTTTTTCCCCATGTTAATCAAATCCAGTGTTATTGAAGACAATATGACATAGAAAACTATATCTGATTTTTTTCCCAGGTGGTTATTATTTTACAATTATCTGGCAAAATAAGGACGAATATTTAGTCAGTTCCCATCCGTGAGACTTTGTCCATCCATGTTATTTACAATACATGAAAACCTACTTAGCAAACAGAGAGAAATATAATATATTCAGCAATCAAACACTGGAACATGACTGCCTGGTGTTAAATAAGATGAGCCAGTGCTGTGAAATGACTGTTTCATAATCACGAGTAATGGTAGGTAAACCTCTTCCCAGGTGCAAATTGGGGAAAGCTATGCCCTCAAAAGACTGCTGCCAACTGCCTAGATGACCTTAGCCGAGTCTGTTTCTCTCTCTGAGTTTCAATTTTCTTATCTGCATGTTGAAGGGTTTCTACCAGATGCTACATGAGGTCTTCCTGGGAGCTTAAAGTCAATGTCTGTTCCCAGAGTGACCCAAAGCAGAACACAGCTCACCTGGCAGGGACTGGGTTATGGGGACAAAAGAACACAGTGAAAGTCTCTGAAGAGAATTGCATGGTTACTTCTATGTATCCTCCCAGTCAAATTATAACCCCACCTCTTCCTGAAGCTCAGGTTCCAGAGAAGAGGGCAGGAAAGAGGGAGATGGGACATCAGGACATGTGGGCCATCAGCCTGACTGATATTCAGGGCAGGGGTAGGAGCTAGAGTGGAAGCCAAGGATTATGCCTGGAGCCAAAATGAGCAGCAGAGAAAGGACTGAGGAGCTGTAATTAATTGACTAACAGGCTCCCAACAAAGGCGCTTCAAAGTAAGATCCATGGACGTTTGTTAGAAATGTTCTCAGGGCAGCTACCATCATTGCCGCAAACAGGCATGAGAGTCCATGCCAACACTTGTGGGAAGCCTACCGTGTGCTTGGAAGTTACTGGAAACCAAAAGTGACTTACACGTAGCCTTCTCCTGGGAGTTTAGAATGTGGATGGACAGATATGTATACCACCAATCAGCAACACTTTAGTTTGCAGATGGCACTAAAACAAGCATCTAATCAAGTGCTGTGGGAGCTCAGAGCACTTGGTTCAACCAAACTGGGAGGGATAGAGGGATAGAGGTAGGCTTTGTAATGGAGCTGGTATTGAAACTGGCCTCTCCTGGCAGGTGAGTAGGATCCTCAGGTGGAAGATTAGGGAACAGAAGAAAAAACAGGATGAGAAGAGGGGTGAAGGAACGAGATGATGTGATGTGCCTGGTTCCAGTGAGAGGCAGAGTGTAGCTGGAGAAGGAGGGCTATAGAGGTGGGAGCAAGTGAAGCTGGAAGAGAGGCTGACCTGAACTAGGAAGGGCTTTGACTCTCATGCTAAGGGATCTGGGCCACAACCAGCTGCTCCATCAGATGTCTAGGTGGCCAAGCCTAGCTACCGTAAGTGGCCATAGGAGAAAAGAGAATGAGGGACCCAACAGAGGAAGGGAAAGAAAAGTTACAGCCACCTTGCCATTCCAAGTGAGATGAAGTGCTTAGGAATGTTAGTGACTGAGACATGGGCTGCAGAAGAAGGTTTGAAGAGAGAGATAAATTCAATTTGGTAAAGTCTGGAACATCCATGAGAAGCTCATAGTCCATTGATAACGTGGTTCTGAAATTTGGGAGAGAGCCAGGGCTGGATTATCTGCTTAGGAGGAAGCAGTGGGAGTAGATGACATTTCAATGTAGATTTCTTATGAATAAGGACATTACTTTCCATTACAATAGTGGCCAGAATAATAATTTCATACATTCCATATTCAAATTTCAGTAACTGTATCTAAGAAGTCCTGTTGTAGTTATTTTTTCATTTGGATCCAAGCTAGGATTGTGTATTTCATTGAGTTGTCATGTCTTTTTGGTTTCCTTGAAATGAAACAGTTCTTAAGCCTTTCCTTATCTTGCATGACATTAACACTTTTTGAAGAGTACAGACTGGTTATTGTATAGAATGTCATTCAGTGTGGATTTGATTATGCTTCCTCAAGACTTGATTAAGCTTTCTAAATTTTTTAGAATGGCCCCGGAAGCAATGTGTCTTTCTCACGACATCCTATAAGGAGGCACATGACGTCTTATTCCCTTATCAGGGACAGAATCTTTGATCACTTGATAATGTGGGGTCTGCCATGTTTCTCCACTGTGAAGTAGCTATTTTTCCTTTAAAATGAGTAATTTATGAAAAGATACTTTGAGACTATGTAAATATCCTACTCCTCATTAGACAATCACCTACCATTAGTGTTTAGTATTCACTGAGATGGGCTCAATAAAGGACAGAAATGATATGGACCTAACAGAAGCAGGGGATATTAAGAAGCAGTGGCAAGAATACACAGAAGAACTATGCAAAAAAGATCTTCACAACCCAGATAATCACGTTGATGTGATCACTCACCTAGAGCCAGATATCCTGGAATGTGAAGTCAAGTGGGCCTTAGAAAGCATCACTACGGACAAAGCTAGTGGAGATGATGGAATTCCAGTTGAGCTATTTCAAATCCTAAAAGATGATGCTGTGAAAGTGCTCAATATGCCAGCAAATTTGGAAAACTCAGCAGTGGCCACAGGACTGGAAAAGGTCAGTTTTCATTCCAATCCCAAAGAAAGGCAATGCCAAAGAATGCTCAAACTACCACACCATTGCACTCATCTCACACGCTAGTAAGTTCAGTTTAGTTCAGTCGCTCAGTCGTGTCCGATTCTTTGCGACTCCATGAATCGCAGCACCCCAGGCCTCCCTGTCCATCACCAACTCCCGGAGTTCACTCAGACTCATGTCCATCGAGTCAGTGATGCCATCCAGCCATCTCATCCTCTGTCGTCCCCTTCTCCTCCTGCCCCCAATCCCTCCCAGCATCAGAGTCGTTTCTAATGAGTCAACTCTTCGGATGAGGTGGCCAAAGTACTGGAGTTTCAGCTTTAGCATCCTTCCTTCCAAAGAAATCCCAGGGCTGATCTCCTTCAGAATGGACTGGTTGGATCTCCTTGCAGTCCAAGGGACTCTCAAGAGTCTTCTCCAACACCACAGTTCAAAAGCATCAATTCTTTGGTGCTCTGCCTTCTTCACAGTCCAACTCTCACATCCATACATGACCACAGGGAAAACCAGAGCCTTGACTAGACGGACCTCTGTTGGCAAAGTAATGTCTCTGCTTTTGAATATACTATCTAGGTTGGTCATAACTTTTCTTCCAAGGAGTGTCTTTTAATTTCATGGCTGCAATCACCATCTGCAGTGATTTTGGAGCCCCCCAAAAATAAAGTCTGACACTGTTTCCATTGTTTCCCCATCTACTTCCCATGAAGTGATGGGACCAGATGCCATGATCTTCGTTTTCTGAATGTTGAGCTTTAAGCCAGCTTTTTCACTCTCTTTCACTTTCATCAAGAGGGTTTTTAGTTCCTCTTCACTTTCTGCCATAAGGGTGGTGTCATCTGCATATCTGAGGTTATTGATATTTCTCCCTGCAATCTTGATTCCAGCTTGTGTTTCTTCCAGTCCGGCGTTTCTCAAGATGTACTCTGCATAGAAGTTAAATAAGCAGGGTGACAATATACAGCCTTGATGTACTCCTTTTCCTATTGGGAACCAGTCTATTGTTCCATGTCCAGTTCTAACTGTTACTTCCTGACCTGCATACAGATTTCTCAAGAGGCTGGTCAGGTGGTCTGGTATTCCCATCTCTTTCAGAATTTTCCACAGTTTCTTGTGATCCACACAGTCAAAGGCTTTGGCATAGTCAATAAAGCAGAAATAGATGTTTTTCTGGAACCCCCTTGCTTTTTCCATGATCCAGCAGATGTTGGCAATTTGATCTCTGGTTCCTGTGCCTTTTCTAAAACCAGCTTGAACATCAGGAAGTTCATGGTTCACATATTGCTGAAGCCTGGCTTGGAGTTTTGAGCATTACTTTACTAGCATTTGAGATGAGTGCAATTGTGCAGTAGTTTGAGCATTCTTTGGCATTGCCTTTCTTTGGGATTGGAATGAAAACTGACCTTTTCCAGTCCTGTGGCCACTGCTGAGTTTTCCAAATTTGCTAGCATATTGAGTGCAGCACTTTCACAGCATCATCTTTTAGGATTTGAAATAGCTCAACTGGAATTCCATCACCTCCACTACCTTTGTTCATAGTGATGCTTTCTAAGGCCTACTTGACTTAACATTCCAGGATGTATGGCTCTAGATTAGTGATCATACCATCATGATTATCTAGATCATGAAGATCTTTTTTGTACAGTTCTTCTGTGTATTCTTGCCACCTCTTCTTAATATCTTCTGCTTCTGTTAGGTCCATACCATTTCTGTCCTTTATCAAGCCCATCTTTGCATGAAATGTTCCCTTGGGATCTCTAATTTTCTTGAAGAGATCTCTAGTCTTTCCCATTCTGTTGTTTTCCTCTATTTCTTTGCATTGATTGCTGAAGAAGGCTTTCTTATCTCTTCTTGCTATTCTCTGGAACTCTGCATTCAGATGCTTATATCTTCAAGCCAAGCTTCAGCATATGTGAACCGTGAACTTCCTGATGTTCAAGCTGGTTTTAGAAAAGGCACAGGAACCAGAGATCAAATTGCCAACATCCGCTGGGTCATCGAAAAAGCAAGAGAGTTCCAGAAAAACATCTATTTCTGCTTTATTGACTATGCCAAAGCCTTTGACTGTGTGGATCACAAGAAACTGTGGAAAATTCTGAAAGAGATGGGAATACCAGACCACCTGACCAGCCTCTTGAGAAATCTGTATGCAGGTCAGGAAGCAACAGTTAGAACTGGACATGGAACAACAGACTGGTTCCCAATAGGAAAAGGAGTACATCAAGGCTGTATATTGTCACCCTGCTTATTTAACTTCTATGCAGAATACATCATGAGAAACACTGGGTTGGAGGAAGCATAAGCTGGAATCAAGATTGCTGGGAGAAATATCAATAACTTCAGATATGCAGATGACACCATCTTTATGGCAGAAAGTGAAGAAGAACTAAAGAGCCTCTTGATGATAGTGAAACAGGAGAATGAAAAAGTTGGCTTAAAGCTCAACATTCAGAAAACGAAGATCATGGCATCAGGTCCCATCACTTCATGGCAAATAGATGGGGAAACAGTGGAAACGGTGGCTAACTTTATTTTTTTGAGCCCCCAAATCACTGCAGATGGTGACTGCAGCCATGAAATTAAAAGACACTCCTTGGAAGGAAAGTTATGACCCATCTAGATAGCATAGCAGAGACATTACTTTGCCGACTATGGTCCATCTAGTCAAGGCTATGGTTTTTCCAGTAGTCATGTATGGATGTGAGAGTTGGACTATAAAGAAGGCTGAGCACCGAAGAACTGATGCTTTTGAACTGTGGTGTTGGAGAAGACTCTTGAGAGTCCCTTGGAATGCAAGGAGATCCAAGCTATCCATCCTAAAGGAAATCAGTCCTGGATGTTCACTGGAAGGATTGATGTTGAAGCTGAAACTCCAATATTTTGGCCACTTGATGTGAAGAGCTGACTCATTTTAAAGACCCTGAGGCTGGGAAAGATTGAAGGCAGGAGGAGAAGGGGACGAGAGAGGATGAGATGGTTAGATGGCATCACCGACTCAATGGACATGAGTTTGGGTAAACTCCGGGAGTTGGTGATGGACGGGGAGGCCTGGTGTGCTGCAGTTCATGGGGTCGCAAAGAGTTAGACATGACTGAGTGACTGAACTGAACTGATGATATTTTAAAGATATATTTATTTATTTATATTTGGCTGTGCTGGGTCTTCCTTGCTGCGCCGGTGCTTTCTCTAGTTGCAGCGAGCGGGGGTTAATCTTTGTTGCCGCATGTGGGCTGCTCGTCGCTGTTCTCCTGTTGTGAGCACAGGCTCTAGGGCATGGGCTCAGTAGCTGCCCCTCGCCATGTGGAAGCATGGTGGACCAAGGATGGAATCCATGTCCCCAGCATTGACAGGGGGATTCTTTGCCACTGGACTACCAAAGAAGCCCCTCATTGATGACTTTTGCCTGAATCAGTTATTAGTATGATGGTTATAAAATGTGATTTGTTTTCCTAAAAAAATGTATTCCTTCTGCATTTATTGGTTGGTTTATTGCTATAAAGGAGAGCTCCTATTAACTTATTTATATGAGTGTGGATAAAGAAGGTTTTTAGAAAGAAGGTGGGCAGACATGAATTTTCTTAGAGATGGAATGAAAAGACTCGATAGGTAACGTAGGGAATAATAGGGGGTAATTTAAGCCATCAAGTCTAAAGAAGGAGTGGGATAAAGATGCAGATTGAAGAAGCTGGTCCTAGACAGGTGTGGGAACTCAGCAGTGTGAAACCAGAAGGGAAGAAAAGGTGGGGGGGTTGCTGCATCAGGAGGTTCAGGGACTCATTCCTGATGCCCCTCACTGGGGACATGAGGGATGAGGTGACGTCAGCCACACATGTCCCTGGTTCTGTTAAGAGGAACTGCAGGTGGCTGGCAGGATGAGTGGTAACAACTACTGTTAATCCCAAATGCTGTGGCAAGCACTAAGTACAGGTCTGCAACCCATCATCTGAAATCACTGAGGCCAGAGGTGCTATGGAGTTCAGAACACAGGGAAGCATGGTGCATAGACCATGTGTTATATACCACTCCCAGCAGAATCTGGGGCAGCACGTGGTAATCAGCCCAGTTTCTATTTCTAAAGTGAACATTTCTAAAGAGAAAGGTAACATTTCACACTGACTATAAATGACAGTCTCATGTCAGCTCAGATTAGGTGAGGCCACCAAAAAAAGTCTGCATGGAAGTTATCAAAAGAAGTTTGGGGCTTTCAAAGTATTTTACATTTCTGAACTGTGAATAAAGGAATGGTGGGGGGTGCCTATGTAAACAGTTCTGTGAGAGCAAATCCTCCCAACTCAAGGAGTCAAGGCTGGCTCTGCACCTGAGCAGGGCCTTGAGGAAGGTATAGGCTTTGATTAGCAGAAACTGAGGATTAGAGGTAGGAGAGAGGAAAAGGACATTCCAAACAGAGGGACGGATTTAAGCAAAAGCACGGAGTCAGGGAAGTCCCTGGCCCGCCTGGGTGATTATTGGTAATTTCGAGTCACTAGACCTGAGGCTGGCAGGAGAAGTGGTGGAAAATCCAACAGGAAAGGCGGGTTGGAACCTGAACACACAGCTCCGAAGGGCATCCTCAGGGTCTGAAACCTGATTCTGTCGTCAGCGGGGAGTAACATGTCACATCTCTGCCTTTGTTAAGTGGAACCTGGGCTGACTGCATCCTTGCTTTGTGCCCATGCAGAGGATTAACTCAAGTCAGGGGACACTGAGGCAGGAGGCAATAGCAGCCATGCAAGAGATTTGTTGAAAGCTAGGGTGAGCCCAGCAAGGGGAGGATGGAGATTTGAGAGCCAGGTTAGACTGCATTGGACTTGAGTAATTGAAGAGGAGGGGCAGAGGAAAGGGAGATTCAAAGTTTGGCTGCTGGCTGAACCTCAAGGACAGAAAGCTGGCCAGTATATGTGTGATGAAGACTGAGGACTCAGGTATTCACCTGCCTGGACTTATGTCCCACCTCCAGCTTCCTACCTGCCAGAAGTGCAGCCAAGAGCTCAACCTTTCTCCCGTCTGCAAAATGGAAATAATAGCATCTTCCTGAAAGGATAACAGTGTGGCTTAAATGAATTAATCTATATAAATACTAACCATAGGGTCTGACACATAGGAAACATACCACAGATGTCTGTGAGTCTTGTTGATGGTTTTGATGATGACGTCATTGGGTGAGAAAGAGATCTCAAAAGATGTTTTCATTCTGGAATTGTATATAGATAGACTTGTAGTTATAAGGTCATTTGAGGAAATGACTTTTGACTATTTAATATTCCCAGCTGCTTCAAAAACATTTATGTAGAATAAAACAAAAACCTATTAATATTCGTCAAGACATAGCAGACCCTGTGGTTAGTATTGCTATATGAATCGATTCATTTAAGCCAGGCTATTATCCTATCAGGAAGATGCTATTATTAGAGAACTGTTTCCTGGCCTTAAGATAGCATGCATACTCTATACCCTTGTCTATTATGTGTACTTTTAAAAAATTATTTTAATTGGAGGATAATTACTTTATTGTGATGGTTTTTGCCATACATCAACATGAATTGGCCACAGGTATACATGTGTGCCCCCGGACCATGAACCCCCCTCTCACTTCCCTCCCCACCCTATCCCTTTGGGTTGTCCCAGAGCACCAGCTTTGGGAGCCCTGCTTCATGCATGGAACTTGCCCTGGCCATCTACCAAAGACTACTATTTATTGGGAAGAAATTTTTCTAGAGGGGGTGGTTCAGAAGAAAATGAACTAATAGACCCTCATCAAGGGGAAATTCAAAGAACTAGTCATAGATACTCAAAACGGTATTAGCAGTATGGCCAAATAGAAAGATGACTTGGAATTTCAATGTGGTTGAGAGCTGCCTTCACAAGAAGACCTTTGTGTCTTGGACTCTTTAAAATTCTTTGAGAGAATTGCTTAGCCTTCTGGATAAAAAAAAATACCATCATTGGACTCACCTCTATGGGGCAGCATCCAGATCTCCTGAGTTTAGGTCAATGACCTTGATGTTCAGCCATCTTTGGAGCAGAGATGTGGTTGAGACTTGTGAATGTCCTTCAGAAAACATCACAGGGAAGCAGGGAGAGTTGATACAGATGACTTTCGAGGTGTGTCTGAAGTGGAAACTTAAGCAAACTGTTAAAAAACCTCAAAAGTCACTCCCCACGATCAAGTACTGAAGAAAGAGTTGCAACTGCTGCAACTCTAGGTAGAAAATTCAAGTGCAGATTAAGAGACATGTGGGAGCATGGTCCTGCAGCAGTTAAACTCCATGTATATTAAGTTACACAAACTTATGAACATGTGGAATGAAAAACCAGTGTTATCTATAAAACACTCTCTCTTATGTGCCATCATCTTTAGCAAAATGGAAAGTGTCGTGCATTTGGAAAGCAGTTTCTTCTATGTGAAGAATGGAAGTTTTCTGATATATATAAAAAAACATTATTATATTCTCTCGAGTTAAAAAATGTTTGAGGGGCTTCCCTGGGGGCATTTGCTTCCCTGAAGCAAAATTATTTGGGGGGACTATGAATACAGAGTAGTAATGGCAAGCATATAATACAGTGTTATATTTCCTCATGGACCCCTGCATTTTGGAGGAAATGTGTTCTTCAGTGGCTTTAATATTAGAGAGTCCAATTAACTCAGACTTGTCTCAGTCAGCTCAAATAAGGCAAAACCCAAATGTTTTTTGAAACTTTGTGGTATAGGAATTATTTTCAGGAACCTAAAGCCATCAGAAGAAAAGTTATGTTCAACAAGCACTTGGAACATTTAACTTTGTGTTAAATAACATTCTACACAGACGCATGAATATTAAGCTAGAAAAATCACTGCAAAGTTAAATAGTCTATCTTTTTCTCTATTTTTTGCCACACGGCTTGCCTTGCAGGATCTTAGTTTCCTGAACAGGGATTGAATGCAGGCCATGGCAACGAAAGCCTGGAGTCCTAACCACTGAACCCCAGGGGAATTCCGGTGGTGTATGTTCGAATAAGCTTTGTCTATGTATGTAAAGTTAAGTCAAGACCTGTACCAATTATCCACTTGAAATAGCTGTACTCTCCTTTCTTTCTCTTTTATCTGAAGTATCCATGCAAATTTTCTTTTGGTTTTCAATTTGCTTCTTTACTATATTTTGCCTGTATAGATAGAATCCAAAAGAGATGATTAGAGGTTTACATTATTAAAATTAATATGGAACCACATACATGCAAGCCAACCAGGAAAATCATTTTACCCTTTAAAGCTTCAAGCCTATTTACATAACATCTAATTTGAAAATATTGCAGATAATGGGATTAGTATACTTAATTTAAAAAATAAATCTCTAATCTTAACAAGAAATCTCAGTAATGAAAAGGAAATATAAAAAAAGCTTCAAATAAATGAAGACACTGTTTCTGAGAAAGATGGTGAGTGGCCGTGAGTAATGAAACATAATTCTTCTCAATTTAGATCATTTATTTAAGGCGATTTAAGGTCTGTTTTTCAGGATCTTGAGGAAGTAACGCTAAAGTTTATCTGAAAGAGATAAAAAGGAAGATATTGTCAAGCCAGTGATTGGCAATCCCATATAAAAGCTTGTGTTCAGTTCAGTTCAGTTCAGTCGCTCAGTCGTGTCCGATTCTTTGCGACTCCATGAATCGCAGCACGCCAGGCCTCCCTGTCCATTACCAACTCCTGGAGTTCACTCAGACTCATGTCCATCGAGTCCGTGATGCCATCCAGCCATCTCATCCTCTGTCGTCCCCTTCTCCTCCTGCCCCCAATCCCCCCCAGCATCAGAGTCTTCCAATGAGTCAACTCTTCGCATGAGGTGGCCGAAGTACTGGAGTTTCAGCTTTAGCATCATTCCTTCCAAAGAAATCCCAGGGCTGATCTCCTTCAGAATGGACTGGTTGGCTCTCCTTGCAGTCCAAGGGACTCTCAAGAGTCTTCTCCAACACCACAGTTCAAAAGCATCAATTCTTCGGCGCTCTGCCTTCTTCACAGTCCAACTCTCACATCCATACATGACCACTGGAAAAACATAGCCTTGACTAGACGGACCTTAGTCGGCAAAGTAATGTCTCTGCTTTTGAATATGCTATCTAGGTTGGTCATAACTTTTCTTCCAAGGAGTAAGCATCTTTTAATTTCATGGCTGCAGTCATCATCTGCAGTGATTTTGGAGCCCCAAAATAAAGTCTGACACTGTTTCCCCATCTATTTGCCATGAAGTGATGGGACCAGATGCCATGATCTTCGTTTTCTGAATGTTGAGCTTTAAGCCAACTTTTTCACTCTCCTCTTTCACTTTCATCAAGAGGGTTTTTAGTTCCTCTTCACTTTCTGCCATAAGGATGGTGTCATCTGCATATCTGAAGTTATTGATATTTCTCCCTGCAATCTTGATTCCAGCTTGTGTTTCTTCCAGTCCAACGTTTCTCAAGATGTACTCTGCATAGAAGTTAAATAAGCAGGGTGACAATATACAGCCTTGATGTACTCCTTTTCCTATTGGGAACCAGTCTGTTGTTCCATGTCCAGTTCTAACTGTTGCTTCCTGACCTGCATACAGATTTCTCAAGAGGCAGGTCAGGTGGTCTGGTATTCCCATCTCTTTCAGAATTTTCCACAGTTTCTTGTGATCCACACAGTCAAAGGCTTTGGCATAGTCAATAAAGCAGAAATAGATGTTTTTCTGGAACCCCCTTGCTTCTTTGATGACCCAGCGGATGTTGGCAATTTGATCTCTGGTTCCTGTGCCTTTCCTAAAACCAGCTTGAACATCAGGGAGTTCACGGTTGACGTATTGCTGAAGCCTGGCTTGGAGAATTTTGAGCATTACTTTACTAGCATGTGAGGTGCATGCAATTGTGCGGTCATTTGAGCTTTCTTTGGCATTGCCTTTCTTTGGGATTGGAATGAAAACTGACCTTTTCCAGTCCTGTGGCCACTGCTGAGTTTTCCAAATTTGCTAGCATATTGAGTGCAGTACTTTCACAGCATCATCTTTCTGGATTTGAAATAGCTCAACTGGAATTCCATCACCTCCACTACCTTTGTTCATAGTGATGCTTTCTAAGGCCCACTTGACTTCACATTCCAGGATGTCTGGCTCTAGATTAGTGATCACACCATCGTGATTATCTGGATCATGAAGATCTTTTTTGTACAGTTCTTCAGTGTATTCTTGCCACCTCTTCTTAATATCTTCTGCTTCTGTTAGGTCCATACCATTTCTGTCCTTTATCAAGCCCATCTTTGCATGAAATGTTCCCTTGGGATCTCTAATTTTCTTGAAGAGATCTCTAGTCTTTCCCATTCTGTTGTTTTCCTCTATTTCTTTGCATTGATTGCTGAAGAAGGCTTTCTTATCTCTTCTTGCTATTCTTTGGAACTCTGCATTCACATGCTTATATCTTTCCTTTTCTCCTTTGCTTTTCGCTTCTCTTCTTTTCACAGCTCTTTGTAAGGCCTCCCCAGACAGCCATTTTGCTTTTTTGCATTTCTTTTTTGCATGGTCTTGATCCCTGTCTCCTGTACAATGTCACGAACCTCATTCCATAGTTCATCAGGCACTCTATCAGATCTAGGCCCTTGAATCTATTTCTCACTTCCACTGTATAATCATAAGGGATTTGATTTAGGTCACACCCGAATGGTCTAGTGGTTTTCCCCACTTTCTTCAATTTAAGTCTGAATTTGGTAATAAGGAGTTCATGATCTGAGCCACAGTCAGCTCCTGGTCTTGCTTTTGTTGGCTGTATAGAGCTTCTCCATCTTTGGCTGCAAAGAATATAATCAATCTGATTTTGGTGTTGACTATCTGGTGATGTCCATGTGTAGAGTCTTCTCTTGTGATGTTGGAAGAGGGTGTTTGCTATGACCAGTGCATTTTCTTGGCAAAACGCTATTAGTCTTTGCCCTGCTTCATTCCGCATTCCAAGGCCAAATTTGCCTGTTACTCCAGGTGTTTCTTGACTTCCTACTTTTGCATTCCAGTCCCCTCTAATGAAAAGGACATCTTTTTTGGGTGTTAGTTCTAAAAGGTCTTGTAGGTCTTCATAGAACCGTTCAACTTCAGCTTCTTCAGCATTACTGGTTGGGGCATAGACTTGGATTACTGTGATATTGAATGGTTTGCCTTGGAGACGAACAGAGATCATCCTGTCGTTTTTGAGATTGCATCCAAGTACTGCATTTCAGACTCTTTTCTTGACCATGATGGCTACTCCATTTCTTCTGAGGGATTCCTGCCCACAGTAGTAGATACAATGGTCATCTGAGTTAAATTCACCCATTCCAGTCGATTTTAGTTCACTGATTCCTAGAATGTCGACGTTCACTCTTGCCATCTCTTGTTTGACCACTTCCAATTTGCCTTGATTCATGGACGTGACATTCCAGGTTCCTATGCAATATTGCTGTTCACAGCATCGGACCTTGCTTCTATCACCAGCCACATCCACAGCTGGGTATTGTTTTTGCTTTGGGTCCATCCCTTCATTCTTTCTGGAGTTATTTCTCCACTGATCTCCAGTAGCATATTGGGGACCTACTGACCTGGGGAGTTCCTCTCTCAGTATCCTATCATTTTGCCTTTTCATACTGTTCATGGGGTTCTCAAGGCAAGAATACTGAATGGTTTGCCATTCCCTTCTCCAGTGGACCACAAAAGCGTGTGTTAAAGCTATGCTATTTGAAACAGATTGGTTAAGGCATTCAAATAGATGAGTGTAGCAGAACAGCTAGCTACATGATTGTAATTGTACTTGAAAACAACATTTGATAAGAGAAGCATCATGGATCAATAGGTATAAGAAGAATAATTCAATATGTGGTTTGAAAAGGTTGACAAGCTATTTTCAGAAATAGCAAAGGAAAATATAGATTCTCCTTCTCTACCAAAACTTTATGTATAAATTTCAGATAAATTTAGAATTAAATATTTAAGAAAATTAAGTAATAGTATTTGAAAAAAATCGATAAATATGTAACTGATCTCTAGAAGAAAAGACCATTTGCTAAACATAATGAAAAATCACAAGGGAAAATATCAGTATTTTTGAGTTTATAAATTTTAATCTCTATGCTTAAGAAATGATAAAATACTAAAAGTAAGCAAAATGTATGAAAAAATATGACTTTCTAATATGACTTTAAATTATAAAAAGTTCATACAGTAGAATCTTGATAAACCCATGGCTAAAGAACAAGAATAGATAATATTAAAAAATAAAAGTAAAAAATAAATTTTTGAGAAAATTCAGACTCATCTGTAATGAAATGTCAATCAAAACAGCTATGAGATACCATTTTGCTGATGGAATTATAAAAGATTGAAAATCAATGATGTTATTGAGGCTGTGTTAAGATTGGGGCTTCCCTGGTGGCTCAGAGGGTAAAGCATCTGCCTGCCATGTGAAAGACCCAGGTTCGATCCCTGGGTCAGGAGGTTCCCCTGGAGAAGGAAATGGCAACCCACTCCAGTACTCTTATCTGGAAAATTCCATGGACGGAAGAACCTGATAAGCTACAGTCCATGGGATTGTAAGAGTCTCAGAAGACTGAGCAGTTTCACTTAAGATTGGGGCTTTTATAATGGCTGGTGGGAGTGTGAACTGGTACAAATAATCTGGAAAAGGATTTGGCAATGTGAACCCAGAGTAGGATTACTGACAAATTATCCAAAATTCAGTCAGAAATACAGGGTTGTTCACTGCAGTATTATCATTATTGTTGTCATAGCAGCAAGTGTCATGATTTGGTTTATTAGAAATACAGCACATTATGTTTGCAAATATGCCAAATATGAAAAAACTGAAATTTTCATGGACAATGAAATTTCAATAGAATTATATGTATGAGTTTAATAGAAGCAACTGGGAAAGGTTTTTTTTTTTCAATTGAGATATAATTGACATAGAATGTTGTTTAAATTTAAGGAGCAGGATGCATTGATTTCATCCATTTATATATTGTAACATGATTGCCATTGTAGCTTCAACTAAACATCTCCATCACATTACATAATTATCATTTTTTGTGGGGAGAGAACATTTAAGATCTAGCTTCTTAGCAGCTCTGAAGAATGCCGAGTCATTGGAAAGGACCCTGATGCTAGGAAAGACTGAAGGCAGGAGGAAAAGGGGATGACAGAGGATGAGATGGTTGGATGGCATCACCGACTTGATGGACATGAGTTTGAGTAAACTCTGGGAGTTGGTGATGGACAGGGAGGCCTGGTGTGCTGCAGTCCGTGGGTCGCAAAGAGCTGGACATGAATGAGCAACTGAAATTAACTGAACTGAACTGATAATTATAATACTGTGTCCCAGAAGTTATTCCTCTTATATTTGGAAGTTTGTATCTTTGAACCACATCTCCTCAATTCCCCCACACCACCTTCAGTTCCTGGTATCACCATTCTACTCTGTTTCTATAAGTTTGGCTTTTTTAGGTTCCAAAAATTTAGATCTTTATAAGATCTCCACATATAAGGGAGATCATACAATATTTGTCTTTCTCAGCCTGACTTAACTCACTTAACATAATGCCCTCAACATGCATCCATGTTTTTGCAAATGGCAGCCTGTTCTTCTTTTTCATGAATGAATAATATTCCATTCTGTACATATGTATCGGAACTTCCCAGGTGGCACTGGTGGTAAAGAACCTGCCTGCCAATGCAGGAGACATAAGAGGTGCAGGCTTGGTGCCTGGGTTGGGAAGATCCCCTTGAGGAGGGCATGGCAACCCACTCCAGTGTTCTTGCCTGGAGAATTCCATGGACAAGGAAACCTCGTGGGCTACAGTCTACAGGGTCACAAAGGGTCGGACACCACTGAAGCGACCTAGCACGCACACACACATACGTGTATCCCGTCTTCTTTATTCATCTGTTTTATTCATCTTCTTTATTCGTCTGTTGACAGACACTTCAGTCGTTTCCATATCTTGGCTGTTGTGAATAAAGTGGCAATAAACATGGGAGTGCAGATATCTTTTCTATATCCTGTTATCATTTCCCTTGGATATATACCCAGAGTGAGACTTTGGATCATATGGTAGTTCTATTTTTAATTTTTTGAAGAACCTTTGTACTGTTTTCCACGGTGGCTGGACTAGGGAAGTTTTGTGATGGACTGAAGACATTAAGGACCAGAATAGGGGCATCTGATGCAGCCTGGTTGGAAGCAGAGGCTGGAGAAAAAACAATTTCTCTCCATGACCTACAAGTAGGGACGATTTCATCATCAGTGACTCATGTATCACACCCCTCCACCAGATTTTAAGGTGCTTGAGGGCAGGGAGTGATCCTAATGCTTTTGAAGCAGCCAGAGGCCAGCTCTGTGCTGGACATAGAAGAGGACCTTCAGACATGTGCTTTCTGGAGGAGATATTCTCCAGCTGGCTTCTGCCCACGTACTTTCTGGGCTGTATTTAATTTCTACTTAGTCTGTTGCTGATGCAGGTTTTGTTTGTTCGTTTTAAACTAGGGTCTGATTTCTGAGGTGGGAGAGGTTCTTATAAAACAAATACATCTCTCAGCTAAGCTGTTTACAGTACCTGACACTGGCAACAACACAACAACAAGAAGTAAGCTACTTTATAATTTTAGAAGGTTATGTTTGACTCAGAGTCTTGTCATCTCTGAGCCCACAGATATTCTGTCACTGGCGCTCCTTGCAGCCATGATAACGGTTAGGGCCCATGGGTGTCAGGTGTTTCTGTATTGACCCTCTAAGAGTGAGCAGTCCTGGAGGCCCCTTTTTCCCCTCTTTTAAATTATGTATTTATTTAGTTTTGGCTGTGCTTGTCTTCATGCTCAGGCTTCTTCTAGTTGCAGTGAGCGGGGGCCACTGCACTCTCCCTTTTGGTGCATGGGCCTCTCCTTGCGGTGGCTTCCCTTGTTGCATGGGTTTTAGAGTGCAGGCCCAGCAGCTATGGCTAACGGGCTTAGTGGCTCTGAGGCATGTGGGATCTTCTCAGACCAGGGATAGAACCCGTGTCTCCTGCATTGATAGGTAGATTCTTATCCACTGTGTTGCCAGGGAAATCCTCCGGAAGTCTTATTAATCTCTTCAAACAACCAACCTCTCTATTTAGAATGCTGAAAGGGATTGCAAGGTGGAAAGGTCCTTATTGTTGAGTAGATAGTGCAATTGCACACCTTGAGATCATTATGCTGAGGAGTAAATTAGGTGAAACCGTGAAAGACAGTGTACTGCCTGAACTCGCCCGTGTGCTCAGTTACTCAGTGGCGTCCGACTCTTTGCAACCCCATGAAGTGTAGCCCTCCAGGCTCCTCAGTCCATGGGACTCTTCCTGGCAAGAATACTGCAGTGAGTTGCCATGCCCTTCTTCAGGGCATCTTCCCAACCCAGGAATCAAACACGTGTCTGCTGCATTGCAGGCGGATTTTTTACCAATGAACCATCAGGAAAGCCTTTATTCTGAGACTCTTGGATGTTTTCCTTGGGAATAGGATGGAGGGACTTCTACATGCTACCCCCCAAGTCAAGAGAAGAAACAAATGTGCTGTTTTTAGTGCTGAAATTAGTGTTAATACAAACATTTATTCCTTTGTTTACACTTATGATATGGCCACTGGGAGAAGTGTTGCCAGGAATGACAATAAAGTAGTTTAATATGCAGGAAACTGTTTCTAAGATAGATACTAGCTGGTGCTTACTGAGGAAAATAATTACTCTTAAGATTGCACCCTGCTTCCTTTCTATATCTTTCTTGGTTTTACAAAAATGTTTATCCTAATGGTATATTTCCCTAGAGTCTTTATTGTATTCACATTTTACAAGGCTGTCAATTTTTAATTAATATCTAGCATAAATATTTCCATGTTATTAATTTTGATGGCCATAATTGTGATGCTGAAAAATATTTTGTCGGGTAATTTAGTGTAATTTATTAAATATAACCTAATGTAAGGATTTTGGAGAAGGCAATGGCACCCCACTCCAGTACTCTTGCCTGGAAAATCCCATGGATGAAGGAGCCTAGTAAGCTGCAGTCCATGGGGTCGCTAAGAGTCAGACACGATTGAGGGATGTCACTTTCACTTTTTACTTTCATGCATTGGAGAAGGAAATGACAACCCACTCCAGTGTTCTTGCCTGGAGAATCCCAGGGACAAGGGAGCCTGGTGGGCTGCTGTCTCTGGGGTCACACAGAGTCAGACACGACTGAAGTGACTTAGCAGCAGCAGCAGCAATGTAAGGATTTAGACTTGCTTCCAAGTTTAATATTATAAAAACACCACTTTTGCTGTGATAAAAATGTATTTTTTGTGACATGTCTTTTTATTATTTTAAATTACTTAAGATTCCCAGAAGTGAAGTTTTGGGGCACAATGTTTGAAGTCTTTATGTTTTTTTGTTTTTTACTGAAGTATAGTGATTTACAATATTATATTAGTTTCAGGTATATGACAGTGGTTTAATAGCTTTATAAACTGAAGTCTTTTTGGTCTTTGATAAAATTGCCAAATTTCTTTCCAAAGTAGTTGAATCAGTATGTAAGTCTACCATCTACAACCTTCTTTTGTTGGTCTCATGAAAGTCTCCTTTTATTTACTGAGAAAAGAGTGAAAGCAACTTGTTTGATGATATGCATGATACGTCCCCCAGAGAAGCCCCCGAATCAAAGTGGAATTTGTACATATCTGTAGAGAGAAGAAAAGGTGGAGAAGTTTGGTACAGGACCATCACAACAGTGTCCACGTGCGTGCATGGTGGGCAGTGTGGAGAGTTGGGGCTTAATGTACCTAACAAGAGGGTACTCTTCTGCCTGAAAAACAGGCTCAGCTGACCAGATGGTGAGTGAGATGAAGTCACTTTCCTGCCATTTGTGCACAAGATTTCTAGGTATTTGTCATGACTCTGTCCTTAGCTAGTGAAGTCAATGGCGATGCCTCCCTGCAAATGGCAGGAGGCAAAACCCCATTTCCGCCCTAATTTGTCATCATTTCCCCAGGACCTATTCATTTAGACTTTTGTTTTTAATACACGTATTCTCCTTTGGCAATGCTATAATGCCTTTCTTCCCCCGTTGGTCTCTCTCTGCCCTAATCACGATGAACACAAATGTAATGGGCGCAGTATTCCTTCATTTGAGTCTCGCTTTTATTCTTGTAATTCTCAACTGCTGCTCTTCCTGAAGGAGGACTGTGTTACAAAAGAATGGAATTTTCCCGACAATGTTTAGTACATAATAGTTTTAAGAGGCTTCATGTTTGCAAGAGACAAATTAAGCAGCCTCCTGTAATATGTAGACAACATCTGTTACACAAAGTCACCGTTAATGATAACACGAGGATCTCCTTTGTAGCTGATTTTCACCCAGCTGCACCGACCTATAAAAGGAGCCAGCAAAGAGGGCTACATATTCATCTTTCAGCTCAGAATGACTTTGGAAAACGGCACATAAACCCAAAGCAAATCTTTGTTAACCTCTGAAGTCGGAGCTCCCATAAATCACTGCTGAGGACAGCTTCTAACCTCCTCACAGCCAACTCATCATGTCTATTTGGTGTTTTATAATTTGCTTCAAATTTCAAATTGATAATCCAGAAGAAAACCATACAAGAAATGGAGCCGTATGGGACCCTCCCATAAGGGGATCAATATGTCCCTTGGTCTGTCAGTTACAAGTTGATACCCTAAACCTTTATTCAGACAACATTCCCACTGGTACCAGCAAGAATCATTCAATAAAAACCCTGTAGAATCCTTGAGAGGGCTCGTCAGCTACAGCTAATAGTTTGATTTAAGGAATTGTCCTTATTTTCTTTGATATTAAACTTTGAAATTCTTAAAGGAAAACCATCCAGAAGACTAGTAGGGAGGGTTCCACTTTCTTCATAAGAACGGGTTCTATTAACTCTCTCTCTTACAATTTGGTTGTGGAATGTATTCTGGCATGTTTTCTCTTGGTTTCTCTGTGGATGTATAACTTACACGGTAATAGATCTGACCCCCAGATGGAGAGAGAAACAACGAATGACTAGACTTATAAATAAGGCAAGAGTGATTGAGAGATGGCACTTTAAATGAAGCATTTAGAGACAGACTCTGTTCAGCATCTTAAATGAAGCAGGGGAGCGCTTCATTTAGTGTGGATCTGCAGGAAACACATGATCCAGGCAAAGGGAACATCAACTGCACAGGCCTCAGACTTGGCAGGTGCAGGAGACAGGATGGAAGGTTGTGTGGCTGGATGTAGGGAGGACAGGAGATGAAGGTGAGGCTGTGAGGTGGGCAAGTATCAGCTCTCGGAGGCCCTGAGGCCCACAGGAATGGGTGGGATTTCACATCCTGTGAAGGAATGCCTCTGGAGGCTTTAAAGCAAATCCAAACAAGTGCACCTATTTTACACCAGCTGAGTGATCTCTCTGAAGCATAAATAATGTAACTCAGTTTGCCAACCTGTCACAAGAGACAGTTTCCTTAACAAACGACTTAAAATACAATTTTGAATCAGTTCAGTTCAGTCCCTCAGTCCTGTCTGACTCTTTGTGACCCCATGGACTGCAGCACACCAGGCCTCCCTGTCCATCACCAACACCCGGGGTTTACTCAAACTCATGTCCATCGAGTCGGTGATGCCGTCCAACTATCTCATCCTCTGTTGTCCCTTTCTCCTCCTGCTTTCAATCTTTCCCAGCATCAGGGTCTTTTCCAATGAGTCGGTTCTTTGTATCAGGTGGCCAAAGTATTGGAGTTTCAACTTCAGCATCAGTCCTTCCAATGAATATTCAGGACTGATTTCCTTTAGGATTGACTGGTTTGATCTGGTTAAAAATGCAATTTTAACCGAGGCTTATGGATGTCCAGGAGCTTACAGATGGTTTTCAGATAGTCCCCAGAAGGCTTACAAAATGTTACATGTTGTTACACATGTGTAAGAAGAATCCAGACCCAAGGAAAGCTAAGAACCACTGGTTTAGATGACTCTAAATTAATGAAGTTCCAGCTGTACATTATATGACCTTCTAGGTCCTAAATATAGCTGCCAGTCTTCTATCAGTAATTTTTTTAAAAATGCAGGACTTCAATTTTCATTTCCTTTCTTTGTCATTAATCAGGTGTGTCTTTTCCAGTCTCTTTGTCCTCTCTGGTACATTATATTCCTTTCTTTATCCCCTTTTGTTTCCGTGCTCTTCACCATGTAACTCTGCAGGGCAGGACGTACTTCCGTGTATCTTGGCTCTGGGCAGATGACTTGATTTGGCCAATGGGATGTCAGGAGACGTGATACAAGCAAACTCGTGGATAGCACTCGTGAGCTCTTGCTCTTTTGCATCCGCTATCATCAGGAGAAGGAACTGCCTAGGCTAACTTGCCAGTCCTTGGGGGGAGAATGAGAGTCCTGTGGGCAGCTGAGTCATCTAGCCATACCCAGGCTAGATTGGTTGATGCAGATTTGTGAGCTAAATGAGTGCTTATTTATGCCACTGAGACTTCCCTGAGAACATTTATTACACAGTAAGAGTTAACTGATACTGCTACCATACTTGCAGTCTCCTTTTAGAAACACCAGATTGGACATCCTGAAAGTCATGTTCATTTGTACCCATTTGGGGTCCCAATTCAAAACCCATTTTCAAATTTCATAACCGTGTTAATCAACCCTGGTTGTTTGCGCTTCCTACTTGGCACCCTCTTTGGCTTTGCCTTCAAAAACTGGCACAGCTGCTCTCAGAGGCCGAGTACTAGAGGGTTCCACTGGTGGCAGAAGGGTGAAGTTTGCAGCCCTAATCTCATAATACTGTGACACAGCCTGGCGGCGGCATATACCACAGCTTCCTAGCCGGTACAGGATGCTAATGAAGGCTACAAATCCCCCTTCAGAGAGGGGTGTAAGCTGCAGAACCTTGCTAAATGCCTGTCATTAATGTAAACTGCAGCACACCAGCTGAACCTTGGGATACGCTTAATTGCCCAGGGTGGCTTAATCTTCAGCTCTGCCAGTTGCAGAAGGATTACTTGTCTTTGGTGAACTCAGTTGAGAGTTGAAAGTAAATTTGCTTAAATAGTAGAGTTTAGAAGAGGAATAACATAAATAGGAAGAATCATAAATAACTGCTACTGGAAAGTAAACTACAGCTAACTCTAACCAAGGGCTGCCTCCCAGAGAAAAGCATCAGAAACTCTTGATTTAGGCTTTTGTTCAACTACCATATGAGTCACAAGGAGAAAATGGGTTCTAGTTAAAGTCATGTGTGGGTGGGTGCTAAGCCACTTCAGTCTTGTCTGACTCTGTGTAACTCTATGGACTGCAGTCCGACAGGTTCTTCTGTCCATGGGATTCTCCAGGCAAGAATACTGCAGTGGGTTGTCATGCCCTCCTCCAGGGGGTCTTCCCAACCCAGGGATTGAACCTCTGTCTCTTACATCTCCTGCATTGGCAGGCGGGTTCTTTACCAAGAGTGCCACTTTACCACGAGTGCCACCAGCTAAAGCCATAGTCATGACCAAAGCAATATTACCTTAATCTCAAAGCTACATTTCCCTGCATGAGCCTTTGACAGTAGAGGGATATAAGGGTTTTGCTGATACTGAGCTTCACTGTTATCACTACTGTTATGAAGACAATTCCCTAGCTTCAACTCTACAGACTCAGTTTAAGAGCAAAACAATTATAAGCATCTTTTCCAAACAGAGTGGTCATAAGGAGTTTTTTAAAATATATATATATAACTAATTCTATTAGTATTAATAAATATGTATTGAGGATAAAATTGTTGTAAACTTTTCATATCTGTTGACTTCTGCAGATGGCTGCTGTTTACCTACCACTGACCTCTTCTTTCTTTCTTTCTTTATAATAGAAGTTCAGTTTTACTTAGGACAAATTTGTGATCCACTGAAAGGTGATGTTTTTCAACTTTCCAGATGGGCATGGCCATATGACTTGGTTTGGGCCAATGAGTTGAAAGTAAAAGTGTTGTGTGAGGTCTCTTCAAGAGCAGAGGCATGTCTTTCTCTGTTCCTTACTTTGTCAGTGGGCCTAGAACATGGATGTGATGGATGGCCTTCCAGCAGCCATCTTGGATCATGAGGTCTAGGGTCATTATAGGGACAGAAGGACAGAGAACTGCAGAGAGCCTGGGCTCCCAAGGACTGTACAGAGCAGCCCTGCCGTCATGTACTGTCTGCCTCCAGATTTATTTCATGAGGGAGAAAAAGAAATCTGTATCCGATATAAGCTACGGTCATTTGGAATTTTCTGTCCTTCCCAGACAAACCTACTCTTGGTTGTTATGTTTCCATATTGCTCTGAGCCTCTGAAGCAGCAGCAACAAATACTCTCCAGGCACCTCTTTTGGGCTCAGGCATCACTGGAGAGCACTGTCATCTCAGAGCCAACACGTACACTCAGAGACTGCGAGGATGAATTTCAGACAGTGGGATAGGAGTATGAATGAAAATTCCTTTTCTTTTTCCTTTTTGGCCACTTGGCAAATGGCATCGCTGTGTTTGCCCTGGCCATTACCAGTGGAGGGGTTTGTGAGGCCAGTGCTTTCCTAGTGAGGCTTCCCCGATGGCTCAGTGGGTAAAGAATCTGCAAGCAAAGCAAGAGGCACAGTAGACTCAGGTTCGATCCCTGGGTTTGGAAGAGTCCCTAGAGGAGGGAAATGGCAACAGACTCCAGTATTCTTGCCTGAAGAATCCCAAGGGCACAAGAGCCTGGCGAGTTACAGTCCAAAGGGTTGCAAAGACTTGGACGTGACTGAATGACTAAGCGTGCAAAAAAAAAAAAAAAAAAAGCACAGGCTTTCATGGTAGCTTTATCAGTCTTCAAAGTAGTCCCTGTTTCAAGAACTCACTCTGTACTCAGGATGTGGACGGCCGCTCCAGAGGCTGAGCAAGGACTCATTTCTGGGTCTTGCTCTTTCATTTTTCCTTTGATCCTTTCTCCCTCTGTCTCTCCTTCTGACTCCTTTGCCCCTACACTGTCCCTGCCCTGCTTTCTCCATCTCTCTTGCTTTCTCCATTCCTTCTTTCCTTTCTGGAGCAGAAGTGTTTATTTGTGTGAAATGTAATCTTATTGGAAAAATTGGGGACTTTATTTTCTTAACAGAAAATATCACCTAGCTCATAAACATTGCCCCTCATAAATCAACGGGGGTCATTTACCAAAAGGAATATTTAGTGAACATTCTCCACTCATCTCCCCTTTCCCAGTCCCCACATTTTCCTCCCCACTGTCCAGGATGGTTATCTGTGTCTTGTGTGGACCTGATATATTTGTTCAGTCTCTCAGTGGTGCCCAACTCTTTGTGACCCCATGGACTGCAGCATGCCAGGCTTCCCTGTCCCCCACCATCTGCTGGCGTTTGCTCAAACTCATGTCTATGGCATTAGTGATGACCTGATATATAAATTCAAACAAATATTATATCTTCCTTCTGTGGTGTCCTTCAACTTGGATTTTTACACTTCATTGTGTGTCCTACAGATTTTCCATGTTAATTCACAGGGAGCCTCTTCATTCTTATTTTTTTTAAGCCATGTAATAGTCCATTTTAAGGAGCTGTCCAGGGTCCTGCTGGTGAGCACTGAGATTGTCCTTACCAGCACTGCTGCTGAGAGCAGCCTTACACAGGTGTTGCATTTAGAAGGGAGGTGGTAGTATCATCTGCTGGGTGAATGTCTGGAGCTGAGTGGAACTGATGGACCACAACCATGTGTAACTATGCAGATGAAGTTCACAATTACAATCTTTTTTTTTTTTAATCAAACCTGTGCCCCCCACAGTGAAAGCATGGAGTCCTAACCACTGGACCATCAGGGAATCCCCCACAGTTATAATCTTGAGTGGAAGAAGCCAGACACAGGAAAATACATACCATAGAATTCTATTTATATAAAGTACAAAACTGGGCAAGACTAATCTTTGCTGTTAGAGGACAAGATAGTGGGCACCCTTGGGTGGGTAGTGACTGAGAGGGCCCAGGGAGCTTGCAGGGATGCTGGAAATGTTCCCTTTGTTAATTGGATACTGGTTTCATTGATGTGTTCACCTCATAGAAATTCATCAAGTCATACACTTACAATGTGTCTTTTTTATTGTTGAGGAAACCCTGGCTTATATGTTTTACAGGTATAGCATTATATTTGTGCTTCTATAGATGCGGTTTCAATCCCTGGGTCAGGAAGATCCCCTGGAGAAGGGAATGGCAACCCACTCCAGTATTCTTGCCTGGGAAATCCCATTGACAGAGGAGCCTGGTGGGCTACAGTCCATGGGGTCACAAAAGAGTCCAACATGACTTAGTGACTAAACAGCAACAACAATACATTCTAAGGTACTCTCCATCAAAATTTTAGTTTCTGTCCATCACCATGCAATTGGCTCCTTTATTCATTCCACCCTCCTCCACATCTACCCAACCCCCCCCCCCCAACCCTGGGAGCCACTGCTCTATACTCTGTACCTACATATTTGTTTCTGTTTGGCTTGGTTTGTTTTGTTCCATTGCATTCATTTGTTTTAAAACATTTGTTTATTTGGCTATGCCAAGTCTTAGTTGTGGTATGTGGGATTTAGTTCCCTTACCAGGGATTGAACCTAGGTCCCCTGCATTCAGAGCATGGAGTCTTAGCCACTGGACCACCAGGGAAGTCCCTGTTTGTTTTTTATAGTCCACATAGAGTGAAATCTGGGCTGATAAGGTGGAAAGAAGCCTGTGAAGAGAGGTAGGAACTCAGGGGCTGGAGCGCCAGCCCAGGGCAGGGTCTTGAGAGAACTGGAGTCCTCTCAGTGGTGGGTGTTCTGTCCATGATATGAATTATTTCAATGATACTGCTTTCCTCCTGACACTCAGAGCTGCTACTCTGGGGAAAATACAGCATTTTAGAGGACGAGTGGAAATCTAGTTGATGTTTGTTGGGCCCTGTGAAGGAGGTGGCAGGCAGCTTCTCCCCCACCTGCTTTCCTCCTCTATCTGCCTCTCCTTGGTCATTCCCCTCCTGCTTCGTCCTCTAGGACACTGAGTCCTGGACTTCAATGCCTTGCAAACTCCAGTGGTTCCTTCTTCAGCAGGGGTTTGTGGGGTTTTCCCTGCCTGGGCTTTCCTCATCCAGAGGGTGAGGGCCCCTCAGGTGGTGGTCCTGGGGCTGGGAGCCTGCCTTGGACACGGGCTCTCCCGTTCTGACTCCCTGACAGCAATGCTGCAGCTGCTATCCAGAATTCACCTGCAGGAAACCCCACTTAGCCACAACCAGGGCCGATTAAATTCCTCCCAGAGACTCCAGACTCATGTAAAGAATGCATGTTACTTCTGGTAGCATCACTTTAACCCACCCTTATCCACAACTATCCTCCAGAATAATTGCATTAAAAGAACTTTTGTATAATCGGCTCCAGTTTCATCCACCTCATTGGAACTGGAGCCGATTATACAGAGTGAAGTAAGCCAGAAAGAAAAACACCAATACAGTATACTAACACATATATATGGAATTTAGAAAGATGGTAATGATAACCCTATATGCGAGACAGCAAAAGAGACACAGATGTAAAGAACAGACTTTTGGACTCTGTGGGAGAAGGAGAGGGTGGGATGATTTGGGAGAATGGCACTGAAACATGTATACTATCATGTAAGAAATGAATCGCTAGTCTAGATTCGATACAGGATACAGGGTGCTTGGGGCTGGTGCACTGGGATGACCCAGAGAGATGATATGGGGAGGGTGGTGGGAGAGGGGTTCAGGGTTGGGAACTCATGTACACCTGTGGTGGATTCATGTTAATGTATGGCAAAACCAATACAGTATTGTAAAGTAAAAAAATAAAATTTAAATTAAAAAAAAAAAAGAACTTTTGCCTGCTTTGAGGTTTGCTTTCATTAGAATGGCCCTTGTGTTCGGTTAGATTGGTTTTGTCTGGAGCCAATCAGGACACTGAGCTGCTGATGACAAATGGATCCTTTCTGGTCCCCACGCACCCTCCTCCATGGAAGGTGGCGGGGTTTTCGGGGGTGGAGGGGAGGGGACTGGAGTTGTGTTTCAGGTGAGCCGGCACGAAGGTATGAAATGTACGTTTGCTTCGTGCCTTCAGTGTGGCCCAGAGGAGCCGTCCACCAAGAGGCGTGAGAAGTGAAAGTGCTCAGTCGTGTCCGACTCTTTGTGACCGCATGACCAGTCTCCTCTGTCCGTGGAATTCTTCAGGTAAGAATACTGGAGTGGGTTGCCATGTCCTTCTCCAGGAGGGATCTTCCTGACCCAGGGATTCAACCCAGGTCTCCCTTTTGGCAGGCAGATTCTTTACCATCTGAGCCACCAGCGAAGCCCACCAAGAGGCACGCGTGATGCTTATGCGATACAGTCGTAATAACTTAGGTTGGACTTTTGATTGATAGTCGGTGCTGGTGGTGGTTTTTCTGAGCATCCCTCTCTGATACTTCACATTGTAAAAGATAATATTTGCCTTTTATTTGATACGACCTGATGAGCCACTTCTTTTGTGGCTAGTAGAGCAGGAAGACTAAGATACCAGCTCTTAGGTTTGAAACTGACACCTGCCCTTTACTATGCAATTTCAGGTGAGTAGTTTAAACATTCCCACGATACGGTTTTCCCATCTGTAAAGTGGGTATACTAAGTGGTACCAACCACACAGGGATGTGTGTGTGTGTGCATGCTATGTTGCTTCAGTCGTGTCCGACTCTTTGAGACCCTATGGCCTGTAGCCCGCCAGGCTCCTATGTCCATGGGATTCTCTAGGCAAGAATACTGGAGTGGGTTGCCATGCCCTCCTCCCAGGGGTCTTTCTGACCCAGGGATTGAACCTGCATCTCTTACGTCTTCTGCATTAGCAGGTGGGTTCTTTACCACTAGCACCACCTGGGAAGCCCACATAGGGATGTAGTGAGGAGTAAATGAATTAATACCTATTAACCACTTGGAGGGCTTCCCTGGTGGCTCAGAGGTTAAAGCATCTGCCTGCAATATGGGAGACCTGGGTCTGAACATAGGAAATACTTAACAAATGTGCAGTACAATTATTTTTTTTCAAAGAATGATGAACTGTTGTCATCTAAAATTGACTTGTGACCTCACCACCCTTCTTCACAAACACAGTAAAAGACACAGCCTCCTGCACAATGTAGAAGCTTAACCAGCACCCATATCACTTCTCTTCTTCAATGTCCAGAACTCACCTTGCCAAGGTGAGGATCCCTCTGAAACAACAGGATGCTTCAAAATCAGGACTTTGGATTTCAGCTGACTTGGGCAGATCATGTTGTGAATCTTTTCTCAATCTGCTTCTTTTCCAAATATCAGCTCATGAAGATCAAAACCACCTTTACTCTCCCTGTGGGTTTTGAGTAACTTGGATTCTTTCTTATAAAGTTTTGTTATTTCCAGGTGGAAGCTTACTTATCCCCTGTGTCCCAAGAAATGACCCTCACCCCTTGGCCACATTTCTCCTGGGAAACCAGAGACTAAGGTCTTCTCCTTGAGCGTTGAGTATCAGGAGCCATCCTGGAGCTGGGCAGAGCGGAAGTCTGTGGCCACCTTTGGCACGTTCTTAGTTGTTTTGAGGACCAGCTGCTATATGCTTTGAAATAAATTTCCAGTCAATAAACACAAAGATAAATACCCACAAATGAAGATACAAACAGCATATTTTACATTTATCTCATTTATCTCGTCTCATACGTGTCCCCAAAACGTTTAAAAGCTGGAGGAGGGAAGAGCATTCTGGGGGTGACCCAGCACCCAGCTTTCCACTTCCTTCCAGCCCCTCTCACCGCCATTGTGTCACTCTCATAGACTTGCATCTTTGGTGTAGCCTTTAACGTTAGGTTTATCAAGACCAAACTGCCACCGTGAGAGATCACAGGTGAGGAGGGGGAAGGGATTCCCAGAGCTGACCCTGGAGGTACTTTTGGAGATCACCCCGAACTCGGTCTCCAAGTGCATGAACTCTGTTCTGAGATATCTGCATATCCATGCAAAAGTGTCCAGGGTGAATGAGAGAAATACGAAATCACCACTAGGCCAGCATTGCAGTAAAAATCTTCATAGGCAAGATCCTTCACTGGATGACAAAATCTGCTGGCAAAAGCTTGAGGAGGATAACTGCAATGTTTACATACCCACTTCCCAATAAGATGCTTGTTCATTACAAATGGAAAGGTGGTAACCCGGCCATGGAGACACCAGGAGGACCCCACTTCACCCAGATGGTCATCATTAGTGATGAGACACACCGACTCCTTGTCCCCCTGACCTGACATGCTGAATCGAAGGAAACCCAGCTCCGCTTCTGCCACGTGCTTCCCGAAGGGCACAATTTCAGTCTCAGGAGAAGGCATCAGATAAACCCAAACCGGAAGACACTCATAGGCAAATGATAAGTACTCTCTTTTTTTTAATTAAATTCTCTAGCTGTGGCATGAAGGCTCAGTTGCTCTGTGACATGTGGGATCTTAGTTCCCTGAGGCTTTCCCAGTGGCTCAGATGGTAAATAATCTGTCTGCAATGCAGGAGACCCGGATTTGATACCTGGGTTGGGAAGATCCTCTGGAGAAGGAAATGGCAACCCACTCCAGTATTCTTGCCTGGGAAATCTCATGGCCGGAGGAGCCTGACAGGCTACAGTCCACGGGGCACAAAGAATGACCCGACTGAGTAACACCAACACAAAGGGGTCAAACCCACAGCCCCTGCATAACAAAGCAGGTTCTTAACCTGGACCACCAGGGAAGTCCCTGGCCAGAACTCTTAATTAAAATTTCAAAGTCGTGAAAGACAAAGGCTGAGCAGCTGCTCAGATTGGAGACCTTGCACCTACAGGGAAAGTGGGATCCTGGAGTAGGTCTGGGGCCAGAAAAAGGATGTTAGTGGGAAAAGTGGCGAAATCCAAGCAAAGTCTGTAGCTGGACGTCTGGTTCTGATGTTCATCTCGTGGTGGTGCTGATCACTCTGTGATGATGGGATAGGTTCGCTTCGGAGGAATCTGGGTTGGGTGGAAATGGAAATGCTCCCAAACTCTCCCTGAAAGTAAGGCATTTCCTGTTGACAAAATGTGTCATTGTTTGATTGGTGGACGTATCACAGACTAGCATATTGTCAAGTACATCACAGCAGTGTGGAAAAGAACTTTGTATTTGACAGATGTCTTGTCATAGAATATCCCAAATCGCGACTTTGGAAAGTGCTGTGGGGAACCCAGCAGTGTTTTCTTCCATTAAAGCTGTCTTCATTCCGGAAAACAAGATGAGCAAAGGCTCATCCAACCTGGTTACCAGCTTGAACACCCACTGGGGTACTGACCTTGAGGGACACAGGCAAACGTGTGCATTTTACTTATTGGAGTAGAGTTGCTTTACAGTGCTGTGTTAGTTTCTGCTGTATAACTCCATGAATCAGCTGTCAGTATACATATATACCCTCGCTCTCGAGCATCCCTCCCACCATCCCCCCATCTCACCCCTCTTAGGTCATCACAGAGCACTGAGCTGAGCTCCCTGTGCCACACGGCAGCGTCCCATGAGCTATCTACTTTATGCATGGTAGTGTATTTATGTCAATGCTGCTGCTGCTAAGTCTCTTCAGTCATGTCTGACTCTGTGCAACCCCATAGACAGCAACCAGGCTCCCCCGTCCCTGGGATTCTCCAGGCAAGAACACTGGAGTGGGTTGCCATTGCCTTCTCCAATGCATGAAAGTGAAAAGGGAACGTGAAGTTGCTCAGTCGTGTCCGACTCTTCGCGACCCCATGGACTGCAGCCCACCAGGCTCCTGCGTCCGTGGGATTCTCCAGGCGAGAATGCTGGAGTGGGGTCGCCATCGCCTGCTCTGTATGTCAATGCTACTCCCTCAGTTTGTCCCACCCTCTCCTTCCCCTCCACGTCCACAATCCTTTCTCTACCTCTGCATCCCTGTTCCTACCCTGTAAACAGGCTCATCTGTACCACTTTTCTATGAATAGATGGCACATATATGTATTAATATATGATATCTGTTTTTCTCTTTCTGACTCACTGCATTCTGTATGACAGACTCTAGGTCCATCCATATCTCTACAGATGACTCAATTTTGTTCCTTTTAATGGCTGGGTAATATTCCATTGTATACATGTACCGCCTCTTCTCCATTTATCTGTCCAGGGACATTGAGATTGCTTTCATGAAACTATTTTGTTTTTTACAAAGCTGGTCCAGAGATTTTTGTAAGATTGCACTTTTCACCCGTAGCGATTCCTGCAGGAGAGCTGGCCCCAGTCTCTCCCTCAGGTTCATGGTAAACCAGAGCTCTCACAGATACACGTTAGGTGACAAAACCAATGCTGGAAGAAGTCCGAGTAACCTGCAAAAATCCTGGATTGACAGTGGCTAAAGATCTGTGTAAGAGTGACATTAAACGAACACCTTCAATTTCCACACTGCTGTGTGGGTTTCACAGCACTTTCTCATTTTATTTCAGCAGCAGCCGCAGACTGTGGAGGGCCTTTGGGGCTTTAGCTCCTGCCCAGGGTCACCACCACCCTGGCTGAAGGTGGGATGAGAGCAAAGAAAAGCTGAAATATCCTGGTCCTCCTCCTCAAACCTGCCATGTTTGACACTCTCTGATTTTGGTTCCACATCAAAACTATTTTCTTAGAAAGGGTACATATTGTGAAGCTTAAAAAAAAAATTGAATTGTGTACAAATGACATGGCATATGTTGTTTTACTAAGCATAAGTGACCCATCATAGCTTTTAGGATCAGGCTTTATCAAAATTTCAGCAGAATGCTCTACAACGTGGATATTTAATGTAAAAGTAGATTTTTAGCACCTGACACAACCGTGAACAGCTTCATCACCACCATTGCTAAACAGACATTAAAGTATTCATGTAAATTCTATTTGAATAACTTTCATGCCTTGTAAAATCTGAAGAACCTTTGAAATTGATATGGCGTTAGAATGTTTAAAGAAATAAATTTGCTTTTAAGACCAGCTTTATCAGAATCCATGAAGGTTATACTGTGGCATCAATGTGCATAGTATAAATGCTGGGGGAACAAAAAGAAAAAAAAAAAAAACCCAAAGAATGGAAAAATTCCTGTTGGATGTCACGTTCCCTGTTTATTATTCTGTTGCTTCTGCTGCTGCTGCTAAGTCGCTTCAGTTGTGTCCGAATCTGTGCGACCCCATAGACGGCAGCCCACCAAGCTCCCCCGTCCCTGGGATTCTCCAGGCAAAAACACTGGGGTGGGTTGCCATTTCCTTCTCCAATGCATGAAAGTGAAGAGTGAAAGTGAAGTTGCTCACTCGTGTCCGACTCTTAGTGACCCCATGAACTGTAGCCCACCAGGCTCCTCCGTCCAAGGGATTTTCCAGGCAAGAGTACTGGAGTGGGGTGCCCTTGCCTTCTCCAGTTTATTATTCTGGGATCATCACAAAAGCAGCATTAGCACTGCCGCCTCCCACTTCTCAGTTGCAGGGCTGAACTCTGTCATGCTTTTCCTCCAACTCAGTCATTAGGAGTAACGATCCAGAGCAGAAAGTGTTGCCTTGTGTACTTGCACCCTCTGCTTTCCTTGCTTCAGGTTACTGTTGCAAGATGAATGTTTATCCCATTTCCTCACTGGATTAATTAACGGAGCTTCCAACTTGGTTTGAGCCCCCATCCTGACTGCCCAAGTCTCCATTAGAGCTTTCACTTCTCCTGGCCAGGCTGGGGGCACTTGACAACAGTGTTCATAATTGCTTTATCTAATTGCGTGGGGTCAGGGTGGTAAACTTTGCAAGGATGTTTGCATCAAGAGTGCTCTTTCAGTTTGCCTTGTTATTCCCTCCTGTGGCTGATCTCATACCTCATTTCAGCACACGACATCATGTCCCCAGAGGGAGTAACCTGGAGTTGGGAGGGGCTGACAAGGGAGCCCTGTCTGTAGCCCATCCCTGAGCCCCTCACCCTCCCACACGTCCATCCTGCCAGGGACAGGGCTGTCCCTCACTGTCACCAGAGGCACCTTCCAGGGAAGAAGGCAAATCCTGACTAGTCTCGTCCAAATTCCCCCTGAGGTGATGAAGAGGACAGCTGGTAGGAGAGAAGGGGCGGCTAAGAAAAGGGCTTAAATTAAGGAGGTCTTTGTTTGCAGTTCCTCATCCCTGAGACGTAGAACTGTATTCCAATCTAATTTCCTTTACAATATAATTCATTCTTCTGAGAAAGGTTCTACAGGATTCTAAAGCCTGTCCAAAGGGCTTTTGGTCCACACAAGGTCAGGCTGGGGGCTCCAGCCCACCCTCCAGCCAAGCAAGAATGGGGGATTCTGAGTGCCCCATCCTGTCTCACCCAGCCTCACCCCAGCCCAGCCCACCCCAGCCAATATGTAGTTAGGAATCAACCAAGACTGTCCTAGTATACATATTTTAAAAGCCTCTATTTTCTTTAATGGAATTTTACCTAGCCTGTAGCATATGTGACTGAAGGCAGAAAGTGTATGAAAGGATAAACACACATCCTCACTCCCACTCCATGCCCACCCCTTCCTCACCCCTTCCGCATCCCTTACTGCCACGGCCATTCATTTCAGAGCAAGCGGAAGGTTTCAGGAGAGCAGAGGTGTTAATTAGTATTTTATCAAGGGGTAAATATTTTTTTCTCTGTATGGCTCCCTCCTAACAGAAGATCGGTGTGGTTCAGATCTTCCTGGTCCTGTACGGAGTCTCTGGCCACATGTGATTAAACTTAAATTGGTAAAAATTAAATAAAATGGAAAACTCAGTTCTGCAGACTCACTAGCTTCACTCCCAGGGCTTGACAGCCAACATGGGGCTGGTGACAACCACACTGGAGAGCCAGACAGGGGGCACTGCCCTCGCTGCCCAATAGCCCCCCAGACGGAGGGTCTGAATCTTCCCTGTTCACTGCTCATCTGGAGCCCAGCCCAGGCCTGTCTGCCCATTTTGTCCTCTTCTCTCCAAACTCCTGGGTCCTCACTCCTGTGTTTGTTTGACGCTCCCCTCCTGCACCTCGCTGAAGTCCTTTGCATGAAGAGCTGTATGCGATAGCTCCCACTGGGTGTCCAGCTCCACCGTTTTCAAATGACATGTGACCCTTACAGCCTCCTTGTGATGCCCTTTGGATTCAGAAGGGCAGGTCAGCCGTAATCGGGGGGAAACAGGCCCGAGAGAATAACCAACCTGTCCGAAGTTGCACACAGACACAGCCATCTCCTGCTTTTGGGTCCAGGCTCCTCAGTCTGTGTATGTGTCACAGTCACACAGTCCTGGTTTGAAAGACGGGGAGCCCCCCAAGGGCTGTGTGGATCGAGGTGGAAAGTGTGTGGGCACTGCCCCTGGGCTGTGCAACGGGGCAGACTGCTTCCCTCCTTGGGCCTCGGCTTCTCATCTGGAAATTCCAGGGAGGGAATTTCTACAAAATGAGGCTAAGATTTCTTCCACTCGGTCCACAGAAACTTTGGATTAACTTTTTACATATATGGATTACTTTTTATTCTTCTCTCAAATGATTCAAAGACTATTTTAAGATTTCCTGCCCTCGTATTTGGGGTGCCCCCCCCCATCCAGTGGTCATCATGTTGATAATGGAATAATTGGATAATGGATAATAAATGGATAATGGATAATTGATAGGGGCTTTGGGCTTTCCTGATAGCTCAGCTGTTAAAGAATCCGCCTGCAATGCAGGAGACCTGGGTTCGATCCCTGGGTTGGAAAGATCCCTGGAAAAGGGAAAGGTTACCCACTCCAGTATTTTGGCCTGGAGAATTCTATGGACTGTATAGTCCATGGGGTCACAAAGAGTTGGACATGACTGAGTGACTTTTTCACTTTTCACCTGGTGACACACTTGGGCTTGCCATCCAGGCCTCCCACCCAGGACTTCCTACAGCAGCAGCTCCAGTCTCCCTCCCCCTGGAGCCTGCCCACCTGCCAAGTCAGAAGCTGCATTTCTCCAAAGTCTCAGGGGATTGGTTTTCTCAAAGTCTGCAGAACTCTCATCCACGCCCCAGGATAAGGACAAATGCAACTCAACAGAAATCTGCCTCCAGGGGACCAAGCGGACACAGGGAGCTTGTCAAATCTTCCCAGTTCGGCTCTGGGGAGGGAGTCAGGAGTGGGGGTTCCCTCAGGGTCTGAGCCCATCCCTGTGCAGGAGTCCACGCCCTCCTACATCTGTCCCAAAAACGTGAGCACATGTACAGAGAGTACTTTGGGCTCTGGGATCCACTCCCAGCCCTGTTCTTCCATCTAATTAACGCTGCCACGGAAGCTCTCTGGTGGGGGCGACCTTCCCATGTGCACCCCGAGGCTCTGTGATGCCCGCGAAGTTGGGGACAGAAATTGGGTCTGTGGGATACACAGGGATCAGGTGGATGCTGGGCAATGTGGCTGCCAGGCACTGAACGGCCTCAGGAGACACCACCCCTGGGGCCCTCCAGAGACCTAGAGAGACCCACTGTCTTCCATGTGTGGGAAAAAAGAGCTGGACAGTTCTAATCCATCAGATTAGAACCTCCAGAAGTGGCTATTTTAGCCTAGAAGACAGGACCAGGTGGGAGTCAGGATAAAAATGTCTAATGAAGGCAGAGTGAAGTTCAAAGTGAAAGATGACAAGGCTGAGACTGTGATCAGCCACTCGGGCCCCCGTGAAAACGTCCCACAGACGTGTGTGTTGAACAACAGAAGCTTGTCTTCTCAGCTCTGGAGGCTACAGCTCTGAGATCAAGGGGTCCGCAGCACTGGTTTCTTCCGAGGCCTCTGTGTCTGCTGCCGCCCTCTCGCATCCTTCTCGTGGTTGTCCCCCTGCACGTGTCTGCGTCCTGGCTTCCTCTTCCTATAAGGACAGCAGTCATATTGAACGAGCGCCCACCCTAACAATCTCATGTTTAAAACGATCTCTTTAAGACCCAGTCTCTAAACAGTCATGCCCTGAGGCCTGGGGGTTGGGACCACGACGACATGTGAATCTGGGGACGCTATTTGGTCCATCTGCACAGCCGTCTTGGGAGTCTTAGCGGCTTCTGCCACACGTGGCCATCCGGTGTCCTGCGCTCCTGGATCAAGAGTCACCAGGAAGGCTGGAAGCCAACTGCCTCTCGGGTGTTTTAGCCCCAGAACCTGCCCAGTGGGTATCCTGCACACCACAGGGCACCTCCCTGACCCCTCTTGGGGGGGTGGGGTGGGGGCAGAAATGTGGCCTGAGCTCAGAGACACTGGGAGTCAGGCTTTCTGATGGGTGAGACCGAGTCGCTGGTCTTGAAGATAGGTCCTGAGGGGGACAAGCACTGTCATTCTCCTCAGCTGCCCTGGGCCTGGCCTTGATGAGCCAGAGTGACTGGGCAGCTGGTATCTAGTCTCTAGGTCCCTCGTTACACAGTTGCCTGGCTCACAGTTTTCTTGCCATCCCAAACTCTAGAGGTGGCATCCTAATGTCTAGTTAGGATGGAAGGATGCACAAGCAGTGGTCACCCCAAGGAAGAGTCCACTGGGGTGAGTCAGAGGTCAAGGGTAGTCCCGAGAGGCCAATGCCTGTTCCAGAACGAAGGTACCCTGAGAGCTCAAGTAAGTGTAGTGCAGTGTGAAAGTGAAAGTGAAGTCACTCAGTCCTGTCTGACTCTTTGTGACCCCATGGACTATAGCCTACCAGGCTTCTCCGTTCATGGGATTTTCCAGGCAAGAGTACCAGAGTGGGTTTCCATTTCCAGGGATCGAACCCAGGTCTCCTGAATTGCAGGCAGATGCTTTACCCTCTGAGCCACCAGGGTAGCACAGTGTGGGGTCCCCTAAATTAGACCCTGAGACAAAGATTCATGTGCAAATACTTAATAAGGGAGAGGGTCCTGGGAGGACCATCAGGTAGTGGTGGGAGAGATGGAAGGGGGCTGATTTCTTGTGTAGACCACCACCGAGGGGAGCTGGTGACCCCAGGCCTGGCTGGCATCCTGGGCTCTAGCGTCCTCCTGCTCTTCCTGCCACATGACCTGGACGCCTCACCCATGTGACCTGCGGTACTGGCACCTGCAGCAGTCCCTGGAGCCACTCCCTCCATCCAGACCCACCAGAGCGGGACCTTCAACTGCAGCATTTCAGGTTGGAAGGAGCTGGCTATATGACTGCTGGAGAAGGGCCAGCCATTTCTGAAAGGTGCTTTCACAGTTGGACTATCTGGTGTCTGAAACAAAAATCGGATTCCTTGGGCTTTGCCTTGTATATCTACCCCCATCCTCCCAACTTTTTATGGTATATGCCAAGGCCATTCCTTTATGTTGCAGCTTGCAGAGCTAAAGAAACATGGAGAGGTCTGGGAGCAAACACTTAAGTAAAATGCCTTTAATACTTCTTGTAAATTTCTCAGGTTAAGACCAGCACCAGAACCACAGAACATAACTTATTTTCTGTTTCCCACACATCAGGTAAAAGATGGATAATCATTTAAAGATACAAATATGAAAGTGAAAGTTAGTCCTGCCTGACTCTTTGCAACCCCATGGACTATACAGTCCATGAAATTCTCCAGGCTAGAATACTGGAGTGGGTAGCTGTTCCCTTCTCCAGTGGATCTTCCCAACCCAGGCATGGAACCCAGGTCTCCCACATTGCAGGTGGATTCTTTACCAGCTGAACCACAAGGGAAGCCCAAGAATACTGGACTGGGTAGCCTATCCCTTCTCCAGGGGATTTTACTGACCCAGGAATCAAACCGGGGTCTCCTGCATTGCAGGTGGATTCTTTACCAACTGAGCTATCAGGGAAACCCAAAGAGAAGATCCTTCGGCAATTGAAAATCAATTGCCGTTTGTACCCTTCATCAGTCTGGGGGTGCGCAGTGTGCAGAGGGGAGCTGTGTCACCAGAACTGGGGAGATAGCAGGCCACAGGCCTGGAGCTGAGAACAGACTCGGAGGACCCCCAGCCTGTTCTCCCTCAGTTCTTGGGGCACATTTGCTGGCCCAGGATGGCCCCAGGGAGGGAGCTACAGTGCTGGCTTCTCTGAGGGAGTCAAGGGGCTGGGACCTGAGGGCTGGCTGCGGGCTGGAAACCCCAAACTCTGCTTTGTGGAGGAGCTTGCCACCCAGCCATTTTCTGCAGAACAGGAGGGAGCCTCCGGGCACACCCACCCCGTCCCTCCTCTCCTGAAGTAGCACAAAGCACCTGCTACACCTCCTTCCACCCTCTGGACCACTTCTTTGCCAGGACACTGCCTGGTTCCTAGGGGTAGGTACTTCATGGAGACCTAGTTTCCTCATCTGCAGGAGCACAGGTTAGGGGTGATAATCAGATAAGATGATGTAGGAAGAACAGCATAAGATGTATACGATGAAGTAGGCAGCAGCGGATACTCAGTAAACGGTGGTTGCCACGACCTCCTGGTATGGGGCTGAGGTCAGAGAACCGGGTTTCCCACCATTCACCCTACAAGGTAAAACAGCAGCAAAGGAAGAGGTGGTGCTTTCTCTCACCTAAGTCTTTCAGAAACATCCCCGCAGGAGGGAACACTTCGGGGGTGATGGAAATGTTCTGCGTCCTGATTGTGGGGTGGCGGTGACACCGGGATGGCATCAGCAGCCCGGAGGAGGGAAAAAGTGCCTGGGCTGGGTGGATATACCTTTAGACTCTTCTATCACAGCTCCAGGCGCCGAGTTCAAGGGCAGAGTTTAACTTCACTGGAATCAAGGGCAGAAAGTTTTAAAGTTTCTGGAATTAAGCCTGAGCAATGTTTCCTGCCTTCTCCCAAATAAGTGGACACACCCACCCGCACGCCCCAACCCTAGCGTAAAGGACGCCTCACCCACCCAGCTCCTGTCCGCGGGTGTCCAAACTCCACTGCTCTGACAGTCTGGAAGACGCCCGCCGCCGGCCTTTTCTTATCCAATCGCGCCACCCCGCGGACACCCTGGGCACTGCCGCCTCCCCTACCTGCCACCCCCCCCTCGCCGCGGGTGTGAAAGGCGGGGGGTTTCAGAAAGTAAAGGCACGCACGTGTGGGAGACTCGCGCTCCTCGGACGGGAGGCAGTTTCACGACGGGTATTCCCGGGACAATCAACGAAACGCGCTGCAGCTGCGGTCCCTGGGCTCGGCGGGCGGACGTGGCCGCATTGAACCCGTCCAGCCCTCAGCCCGCTGCCCCGCGCACCCAGCTTCTCAGGAGGCACCCACGGGCCGGCATCCTTCCTACCCTCGGCGAATCCGGAGCTCCCACCGGGGCCTCAGCGCCGGGGGGCGGCTCTGAACCGGTGTGGGGGGGCGCTGTCCCGCCTCCTTCGCTCGGACCCCAGCGTCCGGCGTCGGCGTGCCGTCTCCCTCTGGTGGCCGGACGGCGAGGCTGCATCGCCCACCTTGCGTTCCCCGGAGCGGCCAGCGGCTCGGAGGGCTCACGCCCGCTGTGCGCCCCCCGGAGCGGCCCGCCGCACCTACACCGGATTGGGATCGAGGACCAGCGGTAGTGGCTGCAGCCCCGGACTCGGTGGTGAGCGACAGGTGAGAGTCTCTCCTTCGTAGGACACTGCCCTCCCCCCGCCCCCCACTCCAAGCCCAGCCCTCCAGCCCTCCATCCAAATCGGAATTCCCTTTCAGCATCGTTCTTTTATTCCCTGAAACACTTGGAGCCACCATTCGCCCGCCCTTACAGGGACCGACACGTGCGAGGGGTCGGCTCGGGGTGGTGGACCCCACTCCCTGAGGCCCGTCGCGGAGCCCTCCCCGTGGCCAGCGCGCGCCTGGACCGCAGGACGGCTTTGCTGTTTATGCACAAATGTAATGCAGACTGGGGCACGTCCTTGGAGGGAGAAGGATGGAGGGAAAATTACAGTCGAGTAAACGAGTGGTCCGCGAACGTAGGTGGCCCCATCGACGAACGGCACCTGCCGAGCTCGCCGCCGATTTACACACTCTAATCCGGGTTCGGAGCCGCCGACTCCTCACTGGGCCTGGTTGCGCCTTGGTGGAAAGGCGGTCGGGGACCTCGAGGAGGGGCGCGGCTGCCTCCGGGCGCTCTCCCGGGGCGCGGAGCGAGGCTGGGCGCGCCGAGGGGCTGGAGCGCCTCCTGGCGGCGGCGCGCGGCCCACGTGGGGGTCTCCTGCCCTCTATCCCGGCCCGTGCGTCTACGGGTTCCCTGCGCGGCTGGTGGCCGGCGGGCCTGCATTTCTTGACTTGCTCGGGTGGCGGCGCCGAGGCCTAGTCGTCTCTTTATTAATAGTGATGCCCCGGGAGGAAGCGGGGCGGGGGAGGGGGGGGGAATTGAGTCCTTAAAAACCATACAGGATGGATGGGAGAGGAAAGTGTGTGTGTGCGCGTATGTGTGTGTGTGAGAGAGAGAGAAAATTGGGGCTTTGGTGAAAGCAATAAAACTCAGATCGCTTCCTTGGAGAGATAGCGGTGGCTATAATGCGCTGGGGGATCAGGGGTTTATTTGCAGATCCTGGATAAAAGATGATATATCGACACAGTTTAGAGTGTCATTGCGCTCGGCCTCTCAGGAAGCCACAAGTACATATTTCCTGAAATACCGGCCAACACAATATCTAATCCACACGCCACTTAAGCAGGGGAGAGGAACCTCGGCAACTTCAAAGTTCGCGCCTGGTTGCCGAGTTCTGGGCCCCGGAGACCCCACCCGGGCTGGATCGGGACGCCCCCTCCCCTAGTCTTTGTCTTCAGGCCAAGTATCACTTAGTGTAGGGCCTTAATAAATACGTCTGAGAACTGTCCTTATGCTCGGTAAATATTGGATTAGCTTTTCAATGACCAGGCTCTTGAAAAGGCTGGAGAAATCCACACCAGGTCTCGACTAAGCCCAATAGTCAATAGGTAAGGAAAAGACTGTTTCCTTGGCTGGGGTTGGGAGTGTGGCGATGGGGGGGTTCCTACTCTTATCCAGTTAGATGATTCTACTAAACGACAGCAGTTCTGGAAAATAGAAAAACAAAGGGGGTAGTCGCCTGAAATTTGGATGAGCTGGAATTTCCACCTGGAAACCTTGATGGATTCTATTTCTATTTCCATACAGCGCACAGCCTCAGCAAGAATTCGTTTTGTCTAACACGTTTTTTGTTTGGGGACTCCTTACCAGAATTTCTGACTTGGCTCTAGGGACAAGGTATGACCCAAAAGCTCTCTGACTGCCCCACTAAGTTCGGAGTGTTTAGGTGAGGCAAGCCCCACTCTGCCTCCCTGTTTTCCACAGGCAACGATGTAGGAGACATTGAGAATTAAAGAGGAAGTCCCTTTCTCCTCCAGCACGGAGGTGCTGGTCGTTAAAGAAGTTTCTAAACCGGTTTCCCGTGGTAGCGCCGAGATGCCAGGAGGGTCTGGTGCATAATTTGAATGACAGGGGGTTGGTCACAGAGGGGTCCCGCAGGGTAAAAGCCGGCTCAGACCGGCTGCAGCGGAAATCGAGGGCTAAAGAGTCCCTTGGCGTCCCTGACCCTCTCCTGCCGTGCGAGGAGGGCTGGCTCCGTGCGCCCAGGCGTCAGGACGCGTCCAATTCAGGAACAAGAGACCTGGCTCTTCATCTACCCTAGAGCCGCGAAGCTGGTGGCCTCGACGCTTCTCCTGGCTCTGGGCACCTCGGTGTCCTCCTGCGCCAGGCACGGTCCACTGGCTTCTACTCCAGGGTCCTAGACAGGAGAAGCCTAGCCGCTAGCTACGCTCCCCGGAGCCCGCAAAGCGCGCGCAAGGAGCCCCGACCCTGAACGCGGATGTACACAGACTCGTGCCCCAGTTTAGAGCCAGTATTTGCTAGAGAGACCGAGGCAGAGACAGAGAAAGAGAGAGATCTCCAGCTCTCAGAGTGTCACGGGGCCTAGGCGGGGCAAGCGCCCTCTGAGGCCATCAAAGACAGGGGTAGCTGTTTCCCCCTCCTCCAGCCTCCTCCCCAATAGATATAGCACGAATTTTTAATGCGTCTTCCTTTCACAGACAACAATACAGGGTTTGAAAGCCGGACACAATTTGGGTTTTGTGCGGGTCCCTCCTCGCGCTCCCTTGGCCCAGCTGGCCATATGGAATCCAGCATGGAGCCCGCGGATGACAAAGGGACCCAGTGACGGGCCCAACAAAACCCCAAGGAGACTTCTGCCTGACTCTGGGATTCACTGCCCGCGATAAGCGCGCTGAATGGTGCGGGGTGGAGGGGCGGAGGGTGGGCCCCCTTTCCCTCTTCCCCTCTCTGTCCCCTGCGATCCTTTCTGTCCCTTTTTAATATGCACGCCTCTAACATCCCCGGCTCCCAGCTCTCCCATTGTGCCGTTTTGTGCGGCCCCGCTGTAGATTGGGCGAAGATAGACTGCTAAAGCGGACCCAGCGCCGGGTGCGCTCCCAGGGCGCTGGGGTTAGGGCCACACAGGCTCTGCGGGCGCTTTTATTGACTCCGTGGGGACCCGAGGACAGAGAGAGGCGGGCGTCGGGCCCACCTCCCGGGCTCCGGGCCGCTGGAGCGCACACAGACAGTAGGCCCGGGGCCTGGCCACCGCCCCAAATGTGCCCTCAAAGCGCACACGTGGAAGCCTGCGAGAACTTGGCCCTTCCTCGCTGCCTCCTTCCTCTCTGGAGGCCTGGCGGGGGCGGGGGGCGGGCGCCTACGATCATTTTTTGGCTCCCAGAAGTTTGGGTCCTGAAACAGTCAAAAGCAGCCAAGTCTTGCGGCTGTGCCTCGGGTCTCCTGACAACCCCACTCCAACAGGCTAAGAACTCTCACTTTCCCGGCGGGCGGATGGGGTTATAGGGAGGTTACTAGAGGAATGTTGAGTGGTTGGTATCTGGGCAAGCTGGGCATTGGCACACACGATTTGGAAATTCTCCTAGCTTTTGCAAAGAGCAAAATATAAAACTCCAAACGTTTCCACGCTAGGATGGGGAACAAAGGTAGACTTTCCAGCATTTAGGAAAACCTGGAAGAACCCAGTCGAACCTGGAGAGGAGAAAGGACATTTAGGAGGATATTCGCAAGACTCCAGCGCCCTCAATTATCCAGGGGTGGCTGCGCAACGCGGGAAGAGCGTGTAATCACGTCCCGGGCGGGTGGCGTTGAGTGCTATTGACGCGCCGATTTGGTCACACGGATAATCATGTTTGCTTTAGATATTGAATTAAATCTGATCATCTACTAGAGGCAGCGAGTAAGTCAGCTGGGACCGGCTCCTTTTGCTCTGCCTCCTCGCCCCCCACCCCCAGCCACGAAGGTGGAGCTCGAGGAAAAAAAAGATTGTTTCCGAATGGGGCCGACTTCCAATATCCCGAGGCGTCTCCCAGCTCTGGCTGGGCTCTGAGCTTCGGAGCCCCGGGTGTTTTCGGAAATCAGCGAGATAACAGGAGATAGGGGGCCCTACCCCCGAGTCCGCGGGGCCCTCTGCGATGGTCCCCGGGTAAGCGTCCTTCAGGGAGCTCTCCCGGCGACAAGGGTGGGATGAAATCGGACCTCTAACGAGGGAAGGACTGAGGCGCCCTCCCCCGGGCGAACTTGGGCTGTGTGCTCACCTTCCGCTCCCCTCACCGCAGCCCAGGAGGCCGGGGCGCACCACCCCACCCCAGACCCCTACTTTCGAGCAAGCAATTCGCTCAGCTTCACGCCAGAGAGCTGGTTTTGGGGGGACCGCGCACAGCCGAATGCTAGGAAGGGATGAGGCCCGGCATCCAGTCCGGGGAGACAGGCAGGAGACGCGGAGAGGGGATGCAAGGAAGGCTTCGGTTAGCAGGGATCGCCTCCGGGTCCCGCTGCCTGGCCCTCTCCGGCCGAGAAGCCTGACGAGGCTACCGCACACCCCTGTCGCCCGCTCCCCGGTCCCTGCGTCCCTCCTTGTAGCCAAAGCCTGGAGCGCCCCGAAACCCGTCCCTGGCCTCCGCGCCCAGGTCTGGGAGCCTCCTCTTAGGCCACCTCCCGGCCTCGGGCAAGGGGGGTGTGGATTGGAGAGAAGACGACCGGTCTCAACCTCAGCGCCCCCCCTTCTTGGAACGAGCTAAATCAAATGCAGCAAAGTGAAAGTCACGGGTGTAGCGGCATCGACAGCTCCCCAGGCTGAAGGAGCCCCTCGTAGATTTGGGCAAGCGAGGAAGGTTTGTTTGCTCTTCTCGCCTTCGAGTTTTCCAGTCCTTCTTCCTCCCGCGCCAGGACACAGCCGCCCGGAGGCAGACCGGGGGCGAGGCCGGGCAACCCCGGGCGGCCTCTCGGCCGCTCACAGGCCCGAGGCGCGGCGCTCCCGCCTGAGGTCTGGTGTCCCGGGGCCGAGGCGCGGGGCCTGACCCGCCCGCCCGGGTGAGGCCTGTCCCCGGGGCTTCTGCCGCGCCCCGGGTGCCCCGGCCTCCAAAGGATGCTGGGGGCGCGCGGCCCGCGGCCTGGCCCGGCTCCTTGCCCGAGGCCTCAGGCCCTGCGCGGGGCGACAAAATAAGACAGAACGGGAGGGCCGGGCTTGTTTTTTTTTAAACACAGGATTTTTATTAAAATTCTTATTTTAAAAAATTGAAAGCTTTCAGCGCCCGGCGCTCTTGGGGAACCGCACGGAACCGCTGAACTCCAAATTCCGGGGCTCAGGCCCCGGAGGACTGGGCAGGGGTGCTTCTCGCTCGCCCACATTATGTTTTCCTTTTGTCATATTTGAGAAATGTTTGCACTGAACAAAATTTAAAAATATATAAAGAAAAGAAAGCAGGAGTAACCAAACATAAGCAAACCAAAACAAACCACAAAGAAAGGAGTTGGGCCCGGAGGGGTACGGGCCCTTCCTGAAGGTTATTTTGGCAACAATCACCACTGATATTTACAACGAAAAGCGAAATCTGCCACCAGTTGTCAGAACGTTTACATGGCCATAAATATTTAGCATTTTCTTATAAAAAAAAAAGGAGAAAGAATCCTCTATATTTTTAAAGTGTTTTCCACTTGCTTTAGAAGAAGACGCTGACAATATCGCTACTCACACAAACGTATTTTACAAAATTCACAAAAGCAGAGCGCGGGGGGGAGGGGGGGTTCTTTTTCTCCTTCTCGAGTGAGTAAGTTAACGTTGGGACCATTAGGTCCCCGGGGAGAAGCAGAGAAGCGAAGCTGCGCAAACATTCTGTAAACACGGCTTAGGGTTCAGCCATCTCCAATGGTTCAAACGGAGTGAAGGATGAGGCGGAGCTGGGTGGGTGGAACTGCCTCTCCAAGGAGGTGCAGGCCAACTCTTGGCGCCTCTCCGACGAAGCCGAGAGTCAACTCGACTCCATAATAATAATTATAATAATATAATAACCACCGTACGGGCCGAGAGTCCTCCGCGCCTCCGCCGCCGGGGTAGGGCCTGGGCCTGGGGCCTCGAGTCTGGGAGGGGCGGGCGCTCACCAAGTCCACTGCTGGGCCTGGACCAGGGGGTGTGCTGTCGGGTACTGGGGGGCGCCGGCCGAGCTGTACTGGGCGTTGTACTGCATGTGTTGCAGAGACTGCGCGCTGTAGGCCGAAAAGGGGATGCCCGCCTGGAAGGTGGCTGCTGCCAGGTCCTGGGCTTTGAGCGCGTGGCACGGCTTGCCGTCCCTGACCAAAACGGGCACGGCCACCCGGCGCGGTGAGGGCAGGGGCGTCACCTCCATACCTTTCTCGGCCCGGGCGCGCTTCATCTTGTAGCGGTGGTTCTGGAACCAGATCTTCACCTGCGTGGGCGTCAGGCGGATAAGGCTGGCCAGGTGCTCGCGCTCCGGCGCCGACAGGTACCGCTGCTGCCGGAAGCGCCGCTCCAGCTCGTAGGTCTGCGCTTTGGAGAAGAGCACCCGCCGCTTCCGCTTCTTGCCGGCGTCCCCCCCGCCGCCGGGGGTCTCCTTGTCATTGTCCGGTGACTCGTCGGCCGATGGCTCCGGGGACTTGGAACTCGAGTCTTGGGGCGCCGCGCCGGCCGCCAGCCCGTGCACTGGAAGAGAGGGAAGTCTGTCAGGCGCCTGCAGGCCCCGTGCGCCCTGGATCCTCCGCGCGCCCTCTGCCCCGTGCGCCCTGCAGGCCAGCCCGGCAGCCTTCGCCCAGACCCTCGCCCCGCTCCACACTGGATGGAACTGTCGGCGTCTCCCCGCTTCCCCGGGGGAAAGAGAAGAGGCAGGAGTAGGGGCTCGGGGCTCTGGTTTCTAGGGGTTCCCCCAGGGTGGGTTTGTATTTGGGGGGGCGGGGAGGAGTGGCGCGCAGAGGAGATCACCGCGGGTTATGGGCTCCGGCCCCCTTAAGCAGTTTCCTCTCCGGAGAGACGTGGGCAGATTTTTAAAAGAAAAAACCCACAATCCCGGCATTGATCGGGTCGGCCATTTAAGGCAGGTTTTTGGGGGCTTTCGTTTCTGCTTTCCGACTTTCTGGACACCCTCCGCACCGCACAAAGCGGCCTCTATGAAACGTGGAGGGGGGGTAGGGTGAGCTATTTATACCCGGGCTACCCTCTCCCCGTACCCCGAGGCAGGCTGGCCAGATCCAGGCCGGTCACTCCCGGCAGTCGGAATGGGGGAGGGGGCCCCGGCCCGAGCCGTCCGTCCCGGTTGACGTCTGTAACCGGCCCTTGGGAGGTACTCCCCTCCCCCTCTTCCTCCTAATTTCTCTTTGGAAAGAAAGTGAGACCAAGTGCCCCCCCCCCCCCAATCCCAGGGGCGTCTGGCGAAGCGGGAAGAGAACAGGGCATCCCAAACAAGCGTTAGGCATCTTTCCGGGGGCGCAGGGTGAGGAATCCGGCTCACGGGGCCCCTTCCCCTTCCTCTCCCTGCGTCCGGTGCAGGCTGCGGTTACCCGCCGCGGCAGCCCAGCTGCGCTACTTACGCGAGTACTGAAGGCCCTCGGTGCTGGCCAGCCAGCGCGTGTACGGGTTGTCGCTGCTGTCGTAGAAGGGGTTCTTCAGGGGCAGGCTCTGCACTGTGTCTAGGGCGCCCTGCCCCAGCGGCCCGGCCCTCTTGGCGGGCTCCGGCCCCTCGTTCTCCTCCTCCGGCCCTTCGGCCACCGAGCCCTCCTCATCGTTGGTGTCCGGCAGGTCCAAGATGTCCTTGACCGAAAACCCCGTCTTTGTGTTGGTCAGCGACATGGCCCGGACCCCGCAATTTATGCCGCAAAGTTGTAGCTTCACTTGATCAATTCGTGGCGCTCCCAGTAGGGGCGGGGGAGGGGGGTATGGGGAGAGGGGTTGGGGGAGGGGAGGGGGGGATGGGCTTTAATTAGAGAGATTATTATGTTTAAGAAAGAGAAAGAAACTCTCGGAGAGGGGAGAGGAGGGGGAAAAAGCCCCAGGCGTAGCCAGTGTCTTCTCTACAGGCACGCGGAAATGGACGCGGGGTGCCGGGCGGCCTGCGCGCCAGCGCCGCGGGCCGGGCCCGAGTTTGTAACTCCAGGAGGGGTGCCAAGGCGGCGTCAGCTCCGGCGGCCGCTCGGCGCGCGGTGGCGGCTGGTGGCGAGGAAAAAATGGGCCATTGCCCGAGCGATCAGTCCATATAAGGCTGGGCTCCACTCACGAACCTGGGGAGAGGGGGGGAAGAGGGGGAGAAAGAGAGGGAGGGAAAGAGAAACAGAGGGAGGGAGGGGGAGCGAGAGAGGGAGCGAGAGAAGGGTGGAAAAAAAAGGAGGAGGGAGACATTAAAACGCAAAGGTTGGACACGTGTGGGCGGGTCTTGGAAGTCAAGTGGATGAAGACTGTATTTGCAGATGTGAAATTGTGGGTTTTGGGGAGCTCCGCGCTCCCAGCCAACAGCCCTCTAGAGCAAGATGAGAGGTGTAACGTGTCAATTAATTGCAAAGACTGGGCGAGCCTTTTTTTTTTTTAACCCAGTATTTACATACAAAGGACCACCGCGTCGCTCGTGAGTCCACACACTTGAAAGGGCCGTTTTAACAAATTGCATCTTAAAAAAAAAAAAAGCGGGGGAGGAGGAAAGAAAACAAAACAGAAAGCCGGAGGAGAGAAAAGAAAAAAAAAAGTCCTCCTCAACATTCATGGGTTCCTGCCTCCCCGCCCCTGCGCGCCCGCCCCCAGCAAGCTGGAAAATTGGCGATTTGTGGCGCCTTTGGAAAAGAGGGAGGGGGCGCAGGCTGAGTCGCGGAAATCTCTCCTTCCCATCGCTGGCGGTTCCCTAAACAAGATCCGGTTCAAATGGCAAGAGCCCAACTTCTGTAAGCCTCCTAGGTCAATATTTTGGTTGAGGCTTAAGGATGAGTACCAGAAATGACAAGGCAAGTAATTGATTCTAGTTAACGCCGAAAGAGCCCGAAACCCAGGAGAAGGATCGGCTCGAGGCCGGCCTGAGCCACCACCCAGCGACACCCGTACACCTCCCCCCCCACCCGCCCCGCCACCCTTTATTTGCTAAAGATATTTATTTCCGTCTCCCCGCCTCCCCTCTCCCCCTCCAGCTCCGTGCGGCCGAGCAGGACAGCACCGTCACTTGGCGCTGTGCGGACGCCCGGGGAGGGGCGGGGGGCGGGGAGTGGGGACGTCTTCCCCGAGCCTCGACCGGCCCCGGCCCCACCACCTCCGGGCCCGCGGGCCGCGCCCTCCGTGTGGAGGGAAGGGCAGACGGCCCCGTGCCCTCCCTGCCCCCTATTATGCCTCCCTCTGCGGCCTCCAGCGGGGGCGGAGAGAGGGGAGGGGTGGCGGGGCGCGGGCGCGGTCTCCAGGGGGGTGAGGACCCCAAAACGGCGGGGGAGGGGGTCGCAGGGCGGGAGGTGCTGCTGATTTCTCTGTGGAGTTTTCTTCTCCGCAGAGTCCTTTCGGATGCCTCAGGGGCGTGTTGCGAAGACACGCCGCAGGCTCCCAGCTTGCGTGAGGTTGGAACTGAACTTTCCCGAGAAGACACCTTCTGCCCGGGGCCGGCGAGGAAAAGTCCTCGCCGCACCCCCGCCCCTCCTTCCAGTTTTGTATCTTTTTTGCGGGGGGGGGGGGGCAGGTTTGCTACCTGATGCTCGTCCACCCCAGAGGAGCGTCTGAACTGTGCTTTGCCCGGGGAGCGGGGAACGGAGAAGGCCGCGGCGGGGGTCCGGGTCTGGCCGCCTCCTCGCCGGGAGCGCAGCGCGGGCGCCCGGCCTCCCCGTGCGCAGCTGCGGCCTCCGCGCCCCGGCCGCCCCCGAGTTGCCAGCGCCCGGCGAGGGCGCCTCTCCCCGAGCCGCTCGGCGGCTTTCTGCAGCCCTCGCTGCCTCGCCCCCAGTATGTGACGTGGGTGACAATGCCCCAGGTTAGAGCGAGCCCCTCGTCGGCGCGTCCTGGGTGGTCGGACCCGGGCAAACACAAATACAAACCGATTGCTAAGCTGCGGACAATGAGCGAAATGTAGACAAATGTCCCGCTCCCGTTGGAAGCCTTTGTCCCGGCTCGGTTTTTGCATTTATTTCAGTGGCGAAATAATACATGATTGACGCTCTCTTTCAATGTGTCCTAACTGTTTGGAATAAATCTAAGGTTGTTCCTAGTTGTCATGGCATTCAACCCTTTTCAATGGACTATCTCTTCATTCATTTCTGAATCCGTCCACAATATTAAGGAAACCCCTTCATGTCGACGCTCCCCATTCCTCTCTTTTTCCTCCTACTTTTCCCTTTCTCCTTTCTTCTCCCCTCCCCCCCGCCCCCGCAAGAATTAGAAACTGGTTTGAATCCTGTTCCTCGAACCCATTACTTTTCGTGCTTTTTTCCCCCTTTCTCTCTCCAGTCTGCCTTTCCCAGCCTCCCCCCGCCTTGCCTCCCCTCCCCCTCACTGGGGAGCTCCCTGCCCCGTCCAGTCAGAGGAGGGAAGTTGGGTCTGCAGGCGTCGAGGAGGCTCAGAGTTTGGAAACAAGGGCTCCTGGGCCTGCCCCGGCCATTGTTACTCAGCAGCTAAATAAATAACTGGCGAGGAAAAGTTCCTCAACCCAAGCTTTGCAGAAAAAAATCGTCCTGATCCTTCCTTGGCTTCATCTGTCCTAAGGGGGGGGGTGGGGGGTCTCCTGGGGACCAGTGTAAGCATCAGGAAGGTCAGAAATGAGTCTGGTTGGACCAGGCCAATTGCTGGGTTGGGTGAGAAATGTTCCTTTTGGCAAGAAGTGTGTCCCTTTGGCTTCTGTCCTGAACCATCTTTGGGAGGGGTGCCCCCAGACACCCCCCACCCCACCTGGCACCCCGCACCCAGCCTGCTCAGTCCCTCACCTGGGAACCACCTAGTTCCACTTCGCTCCTAACTTCTCCCTTCCATCCTTACGGGGGCCTCTCCCAGGATCCCATCAGCGCTGCCACTGTGGATCACGTCCCCTCCCTGGGCCCACCTCCCAGGTCTGCACGGGGCACAGAGCACCTGGGAGACCACCTTCCTGGAAACTGATCCTGGAGAAGGAGCACTGACAGGCAGCACCCTGAGAAACAGGCCCCCTCACCCCAACGCCGGGACCCTGGGCCCAGTTCACGGAGAGGGCCCCCCGCCCAGCCCAGGCCCCTCGGCCTCAACAGGGGGAGTTCTCCCACACCTCTGGTCTCAGGGGCCCATTTCTGTAGCTTTTTCGGGGGCGGAGGGGGCCCACACCCCCGCCCGCACAGGCCGGGGTCTGGGTCTGTGCTCCCCTCTCCACCCTCAACCCTGGTAGTTTTTCCTGCCCCATCCGCTGCGCTGTGTCTCCCTCCTGGGACCTAGAGAATCCATTTTGCCCAGCGCTCTGTCGCCCGTGCGGTTCCTGCGTCCGCTTCCAAAGCGCTGACATTTGCAATTGAAAAGGCCCAGGGAGACCGCTGGGAGGCCTGTAATTGAAGGGGAGAAACTCGGCTAGTTAGAGGAAGATCATAAAATTCAAGTCCCCCAGGAGTGGCCTGCGTATCCTGGGAGGCCGGCAGGGGAGCAGCTGGCGGCCAGGGGACAGGTCTGATGCCCAGGGTCTCTCGGATCTCATGCAGCCTGACGAGCGGGGGGCCAGGCACTAAACCACACCTCTGCACAGAAATTAGACAGGTGATTGCATCCGAAGGGTTCCCCAAGGGGTCTCACTGGGAGCAGCACAGCCCGGGCGGGCTATTTGAGCCAGGAGTCTCCTGCCTGGTGGGATATGGCCCACCCAGAAGGCTGAGCCCTGCACCCCTGGCCCTTTCAGAGTCCTCACAAATACCCCCATCTCTCCACCTAGTCAGCTCTGAACATCCTGGGTCCTCTGGTCATCCAGCTCTGCTTGGATGTGCTGGTCTCCCTATCCCGGGATTCTTGAGTATCTTCTTTCTGGGTGCCATTGCGCACACCCAGGAGAGGACCGTGTCCTGGGTCCCCTCTTGTTTGGGTTTGGGCTCTGGGTTCTGCCATGCTTCCCGGGGAAGCTCCTGAGCTGTTCAGCCTTGGGCCGTCTGCTGCGAACTTGGGGAGAAACTGAGAGGCGCTGCAAGATTGATGGCAGCTGTCCTGGGCTAGAGGGGACAGGGCTTAGCTCTCTGGTGTGCGACCACCACCTTGGACCCCTGCAAGGTCACCTGAGCAGCCAGAGGCCCCCACCCTGGGTCATTAGGTTTGGGTGTTGGGGCTCCAACTTCCTTACACATCTCCGAGTTCTACCTCCCCTTGCTCAGAGGGTGTTACAGGCTCCAAGGGGAGGCGGTGGTGGGGGGGTGGTGGAGCAGACGGAGAGGATCTTTCTCCCTGCAGGCTGGAAGGCATCTTCTTAGGAGACTTCTCAGGCTGCTCAGCTCCGGTGTCGGAGGGATGGAGGGGCAGGCGCTGCAGAGGGTGCGTGGGGAGCTGAACCACCACTGGAGGCCCAGGCAGGAGGCGAATGTACACAGGCTAAGTGTCCCCACTCCAGGACAAGTGGTCCTCCAAGTCGGCCCAGTGTTTACCTGTTTACTTTCCCAGGTAGCTCAAACACGAGCGTCTTTTCTGAGCTGCCGAGCTCGGGGGGCCGCCCTGGAGCGCCCTGACCTGTAGCGCCTTGCGCCCACACTGTGCACGGCTGGACGCCCCCTATTGGGGGAGGGGTGCACTCTGAACAGCCGCAAACCAAGACGGGACGGTCCTTTGGGAAAGTGAGGTGAGACCTGGTCACACCCATGTGTGGGAGCTTGGCTTGGTGTGCCTGGACGAGGGGGCGGGGCAGCACCCAGTGCCCCCACTCCGCGTGCTTCCCTCTCGCCAAAGGCCTCTTGGCTTGAAGGTCTCTTGGGAGGTGCTCTGCGCTCCTCCTACCCTTTACAGGCTGGTGAGAGCTTGTTGGGTAGGTGCCTCCTCCAGAGGAGTTCAGGGCAGAAAAAGTCCAGGGTGGGGGGGTACCTTAAAGTCCTACTCTAAAAAGCGAGGGCTACCTTGAGGACCCCAAAGCCTTGAAGCTCCAGGCTGCACCCCTTGCCCTCCCCAGTCCACAAAAGCCCGTCCAGTCATTAAAAATACAAGGTCTTTCCCATTATTTGAAAATACTAATTTGACTTTTCTTTTTTTGGAATGAAAAGACGTTGAAAGAAACTCTCTGGTACAGTACGTGGCTGATCTCTCTGGCACCTGGCACATCCCATCTCAGATAACAGCCTTCAAGTGGATTATTGTCTGGTTAGCACCAAGGTGCTAAGCGTTTGTCTTCATTCACTCCACAAACAAAGCGTGTGGCACCTTCCTTCCCCCCTCACAGGATTAGCTGCTGGGACACAAAGGTTTTGTAGGAGGGGTGAGGTTTATTTTAGCTCGGGTTGGAGACTCAGAGCATGGTGTGCACTCAAAATCAGCGGGGATGGGAAATACCTTCCAACCTGGTTCCCAAGCCCGGCGACCAAGATGCCCAACTTTAAGATGCATTCCTCCAAGGTGGCTTGTGGTGGCTTCCACTCCAGGTGGGGGAATGGGGCTGGGGGTGGGGGGGTGCTGCAGAGAGCAGGGGTGTCAGCTCTGGCCACCAGAGGAAAGAAGTCCAGGAGTACGGCCCCAGGGTACCAACCCCAAGCGGGACATTTCCCAACCAGAAAACTGAAAAGTAGGCTCATCTGCATTGGGTCCTGGCACCAACTGGCATCACCTTCTGCCCCTGGAGAAGGAAGCGAGGTCCCTGGAATTCCCTGCAGCCTGTGGGGGTGTGTGGGTGGGGGTGGGGTGTGTGGGTGGAGGTGGGGGTGTGGGATAGAGGGTGGGATGGGAGGTTGGGGGGCAGTACAGCTCTGTCAGTGAGGCCAGATCAGGACAGGTGCTAATCTCTAGCAGGAGAGACCCACAGTCATCAGACAGAGGGACCAGAAAGCAGGGACTAGTGTGAAGGAAAGGAAATCTGAGTCCACTTTGGGTTCAAGTCAAAGGTGAAGTTTTTTTCTTTCTTTGATCTATATTGTGTTAACTCTTACCACAGGAGGGGAAGAATGAGGGCGCCTTCCAGGGTAGTCCTTTCAAGAAGAAGATGTTGGGCAGAGAAATTTTCTAGGCCCAGAGACAGGGCTCATATTCTATATCTGAACCCCCCTCCCTACCTCTTCCTGGAGCCCCAAGAACTCTATAAAGCCTCAGAGCGAGCTGATCTTTGGGACCTAGAGCCTGGAATCCCTCCTGCAATTAATCGTGGGTGCAGGGGGCAGGTATCAGTTAGAGGTGACCCCTTACCCCCGCTTCTACAAGGTGAAAGACACATCACTTTCCCAATTATCTGCCTCAGAAAAAAAAAAAAAAAGACCTTTCCGGAGGACATAAACTGTAATAGAATTTAGGATTTCTCTTTCTATTAATCAGCCTCATTGTGTGGGCGTAAGACCCGGCGGACATATGTTAGGACTTTGATAAATGTGCTTTAATGAGATCTTTGAAAATGCATCCAATAAAATAAAAGGCGAGAAAAGCCGTTTAACTTTCATGGATGTTAAATTGAACAGGAAATGTGGCTCGGGGCTCGCTGCAAAATGGAACGGGCCTTCCTCCAATATTTTCTTTAAAAAACGTAGCTCTAAGCCCCCTTTAGGCCAAATGAGCCCATCTCAGCCAATCCATTGTCACCGGTTTATTGGGGAACCAAACGCCACGTCCCCCCGGGCTCACCCCTTTGCTCTATTCGTTCGCGCTTCTCTAATGATTAAATATGTTACAGCGAGATTACGCAGCGTCAGTGTTGCCTTCAGGAACGTTCTTCCATCCAAGCTCGACCTTCCCCCTCATAAGGGTGATTTCAATGCAGGAGATTTGGGTTTCTCCAGAAAACACGACGCCGAAAGTACGTTCTTATCTGAATTTACTTCTTAACACGTGACAAAATCATTCCCAGAAGACTTCGAAAAGCCAGCGGCCTCTCCAAACGGGTTAGTACTCGGCACTTGGAGCTGGGCTGAAGGCTCGGCGCCTTGTTGCCCTCGCCGGCGCGGGGAGGCCGCGCTTCCAGCCAGCGCGGAGGCTGCGAGCTCGGCCTGGAACGCGGGGAACCAACTCTCGAGGGTCCTCCGGCACCGGAGAGAAGGGATTCCTGGGGCTCTCTCATTTCACCAGTCTGAGCCCCCGAGGTCCACAGATCTCCGCTGGATGCACGCCCCCTTTCCATCCCCGAGGGCCACCGAGATCGAGAAGGTGCGAGAGGCGCGCCAAAGGGCCTCCTCGCAGTGTGTGTGTGTTTGGGAAGGGGGGCGCAGAGGGGGCGCCCCTAGGAGACCAGGGCCTCAGCAGAGTCCACTGAGGCACATTTCTGATCCTCTGGCGATCTCTACTGACACAAACGAGAACTGTCTGGCGCCTGGCGCGACCCCTCAAAGTCCTGGCTGGAGCCGCCTCCGCAAAGACCCCCACTGACCCCAGCTCGGTCCCCCATCCCTGGTCCTTCCTGATGGTGATTCCCGCCCCTCACCCTTTTCCTCCTCACCCCCCACCCCACCTCGTGGCCCAGTTCCGCCCGAAGAGCCCCTCTTTCTCCAAGAGGCGCCATCTCCAAATTGCCTGGGGGACATCGCCTCCGCCAGCAGCCCCGGCCCGACGCGCACCGGGGAGACTTACCCGCGAAGGTAGGGCAGAGAGGCGCGCCGTTCCCGGCTGGGGCTGGGGCGGCCCGGGAACCTCCCGAGCCGGCGATGGGGAGGGGCCCGAGGCGCTCGGCGCGCCCGCTCCGCCTCCCACTCCCGGCGCTGCGGCGACAGCCCGGCCGAATCTCCTGGCGAGCCTTTATCTAGAGCCCCCCCACCTACCCGGGACCCCCCTCCTCGGTGCCCCTCCCCCGTCGCGCCCTCCCGGGCGGGGCTCCGAGCCCCGCCGCGCCGCTCCTCCAGGCGTTCCCCGGCGCCCGCACCTGCGGGCCTCCGGAGGTCCCGCTCCCCGGCAGGCTGGAAAGTGCGCCGCGGCCGGAACACCTGGCCTCGGCGGCAGGTAAAACTTTTCCCTCCCGGGGGGCGCGGCGGGCGGGGCTCGGTCCCTCCCCGAGCGCACCCCTCGTGACCCGCGGAGCCGGCGAAGGACCCGAGACACCCGGCACTTGGCCACCTGCTGCTTCCCGACACCCCCCGACCCCCGAGCCGAGGCGAGAATCGCGAGTGGGGGCCGCTCAGGCAGTTGCGCGTGGGACCCCGAGACCCCTCTCCCCCACCCGGGCCCGCGCGTCAGGGTCCCGGCCCCGAGGCGTTCGGGTCCCCGGCGGCGGCAGAGGCCCGCGCTGGCTGCTGGCGCGACAGCTGGGGGCGGTGGGTGGGGGCGACGCCGATCTCCCGTACGACTCCTCGCGCAGCAGCGCACCCTGAGATCCCGACCACCCCGGACCACGCGCGAGTGGGAGGCTCACCTGGAGCTGCGCCCGGAGCCCCGGCCAGCGGAGCACGCGGATCCCCGGCCGCTCTTTATCCCGAGCCGCGGGCTGCTGCAGAGCCGCGGGCGCACGGGCACTGGCGCGGCGAGCGCTCCCCCTCCCGGCTCCGGCTCCCGGCCCGGTGGCCCCACCCTCCGGGCTCCGGCCCCGCGGCCGCCGCGCAGCCCCAGCGGAGGGGGCCGCTCCCCAGCGCCGCGCGCTCTGTTTGTTTTCCTTGCCCGACTGACGTGAGTCAAAATATTGGCCATATGTTCAGCGGTAATAAATTGGGTATGAGCGCAAACACACTTGGGCTTCGATGGCTCTTTCAGCTGCCACATGGCCGGCTTGGAAGGAGGGGGGCTGCCACCTTGCTGCGACCCCCATCCCCAAACAGGCGGGTGGTCCCTCTCTGGAGGGCCCCTAGGAGCCGGAGACCTGAGACCCCAGGCCTCGCCTCTCCCTCGCCCCTCCTCCGTCCCCAGCGTGGTCTCGGACCCCTCAGCTTCAGGCGAGCCCGGGCTGCTGCCTAACAAGGTCGCCATCTATAAATTGCTCGGTCGCTAAGACGCCATAAAACCGCAGGGCCAGATGTGGCACGTTATTCATGTGTGAAACCGCGTTTACACTAGATAGCCGATCCAAGGCCGATAGCGCGGCTCGGCGGGAGGTCATAGACCTCTAGCCCCAGGCTCCTGGCTCCTCCCCTCAGCGCACTCCCCGCTCCAGATTGAGGGGTGTAGGTCTTTCTGGGAGAGGGGTTCAGCCCTGCAGCTCAGGAAGAGAGTGATCGCAATGCGTTGGTGCCAAGGTGCCACCTGTCCAGGGTTAGACGCCGCCTCTGGAGTTGATTTCTGTAGCTTTTCCGCTCCTTTTTTTTTTTTTCAATCTGGCCTGGGAGGCTGTTTTATTTTCCAGACGGTTGATACCTCCGGTGGGACTTTAGTCTGAACAGGAGAGGTGGTGTGTGAAAGCTGAAGATGTTCGGGCCCTGCAAGTCGGTGGGATTTTGGGGTGGGGGTGGGGTCTCCTGACCCCCTAGGCAGGATGGTTCTGAGGAGGAGGCAGAGATGGAAGTGGAACAGTCCACTGACTGAAGGAGCACCTGAGATTAGTCCTGCCTCAAGCCTGACTGTGGACTGCAGTGTCACATATCAGCCACCTTATTTAAATTAAGCGGCAGCTGAAGCACTCAGACAGAGGCAATTCTGCATTGGACATGAAATCAGAGTGGCCCCGTGTGATTCCGGAAAGGGAGGTCAATACGGTGCAGTAATAGAAAACAATTGTCTCGTTTTTCTCCTCCAGAAGGTGGCCTCTGGACTGCACGTCCCCAAACTGGTCACCTCACACTTTACTCACATGAATTCATTAAGAGTCATCATCTCTCCTGTGCCATTACTTTGCTATTTCTTGAAGGGAACCAAATTCTCTCTGTGGTTAATAAGCACTGCGCTGGGCCCCCTACCTTCCTTTTCATCTTCAAAACACCTGGGGTTCCCTGAATGACATCCTCCATTTGGCCAAGGAAAATCAGAGATGAAAAATGTTGCCCTACTGCAGGGAAAAACATAAGCATTTGACTTCACTATTACAAGTTACCTTGGGTCCGTGTTCACTGGATAACTGTCCTTAGTGGCAGTTAAGGGTAGAAAAATGATGCTGTTGACAGGGGTGGGAGAGAAGGGGAGAAGCGATGTGGGGTGAAGGAGCGGGAGGAACCCATGCAACAGGTGCAAAGAAGAGCTATGAAATGAACCTCTTAACCTTCAGTACTAACCACTACAAAGCCTCTCCACACTGGCTCTTCTGGGCCTTACCATGAGCTCCCAGAAACCTTTAGTTACCACAGAGAACTCTGGGGCTTCACTCAAGCCTGCAGGAGTTAATCTTGGAAAATTACTGCTCCATTTCTTTTTTTTTTTTTTCTTGGATTTTAGGTCTTTATGGTTCAAAACAAAATCTAGAGTGTATTTTTGGGTTTATGTCACCTCCCAGTGTAAACTCTGTGATCCTGGTAAATCACTTCTTTGGGTGAAAATACTGCTTCACACCTGAAACTGGATGAGGGGGTTTGAAGACAGACCTTCATGTCTGTAGTCTTCACAGAAGGGGCATCTTTGTCTAACAAGAGGCTTGTGTGTTTTTTCCCTGTCCTTCTTCCTGATAACCGCTATGTAGTGAACAGGGACACAGACAATGAGCTTGGAAAGCCAGTGTTTGGTGGCCTCGGGTGGAAAACTAAGAGACATGAAGCAGAGGGTACATCACATCAGTCTTTATATGATTCCCTTTTGGGGAAAAACTCATTAAAAATAGCACATGTACTGGGGCATGAACTAGGCAATTGATAATAAAAATCCATTACAAAGGAAATGCAGTGGGGAGCAGGGTTGTAGTAAAATACAACTGTTGAGGTAAACCATGCATTCTCTCCTTGGGCTTAACTAGCAACCCAGTGCTGAACTTGGCAGACTTAATTGTCCTCAGCCCTAAACAGATTTCAAGCAGTGTCTTCTTAGTTCCACTGTGTTTTTATGTTGTTACTACTTCAGAGACATTCCTGTTCTACCCACGGACTCAGAATTCATGGACTTATTCACGGGAAAAAACCTTCCTCTACAGTGTTCCCCAAAGGCATCATCAGCTACAAGATGATGCTCTGGGAATGAGCAGTTTCTGGTGCTTACAAGTGAAAATCAAGCAAAGCAAAAACCTTATAGTGCTTTGAACCCAGCCAGGAAGGATATAATTGCATTGTCTTGAGAAGAACTACACAGTGGCTCCCTCAGAGAGAGTTCCTTGCCCCTTACAGCTGCTTCGTCTGCTACCAAGTCTAGACAGTCTAGGAAGGCAGGTGTCTTGTCTGTACATTATGTCGGCATCCTGCATGGTGAGCAGGGTAGCTCCATGAAGGTGAGAGCTGAGATGGACTCGGAAGAAAGTCCATGTCCACCACCCCTGACAATAGGGGGCTGTCAGGAAGTTTGGTGCATTTGCAAATATCATCATTGTGCAAAATAGGGTGTGCAGGAGACGGCAGGTGGATCCTCAGCCAGAGAAAGCATCAGCTGAGTTCCTCTGACATGAAATCCCAGTCCACTTTATCTGAAGGCAGACCCGTTTCTTTCCCTCAGGAACTTCCCTCTGTAGAGCCAGAAGTCATGGTCTGATGAGGTTCTTGGGCCATCAGAGGCTGAAAATGATACCAACTCCCCCTCATGTCCTATACAGAACCAAGCATGAGCAAATGTGGGGATATAGACCATTGTGTTAAAGCACTGGAAGCAGCCAAGACGTTGGATACCATATGTCAGATCCTCAAAAAGTAAGAGTCAAATTCACCTAGATAGAAGCTAAACTAGTGGTTACCTAGGGCTGGGGTGGGGCAGCATGAGGAGACTGGGGTGATGGAGTGACAGATAAGGGGTGGGTTCTTGAGGGGGATAATGAAAATGTTCTATGAATGATGGGGGTGTTGGTCAGACAACTCAATGAATATAACTAAAAATCATTGGATTGTGCACATTAAATTGGCTGAATTGTGTGGTATGTGAAACTACATCTCAAAAAAGCCATTCAAAAAATCAAATGTGTCTCCTTTTTCATTGGGGCAAGAAGGTAGGAGAGGATGGAATCTGCACAAGATCAGTGATCCTCAGAGTTGTTCTTTTTTAACTTTCCCAACTTTTATTCTGAGTGTTTTCACACACAGACACACACGCACACACACACACGACATTGAAAGAATAATAGAGTGAACCTTTGTATACCCTCTACTTGGATTCAACAATAATTTGCATTTTGCCACTTCAGCTCTTCACTCTATATAAATGCATTTTCTTCTTGTAGAACTATTTGGAATGAAGGTTGTAGACACCATGATACTTCTCCATTAGACATTTCAGTATATATCTTGTAAGAAAAGACATCCTTCAACATAATCACAATATCATTACTGGGCTTTAGAAAATTAGCAATGATTCCATAATTTATCTGATATGTCTTCCTTATTCAAATTTCACCCAAAACAAAGTGTATTTTTATAGCCAGTTCATTTTATCCCCCCTGAACCAGGACCTATTTAATGTTCACATGCTGCATTTGATATTTGTAATTTTAGTTTTTTATATTCTCATTCTTTTAATTTACAACAGTCTTCATTGTTGCCCTTCTTTCCCTCTGTTCCAGTTTTGACTTTTGAGAACCCAGATGACTTGTGGAATCTGCCTCCCCCATCCTGGATTTGCCAGGCTATCTTCTCCTGGTGTCCTTTCCTTTGTTCCTCTGAACAGCCACAAACTGGATGTTAGATCTAGAGTCTGGGTTAGGTCCACGATTCACGTTTACGGTTGGGGATGCCGTGTGGGTGATCTGTCACATTGCCTCTCATTACGAAGCAAATCATGTCCCTATATTAGTGAAACTGAGTTTGATCACTTGGTTAAGGTAGTGATCACTGTATTGGTCCATGTGAACTGACAAGTGATTAGTAAGTAATCAGTGGTGAGTGATACTTTGGCATTGTTTCAAAACTCTTTGTCACGGTGTAAACATTTCCCATAATCCTCAATAACTTTTCATCCAGTGGTTTTTAGAGTCTGTTGCGTGAGTTCTATTTCTCCTTCTACATGTACTTGTTGGCATTTTTCTGTAAAGAAGGGTTTCCTTTCCCTCAGCCCCCATTATGGACTTATGGAGTTAACATTGTAATATGTTATAAGCAATTAACACTATTCTTTTGATGCTCAAGTTATCCAGATTGTACAGTGCACAGTGATGCACTAGAATGTCTGAGGGAAAAATCAGACAGAGAAAACTCTGAGAAACTTGGGGGAGATCATGAACCTTTGGGCAACCCAAGTTATCATGGAAGACGTCTGTGTATATTTCTGATTAACAATGAATGGTTCATCACCACCAAAGAAAAGCTCCAATTCTACATTTCCTGGAAGTCCAAACATGTCACAAGGTAAAAGCAACTAATATATTGAATGTACCTCAATTAAATGTATCACCATTAAAACAAAAGGAAAGAGATTCATTTTCAAGGAATTCCTCATGTGGTTATAGAGCCTGGCAGGGTGGGCTGGCCAGTGTTGACCTAGGAAGAGGTGATGCTGAAGTTCACATCTGAAGACTGTCAGGCTGGAGAAGTCCTTCTTGTTTCATGACGGGGAGACACAGCTTTCATTCTGTTCAGATCTTCACATGATTGGATAAGGGCCACCCATGCTATGGAGTGCAGTCTGTTTTACCCAGATTCTGGTGTTTTAGTGCTCATCTCATTTAAAAGCACCCTCCCGGAAATATCCAGAATGATGTTTGGCCACATATCTGGATTTCATGGCCCAGTCAAGTGGACACAAGATCACCCATCACATCCTCTGATTAACTGATGTTGGCAGTTGCTCCCCAAGATCCAGGAGTGTTTGTGAAAAATCTTGAGCTAAGTTTCTGAGTAGCTGCAGCCATGTGATGCTACGCAATGCTGTGTCCACCTCTTGCCTTTCCTGTTTCTTAGCAACAACCTGGCCTCTCACTGTGGCATTGCTGGTAAATGTTATTGTTGTTCAGACGCTAAGTCGTGTCTGACTCTTTGTGACCCCATGGACTGCAGCACACCAGGCTTCTCTGTTCTTCACTGTTTCCTGGAGATTGCTCAAACTCATGTCCATTGAATCAGTGATGCCATCTAACCATCTCATCCTCTGTCGTCCCCTTCTCCTCCTGCCCTCAATCTTTCCCAGCATAAGGGTCTTTTCCAGTGAGTCGGCTCTTTGCATCAGGTGACCAAAGTATTGGAGTTTCAGCTTCGGCATCAGTCCTTCCAATGCATATTCAAGACTGATTTTCTTTAGGATTGACTAGTTTGACCTCCTTGCAGTCCAAAGGGACTGTCAAGAGTTTTCTCCAGCACCATAGTTCAAAAGCATCAATTCTTTGGTGCTCCTGGTAAATACTCATCGTTATAGCTTGGACTTTTGAACTGGACATCAGATACACTTCTGATAAGAGAAATACATGTGACCAGGATACAGCTGTTTGAAGCCCATAAAATTATCCACTTGTTTGTAGGTGGGAGGAAGATCCAGGAACTTGGTTTGAATTTGGAGGGCCTGTGTGGACTGACTACACAGATCTCTAATTCTATCATCATCCTAGAGTAAACCTAGCCTTTCAGTGTACTTTGGAACAATGTTGATCTCTGTATTGATCTTCTGATTGAATTAGGTGGCCAGGGGGCATTTTTAAGGCCACCTGGTTGCCTTCTTTCCCAATAAGGATATTGGATGCCAAAAGCCATGCAAATTTGGGGAAAGCTATTCTTAAGAGTGGGTTAATACTTAAAAGAGAATGATGAGAACTATGAAGTAGAAATCTACTGTAATTTTGGCTCATTGTGAATAGTTAAGTATTTAATGTCTGGTTAGTGTAGGGGTTTGGAACATAATAGCATATATTTTATTGAACATTTGCTATGTCCCTGGCAGTGTGCTAAGGTCCTTTATCTGTATTGCTTGATTTAATTCTCAAACTAACCATGTCAGTTAAGGAGCACCACTTTTTACCTTAATTTTAAGTATAAGGAAACTGATGTTTAAGGAGGCTGGAAACACAGAGACCCTGGAGTCAGAGTGCCTGGCCTGAGTCTCCCCTCTTTCTTATGACCTCCACAGATTACTCAGCCTCTTGGGACCTCATCTCCTGGCTATGTAAAATGGAGCTCATAATAGAACTATTCTGAGTATGTCATGAGGATGAGCTGAGACCGTGTTTGTAAAGGGGATCTGCTAGTGCTTGGTGTGTTGGTAGACGCCTGGTACCTTCTTGCTTCCATTACCATCATTATAATTTGCTCTTGTTATAGAATATTTGAGATTCCACTGCAAGTCTATCTGATCCCAGAAGCCATGTTCTTGACCATGAGGTCATGACACAACATTTTGTCACCAAAATGTTTCCTTACCCAGAAGAGAAGTTCCTTATTTTTTTTCCTCCTCATTCCCTTTTCATTTATTTTCCCCCCCTCTTGTATGTTTTCTTTCTCTTTGATTCTTGGCCCATTCTATTGGTGGCATTCAGAACTAAATAAACAATGGACACACATGGGTTCCATTGCATTCCAGTAAAAGGTGAAAAACGCTGGGCTGGATGAAGCACAAGCTGGAATCAAGATTGCTGGGAGAAATATCAATAACCCCAGATATGCAGATGACACCACCCTTATGGCAGAAAGTGAAGAACTAAAGAGCCTCTTGATAAAAGTGAAAGAGGAGAGTGAAAAAGTTGGCTTAAAGCTCAACATTCAGAAAACTAAGATCATGGCATCCCGTCCCATCACTTTATGGCAAATAGATGGGGAAACAGTGGAAACAGTGGCTAACTTTATTTTTCTGGGCTCCAAAATCCCTGCGGATGGTGATTTCAGCCTTGAAATTAAAAGACACTTACTCTTTGGAAGGAAAGTTATGACCAACCTGCTGCTACTGCTGCTAAGTCGCTTCAGTCGTGTCCGTGAAGAGGGTTGCCATTTCCTTCTCCAATGCATGAAAGTGAAAAGTGAAAGTGACATCACTCAGTCGTGTCCGACTGTTATCGACCCCATGGACTGCAGCCTACCAGGCTCCTCTGTCCATGGGATTCTCCAGGCAAGAGTACTGGAGTGGGGTGCCATTGCCATCTCCGATGACCAACCTAGACAGCATATTAAAAAGCAGAGAGATTACTTTGTCAACAAAAGTCTGTCTAGTCAAGGCTATGGTTTTTCCAGTAGTCATGTATGGATGTGAGAGTTGGACTATAAAGAAAGCTGAGTGCTGAAGAACTGATCCTTTTGAATTGTGGTGTTGGAGAAGACTCTTGAGAGTCCCTTGGACTGCAAGGAGATCCAACCAGTCCATCCTAAAGTAGATCAGTCCTGGATGTTCATTGGAGGGACTGACGTTGAAGCTGAAACTCCAATACTTTGGCCACCTGATGCGAGGAGCTGACTCTTTTGAAAAGACCCTGATGATGGGAAAGACTGAGGGCAGGAGGAGAAGGGGTTGACAGAGGATGAGATGGTTGGATGGCATCACCGACACAATGAACATGGGTTTGAGTGAGGAGTTGGTGATGAACAGGGAGGCCTTGTGTGCTGTGGTTTATGGGGTCACAAAGAGTTGGACATGACTGAGCGACTGAACTGAACTGATCTGAGGGAGGTATTGCATTTTAAATGTGAGTTAAGTCTAATTCTTTGGTTTCTGGTTGGAGGGTTTTTCTCCTGGGATCTCTCTCTTTTGGACGCGATGCCACTAGGCAGCAGAAGGTCTGGGTTGAGTCTTGTGGTTAGGAGGGGCCAGGCTGGTAGGTATGGTGGTTGGCCCTCATCACAGTGGGTGCTCTGTGGGTTAACTCTTTGTGCATGCTAAGTCACTTTATTTGTGTCTGACTCTTTGCGACCCTATGGACTGTAGCCCACCAGGCTCCTCTGTTCATGGGGCAAGAATACTGGAGTGGGTAGCCATTCCCTCCCCCAGGGGATCTTCCCGACCCAGGGATTGAACCCATGTCTCTCATGTCTCCTGCATTGACAGGTGGGTTCTTTACCACTAGCACCACCTGGGAAGCCAGGTTAACTCTTCATTTCCCTGCAATGCCTTCATGCTCACCTTTCTCCTGTATCCCTCCTGGGGCTTCTGAGAGGTCTCTACTATGGAAGGAAGGTTAAGGGGGGCACATTGCTTGGGCTTATAAAACAGAGAGAAAAAGCAACTGGCTTTGGTTCCCCTGGAAGGCATATGGCCTCACTGCTGTACTGGGAGCAAACCATCTAGAACAAGACACACAAAGTGACTGAACTGGCATTTCCCCAAATTATTCTGGATTCATAATCACCAGCTCCCTGACATGTTAACATGGTAGGAATAGGAGAAGGAAGATGGAAAATCATGCTAGGTGACAACTTCCCCATCCTGAGTATCTTTCCATAGGTGACGGGCAATCCGTTGGCTGAATCACAGGTTTCCTTTTGAGCCCTCTAGGGTTTTCTTGGAGAAGTTAATGCTTATCTGATCCTGGTGAGTTTCACTCTTTGGGTGATCTTTTGGGGACAAAAGGTATCATGGCTGATATCACCATAAAGTGAGCGATAAGGTCTGAGCAATTACAGCCGTGGAGGGAGAACAAATTACATTCAGTCCCAATCACAACACTGTCATCTAGATCACAGCTGTCAAATTTTAACCGGTGCTGATGTTGCTGTTGAGGAAAGAAGCAACTCATCATAAATCTACGATTCTTTGACAGTTTTCAATTTCAATGGGCGGCATCATGGGAGTGAATTTGATAAAGGACTTGGCAATGAGGGAAAAGTTTTCCTCTTTTCTCTTGTCAACTTGAAGATCATCTGAGAATTTATAAATCTTGTTGGGCTTAAGGTTTAAAATTGTTTGCATATGCACTTTTTACATCGTGAGGTTTTCGCTTCAGAGGAAATGACATGACCGTGCTGCCCTTTGGAGGGGGCAGACACTTCATTTCTTCTAAAGTTATTCAATCAGCTAATCAATCACTCCATCAATTAACAAGCTCCTTGATTTTACTTAGACTGTGTGATTTCTTTGTGTGTTAGTTAGCTAGGGCTGCAGGAAAATGTACCGCAAACTGAGAGATTTAAACAGTAGACATTTGTTGTCTCACAGTCTGGAGACCAGAGACTAAAATCAAGGTGTCAGCAGAATTGGTTCCAAGTGAGACCTGAGAGGCAAGGACCTGTCCTCGGCTCACTCCTTCACTTGTGAGTGGCTGTCTTCTCCTGGTGTCTCTTCTCATTGTGTTCCCTATGTGTGTGTCTGTCCCTGTTTCCCAATTTCCCCCTCTTATAAGAACACCAGTCACATTGGATTAGGACCCACCCTAATGACCTCATTTTAGCTTGATTACCTCTGTGAAGACCCTACCCCAAATATGGTCACATTTTGAAGTACCAGGGGCTGGTATTTCACCATATATATATATATATATATATATATATATATATATATATATATATATATATATATGTAGAATGTCCCTTGGGATGTACAGGGACAGTGTGTCCAAGAGAACATGCAGTTCTGTCCATCCAGGCGGACACGACAGATGCTTCTTCTTTGTATGATGCAGGGTGGAGATAGGTTACTCTTTCCATCTTTGGCTTTTGAGGATACTCAGAAAACTTAACCTAGATCCACGTTCTCTTTTATAATGGAGGGTTTCTTTTCCTAGGAGGAGGGGCACAGGGAACTTAGAAGTGATTTTCAAGTATATATATATGTATAGTTTTGGGAAAAGCCAGGATTTAACTAACACTTTGGATGGGTTTAGGGTGGGATTGCTGAGGCTCACAGGATTCCTGAAGCTCCAAACCTTGCCCAAGTGATGCCAGAGTTTAGATCTAGCACCTGCCTCTGAGTATAAGGAGTGTGGACTTGGGTGTGGTGGGGATTCAAAGCATATGACTTGGAAATGGATGAAAGTAAATATGTGAAATAGCAATCCCATTGGGAAAATGGGCATGTATGTGCTGGTAGATTTTATGTATTTGAACCCTGCCTACTTGCACTGTGTCATTTTTTTTTCTCATCCTTACAATTTTTTAAAATATCATAGCACCTACCTGTATGCCTCTGATAGACATTTAATTCTCACTGAATTAATGGGAGATTTTAGACCTTTCTAATAACTGCCAGTGAAGATTAAGATGTAATTACAATACCTTGATCTTTATATGACTTATGACTTTTAGGAGCTCACAGCTCACCAAGTGCAACCTCATTACTGTAATCCCCTTACCATCACTTGGACCTGACTTGCAGGTCTCACTGTTTCCATCTTGGGGAAGGAAAATCCGAGGAAGAGACTAGGAGGCCCTGCTGTTTGACACCATGAAGAAGGCAGCCCTGCCCTGCCTCTTTGTCATCTCCATTGTTCTGGAGAGTTCTCTGTTGAGCTGGATTGTCTTCCAAAGCAGTCCTTCTGCTCTGTTTTAGCATCCCATGTGTACACTGGCTGGTGTCTGGGGCAGGAGCAGTTCTGGATGAATTCAGAAGAAAAATGACAAGACTCCTATTATAATGCACTGTTTATTATTGGATCAATGTGATCGATGTCCACCTGTCAGATCTGTAACATTATCTGGGAACCAGCAGATGGAGCTGTTACAGATAGCATTCAGAGGTCTGTTTATTCTCCTGAGCACGTGCTTCCATCCTGGGGGAAATACCACTTCATTGTCCGAGCAGTGGGGTTGTTTGTACCCAGATGTTGAACATGGCTTTCTCTGGGCCCACGTCTGCAGAACTGGAAGGTCATTTAGGTGGGGAGGGGCAAGGTTTTTGTGTGGAAAAGGCCTGATGGCAGTCTTTTACCTCCTGCAGGCCTCTGCGTGGCAGGAATGGACACCTGCCGAGTGCAAGGAGAGTGTTAGACACACTGATTTCTGAGAACTCCACACAGAAGCATTTAAGCCTGGCAGACTAAGGAGGAAGAGAGAGACTTTGGGCGATGATGACTCGTTTCATAAATACAGCATCAATATTGATAGACCCCAAGGGATGCATATGTAGAACGTCCCCTGGGATGTACAGGGACAGTGTGTCCAAGAGAACATGCAGTTCTGTCCATCCAGGCGGACACGGCAGATGCCTCTTCTTTGTATCATGCAGGGTGGAGACAGTTTACTCTTTCCATCTTTGGCTTTTGAGGATACTCAGAAAACTTAACCTAGATCCACGTTCTCTTTTATAATGGAGGGTTTCTTTTCCTAGGAGGAGGGGCACAGGGGACTTAGAAGTGATTTTCAAGTAGTATATGAAAGACTACCCACAGGAAGCATGGGGCTCTTGCTCTGCAGCTCTGGTGAGGCCAGAAGGAGAGAAAATCTGTTTGGGGCCAGCATGAAGGACACGGGGTGACGAGATGTTCTAACAGCAAAGGCTGATAAATATTGAAACGTGTCCCCATGGCCTTTTTCTTAAGGGCAGTTAATGAATACTGGTTTTGCAAGCGGATCTCAGACACCGTAAGTGTGAGAGGAGGGAGAAAATGAACACTCTGTGAGATGGTTTATGAATTATGAGTCTTTAAAACCTACAAGGTGACTTTCCTAAGGAAAGATGGTATGAAGCTCAACAACACGGACTACCTTTTGAAATGTTCAGAGCTTTAAAAACAAAGGCATCTTTTTTTCCTTTTTTAACCCAGACTAGACTGAGCGACTTCACTTTCAATTTTCACTTTCATGCATTGGAGAAGGAAATGGCAACCCACTCCAGTGTTCTTGCCTGGAGAATCCCAGGGACGGCGGAGCCTGGTGGGCTGCCATCTATGGGGTCACACAGAGTTGGACACGACTGAAGCGACTTAGCAGCAGCAGCAGCAGCAGCAGAAGCAATTAGTGGGATTTGGGACCAAATGTTTATTTTTTTCTAACTTACATCCCTTTAAAGGTAAACTTTTAAATCACAATACATGCTTGAGAAATGAGGTGTTTATGGTTACAATGCTTTTGATTTAATATAGAACTAATATGATTTTTTTTGTTTTGTTTTAATGTAGTTGGAAGTCTTCTAGAATGTATTTGTCCAAGTTCTTCCAAAGTGATTTTAGTATTCTAAAGGTAATTGAACATTTTAAGATGTAGTCTAAGATCTTGCAATTTCTAGAGTTTCTGTGCAGTTTTAGAGATGAAGAGTTGGTGGTTAGACTGTGTTCTGATCTAGGGACCACCCTGGGCCTCCCTCCTTGGAACAGGAGAAGTGGATTCTTCATCCCCTCAACAGAGCAGGCCATCCCTCTGATGGATGGTCACCTTTATCTGAGAGATGGCAGCCAAAAACCCGCCTGGGGTTCTGGTTGGTTCAGCTTTGCTCAGTTAAGCTCTGCTGGAGCCATGACCCTCATTTCTGATGTCACTTCCCAGAGGATCTTGAAAGGAAAATGCATCTTTCTATTTAGATTTTAAAATTTATTATGATGTTTTCTCTAATAAAAGGAAGTAAAGTACTTAGAAGAAAGATGACTTTTCTAGTTTGCAAAAAACCCCCATATAGATAGCACTGGATGTATGTTTACACATATATAATGTACATATATTCACATATAGTCTATCTGTAGAATATCTCATGTCTCATATCATATAATACGTATTTCTCTGCCTTTTTCTCTTACCAGTATATCTTATTTTTTTCTGGGTTGTCTTTTATTTTATTTTATTGAATATAGTTGCTTTACAATATCCTGTTAATTTCACGTGTACAGCACAGTGATTCAGTATCAGTTCAGTTCAGGTCAGTCGCTCAGTCGTGTCCAACTCTTTGCGACCCCATGAATCGCAGCACGCCAGGTCTCCCTGTCCATCACCAACTCCCGGAGTTCACTCAGACTCACGTCCATCGAGTCAGTGATGCCATCCAGCCATCTCATCCTCTGTCGTCCCCTTCTCCTCCTGCCCCCAATCCCCCCCAGCATCAGAGTCTTTTCCAATGAGTCAACTCTTCGCATGAGGTGGCCAAAGTACTGGAGTTTCAGCTTTAGCATCATTCCTTCCAAAGAAATCCCAGGGCTGATCTCCTTCAGAATGGACTGGTTGGATCTCCTTGCAGTCCAAGGGACTCTCAAGAGTCTTCTCCAACACCACAGTTCAAATGCATCAATTCTTCAGCACTTAGCCTTCTTCACAGTCCAACTCTCACATCCATACATGACTACTGGAAAAACCATAGCCTTGACTAGACGGACCTTAGTCGGCAAAGTAATATCTCTGCTTTTGAATATGCTATCTAGGTTGGTCATAACTTTTCTTCCAATGAGTAAGTGTCTTTTAATTTCATGGCTGCAATCACCATCTGCAGTGATTTTGGAGCCCCCAAAAATAAAGTCTGACACTGTTTCCATTGTTTCCCCATCTATTCCCCATGAAGTGATGGAACCGGATGCCATGATCTTCGTTTTCTGAATGTTGAGCTTTAAGCCAACTTTTTCACTCTCCTCTTTCACTTTCATCAAGAGGCTTTTTAGTTCCTCTTCACTTTCTGCCATAAGGGTGGTGTCATCTGCATATCTGAGGTTATTGATATTTCTCCCGGCAATCTATACACACATATATATTCTTTTTCAGGTTTTTTCAGGTTATTAGAAAATATTGAGTAGAGTTCCCTGTGCTGTAGGGTCTTTGTCGGTTGTCATTTTACATACAGTAGTGTGTGTATTAATTCCAGTCTCCTAATTTATCTCTTCTCCCCTTGGTAGCTGTCAGTTTGTTTTCTATGTCTGCAAGTCTAGTTCTGTTTTCTAAATAAGTTGATTTGTATCTTTTTTTTTTAAAGATTTCACATGTAAGTGATATCATATTCATCTTTCTTTGTCTGGCTTACTTAACTCCTTCATTCTTCTTAATGACTGCATAATATTCCACAATATGAATGCATCCTAATTTATTTAACTTATCTCCTAAATGAGGGACATTAAGTTGTTTCCAGTTTTTCACTGTATTAAATACTGCACAAGGAAATCCTTGAATGTGAATACTCTCCTATTACTTTCAATCTTTGAAGTAATAGGAGAGCGTTCATTCAAAATAGTGTTCTAGAAGAATAATTTCCATGTTAAAAGTCTTACTTTAACTTTTTTAAGCATACTGCCAATCTAAGGCATTTGTTTATATGCATCCAGCTGCCAGTCAATAACATAGTTCCTGGAGAAAGTGCATCTTAGGAGAGGTGAATAATTAAATCTTCAAGTGTCTGAACATCTCTTCCTACCATTTGAAAAGAACTCTCCTCCTTCCTTCTTATAACACTTTCACTCTCTTCACGGCCTGGACCAGCATTTATTAACCACAGGGAAAGCTCTGGGTGCATTGCAAGTGAAGAAGATAGTTGTTATCTGCTTTCTACACCTCTGGGCACTTGCCCAGTGAGAGCCAATCCTTCTGTATTTTCACTGGTTTGTATATAAGACAGCAAGAACTTTCACTGCCCCTTCAAAGTCATTTCTCAAATGCTCCCCATAGGAAGAGGATCTGAAGATGGTGGTGGTGGGCCAAGATTCTACCCAGCTTAAGTTCAAGTGAGGAGAGAGTTGTCCAACCATGGGGAACCCTGGACCAAGAGAGCGCAGGAGGCATGTGACACTGGGGAACCGAGAGAGGTTGGGGACTGAGAAGCCAGGACCAGGCTCACGAATGGGTTGCTGGGAACAGTGAAGAACCCAAGGGAGAGGTGTTTGTTGGAAAGCAGAGGGCTTCGAAAATGGTATTGTAGGAGCAGTCAGATTGAATAGAAGCCACCAGAAAAAAAATGACAAGAGGTAAAGGCAGTGACAATACCAGGAGACAGGATGATGGCAATTCTGTAATTAGGTGTGATCTGAGATCAATATGGTCTGTTTGGTTTGAGCTCCCTTATCCTTAACTCAAAAGCTGCTCCAGTGTCATTTATTGGCAGGCTTTTTACCTGGGCACGGATATCATTTGTAGCAAGCAGCATGGGATGTGTGTGTGTGTGTGTGTGTGTGTGTGTGTGAGAGAGTCCTCGCACATACATACATTTTTCTGAAGAGTTGTTTTAATGCAAGATTTGTGAATAAGTCTGGATTCTCAAAACACAGCAGTGCCCAAACAGAGAAGAGAAATTGCCTGAATGCCAGCTCCCAGGTGCCATGCCGGTTGTCTGCACTAGGGGCCAGATTTCCAAAAACCCAGAGATATACTTAAGTAGAACATCTTGCCAGTTACATAGTTAGAAACAGGTAAGGGAGGCTCTTCTTCCTCCTTGTGTTAAACTGTTGGTAACATTAATTTTTTTAATATGAAAACTACAGATCTATCGTGGAGTACAGGACAAAATTCATGTGACTTTTTAATAAGCTGTCTGGGAAATTTTGAACCTGCTGCTGGTTGCCTCAAACTATATTAACCAAATAAGCCCAAAAGTTTATTTTTATGTACTTTAATCTCTGTTTTTCATCATTTCTTTTCCATCTGAAATGTCTGGTGGGCCATCTAGACTTCCTTTCTTTAAAAACGACACGGTTTATGGAATGCCTATCTTTGCCATTTAAAAATAAAGACCCAGGCAGGTTTTATGGAATTTCATACTTCCTCCCCGCACAGCATCTGCTGGTTCAGACACGTTTCTTTAAAGAAAATCAGAAGAAGAGAGCCAGCCTGAGAACCTTGCAGACTGTTGACTCTTGAATGGTTTCTACAGTTGGCCAGATGTTCACTCTCACCCCTTCTGGTTGCCTAGGTGGGAATGTCCATGAAGGCACCAAACCTAAAGAAAAGGGTATTTTGCCTGGGTCTGGGACTTTCTGGGCACAGAGCTCCTTTCGCCAGGAGATGACACAGCCAGCCCTCAGCCAGGTCTGAACTCACCTGGATGGAGTTATGTCAGGTAGAAATGTGGTGTTTGTCCCAGGCACAAATAGACATAGGCCGCTCGCCATCTCCCCAAATGGCACGTGATGGCACAGGGTGCCTGGCAGCAAACCCCACTCCCCAGCCACTTCAAAGGCACTTTGGACGATGGAAGCCCAACAGGAGCTGAAACACTAACTCCCCTCCCCCTCCTTACTCAGCAAGCTCAGCAGAGCCACAGAGCACACACACCTGGATGCAGCAGATGGTGCCTCGGCGTGGTTGTTATTTTGCAGTCTGGCTGAATGGCAAGCTGAACGGGCAGGGCTAGCTTGGAGACTACTGCGGTTAAACAGGGCATGGTGTCCCCTCGGAAGGGGCGCCACCATGTTGGTGGAATTGAGGATGGCTCCTCATAGAGGAAGTGAGGACAGCTGAGATCTTTCAGAAGCACTTTTTATATAATGACCACGAATGGGTGATAGCCAGGGCATTGCCTACAGGCCGGTACTGTTCATGCCTCCTATTAGCAGCTTCCTGGAGGACCAATGGCTACTGCTCATGGGGATCTTGGGCCTCTGTTGCTTACAGCAGCCAGAGTTGCCATCTGCATGCAGGAACACTATAGATATATAAAAACATATAGAGTTGTTGTCTAGTCACTCATCATGTCTGACTCTTTGCGACCCCATGGACTGTAGCCTACCAGGCTCCCCTGTCCGTGGAATTTCCCAGACAAGAATACTGGAGTGGGTTGCCATTTCTTTTTCCAGGGGAATCTTCCCGACCCAGGGATTGAACCCACATCTCCTGCGTGGCAGGCAAATTCTCAACCACTGAACCAACTGGAAAGCCCATATACATATATATATATGTTGTTGTTCAGTTGCTAAGTCGTGTCCGACTCTTTGCCATCCCATGGACTGCAGCCCACCAGGCTTCCCCGTCCTGCATATATATATGTGCATAAATATATATATACACGTATAGAGAGAGTTGACAAAACTTCTCGGCCAACCCAATACTTAATTTGCCACTTCCAAACTATGACCACTCTGCAAAATTATTTAGATGAGACAGGTCTGATTGACAAGCACACAACCTGTGTGTGAGAACTTCCGAGGCAAGGTGACGAGAAGATCCTAGATGGTTGTACTCATCCTTAACATGCAAAGACAGCCACGTGTTGGAAGCTAATACTCTAGCAAGGCTGAAATCTATTATTATTTCAGAGTATTAGCATTGTTTGGGGTAGAATAACTTAACCGTAATGACACTTTGAGAAATCAATATGACACAAGAGTCAGTGTGCATTTTCTTAAAGATGAACTGGCTGATGGTTTGAGCAAGGTTTTAACAGAAGGAATAAGCAAATTTCAAAAGTAAATGAATCAGAAACTGATAAGCAAGAAATACATTTGTAGCACATAAATGATTTTGGCTTAGCTTGTGATTATCACCATATTGTTCTTGAAATAAATGTTATGCTCTTTTCCTTTGTGTTCAGATTATTCCACATGTCCTAGAGTTTCTCACATGCGATGTATTTTTAAGAAACTTGTCACTCATCAGCAAAAAAATCAGATGTCCTTTTCTTAAGAGACGCTCAATTTAGTATTGCTCAACAAGGTAGTATGAAAAGTTGAAGGTGGAGAGAGAAAAGGATGGAATTTTTAGGATGAAAAAAAAACAATGTCTTTCCTATGTTTTCCTACTCTTTTTCTCAAGGTGAAAATAGCTTAATTTTTTGTTGTTAATTATAAGAAAATTAAATACTTGTTGAAAGTAATTTAACCCATAAAGTAAAAGGTGACGCACCTCTATAATTCTACCCTAGAGAGATCAAAACTGTTAACAGTTTGTTGCATGTATGTCTCAATTTTAACTGCACAAATACGAGTCACTATGTATAAGTAAAATAAATGGGGTTGTTCCCTATTTCCTGTCCTATAAACTGCTTTTCCATCTGATTAGATCTCTAGGATGCCTTTCCATGTCAGTAAATACAAATCTGGCATTAAAAATGATGTTCCCTCATTTATTTCACTAGTTCCCTGCTGACAGATATTTAGTTAGTTCCAATTTCCTACTTTTATAATCAACATTTCAGCCATTATTTTGTATCTACCTTAGTGTATATATTTTCAATTATGTTCTTAGGATAAATTACCATAGGAGTTTTGCTGGTTTTTTTCTTCTAAGGAATTTTAAAATACTTAGGTTTTCAGGTGTAAACTCTAAACCTCTCTTAACCATCCATATATGTATGAGTATGCTAAATCGCTTCAGTTGTGTCCAACTCTTTGCGACCCTATAGACTGTACCCTCCAGGCTCCTCTGTCCATGGGGTTCTCCAGGCAAGAATCATCACATGGTGAAGCTGAATTTAGGGTTGAATTTATTATGTCATCAGTGGTCATGTAGGCAGAATTCTAAAGTGGCCCCCAAGATGCCAGTTCCCCTGCTGAATGCCCCTGTATGATTCCTGCCATCGAGTGTAGGGCAGAATATGGTGAGACCTCTCTCCTGTGGATGGGTTATTATTCAGTTGATTTTGAGTTTTTCGTGGGGAAGATTATGGGTGGACCTAACCTAATTAGGTGAGTATCATTTGCCAGAAAGGAAACCAACAGCCATGATGGGAACTGTCCAGGGGCCAAACGGCAACTGGTCAGGAACCTTGAGTGGCTTCTAGTAGTTGCATTGGGTTCCTGGCCAGAGACATCAGTCCTACAACCACAAGGAACTAAATTCTTCTGGGGAATGTAGAAGAAGACCATGAGTCCTGAATGAGAATTTCAGTTCCAGATTCACATTTGACTTCGGTCTGGTGAGTCCTCGAGCAGGGGGACCCAGCCAACCCGTACTTGGCTTAACTTTGTCTCATTTAAGTAGTTATGTTTGTGGTAATTTATTACACAGAATTTAAAAAGCTAGTATCACAGCAAATAGAGGCAGGGCATTGCCATTGTGTTCTGGAGTTTTCTTGTGGCTGTCACATCTAGGGACATGAAACCTCCCCAAGTACCCACCCTTTGCACAGACGTGGTGGGCCAGGCTGGTTCAGGTGGGCACTTCTGCTTTCCCTGGACATTGACCGGGACTTCCAGGAGCTATTTAACCAGCAGCTGCTCTGAGCTAGAAGGTGCAAGACTCGTCACTCACAGGGCCAGTGCCCTGGAGAGTGTGCCTGGGACACTGGCCTGACCTTCAGTGTCTCAGAAACTTTCCTCCTGGTCTTTTCAACAAGCAGGTGAACTTCCTGCATGGTAGCTTAGGGTCCCAAGAGTGAATGTTCCAGGAAGCAGGAAGTAGAATTTTACCCCTCCCTTGAGGATCAGACTTGAATCTGGCACTGTGTTACTTTCACCACATTCTGTGGGTCAGTGTGGTCACAGAGCCTACTCACACTCTGGGGGTTGGGGACCCAGTCCTACCTCCCAGGGGCAGGGTGTCAAAGAAAGTGTGGCCCAGATTGTCCCATGATTCTAACTGCTGAGTGCAAAACCCCACGAGTGTAGTTGCAATTTTCTATTTCTGTTGCCTACACAGCCTTCCAAAGAACACGTCCAGTTTGTATAATTGTTTTATTCTTCCCAGGATGTTTGTCTTGATTGTATTTACTGAAATGCCATTTTCTGATTAATATAAAAATAAAATTTGGGCTTGTATTTTGTGTGTCTTTTTAATTTTATTTTTCTGATAATTCATTGTTATTGTATTTTACAAAAATATTGGTCTGAGCCTGATTGGAAGTTGAAAAAGGAAACCCCTGGTGGTTCCCATCAGATAGTTTGAGCAATGCTGGTTCAGAAGACTGAGTTCTGGGGGCCATGTGTGATATAACTGGGTGGACTTGCAGATAAACTGAGGCAGTGGAGCTGGGTGGTGGGGCTGGGATCCAGGCTGAGCTCTTTGGAACCCGGGTGTCCATTCAGTGAAGGAATAACTTTTTCTTCTCCCAGACAGGAGACTCATGGGCAAACCTGCTGGGCAGTTCTCCCCCAGATGGACAGCAGTCCACTGACAAGTCATGAGCCCAGCCAGAAGGGGAGTCATTTCTGACAGATAAGAGACTCCTGATGGCGTGTATGGAGCCCCGTAGCTCTTCATCATCAGGACACCAGCAAAAAGGATATTTAGAGTTAAATGTAGAGGCTTACCTTGGGGACTTCCCTGGTGATCCAGTGGTTAAGACTCCATGCTCCCAATGCAGGAGGCCCAGGTTCAACCCCTGGTCAGGGAACTAGATCCCACATGCTACAGCTAAGAGTTTGCATGCCACAACCGAAGGTCTTGCATACTGCAACTAAGACCTGGTGCAACCAGAAAAAAAAAAAAAAGAAAATTCCATTCTGGGAGGGGCATAAACTGTAATTAGGTTGCGTGCGTGCATGTTAAGTTGCTCAGTCATGTCCAGCTGTTTGTGATCCCCTGGAGGAGGGCATGGCAACCCACTCCAGTATACTTGGGAAATCCCATGGATAGAGGAGCCTCGTGGGCTATGGTCCATAGGGGTCACAAAGAGTCAGATACGATTGAATGACTAACACTTTCAAATTGTGTCGACCAATACGAAAGCCACTAGCCATATAGCACTATTTAAAATAAACTTAATTACAATTGAGTAAAATAAAAATTCTGTTTCTTATTGTACCAGTCACACTGCAATGGTGCGTGGCCATAAGTGCCTGGTGGCTGTCATATTGGACAACACAGATGCAGGATGGAGCCGTCAACACAGGGAGTTCTGTTGGGCAGCCCTGGAAGGGCCCCATCACAGAAGATGCGTGCCCCCACATCTTTGCTTTGTTTAGATTCGAGGGTTGAAATAATGGTGATAAATAGTTGAAAATTTGAGGAGGAGAGATTTAGCTTCGTATTAGGAAAATCTTCTGAACAGAAACAGCTGTTCAGAGGTGACTTGTAGGCAGTGAGACCCCCTGTTACCAGGAGAATTCAACTCTGGGTGAAGTGCTTTGGTTGTCTTTTCTTCTCTGAAGGATTTTCCATGCTGTGAAAGGTATTCTTTATAAAATATATATTTTTTCTGTTCTAGCTGCTAAGCATTGTGCTTTCCTTACTTGATCACATTCATCATTTTAACAATTCCGCAAGTCAGGTAATATCATCTATCCCCTTCTTACAGATAAGGAAACAGAATCAGCCAGGTAAGTTGCCCAAGTTCTGGTAAGTGCAATGGATCAATGCATTTTGAGGGGTCTGATCCCAAGCTTTTTATAGACTCCCTTTAATCTTTTTTTTAAAATAGGTCTTTAAAAAATATTTATTTATTTGGCCGTGTAGAGTCTGCTTTGTGTCCTGTGGGATCTTTTGTTGCAGTGCATGGATTCTCTAGTTGTGCCGCGTGGACTTAGTTACCCTGTGGCATGTGGGGTCTTAGCTCCCAACCAGGGATAGAACCCATGTCTCCTGAATTGCAAGGCACATTCTTAACCACCGGACCACCAGGGAGGTTCCTGCTGTTTAATCTTGAAACTAGCAGATGCCCACTAAATACTTACTGCTTGATTGAACAAACTGCACCAAATATATTAGTTCCTGAAAAACAAACAATATTCTTGGGTGGTTTTCATAATATGACCCCAACTGAGTGAAAATAAATTATGTATAGAACAAATGAATACTAGTGACAAAATATTAATGACAAATATGATGATATATTAATGTAATAGTGAATAGTTCTTGGTAGGATTAGAGTTCATTTTTCCTTTTTGAAAAAATATGATACTGCTATTTACTCAGCAAAGCAAACTTTACTTAAAAATATCAGATGGGCACTAAGAGAATTTAGTGAACATAATTAACTGTGTGTGTGTGCCTGCTGTCACTTCATTTGGGTCCAACTCACCTCAGTCCATGGGATTCTCCAGGTAAGAATAGTGGAGTGGGTTGCCGTGCCCTTTTCCAAGGGATCTTCCCCACCCAGGGATCGAATCCGTGTCTTCTGGGGCTCTTTGCATTGGCAGGTGGGTTCTTTACCACTAGCACCACCTGGGAAGCCCCCCAGTTAACTGTGGCTGGAGGACAAACCGCCTTGAACATAGCAGCTTAGGCAGCAAGTTGTTTCTCATGCTTCTGAGGGTGGGCTGGGTAGTTTCTTGGCTGGTCTCCCTGGGCTCACGTCTGCAGCTGCATTCAGCAGGAGGTGAATGACAATTTCCCATGGCTCTCATTCAGAGCTCTTGTGCACAACCCAGCTCACACCATGGACTCCTTCTGTGCCTTCAGCTCTGGGAGCCTTGCTTCTTGGTGAGACTGGCATCAGGAGACCCTTTGAAAGAGGAGAGTGGGCAATATCCAGAGTAGGCTGGGTTCCCATCTTAGGGCATCCAGACAGAGCCTATGGGGTTGGATGGGGCCTCCAGTTAGGGGCCACTCTGCGTTTGGAAGACTTGCTTTGGTTCAAGCTCACTACAGCATGGGTGTCCACTGAGCTCAGAGCCTTCAGGGCCACCTGCTGGTCATGAAATTAATACCTTACAGTTGCCAACCATTTTGTCAATTTTTGCCCTGAGCATTTGCAAAGCTCTTACTTTGGCCCAAAGTTCCGGAGCTGATGACATAGGGAATTTTCTTATGGAGATCACCTCACAATGAAAACAATGCATGTTTCTTCAGTGGCCTCCTCTTCTGTCTATTGTTGCAGAAATACCTTAAGTGTGTTGGCAGTCATGGCCTCTTCCATATTTCAAACCTTTGGATTGTGAACTCATTCATCGTGCCTCGTGGTTGCAAAGTGGCTGCTGCTTCCCTCTGCAGGCTTCACATTTGCTTTCCAGGCAGGGAGAACGGTGGACGCACCAAGGGGCAAAGAAAGTGTATTCATCAGAAAGGCACAACTTTCTTAAAGGCCTCATCTGGTAGACCTCTCACTGGCCAGCATCAGAGTCAAGTCCTCTGACCCTGCCAGCTGCAAAGCGGCTGGGGGGAGAGGGTCCTGGGTGGGCTGGCCCACAATTGGCATGTCCCCCATAGTCAGTTACCTTCTCTAGGTAGTCTATATCCATCTAACGGGCACCCTCTGCACACCACTGTCTCCCAATCACAACTAGAGACAGAGCTCTGTCTGATATTAGGGAAGCTTGTGGGGCTGCTCCAAGCGAGCCTGCTTCTACCATTTGCTTCCCAGGCCCTGCTTCTGACAATTACCTTCATTGTCTTTAACTGTCTCTTAAAGACAGAGGACATTTTGGATATCATTCTTTACCCGTAGGCTTCCCTCTTGGCTCAGCTGATAGAGAATCCGCTTGCAATGCGGGAGACCTGGCTTTGATCCCTGGGTTGGGAAGATGCCCTGGAGAAGGGAAAGGCTACCCACTCCAGTATTCTGGCCTGGAGAATTCCATGGACTATACAAGTCCAGGCGTTCGCAAAGAGTTGGACACGACTGAGTGACTTTCACTTATTTACCTGGAGGCACAACATGGCTTTGCACTTAGTTTGTGCTTAATATGTATTTGTTGATTTTTAGAAACAATTGGATTTCTTTCCTCTCTTGTCTGAAGATCATTCCAGGCTGTTCCAGGGCTGGCCGTTGGGAAGAGGCAACAGGACGACGGTAGCTGAACACAGGGACATTTGCCTTTTCTTCAACGTGGCCAAGACAGTAGCATCATCTTGATGGAAATCCCTTCCATAGGCAGATGCTCTGTGTTCACATCTCTCTCTCTCTCCACCTCTCGCTGGGTCTCTGTTGGCAGGTGCACCCAGATATACTCAGTAGCTGACTTGGTTACAGAGTGAAGTAAAAAACAAAAAAACACAAGCTCTGCCGTTCACCTGATGCCCTCTGCATTCACAGGGCTGTTTAAATAGCCGGGGTTATTAGTGTGTGTTTGTCCCTTTCTCTCTCATTCTGCTTAATCATTGTCAGGAGGGTCAGAGAATGGTCTGGATGTTGACAGAAGCCTGGAATAACTAACTTAGGGCTAAACTTCTAACCAGGATTGGGAGAAGGGACAGCTGCTTCCCCAGGGTGCTTGTGGATCCTAATGAACCCTCAGCAACCCTAAGAGCTGCCTGGCATTGGTGGGCCCCCGGCCGCTCTGCTGGGGCAGTTTTGTACCACAGATTGATTTGTATGTTCTCATTGTAACCATTCTGAAGCCTCAATTTCCGAGGTCTTCCATGGCACACTATAATTTCAGGATTGACAATGATGCTGACAAGAGTGAAAAGAAAACATATTTAAGGAAACAGGAATTTCTCTCAACCTTTATTTTGACATTCAGCAGTAGATGATGGATGTTTTAAATTACTTCTGATAAGAAGCTATCAGTAGGAGCTATTTTGTTTCACAGATACCTGGCAGGTCAAAAACATACTCAAATTGAACAAATATTCTCAAATTAAGTACGGAGAATAGGGAGGCCAAGTAACTCGTGCTGCCGAAAGAAAGGGAATTCAAAGGAACACAGTTACTGCTGCAGTGAGCCAGATTGCACAGGGACAGACAACTGGGGTGGCCAAAGTGAAACCAGGCTCTGGCTGGTTTAATCAAGAAAGAGCTGGAGATGCTCAGGAGGAAGTGGAGACCCAGCACACAGGCTGTCAGGAGAGCTGGTTGGCTAGGCTGCATGAACAAGTCATTTTAAGGACCCTTCAGTTTCACATGCTTTTCTGTAGTCACTAAATCTCTCTGAGGCCTTAGTTTCCTCATTCGTAAAATGTGATGGTAATATCCTCGTCAAAGAGTGAAGGAGGTGTGCAGGCGACACTGCTTCAACAACTGTGATGCTCTACTTTGGTTAAGTACTATCTGCTCTAATAGTAAAGGCAGTTAAGTGTACCTCTTTTGCAAACCATTTTCAAGCTATTAGAAGTTATACATTTTGTATATACACAACATACAGGTATATGGTATATGCATTATTTTAAATAATTGTCACTGTATACACATTTATTGAGTACCTACTGTGTACCGGGCACTGAGCTTGGTGCAGGAGAAGGAAACCAGTGAGGAAAAGTTCCCATAATGCTTCTTCGTAGCATCATGACCCATGTTGCCTGTTACTGTTCATAAATAATGTTGAGAACTATGGATTTTTTAAATACAAAGAATTTAGTTTATTGTTATACTTTATGTAAAGTATACAAAGTATTCCTATTATTGCTGTCTGCTAGTCTCTTGCGTAGTAATTCATGCATATGGGACCAAAGGTTCAAGTGGTAAAGGAAGACAGTCTTTTTGTGAATTCACAGGGCATTCACAGGCATCCAGGAAGCCGATCCTAAAATGAAGATTTGAGTGCAAGATGTTTATATTGGAGAATGGATGTGTGAGCACATGGAAATGACCAGGGGTTGGGGGGTTACCTCTGTGTGTGTGTGTGTGTGTTCCAGGTATGTTTGGGAAGGGGAACTCTATAGCTCTGCAGATGGGGCTTGGTGGACACCTTATACATTTGGCTTTTTAGCTATTAATAAATTGACCATATTTATACATATTTATACTGAAAGTGAAAGTCACTCAGTCATGTCTGACTCTTTGCGACCCCATGGACGATACAGTCCATGGAATTCTCCAGGCCAGAATAGTGGAGTGGGTAGCCGTTTCCTTCTCCAGGGGATCTTCCCAACCCAGGGATGGAACCCAGATCTCCTGCATTGCAGGCAGATTCTTTATCAACTGAGCCACAAGGGCATACCCCCTTGCTGATAAAGCTGAAACACTCTGGCTGGACACTAACATGTAACTGCAAAATATTTGGTGGGTTTTGAGTATAAAAAACCCTAATGTAGAATCAGGAATAAACCCTGATCATGGTAACTGAACTGAACTGAAGTCTCTCAGTCGTGTTCGACTCTTTGCGACCCCATAGACTGTAGCCTACCAGGCTCCTCTGTCTATGGGATTCTCCAGGCAATAGTACTGGAGTGGGTTGCCATTTCCTTCTCCAGGGGATCTCCAACCCAGGGCTTGAACCCGGGTCTCCCACATTGTAGACAGATGCTTTACCATCTGAGCCACCAGGGAAGTCCTGATTATGGTAAGCTGATCCCATTTGCCTGAGAATGACTAAGAATCAAGCAGGTGACCTCGCTTGGGCCAGTGAGATGTGGGCAGGGCTGGGTGCTTTGCAGGGAAATTTTCCTTTCTCTTAAAAAAGGAAAAAATCTTGTTTATTATTGAAGGAACAAACATTGGAAGTGACCTATCTTTTGTGATGTGAGATCATGTATTTTCTTTATTGTTGGAGCCAAGTTGGGCTTTCTGTGACTTGAGAGCATCCTAACACAGATGTGTTCTTTGAGCACCCCACAATGTATCAAGCAGAATGAGAAGCATGTTCGGAGCATTACTTCATTTAACTTCACACATTTGCTCTAGAGGCAGATATTGTTGTCTTTATTGATGAGGACCTTAAGGTCCATGAAGGTGAAGTAAGTTGTTGAAGTCACAGAAAATGACCAAGCTAGGATTTGAGCCTGGATTTTCCAACTCTAGAGCTTGGATTCTGAAATCATGGCAGGACTCTTCTCTGAATGGACAAAAATCATCATAGTAGGACAGATTTCCTTATTTAAAACATTTGAATAAAGGGTCTGATACATAAAACCATCATATGATGAATTAAAAAGCAACTGGCCTCATCAGGGAAACTTTTGCAACATGTATTTACATGAATGGATGATAGACAAAGGGTTAAGAGCCTTAATATAGAAACAGATTTTACAAGTAAAAGATATTTGTAAGAATTTTCAACAGAAAAAAGAAAATTGAAAAAATTTATATTTTAATGGGCAAAAAGAGAAATACATTTGACCAATGAATAAAAGAAATAACCTTAATCAAAAGCATAAAGAAACAGGGACCAGTGTGTATATAAAATTGGTAGTGAGGAAAGAGAAGTGTGTTAATAGCTAGTGCTGGCAAGGGAGCAGTGAATTTAGCATTCTCATAAACTGCTGTGTATTAAAATTGGTATCTTGACGCTTGTCTTAAATGAAAAAATTTTTCTTTTCATTCAGTGGTTTCAACTTCTAGGAACTTACTCTAATGAGAGATGTGCCCAGTACTTTATGCTCAAAGATATGCAAACCACAAATAGAGTATAAAAATTGGATACAGTCTTCATGTTCAAGGATTGAAGAGCAGAGTACATCGTGGCTTGGCGGGCTGGTCCATTGTGTCACCCAGGAGTGATTCCATATCCCACAGGGAGGGAGGCTGTTGGGGCTGAAGCTCAGGCTCCATGGGTCCATCAGTTTTGTATCCTCTAGCCTTCAGAATACATTTATGGTCCTGATGTTGTTGCCTCCTGGGACAAGAAGTGGCACAGCTTCAGCTTCACATGTTTCACATCAGGAAAACGGAAGAGTCAAGGGGCTGTGTTTGCATCAGGAGAACAGCGTTTCCCCAGCCAGCCCTGGCTGTCTCCCATTTCCACCTCGGCAGAACTGTGCTTGGCTAATATTTCACCATCCCTTTTGTCCCATGATGGACTCCTGCCCAGAGGAACCTCTTCTGAGTTCTGTTTTATTGAACTATGTATGTGTTCCTAGGGGAGCACACACTTTCATCATAGTAACTTTATGGCATGGTCTGATACCTAGTAGGAAATGCCTTCCACATCATTCCTTAGGAGAAATCATGTCTCCTCTGGCACTTGAGTGTTCAAGAGCCATCTTAAAGTTTCCCCCTTTCCTTTCAGAATATGATGATAATGGTACTAACTTAGGGGTTAATTTGGCCAATATCACACAATAGAGCGCTCTCAAAATAGTCATTGGACCTGTTCTAATTTACTTAGTGAATCACTTGCTTCGGATCATTGACCTATTTCTGTTTTACCAGTTATAAATAGCACTTGAACAATCACCTTTGTATATAAATCTTGCAAAAATCTCTGATGATTTTCCCACTATCAACGCCTACATGATATTTCTAAAAAGTTGTCAGGTCAAAGTGTATGCCAATTTTTAAGGCTTTTTTATACATATTGTCGAATTTCCTTCCAGAAAGGCTTAAACCATGATTAGTTGCTAGTGGTAAAGAGTACACTTGCCAGTGCAGGAGATGCGGGTTCGATCGCTGGGTTGGGAAGATCCCTGGAGGAGGAGATGGCAACCCTCTCCAGTATTCTTGCCTGGAGAATCCCATGGATAGAGGAGCCTGGCGGGCTATAGTCCATGGGGTCGCACAGAGTGGGACATGACTGAAGCTACTGAGCATGAGCACAGTAGGATTTAAAATGTTTCTGCCAGCCTGGTATGTTATTTTCATCTCAATTTATTGTTAATGCACTGAATCACACATGCTTACTATATTTTATTGTCCTTATCATATAAAATTAGTATTTTGGGGGGTGAGAGGATGGCCTCAGAGGGAGGGGATATATGTGTACTTGTAGTTGACTCACCTCGTTACACAGCAGAAACCAACACAACATTGTAAAGCTGTTATCCTCCCACTAAAAATAAATTTTAAAATCAATTACCTTAAAAAAGCTAGGAAAAAAAGAATCTGGAAACTTAAAGAACACCACAAGAAAAAATTTGTTTTTTTTTTTTTTGTAAAGAGCTCTTACAGGAAAAAAAAAAAAAACTCACAGAAAAGAATCCTGTCCCTATCTTGTTTGTCCACTGGATGTTTAATAATTCTAGTGAATTGATGAGAGAGAAGCCTTGGACTTTGGAGGGTCCATAGCAAAGATGCGCTTGGGAAGTGAAAGGCCAAGTGTCCCGGGGGTGAATGAGATGGAGATGGTGATGGGGCACTGGGGTCCAGCCACATTCCTACAGGTGGCATTTGCCGAGCTCTGGCTGATTTTCAAGGCCTGAGATGCCCTCTGAGGCTGGAGCTGTGTGTCATCCCAAAGGAATAGATTCATACTTTGGAATTCAGATGCCATGATGAGTACTGTTAAAAAGACCTTTTAGGGGCTGACTACCACTTCTGACTATTCTAAGAAAAAACAATTACTCTTAACTATGGTAAAACGCATGGAACATAAAATTCACCATCTAACATTACACATTTTATATTCACATTGGTGTATACCTCTCACCCCCACCCTCCTCTGGACCCTTTTCATTATTCTACTGTGTAGAATAAAGTACTCTGTACCTGGTAAACAACAAATCCCCATTTCTCACATCCCCTCCAAGCCCTGGCATCCATCATTCTACTTTCTGACTTGGAGTTTGCCTGTTTTAGGTACCTCATGTTAGCGCAATCATACAGTATTTGTCCTTTTGTAATGGGTTTATTTCACTCAGCAGAATGTCCTCCAAGCATCCCTGCTACAGCCTGTGTCAGAGTTTCCCTCTTTTTTTTTTTTTTTAAGGCTGAATAATATTCTTGTTTACTCTTCGTGTCCCCTTTGGGGACTCAGAGGCCTTGTACGTTGGTGGAGATGACTGGGGTGTGCGTGACACCCAACCCCAGACAGAACTTATGGGAAATCTCATGGCCTGAGGGTCCCAACCTGCCAAACAGCAGCATCCCACTCTGTTGGACCTTTCTCACTCCTCTCCACACCTGTGCCTCTTGGGTCCCCAAGGGAGACCAGGGCTCCTTTCTCAAGTCATCGGGAAGGATTGGTGGGCTGAGAGGTGCCCTTGGGTGTCCCCTGAACCCTTTCAGAAGCCGAACGTGGTTTTTCTGTAAACAGGGCCTCTGTCTTTTTTGGGGTGGTGGTAATGCGGTTTGTTACAGTACAGAGATGATAAAGAGAGGTGCAAAGGGCAGCTGTAAAGGAAAATATCTATTATGAAGTGGGAATTCCTTTTCTTTTTTAAATGTAGAGATTGAGTACATTTTTTTCAAATCCACATACACCTCTTTAGATAAATAAGCCCCCTGAAATGGAATGGCCATTCTCTCGCAAATTCTTAGTCCTGAAAAGGGTTTTAAAAAAAATAAGAGTATTTTTCCTGCTTCCTCCTCCCATGAAGCTGAATGAGTTTGTTTATCCAGCTCTCACCTTAGGTATGAACTTTAAATTAAACACTTACAGCATTATCAATTAATGTAAGAGAAAACCATCCAACGAGGGGAGTGAGCCGGCTCGAAACCCCCGGGGGGAGAATTGAATGCAGATAAAAGGGGTTCAACAACATGATCTTCCTGTCCTGGACTCCAGGGAGATTTTCCTTGAACTGGTTCACGTAGTCAAAAGCCGTCCATTCTTTTCTGAAGGACGGTGGAGATAATTTTAATCATAATGGAGACTATATGCGTGCAAGTCTTTAGAAGGATGAACAGAGAGAGTTGGCGTGGCGAAGGATTTGTAGCTGGCCGGCTTTAGAGCCTGCATTAACAGGCAGAATCTACCCTCACCAATGCCCTGGATGACTAAGAAAAGTGACGCGAGGCTCTATGAGAGGCCACGGATGTTAAGCATGTTAACATTTCCATTATGTCTAAAAGCAGAAAATGGAACAAATAATGCAGGTTGGGTTTTCTCCCCCCCTCCTCTAATGTATGCCAGAATGTCACAGGAACTCATTGTCTGCGATGAATACAAAAATATGGGCAATTCAGGCTAAACAATGTAAACGCCTGTGATTCCATAAAAGCATCTCACTCGCATTAAGTTCATCTGGCTTGGTTTTACCCTTATTTATTCCTCCCCAATAAGGCTGTTTCTTGACTAGTGTGATCTTGAAAGTTTAAGCTGCGCCTGGAATGGCTTCTCCTCTCCCTCCTGGCTTTCTCGGTGTCTATATTCTAAAATTGAGAGAATGCGGAATGAAATAAAATTGAACCATAGTATTTGTTTTTCCCGCCTCTTCTCTCAGGCCAAATGCTGTCTGGTTTTGACACTCACATCCTAATCATTTTCACAGGATGCAGAGGCAGGGGTCACAGCCATGAGCCTGAACAGTGGTCCGTTGGCTCTTTGACACCAAGCACTTGCTTGGATGCTCTGCCGATGGCCCAGTGCAGGGCAGACATGCAGCCTTACTCAGTCCTGAGCCTTAGAAGGAGGCTGGGTGGCCTTTTCTGTTTCCCAGGGTTCCTGCTCTTAGAGGAAAGGGTTCCAAGATGGAGTCACTTAGGACTCAAGTGATTTTGAACTTGAACTGAGATTTGCAGTCTGCTGCAAGGATGGGTGTGAAGTGGCGACTCTCCCAGGGGTCACGGGGATGAGGGCAGGGGACAGAGTGAAAAGAGAGGACATCTGAGCTTGGGGGAGACTTGGTCATGTTACTTCCTGCCCCTCTTTAGAATCGAGGACAGTTGGGTACGGAAAAAAAAATCACAGAAACCCTCCTGTCCTCTGGTTCATGCATCCCTGGTCCCTGGAGACCAAAGTTGGTGCCAACTAGATGCTTCTGGCTTTAGACACAGTACCCAAGACCTCACAAAGGTCTTCTCTCTGCCTCAAAGAATCAAAACCTTTGGGCCGACCCATACATAGACCTGCAGAAAACGGCATGCTTTCAACCCCAAAGAACAAGCCACCCTCTCTGCAGAGCATTCCCCTGTTTCTCACAGGCTTTCTTTTCACGTGGCTGCTCCTTCCTTCTCTCAACTCATTAAGCAAGCAGCATCCAGGGCTGTCCTCTGCCTCCTCCCCTTTCTCTCTGGGGACATGGCAGTGCTCACAGATTTCCTGAGGCCTCAAACTCAAGGGAGCAAGATGGGCTGAAGGCTGGAGGCCCAGTGGGTTCCAGCAGGAAGCGAGCAGAGCGGCAGAGGGGTGAGATCTAGGAAGGAGAGGGGGACACTGAGGCAAGGAGTTCTCAGGCAGCCCATAAGATGCTTTTCTAGAAGCCCAGCCTTGCTGTAGCTGCTCCCCTGCCAAAGTCCTTCCTGCTCCCTGAAACACAGTGACAAGCTCTCATCCCAACAGCAAGACCCCAGGGCCTGGCCCCAGTCCCAGCTCTGGGTTCCTCCTTCATTGCCTCCCAGATCCGACATGGACACTCTCAGCTTCCCTTCTGCCATAACTTGGCCTTTTCCTATCACCTGTGGCATTGACCCGAGAATCTTCTCCATCCCCCAAGTCCATCTCGAACGCCACCTCCCTCAGGGACCAGTCCTTCCCCTGGGGGAAACATGGTGTCTTCCTGCCCCCTCAGCCTGGGCACCCCCTCCTCAGGCATCAGGATGTCTGCTTCATGGCTTTCCAAGCTCCCTCGAGGATGTAGAAACATTTGGTCCTCACCTTTGTATCTGCCATATCAGTGCCTCTCAGGCCTGAAGGTCCTCGGCCCACTGTCTGAAGTTGTCAAACTGCACCACAGGCCGCGCAGAAGTTATCCAAATCCTCAGCGTCGTAGCCCAGCGCCCTTTCTCAACAAGCTCCCAACCTCCTTGCTGAAGAAAGGGAGCATGTGCCTGTGACCGAATCCCAGCTCCGGCCAGTTATTTTGCAGTCTCTCCCTCACTTCTGCACATTCGCTCTGTAGCGAGCTCCCCAGCCAACCTGACTCAGGGGGTTTTGGAATCAGTGCCTCACACTTGGTTTTGGACACAGCTATTTCCAGTCTAATTCCCCTTTGATTTCTAAACAGCCAAATCCAAGATCGAGTCCCTCCTTTAGACCAAGATGCTTCACTACTGAAGATACTCAAAAGCTCATGTTCCAAGCTGTGAAAGGTTCTGGATAATTTCAGGAGTGGATTTAATGTGAGGTTTCCTAAATGGACTGCTTTGCAAGAGGAGACCCTCTTTGAGATAGGATGCTTCTGGAACAGCTTTTTAGGGATGGAGGGCCTGGAGAGCTTACCTCCAGATAGATGTTATCTATCTTTCTTCATTTCATCCATGAGAAAAACCAGATCCACGTTGGTGAAATGATTTGGTCAAGGTCTCAGAAGATTTTGGGAAGAACCACACCCATAAACCTAGTTTAATAATTTGGGGTCTAGAGTTCATCCTCCCTGCCTGTGTTTATAAATAATTTTGTAAATAAGAATTATCTCATCAGGACTGAGTTCTCACACTCCACCAAGCTGTGTGGGGGGCCCAGGAGAGAGCTCCACGTGGGAAGGGGTGGGGAGCCTGTGCCAAGCTGACTGCCTCCTTTACCAAGTGAACTGCCTGTGCCCAAGTCCTGATCTCTGGAGCTGCTTGGGGACCCGAAGGAAGACAGGTGCAGAAGGTGAACTCACAGGCTCAATTCTATCTACCTGCTAGGTCAGCCACGGCCAGGCAGATGGTGTGTCCTGGGTGCCAGATGCTTGTAGTTTTATTAAGATTTTTGGGTCACATTTATTATAACTTTTTACAACACAATTCACTCTTTTTAGTGTATAGTTCAGTGAATGTCTGACTAATGCACACATTAGTTATGCAACCACCACCAAAATCAAGACACAGAGCAGTCCCAGTTCAGTTCAGTTCAGTTCAGTCACTCAGTCGTATCTGACTGTTTGTGACCCTATGAATCACAGCACGCCAGGCCTCCCTGCCCATCACCAATTCCCGGAGTTCACTCAAACTTGTGTCTATTGAGTTGGTGATGCCATCCAACCATCTCATCTTATGTCATCCCCTTCTCCTCCTGCCCACAATCCCTCCCAGCATCAGGGTCTTTTCCAATGAGTCAACTCTTCGCATGAGGTGGCCAGAGTATTGGAGTTTCAGCTTTAGTATCAGTCCTTCCAGTGAACACCCAGGACTGATCTCCTTTAGGATGGACTGGTTGGATCTCCTTGCAGACTGAGGGACTCTCAAGAGTCTTCTCCAACACCACAGTTCAAAAGCATCAATTCTTTGGTGCTCAGCTTTCTTCACAGTCCAACTCTCACATCCATACATGACCACTGGAAAAACCATAGCCTTGACTAGATGGACCTTTGTTGGCAAAGCTTTTCAACATGCTGTCTAGGTTGGTCATAACTTTCCTTCCAAGGAGTAAGTGTCTTAATTTCATGGCTGCAATCACCATCTGCAGTGATGGAGCAGTCCCATCACCCCCCCAAAATTCCCTCATGACAATTTCCACTGAAACACCAACCACCCCAGCCCCTGGTGACCTCTGATCTGCAGGTGGCTTTTCCAGAATGTCACAGAAATGGAATCATACTGTACAGAGCCAGGAGAGTCTCTCACTTAGCCCCAGGCATGTGAGATTCACTCAGGTTGCTGAGTGCATGGCTAACTTGATCTTTTAATTGCTGAATCATTTTCCACAGCGTCGTTGGATCACAGTTTGTTCCTCATTCACCTGTAGAACACTTGGGTTGTTCCCTGATAATTATGAGTAAAAACTACAGTGAACATTTGTGTGTGGGTTTTTGTGTGAACATAATTTTTCATTTCTCGCCGGTAAATACTAAGAGGGAAATCTGGATCGTATGATAAGTATTTGTTTAACATGATAAGAAACTGCCAAGCTATTTGTGAATGAAATTCCAGTTGTTTTGGGTCCTCCCCAGTGCTGTGTATATGTGCACTCTCAGTCACATCTGACTCTTTGTGACCCCATGGACTGTAGCCCACCAGGCTCCTCTGACCATGGGATTCTCCAGGCAAGAATACTGCAGTTGGTTGCTATTTCCTTCTCCAGGGGATCTTCCTGACCCAGGGATGGAACCCAAGTATCCTGCTTGGGGGGCAGTTTCTTTACCATCTGAGCCTCCAGGGAAGCCCTCACCAGCAGTAGGAGTTACAGATTTTATTAACTTCACGTCTTGTAATATAAGTGTAATGGGATCTCACCATGGGTTTATTCTGCATTTTTCTCATGATTAATGATGCTGAGCCCCTGTTTCGGAGGTATTATTGACTGTTTGCATATCCTGTTTGGTAAATGTCTATTCAAATCTACTCCCCATTTAAAAACCTTGAGATGTTTTTTTGATGCCAGTTCTTTGGAATTTTCAAGAGAATCAGATATTGAGAAATTTTTTTATATAAAATCTTTTGATTTTTAAAGATAAGACCGAGTTTAAGAGATTTACAGAGATTATGTGGCATCGCCCAGGTAACAGTACTGGGTTTTCAACTCCAAATCTGACTCGAAGGCTAATGTCCCTGCCCCTATACCAGGGCAATGCCAATAGTAAAGTGAGGGGGTGGGACTTCCCTGGTGACCCAGTGGGTAAGACTTCACCTTCCAATGCAGGGGGTGGGGGTTTGATCCCTGGTAGGGGAGTTAAGATCCCACATGCCTCTTAGCCAGAAAACCAAAAACATAGAACAGAAACAATGTTGTAACCAATTCAATTAAGTCTTTAAATATGGTCTGCATAGGCCTTCCCTGGTGGTGCAGTGGATAAGAAATCCACCTGCCGATGCAAGGGACACTGGTCCGATCCCTGCTCAGGAAGATTCCGCGTGCCATGGACCAACTAAGCCTGCGCCCCACAATGACTGTGTGCATGTTCAGCTACTGAAGCCCAAGGATCCTAGAGCCCGCGCTCTGTAGGAAGAGACGCAACCACAATGAGGAGCCCATGAGCCGTAACTTGTGAATTGCCCCCACTCATCAAAACTAGAGAAAGCCTGAACGAAAGCAATGAAGACCCAGCAGAGCCAAAAATAGATAAATAAGTAAAAATGATCCACATACACAAAAATCTTAAAGAAAATGAGGGCAATAAACTGGGGAGAAAACCCCACTGGTGGCCCTCTTTTGTTAATTTCCTTCAGGTCATACTAAGAACTCCAAACTCACATGCTGAGTGGGTGACACGTTCTTCCTCTTATCAGGAGTTACCTAGTAATGAGTCTCAGGAATGTCACACTCAAGCAGACTCAAGTTCATAGAGACAGACAGTAGAGTGGTGGTTACCAGGGGCCGAGGGGAGGGGCCTGGAGAGTTAGCTTGATGGGGCCAGAGCCTCAGGTACGCAAGATGAAAAGAGCTGTGGCCATGGGTGGTGGGGATGGCTGTGTAACAGTTTGAAAGTGCTCAGTACCATTGCACTGCACTAAAAATGATTAAGACGGTAAATTTATGTTCTGCGTATTTTACCACAATTAAAAAAAAATAACGTAAGATAACAACAACAAAATGAAATAGACTGTGAAGGGGGGAAATGCTGATGCTTTTCATGGTTTTCACACAATTTCATACAATATATAAAATGTCCTCTAAGACCATCTCTGTGTCTTTGTGGCTTAAGGCAGATGAACCCCATCTGGAGACAGTTTCTTTTGGGTTTTCTGTGGCCCTCGCCAGCGACCCAAGTTTCTTGAGAGCTTTTATGCTCATGACATTTTTGCATTGGAACTGGGGGTGGGCACACAGCTGTGATGCGCTCTCACCCTTCAGTAAATGCAAGTCTGCTCTCTTGTGAATGTCAGAGAATTCCACATAGACGTGGTTGAAAAATAGACGGTGCCTTAAGGAAGGGAGTCGAAACAAAGCACTTGGATCACCTATTCAATGGGAAGGTGGGCCCAACGGTGGCAACAATGATTTTCATGGATGTGGGTCAAGGCTGTTGTCAGTGGAAGCGTCAGACTTCACCAGGACCCAAGGCCCGGGTGGGGTCCCATCCCCCAGCATTCTGAGGGCCCCGCCTGAAATCCACTCTCTCATTATCAGGGAAACCACGTGGGTCTCTGGTCGTCCTTAAGAATCAGTGTTCAAGGTTGCAAGGATGCTCTGTGATTGTGAAGCCCTTTCAGGCCCACCCTGCCCACGTGATCATGGGATCATCACTGGGCCTTGCATGCTCAAGGTGAACAGCCGCTGTTCCTTGCTGGGAAGTATTCACATCTTTGGGACCAAAGCCTGTTTCTTTGTCTGTAACGAGCGTAAGCCCAAAGTCATCTGGATGGACCATCTTTTTTTTTTTTTTAACTTTTTATTTTATGTTGGAGTAGAGTTGATTAACAATATTGTGTTAGTTTTAGGTGTACAGCAAAGTGATTCAGTTATACATATACATGTATCTATTCTTTTTCAAATTCTTTTCCCATTTAGGTCTTTACATAATATTGAGCAGAGTTCTCCGTGCTGTATAGTAGGTCCTTGTTGGTTACCCATTTTAAATACAGTAGTGTGTACATGTCAGTCTCAAACTCCCAATCTATCCCTTTCCCCCAGCCTTCTCCCCTGGGAACCATAAATTCATTCTCTAAGGCTGTGAGTCTGTTTCTGTTTTGTAAAGAAATTCATTTGTATCATTTCTTTTTAGATTCCTCATATAAGCAATATCATACAATAAGGATAGACCATCATAAAAGAGAGGACCCTTCTGAACTTTTCCTAGTAAGGCTTGGGAAGCGACCAGAGTCTAAGCATTTAAACTCTAAGCCAAACAAGCAAACAAGTGATAAAGGCCCTCTCTCCCTAACCCCCACCCCCCCAACCCGCCCCACCTTGCTGTACTGTGGAACTGTTGCAGGACCCGGGATGGGATTAATCTGCTTGGGGTGGGGTAGGCCTTTCTACCTTTACACTCTTGGAGGCTCTTGCCGTAGGATACCTATTCCTCAAATTCAAACACTCCTGTGCAACTGATGAACTTTCTGCTATTTTCACAAATCGCCTATGTTTACTTTGTATTTTTCATTAATAGACTTTAATTTTTTATTGACTTTGCTATAGCTAGTGGTTCTCAAACTGCGTATCTGTCACCTGCATGTCTTGTTAAGACACAGATTTCTGACACCCCCTTCCCCCTCACCCCCAGGGTTCTGGAGATTGAAAATTTGCATTTCTAACAAGTTCCCAGGTGATGCTGAGGCTGTGGGTGTGCTCAGGCAGGCCATGCGTGTCTGTGGGGTGGGGGGCGGGGTGCTACACATAGACTACTGTTCTGAACAATAGGATCCTGAAAATCCCTGATTGAATTTTTGGCAGTTGAGCCTGCTTTTCTAATGCACATTAAAATAAGGATACAACTGCCAAGAAAAACTTCTAGGAAGCTGAGAAATGATTTTATGTGCCCCTGGGTGTCCCTGATGAAGTGGTACACACACTGGATTGGATCCTGAATGCTTGCAGTGGAAGACCCAGTGCTGGGGTGCCTTGGAGAAGCTCTGCTCTCTCTAAGTCTAGTTTCCTTATTTGGTACAAAGGGAAAAAATCTCAGACCCGTCCCCTTTAAATCCCAGAGAGATGGATCTGGTCTAATACCGGGCTCGCAAATGGGGGTGGAGACAGTCACTAAAATGGATTGCAGACCAGCCATTGCTTCAGACCCTACATTGCTTCCAAAGGGCCAAACTCTGTGGAGAGTTGCAAAAGTATATTTGGAAGAGGGGCTTCATAATGAAGAAAGCAGGAAATGATGTTGTGAGCTGCTGGGGACTGAGGTGCAGGAAGGACAGAGTGTGAGTTGATGGCATCCAGAAGGAGGAGTTTAGATTTGAGTCAGTTCCGGCTGGAAGTTGGTCCTGGAAGCAAGAGTGTGATACGTTGTGACACGTAGGCCATGGGCTTGTGCAAGAGCCCAGAGGATGTGGGCAGCGTGAGACCATGGCTGCTACAGATTGAGGACAATACAGTGCAGGAAAGACAGGGTCCCCCAGGGTCTGAGAACAAGAGGCAGCATGCAGACTCAGGCTCTGCTGAGATTTCCAGCTGACTGCATCTCACCTTGCATCTTGTTGGACTCTGACCTCCTCTCCCCACTCCGAGGCATTTTAGCCACCGTCAGTGTTTAGATAAGTTATTTCCCCCTGAGTTCACTGGAGCAAAACACTGGCCTGGAACAGGCACTGCCCAGGCCCCTGGTCTGGGCTGGACAACACCCAAAGCGTGGGTACCAGTCTGGCTCTCTGCTTGGGCAGCGGGAAGGACTGCAAGGACCTGGGAGGGTCCTGGGAAGGTGTGTGGGTCTGGCCAGGACTCTGGGGTCCCCGCGTCTTCCCCTCTCCCCATCAGAGTGCCCCTGTGGAAACAGGAGGCCTGATTAACTTCCAACCACTGTTCACCCCTGGATGTATTTGCTGCATCACATTGTGACATCTGTTTTTCTAAAAGACAAGATTGCTCTCACTGATCATCAGGGAAAAACCAGAACTAGTTATTATTTTCTTGATTTTTTTTTCTAGCCCTAAAATGAATATTTAAAGCATGAGAACAAATTTTAACTTTCAAGATATTATGTTAGTACTGCTTTTCAGCTATGCACTCAACCTTGCAGTTTCCAAACCAAAGTCAAGTCCACTGACATTTTGCCTTCTGTTCATCGTTTTCAGTTTTAAACATAAATAAAAAATCCAAGTAGTCATGTGGATGAGAAGCTTTGCTCTTTTGCCTTTCTAAGCACTGTGCTGAGATAGTGATGGTTTATCTAGAATCTACTGTTGACATATGAATATGTGGTACCCCAGGCGCTGGAGGCTGGAATGTGCCTTCAGTCATGGTGAGCTCCAGTCGCTCTGAGCTAAACAACTCCTGTGTCAGAATAGCTGCCACTGAACCTATGCGGGACGAGGTCAACAGTGTAACCGAGAATTCTCTGGATCAACTTCTGAGGACAATGCAATGTTTATTAGCGGATAAGTAATAAAAATGGGCCAATTAAGGGCTTACAGAGCTTTCGAGGGAAGTCACTTCAGTTGAATCCTACTCTTTTTGATCCTATGGACTGTAGCCCACCAGGCTTCTCTGTCCATGGGATTCTCCAGGCAAGAATACTGGAGTGGGTTGCCATACCCTCCTCCAGGGGATCTTCCCAACCCAGGGATCAAACCCACATCTCTTATGTCTCCTGCATTGGCAGGCATTTTCTTTATCTCTAGTGCCACCTGGGAAGCCCAGAAGCTTATAGACACAGTGTTGCTGTTGCTCCTTGCTTAGTCACTCAGTCCTGTCTGACTCTTTGTGACCCCATGGACTGCAGCATGCCAGGCTTCCCTGTCCTTCATCATCTCCTGGAGCTTGCTCAAACTCATGTCCATTGAGTCGGTGATGCCATCCAAACATCACATCTTCTGTCATCCCCTTCTCCTCCTGCCTTCAGTCTTGCCCAGCATCAGGATCTTTTTCAATCAGTAGGTTCTTCTCATCAGGTGGCCAAAGTATGGGAGCTTCTGTTTCAGCATCAGTCCTTCCAGTGTATATTCAGGGTTGATTTCCTTTAGGATGGGCTGGTTTGATCTCCTTGCTGTCCATGGGACTCTCAGGAGTCTTCTACAGTACCACAATTTGAAAGCATCAATTCTTTGGCACTCAGCCTGCTTTATGGTCCAACTCTCACATCCATACGTGACTACTGGAAAAACCATAGCCTTGACTAGACGGACCTTTGTTGGCAAAGTGAAGCCTCTGCATTTTAACACATTGGTAATTGAAACTCATCAATAGCAACAGTTGTTTGTTTAATAGAGACTTTTTGTTGTCAGAGAGGAGTCATCTATTCTGGATTCTGTTTGGAGCTGCTGGGCCATGGTGATGATGGAAAGCAGAGGGCCTTTAGTCAGTCTCAGCGCTTTGAAGTTTTCCCCAGACGAGGCCCCCAGCCCTGCCCTTGGCGTACCACTGACTCAGTGACACATGGCTGTTGTGTGGATCAAGTCAACGGGCTTCAAGGTAGCTGTAATCTGTTCTCTAGAAGACAGAGACATTCTAGATGCTTCTAAAAGAATCTGGAAGCTTTCCTCAAGGGCTGCCCGTGAACCACAAAATCCTACTATTAGGAAGATAGATGCTCCTAAAAAAATAATATTTGGGAAACTTGATCTACCAGGTAACAACAGTTATCACCAAACTACAGTAATTTATCAGTGTGATTACTGGCAGTAGGACATAGACCAACAGAACAGAGTCCGGAAACAGAACCTCTAATGTATAGAAACTGGAGATAGGTCAGATCTCTGGGAAGAGTATGGATTATTCAACTAATGGTGCTGTACCTATTGTTTGTCCATATAACGAAAAAAAAAAAAAAAGAAGAAGAAGGAGAAAGAAAAGAAATTTGATCCCTTTCTCAGAACCTACTCAGACTTAAAAGTGAAAACAGTTAAAACAAACACTTTTCAAAGAAGTTATAGGGTGTCTAACCTTGGGGTAGGTAGGATTCTCTTACACAACACAAAAATAGTCCCATCCCTGGGAGAAAAGATTGATAGGTGAAGAAAATCAGGAGGAGAAGGGGAGGAGAACGGGACGACAGAGGATGAGATGGCTAGATGACATCACCGACTCAATGGACATGAGTTTGGGTAAACTGCGGGAGTTGGTGATGGACAGGAAGGCCTGGCGTGCTGCAGTCCATGGGGTCACAAAGAGTCAGACAAGATTGAGTGACTGAACTGAATTGAACTGAACTGAAAATCAGGAAAAGATTCTCTAGGTCACTTGTAATCAGTGAAATGCAATGAGATGACATCTTTTTAGACGACGACAAGGTACCGTTCTGTATTCCTGGGAGCAGTGAAGTGAGTCTGACATGAAATGTTGGTGAAGATGTGATTTGCTGAGAATGAGTCGAACACTGCTTGGTCGGGTTATACACTGATGCAGCCACTTTGGTAAATCATCTGGCACCATCTTGGAGACAGGAACTCTGCATTTGGCCAGCAATTCTACTCCCTGTATATGCCCTAAAGAAGCTCTTGCATACCATACCGGGGGGCAGGCATGAGAATATTCATCATGGTATTGTTCTATCTTTAAAAACATTTTTATTAGGAAATGTAACACACAGACAAGTGAAACTCGCAGGTAATCACCATACTTCAGTAGACAACATCAGAGAACATTGTCAGCCTGCAGGAGAACCTGCATTCACCTTCCGGAAAAGCACTCCCCAGGTAACCACTCACCTGCCTCCTGTGTAATCATTTCTTGGCTTTTATTCATAGTTTCATCAACTGAATATTAATTTCTGAATATGCAGTTTCTTTTGCCTGCTTTTGATCTCTTTATAAAGAGAACTACACATTGTATTATTTTGCATTTTCTTTACTCAATATTATGCTCCTGAGATTCATTCATTTTATTGTGTTGCAGTTATAGCTCATTTATTTTTATTGTTTGCATGGTATCCTATTGCATGACTGTATCTCAATTTATTTACCCTGTAGTTTGTAGACACTTGGATTGTTTCAGTTTTTGGCTAATATGAGCATTATATTGAATTGTATTTCTTTGATTACTAGTAGGGCGGGCAACTTGCATATGTCTTTTGGCGATTTGGATTCCATTCATGAAGTGTATATTCAAGTGATTCCTTTTTCTATGGGATTTTCCATCTTCTTTACTGATGTAGGCCTTCTTTGTGGAGTTTGGGCTCTGTCAGTTTTTTTTTTTTTTATTTTTGGCTGCGCTGGATTTTCGTTTCTGCTGGGCTTTCTTCTAGTTGCAGTGAGCGGGGCTGCTCTCTAGTGTGGTGCACAGGCTGTAGGGCATGCGGGCTTCAGGAGGTGCGGCTCCCTGACTCTGGAGCACAGGCTCAGTAGCTGTGGCCCAAGTGCTTAGTTGCTTCGAGGTATGGGGATCCTCCTGGACCAGGGACTGAAACGGAGTGTCCTGCATCTCCTGCATTGGCAGGCACTTTCTTTACCACTGAGCTACCTGGGAAATGCAAAATAAATGTTACACTTTATCAAACAGTTTTTTGCATCTAGGAAATAACCATAACAAATTTTTTGTCTTATCCTTTTAATGTGATGAATTACATTGATTTTATGACATTAAACCAACTTAGCATACTTGAGGTCAGTTAAATTTAGTAATGAGAAATCTTCCTGTTTTATGTTGCTGGATTCAGATTGCTAGTTTTTTTTTTCATTTTGGATTTCTGCATTTACTTTCATGTGTATTATCGATCTGTAATTTTTCTTCCTTCTACTCTGAACTTTGGTATTAAGTCTGTGTCAGCCTTATAAGATGAGTGGAAGTATATACCATTTTCCATTTTCCAGAAGAGATTCTAAAAAACTGGAGTTGTTTCTCATTTAAGTGTTTTGCAGAAAGTACACATGTGTAAACTCCTGGGACAGAAAAGGCCATCCCCCAAATTACATTAGAGTTTATACAATTGTAAGTATGTAAAAGTACAATTATATAATTATACAAATTTACAATCGTAAAATTGCAATGAGATACAAATCACATAAGTGACAGTTTCATGAAAATTACACAGTAAACTACAAAATTACATTATAAAACCTTTGCCAAAGCAGATCTGGGAGTCAGCTTGCCTCCAGTGGGACTCAGCCCTGCTGATGGACTGTGCAGCCCTGTGCTAGTCTTTTGACTTCTGTGAGCTCTCAGTGTCCTTACCTGTCATATTTGCTGGCAGGTATCTCCTGAAGATGTCAGGAGGGTTAAATGAAACAACTGTATGTGAAGCAGTGAGCCCTGAGCTGGATACACAGGAGGTGTCCAGTAAAGGGTAATGATTTTTATGACCATATGCCCTGGTGGTTCAGACGGTAAAGCATCTGTCTACAATGCGGGAGACCCAGGTTCGAGCCCTGGGTTGGGAAGATTCCCTGGAGAAGGAAATGGCAATCCACTCCAGGACTATTGTCTGGAGAATCCCATGGACAGAGGAGCCTGGTAGGCTACAATCTATGGGGTCGCAAAGAGTCGGACACGACTGAGCGACTTCAGTTCAGTTCAGTTCATGCTAATAATTCAATTATTCACCCAGGCATTTATGGAGCACCCATTGGTGGGCAAACATGGGGCTGGGTCCTGGGGATACAATGGGAGGCAAAATTGGATGCGACACCCTGTGCACCTGGAACAAGAGTTCAGAGCTGTTCCCACAGGTCTATGACCTGTCCCTGCTACAGTGAAATGAGGCCAACATCTCTGGGACCACCTTTGAGCATCTCTTTGGTGCCAGATGGGCAAGAGTAAACAGAAGCAGCTATGTCTGCTTGGCAGCAACTCGACCCTAATATTGAGCTCTTTGGGGACCAACCAGGAGCCACCTCCTTTAGGGACGGAATGAAAACAGCTTGCTTCTCTTTACCCAGGATTCTCGGTGGCAATTTTTTTTTCACAAGGGCAGAAGGCCGTGTCTGTCGCTATTACCCCTGTCTCTCACCAAGTCCCCTCCTGCCGCTGCTGGGATTACCAGGAAGCAGGGGCAGGGAAACAGCACCCACTGAAGCCCTGGAGACTGGGAGCTGAACGCAGGTGACCTGAGGTCACCTCCCCGCCTCAGGGCATTTCTCCCTGTCGTAGCTGAGTTTGTGGGATCGGTATCTCCACGGCTCATGGATTCCTCCCATCCTCCTGGAAGTCTTTACACCAATGCCTCATTTTTCTGCCCTCTGCAGCTCTTTGGTCACACTGTGTGGTTCATTTTATGGGAAATGGGGTTTGGGATGGCATCACTGACTCGATGGATGTGAATCTGAGTGGACTCCGGGAGTTGGTGATGGACAGGGAGGCCCAGCGTGCTGCAACTCATGGGGCGCAAAGAGTCGGACACAACTGAGCGACTGAACTGAACTGAACTGAACTGATGGGAATGAAGGACTTCCCAGGTGGCGCTAGTGGCAAAGAACACTCCTGCCAAGGCAGGTAGATGTAAGAGACATGGGTTCAACTCCTGGGTCGAGAAGATCCCCTGGAGGAGGGCATGGCAACCCACTCCAGTATTCTTGCCTGGAGAATCCCATGGACAGAGGAGCCTGGCAGGTTACAGTCCATGGGGGTACAGAGTCAGACATGATTGAAGCGACTTAGCACGCACTCACGGAAATGAAAAAGCAGTGGCGGACTTTACTGGTGGTCCAGTGGTTACAAATCACCCGCCAATACAGCGAACACGGGCTCGATCCCTGGTCTAAGAAGATCCCACATGCTGCAGAGCAACTAAGCCTGTGTGCTACCAACTACTGAGCCTGCACCCTAGACCCTCAACAAGAGAGTAGCTTCCACTCGCTGCAACTAGAGAAAGTTCGAGTGCAGCAAAGAAGACCCAGAGCAGCCAAATATATATAAAAAATATTAAAAAGAAAAGTAGTGGCTAGAGAACAGATCTTCAACTGTCAAGAAATCCGTGGAAAGTTAAACAAGTCAGGCTGTAACTCAGATGAATTTGTGTTTGTGTGAAAGCTGGGACAGAGGTTCTGAAACTTAAGCATGCAGAATTATTACCTGGAGGGAGTTTTAAAATCCAGAACCTGGACTCCAGCTCAAAGGTTCAGATTCTGTTGTCTGAGGTGGGGTCCCAGATTTTAAATTTCTAACATGGCCAAGTTGATGTGGCTGGTCTGTTCATTTTTGGTTCATGAACGTGAGACGAGGAGATGGCTCTCACATGTGGCTGCATTAGAGTCAGCTGCTGCTGCTAAGTCGCTTCAGTCGTGTCCGACTCTGTGCGACCCCATAGATGGCAGCCCACCAGGCTCCTCCATCCTTGGGATTATCTAGGCAAGAACATTGGAGTGGGTTGCCATTTCCTTCTCCAATGCATGTAAATGAAAAGTGAAAGTGAAGTTGCTCAGTCGTGTCTGGCTCTTAGTGACCCCATGGACTGCAGCCTACCAGGCTCTTCCACCCATGGGATTTTCCAGGCAAGAGTAGTGGAGTGGGTTGTCATTAAAAAATCTCAGTCTTCTGGCTGCATCTCAGACCAATTACAGCATAACTTCTAGCCTTTGGAACCCGGCAAAAAAAAAAGCCATTTTTTTATGGCTTTCCGATGGTTTAGTGGGAACCTAGGTGGAAAGCCCCTGGTCCAGGAACTAACTGGGCGATGGCAACCAAAGTGCTCCGTCCTTGCTGTGCTTCGCAATCACTCTGGGGAGCTTCTAAGAAATACTAGTGTTCATCCCCACCCTGGGGAAACTGAATCAGCTGGCCTCAAGTGGGGCAGCAGCATTAATGTCATTTTTATTTTTTTGTTGTCCTTCAGTCACTCAGTCGTGTCCAACTCTTTGCAACACCATGAACTGTGGCACACCAGGCTTCCTTGTCCTTCACCATCTCCCAGAGCCTGCTCAAACTCATGTCCATGAGTTGGTGATGCCATCCAACCATCTCATCCACTATCATCCCCTTCTCCTGCCTTCAGTCTTTCCCAGCATCAGGGTCTTTTCTAATGAGTTGGGTCTTCACATCAGGTGGCCAAAGTACTTTTATTTTTTAATTTTATTTTACTGCTTAACTTTTTTGGCCATGCCTCGTGGCTTGCAAAATTTTATTTCCCCCACCAAGGATCAGGTCCAGGTCCCTGCAGTGGGAGCATGGAGTCGTAAACACTGGACCATCAGGGAATTCCAGTTGATGTCATTTTTTAAAAACTCCTCAGATGATTTGAATGTAAGGACAGGGCTGGAGACCACAAATACCTAAAAGAGTGTTCTTAACTGTCCTGAAATGAAATTTATAGACAGTATAACCTATTCACACATACCAGTAAGAAAACTAAAAGGATGCTCTTTCTGTAATATAGAGAAGTAAAAAGATATAAAAGGTGCTGTTCTTAGTCACTCAGTAATTTCTGACTCTTTTCAACCCCATGGACTGTAGCCCACCAGGCTCCTCTGTCCGTGGGGATTCTCCAGGCAAAAATATTGGAGAGGGTTGCCATGCCCTCCTCCAGGGGATCTTCCCAACCCAGGGATCGAACCCAGGACTCCTGCATCGCAAGCAAATTCTTTACCCTCTGGGCCACCAGGGAAGCCCAAATTTATATATATATTTGATTTAATGAAGTGGTCGGTGTTTGTCCTCTCAGAATATGACTGAAACAGCCCTAAATTCAGACCAAGCCTGGGCCACTCAGTCTCCTCCAGCTGCTTGTTCCTCTAGCCACAGTTTTCCACGTGGGCGCAAAACTCTTGGTCAATTCCCAACACAGCAAAGCACCAAGATTCACCCGGTAGCTGGATTCTGCCTAACTCAGAACACATTAACCCGGGAAGAACCCCCTTATACGCCTGTGTCAGACAGATTAGGGTCTAGGGCCGGGGAATTAGAGATTGATGGTTCACACACGTGCATTTCAGGCTGAATCTCGGTCATTTCTAATCTCTAGCCTTCCTCCAGTCAAAGGCCAGAAGTTCTCTCCACTATCACTATACAGTCCCAACTTCTCAGGGTCCCCCTAGAATGAAAGAACGGAGTTGCTCACGGATATGTGCCCAGGCACCAGCTCTCTGCGCTGGGGCCGCGCCGCGCGTGGAACCCACGGGGGTGAAGCTGTGGTCCTGGCAGAAAAACGCCTCCCAGCTCCCCCCAAACCCCGGCAGTCAAGGGAGTGGAGGGAGGAGGCCTCGGGCTGCAGGCCAAGCCTAACCCTCCTCGCAAGCTCAGGGTTAGTGCCCCTCCAGGCAAATGCAAGGGCCCTCCCTGGAGAAAGGCAAAGGACCCGCTTTCACGGCCGGGGCCCCAGCGCCCCATCCGCGAAAAAACCTGGGACACATTTCGCGATCTCTAGTGCTCTCTAGTGGCCGAGAGGCGTCATGTCGGGTACCCAGAGGTGGATTTTTTTTTATTGTTTCCAAACCTACACAAGCGAAATCAGGCCGACACACACACACACACACACACAAATACTGTAGGATTCCTCTCTCGGTTAAAAAAAATAAAATTAATTAATTTGTTTTAAGTGGAGGCTAATTACTTTACGATATTGTGGTGTAGGATTCCGCTTATAGGAGACGCCTATAAGAGGACTAAGAGTCATAGAGAAAGAGAGTAGGAGGGTGGTTGCCAGCGGCTGACGGAGGGGGAAATGGAGTTATTCCTTAATGGGTTTCAGTTTGAGAAGAAGAAAAGTTCTGGAAGTGGATGGGGGTGATGGCTGCATAACAATGTGGGTGTCCTTAATACCACTGAACTGTATGCTTAAAAGTGGTACAAGTGAATTTTATGTTATGTATATTTTCACACACACACACCCCACACACAAGTAAAATTTCAGCCTATGCATAGAGCAAAAAGTTGATGCTGCCCTGTGTTTTTGCCCCTAATTTGGATTCTGCTACCACCCAGGAGACATTTCTACACTAATTATATCCATTTAAAAGTGACATATATGTATACCATATGTATTTCTCTACTTGTATCTAGAAATGTAGACATATAGAACATATATGGTATATGTGTGCATGTGAAATAGGTGTATATGTTTATAAAAATAGATATTTCACTTGTTTCTATGTATATTTTATATTTATGTATTTTTCAAGTTACATATATATACAGCTATATCTATAGCTGTATATGTACGTGCACATGTGTGAGATTTCCTGTGGGACAGTTTCCCAGATGCTTCCAAGTTCTCATTCAAATCGGAAACTTGAAAATGAACTGCTAAAGCTTGTGAAAACGAGCAATGTCAGAAATCAGTGCATTGGAGGAGCACTGTGAGGGAGAGGGTTGTAAACTCGGAATGGCAGAAAAAGGCAGGGCAGGGTCAGGGCTGGCAAGTGGGGCCTCGTTTGGGCCTGTAACTGCATTCTTCACCCTGGAGCCTTTATCTTTGGTCATGCTGAGTGGCATGTGGGATCTTAGTTCTCCGATCAGGGATGGAACCTGCGCCCCCTGCATTGAAAGCATGGAGTCTTGGACAGTTAACAGGAGTCACGTCCCGTACTCGCCTGGCTTCGGATCCTCGGCCCCTGTCCCCTTCCTGTCATGCCTTCAGCAAGCCCAGTCTGGGTGTGGCAGCCCAGGAGCCCCTCTGCACGTGCTCCCTCTGTCTTGTAGGTACTTCCCACTTCTGCTTGCAGCCTGGGCCCTTTTCCCTCCTCCCTTTCCCCATCTATCTTCATAACCCCCAGATGCAGCCTGGTGTCTGATGCACATGTGTTCTTACCACTGGTGGAAACATCTCGCAGACTTTTTTCACTTGAAAATTCGACCATCAGATCTCAGCAGATCCCAAGTGGTTAACAAGACAAAAATAACATGTGTATTGACTACCTTTCTTATTTTCTGTATTCTTGCTGCTCTGGCATTTGGGGCCTTGATCTTGGAGAGTCTGCCTCTCCCAGGGCTAGTAATTCCTAGAGAGAACATGCCCCGTGAGCATAGGCCAGCCGGCCCTGAGCCCACACCCCAGCTAACACACACCCTGCCCTTGTTCCCTGCCTTAAATCAGCGCAGGGCCAGGTCCTGGGAAACTGGGGGCCACCCCTGTAGCCTGGAACCTCCTGAAACTATTCAAACTCTCCAATCTTAAGCTTCCTCAGGGTGGTGCCAGTGGTAAAGAATCTGCCTGCCAATGCAGATGAAAGAGCTGCGGGTTCAATCCCTGGGTTGGGAAGATCCCCTGAAGGAGGGCATGGCAACCTACTCCAGTGCTCTTGCCTGGAGAATCCCGTGGACAGAGGAGCCTGGTGGGCTACAGTCTGTGGGGTCACAAAGCAACTGGGCACAGCACAGCACAGGAAATGCCAGGAAGCCTGGCGTTTGCATCTTTTCTCCTAAGAAGAGCTGGAAGTGAGGGAAGAGAGACTAAGTGGAAGCCGGTGTTTACCCGGCTTCCTGCTGCCTGGAAGGTACACCATAGTTAGGATTTATCTTGGGTCACAGACAGTTTTCCTAGGGGTTACTGAGAATATAATTATTGCAGTTTGAAAACTTTCCCCAGTGACCTCCTCAGGTATCTTGGACCATGTCATTCACTCTCTATGACCTCCCTCTGAAGTGGCTGTGTCCTCCTCTTGCAGTTCTGGAGAAACAGGCTGAGTGAAGTCCATGGCAGCACCCAAATTTGACCTCTAGTAGGAGGACTCAGAAGCCATGGGTGGTCCTGGCTTCACTTGCTTTTTCAACGGGAGGACTAGAGGCTCTTGGTCACCTAGCGCCATGGTGGCAGATTCCACACATCTGAATTGCAGTGAATGTGAAATAGCAAGATATGCATATATTTAATAAAATGCTACTTTCAGCACAAAGCTTAAAACAATGTGAAATCACTCATAAAATTGCCAAGAAGAGCTTAGGGCCAATGGCGTTTCCCAAAGAGCTCCACGTTAGTACCTCCGTGTTGTCAGTTGTTGGCTCCTCGTCTATCTTTCTTTCCAGTGGAGCCCTTACAAGGACCCAGACACAGTGAAATGGGTCCAGCATGTGCAGCCCAGGGCAAAGTGGGCCCTTGAAAGGCAAGGTAGCCTCAAGGTTAATTCCTATCTTGGGACCTGGGGCACCTCCATGCTGGGCCCAGGGCCCATAGTCTTCCTTGAATCAGCCACAACCTGGCCCCCTGGATACAAAGAAATCACTCCTGCCCTAAACTTTTCACTGGTGGGCCCTCAGGGGCTGCCTTGATGGACAATAGACTCTGTAAGGTGGGTGTGATCACTGAACCTTTGTCCCTGGGTGGGGGGACATTGGGTTAGGATTTCGCGAGCCTCTGGTCACAATGTTTCATGAACTGACCCATACACAACCACCTTTGGTGCCTGTTTCTGTTTAAAGATGACTTATTTAATATATGCCAAATCCTTAACATTAAACTCATGACCAACTGCACCATCACTCGCGACCAAAGGAAGATTATCTAACATGCATTTTCTCTGGAAGACATGGCCCAGCCTTCCTGTGCTCTGGACTCAAGGTAGCCCTTCAGCAGTGTGCTTGGGGGCCCTTTTAAATGCTGAGCTCACCCACCAAAAGCACCGCATTTGAAGGCCGGTGGCATGAACCAGAGCACGGGAGGACGCTTGTTTCAGGATGACGCATGGGAAGGGGCCTGATTGACCTCAGCCGGGAACAGGCACTTTGAGAGACTTCCTTTTTCTGCTGTTCTGAGAGATTTCAAATAATGTGAGCGAGTAGTCAAATACGTCAGTAATGAAGCAAGGTATTTTGATGTCATTGCCAGTTTGTCCATTCCCCTGGGTCCTGGGTCTTCAAAGTGAATGCCCCCAGGGGCCAGACGGGCTGTGTGAGGTCTGGTGAGACTCACATGGCCTTGTCTGCAGGGGGACATGGCTGCCCGTACATCTACTTCTTATTCTGGGACTGTAAGCCCAGTGTGGGGGAGTAGGGCTCCACTGTTTCTGCTTGGAGAGGGGCTGGGGCTCCAGGCTGAGACCTGATGTTTATGTGGGGCTAGGTTTGGGAAGGGCTGATAAAGGTTATGGGGGCTATGCTCCCCAGAGCATCCCTTGGTGCTGGCCTAGGTGCTCTATTTTGTCAGAGCTCTCAGTTTTTCATGAGAAAGCAGGAAATCCAGATATTTATCTGAAAACATCAGAATTTTAAAATCTAGGCAATTAATTAAAAACAGAACAGAAAGCATTGCACAAGCCAAATGGAGTGGGAGTCATCTGGGCACCAGTCTGCTGTGTTCCCAGGCGCGTTGTCACTGCGGATGTAGGTGAGAGGCTGGCGACAGGCCCAGGGCATCTACCTGCCCATCCCGGCCCGCGAAGTGGGCTGGGGTTGCTTAGACCCGTCGACCGTATCGGCAGATGCTTCTGCTTTGAAGAAGGACTGACACTGGGGGAGGGTGTGAATCTGTGTCTGTGCTGGGAGCAGAGCTGAGCTGTTGGAAGTTAAACCTTCACCTTGAGTGGGGTATCACACAGGTTTGTACACGTTGAATTAATGACTTTTACACCTGGCCCTGCATGAACCTAGCCAGTAGCTCCTGAAGACTGGCTTGTACCAATAATGAGGAAAGCGTGACTGTTCCATGGAGGTGAAGGTTTCCCTAGCACTTTCAAGTGTAGCTGGGGTCCCTCCAATGAGAGTGTATGTGTGTGTTTTTCATCTTGTCCTCCTGTATATAAGCATCCTCTGGGGTTATGACCATGAAAACAAACGCCTTTTTTCTTGTCCTAATAAAAGCAGTGTAATGAAAGATAAGGATAAGGTTACACCATGGCTACTGTGGCTGTCAACAAGCCTTTTGAGATTTTCTTTTTCTGTTGAAATCACTAATGAATTGGAGTTTTCCATGGATCTCGTCCAAGGTGGCTTTTCAGATGTGGGGGCAGAAAATAAGAGAGAGGCTTTTTTCCGTGCAGAATGTTGAAGGGCTTCGTTTGGTCTTGTGGCTGTAGACTCAGCCGGTCTGGGGCCAGTCTTGTTAATTATGACAGGCGGATCTTTGGCCTGAGGAAGAAAGCGAGGCTCCGGGGCGCTTCTCTGTCTTTGCTTCGGGACCTTCACGAGTGACGAGCCACCCATCTGAAAGCCGTAATGATTCTCGAACGGGCTTTTATGTGGATGAGGAACATGACCGGAGGCCTCGGGGACACCAGAGAGGATGCTCTTTATGCAGCTGGAGATGTGAGCCGAGAGCAAAAGCGATTTCAAAACAGAAGCACCACTGCTTTTTTGAACATTATAAAGTATCCTTCGAATGAAGACAGTGCCTACGCATGCATGAAATGTCCTCAGACTTCACATTTTCAGAAAATAACAGTCTGGGCTTTGTACTTTCTCTGGACCAGGGGTGGACCTAGACATTGTATATAGGAGGGACCTCACGTATTCAACCTTGTTAGTGAGCTAGACAGATCTTGGCGGGGGGAGCCCCAGTCTGTTGACTCCCAAGCTTGTGCTTCCAGAGGCCTGGGAGATGGTGGGTTGACCATGAGAAAGGGTGGCCTCAGCTCTCCCCAGTTCTGAGACTGGCAGCGGAAGGGGTCAGGCGGATGGTGCGTCTGACAGGAAACGAGTGCTTCAGCCTGTGTAGTGCCTGTTCTAATCTCCCTTTAAGATTTGCCTTAAATCACGGGCATGTGTGTGCTCAGTTGGTCAGTTGTGTCCGATACTTTGAGGCCCCTTGAACTGTAGCCCGCCAGGCTCCCCTGTCCATGGAATTTTCCAGGCAAGAATACTGGAGTGGGTTGCCATTTCCTACTTCAGGGGATCTTCCCGACCCAGAGAGTGAATCCACGTCTCTTGAGTCCCCTGCATTGGCAGGCGGACTTTACCACTAGCGCCACCTGGGAAGTCCCCCCAAAATCATGGGCATGGTTGCAAATTTATGGCCAGCATGAGAAAAACCTGCTCCTTCATGGAGTTATATTACAAGCCACTTTGGCTCCATTACTTGATGAATAAAACCTGGGTGGGGAGATTTCTTTCCCTTTTTCTCGCTTTCTATAAACTTTTCAGCCAGATCCCTTTACCAACCGCATCTCTTCACACTTCCTTGCGAAATCTGCTTTCTCTTGCCTTTGACCAGTCTGTTTCTGTCGCTGGGTCTCTGCTCTGCTTGCTTCATCACATGCTGTCCTGTGTGTTCCTCTAGCCACATACCTATCCCTGTTTCCCCCCCGCCCCGCCCTTTAAATACATCTCAGGACTTTTCTGGAGGTCCAGTGGTTAAGAATTCACCTTCCAAAGCAGGGGACACGAATTCACAGAAAATAAACTTGTGGTCACCAAAGGGAAAAGAGGGAGGGATAAGTTAGGAATTTGAGATGAAAAGATATACCGTGCTAGGCATAAAGTAAACAACGAGGTCCTACAGGGAGCTATACTCAATTTCTTGTAATAACCTATAAGGGAAAAGAATCAAAAATGAATATAAATGCCTGAATCACTTTGCTGTACACCTGAAACTAACAACATTGTAAATCAACTTTACTCAAAAAAAAAAAAAAAAAAATCACACCCGATGCCTTCAGTCCCGCAAAATCTCCTTCCATCACTGCTGTTCATCTCCTTGTTTTTAACCACACCTCCAGATGCTCTGTCTCCCTTCCTTATCTCCTTGATCTCCTGGCTTCCACCTGGCTCCTTCCTGACCCCTTCCTCCATCGGTGGCCAACAACCTCCAAGCCCCAAAGCCTGAAGATATTTTCCAGCCTCACTTCCCCCAGCCCTCTGTGGGCTTCAACATCAGTCTCTTCCCTCCTGGCCCCTGTGCCTGACCCCCCTCCCCTGCGCCCTGTCCTCCCTGACCTGCAGGGCTGTCCACTCTCTTGGGCTTCTTCCTGTCCCCCTGCTGCCATCCTTTCTGTCCTGGGAGATCAGCGTCTTCTCCTCCAGAATTAAATGGTGGAGCTGCTTTGGGCTCAGCCCGGAGCCCACCTGCCTTCTCATGCCTCCTTGCTCTGTAGCTGATCTCACCCACTGCCCTGACTTCATGGTCCATGTGCCCAGGTGCGGCTCTCAGGTCCACATGCTGCCTGGCGTCTCTCCTCCAGCTCTGGACCCACGTACCCAGCTCAGCATCTCCTCTTGGTATGTGCAGAAACACCTAGTCTTCATGTTCAAACCAAGCTCAGGGTGTGTCCTCCTTGCCCTTGGCCTCCTCCGGGGTCCCTGTACACAAAGGCATTACCTAAGGGCATCACCTGTCGGACCTGATCTACCTCCAAGCTGTTCATCACATCAACTACGATCTCACGATGCGCTCCTGTTTTTCTCTGCCTCCAACGGGAGGCCCTCACTCTGCTGAGCTCCTCTGGCTGTCCTCTCACCGTGGTCTCCACCCAGCAGCCCTTCGCCTGGTCCTGGGGCGTCCCTGCCTGGACTCTTCACTGGAGGCCCTCCGCTTTCCATTACTGTGGGGAAGTCCAGAGCCGGATGCCTGCCCACCCCTCCCACCCACCTCACACCACTCCATCCTCACTGGCCCTCTTTGATCTTTCTCACCACTGACCTCTGTGTTCTCTCTCCATCACCCTGGGTCCCCTGGCCCTCCATCATGTGCACATCTTGCCCGTGGACACACCTTCTGGATCGAATCTGTCTCGTAAGTACACGGCCCTCTTCTTTCAGACACACAGTCACCGTCCACATTCCCTTGAGATGAAGGTACTCCTCCTCATGTGAGCTTCATGATTACATCTTTTTCCTTTTGTGTTATCTCTAGCACCTAGGGCAATGTCGACATAACAAACATTTATGTCCTCTCGCCTCTTGCGGCGAGAGGACAGCCAGGGAAACTCAGCACAGTGAGGGCCTCCCATTGGCAGCAGAGGGAAACAGGAGCTCATCACGAGATCATGGTTGATGTGATGAACAGCTTGGAGGCAGATCAGGTCTGACAGGTGATGCCCTTAGGTAATGAGGCATAACCAATATTTGTGGACTGAGCACATGAAATTTCATGCTTTATATTTTTCATCAGTATTTGTAATGGAATGTACTTCTTGTCAACCAAGGTATCAGAATTGGAGAATTAGTATAGTAGCTTCAGTTCAGATTAAAGAAAATTTTTGATAAATCTGGGAATCTAGCTCCTTGGGTAGGAAAAAAGGCTCACTCATATTACCTCATTTTTTTTTTTTTTTAAATTTGGAGCCTGTGGCCTTACACTTCAGGGCTTACAGAGCATGGGCTGGAGACCAGGAACCTGACCCCAGCTCTGAGTTATTTCGGCTTTGAAAGGGAATGCTTCCTTTTATCTCATTAGCAGAACAGGACCATCACACTGCCCCTGGAGTCTCCAGGACTTGTGAGGATGAGATAGTATTTGTGAATCTCTGCAAAACATTAAAATAATGTTGTTGTTCAGTCACTCAGTCGTGTATGACTCTTTGAGACTCCGTGGACTGCAGCATGTCAGGCTTCCCTATCCTCTACCATCTCTCCCAAAGCTTGCTCAAACTCATGTCCATTGAATTGGTGATGCCATCCAACGCCCTCATCTTCTGTTGTCCCCTTCTCCTCCTGCCTTCAATCTTTCCCAGCATCAGAATCTTTTCCAGTGAGTCGGCTCTTTGCATCAGGTGGCCAAAGTATTGGAGTTTCAGCTTCAGCTGAAAATCACGTTACCCTACTGGGAAACCAGCACTAATGTTTAGGATCAGGATTCCAGCAAGTTCTTCTGTTCTGCCAGCACAAGACACCCTTGGGTGATTACAGAGCGGTCGCTCTGTGGGTTCTCCTGCTTGGACGGAATGGAATGCACTTAGTGTTAACCAAGGTATCAGACTAAATTCTCCAACTAAGAATTGAGAGCTGGGCTAAATCCAAGTGTCCTGTTGTTACAGTTGTTGCTGCGACCGCCTGTCTGTAAGCTTTACCATCCCTCAGCCTTCCAAGGTTTATGATGGCATTGGCTGCTCCTCTCATCCTGCAGGAGGGTGGCTTGGTCCCTTGGTCCCACCTGGGTGGCAGCTGCTTGGTGGAAATGTGCCTCCATCCTAAGTCTGCTGGAACCTGGGGCCGGGTTCTCTCCAGCTGCTCACCAGGCGCTTCTGGGAATCGTCTTTCTCATCTCCTTGTGGTGGAAACCTCAACAGCTGCTTCATGGGGGAGGTTAATTAATGCAATTAACAACGAATGTCTTAATTGCAGATGTTTAGAGAGACACTTTGCTGTTATTATTGTTATTATTGTTTTGTGTGCCACTCGCTGCACGTTTGGACGTCTCTTTATTAAAGCAAACAAAACCATAATTAGGTGCAGCCCAATTCAAACAGTGGCAGCAGCCTGGAGCAGGAAACCATAATTCAAGAACAAGAGGCATTCTCGACAAATATTATGTTGCCTGCCCGGTAACTGGTTGTGTGCCAGACTGCTGTGAGCTGCTTACCTGCTCCCCTAAAGCCTGGCCAGAGAGGAAGAACAGGATGAAGGGGACAGGCTGTGAGGTCCCAACCGGTGGCTACCACAGAGGACGGGTCCTTGAATAAACCGAGGGACAAGGTGCAAGTGGAAAGAAAGGTACCGAGGCCCAAGGCTTGGGGGATGCTGTGTTCCAAAAAGCTTTGGGAATTACCCAGAAGCTGAGGGTTAAGAGAAAAGCCAAAGTAGGCAGTTCACTGCCCTAAGATGGTGGTTTTTGGAGGATTCGAAGGAAGGAAGCAGAGATCAGACTAGCATTTCTAGGGGAAGCAATTGACAGAACACATACCCGGGCCCTGACGGCAGATGGAGGCCTTGACCATGGTCTTTGGTTGTGTTTGCCAATAGCACGGTGGCTACAAAGTGAAGCCCGTGCGTCAGTATGCTAATGGCGGCCTCTTTAAGTGAAATTAATGCCCTGATTGTGTGAGGAGAGGGCCCTTCATTATTCCCTGTGATATGAAGATGTGTTGGAGATTCTTCCCGGCCTCTCAGTGACACTCTTCATACAAAATTTATCTTTTATGGGTTTGAAGCTCTTTCAGATACATATCAAAGACCTTCCCATGCCTCCACCATGCATAATATATTTTGCAACAGCTTGTAATAAATCATCCTCCATCTCTGACTGGTTGGCCGTGAGTAAACGTGGCTACTGCCTGCATGGAAAGGATGCTAGATCCTCGCACATAACGCCTTACCTTTTGTGCTACCCCTTTCTGTGGTCTGTCTCCCCCAGGGAGCCCCCGAAAATGCAAGGAGCTGGAATCACCCAGTTACTCTCTTCTGCTGCTAAAGCCACTGTCTGTGTGGATGATACAGAAGATGTTGCTGTTGTTGTTCCATCGTGCAGTCATGTCTGACTCTTTGCAATCCCATGGACAGCAGCATGCCAGCCCTCCCTGTCCTTCACCATTTCCAGGAGTTTATTCAGACTCATGTCCATTGCACTGATGATGCCATCTAGCCATCTCATCCTCTGATGCCCTCTTCTTCTTGTGCCCTAAATCTTTCCCAGCATCAGGTCTTTTCCAAGGAGTCAGCTGTTCCCATCAGATGACCCAAACTCCCTGAATGTGTGGATGACACAGAAGATGTACCATGATGCTATTTAAAGTTTCGAGAATTCCTCCTACCTCCATTGTCTGGCTTCCTGCTTCCAGGAATAGAGGTGGCGCAGACACTCACTTGGACTGGGAAAGGTGGCCTGGCACTGTGGTTGTGTTACTGAGTCCAAGCTAGCTCTGCTCACCACACAACAGGCCAGTAAGTCAGGAGACGCGGTGTTGAGGCAAAGTATAGTGACTTTATTGGAGAAGATGGCAGACTAGTGTCTCAGAAAAAATGATCTTATTGGGATCTGGTTGCCAGTTTCTTTTTTAAAAAAATTTTATTTGTTTTTTAATTGAAGAATAATTGCTTTACAGAATTTTGTTATTTGCTGTCAAATCTCAGCATGAATCAACCATAGGTGAAGAGGTGGCAAGAATACATAGAAGAACTATACAAAAAATATCTTCACGACCCAGATAATCATGATGGTATGATCACTCACCTAGAGCCGGACATCCGGGAATGCGAAGTCAAGTGGGCTTTAGGAAGCATCACTACAAACAAAGCTAGTGGAGTTGATGGAATTCCAGCTGAGCTATTTCAAATCCTAAAAGATGGTGCTGTCAAAGTGCTGCACTCAATATGCCAGCAAATCTGGAAAACTCAGCAGTGGCCACAGGACTGGAAAAGGTCAGTTTTCATCCCAATCCCAAAGAAAGTCAATGCCAAAGAATGCTCAAACTATCACACAATTGCACTCATCTCACACGCTAGTAAAGTAATGCTCAAAATCCTCCAAGCCAGGCTTCAACGGTACACGAACCGTGGATGTCTAGATGTTCAAGCTGGTTTTAGAAAAGGCAGAGGAACAAGAGATCAAATTGCCAACATCTGCTGGATCATGGAAAAAGCAAGAGAGTTCCAGAAAAACATCTATTTCTGCTTTATTGACTATGCCAAAGCCTTTGACTGTGTGGATCACAATAAACTGTGGAAAATTCTGAAAGAGATGGGAATACCAGACCACCTGACCTGCCTCTTGAGAAACCTGTATGCAGGTCAGGAAGCAACAGTTAGTACTGGACATGGAACAGCAGACTGGTTCCAAATTGGGAAAGGAGTATGTCAAGGCTGTATACTGTCACCCTGCTTATTTAACTTGTATGCAGAGTACATCATGAGAAAACCTGGGCTGGATGAAGCACAAGCTGGAATCAAGATTGCCAGGAGAAATATCAATAACCTCAGATATGCAGATGATACCACCCTTATGTCAGAAAGGGAAGAACTAAAGAGCCTCTTGATGAAAGTGAAAGAGGAGAGTGAAAAAGTTGGCTTAAAACTCAACATTCAGAAAACTAAGATCATGGCATCTGGTCCCATCACTTCATGGGAAATAGATGAGGCAACAGTGGAAACAGTGTCAGACTTTATTTTTTTTTGGGCTCCAAAATCACTGCAGATGCTGACTGCAGTCATGAAATTAAAAGACACTTACTCCTTGGAAGAAAATTTATGACCAACCTAGACAGCATACTAAAAAGCAGAGACATTACTTTGCCAACAAAGGTCCGTTTAATCAAGGCTATGGTTTTTCCAATGGTCATGTATGGATGTCAGAGTTGGACTATAAAGAAAGCTGAGCACTGAAGAACTGATGCTTTTGAACTGTGGTGTTGGAGAAGACTCTTGCGAGTTGCTTGGACTGCAAGGAGATCCAACCAATCCATCCTAAAGGAAATCAGTCCTGAATGTTCATTGCAAGGACTGATGTTGAAGCTGAAACTCCAATACTTTGGCCACCTGATGCGAAGAACTGACATTTGAAAAGACCCTGATGCTGGGAAAGATTGAAGGCAGGAAGAGAAAGGGATGACAGAGGATGAGATGGTTGGATGGCATCACCAACTCAATGGACATGAGTCTGAGTAAACTTCAGGAGTTGGTGATGGACAGGGAGGCCTGGCGTGCTGCAGCCCATGGGGTCACAGAGTTGGACATGACTGAGCGACTGAACTGATTGAACCGAACACATATATCCCCTCTCGTCTGAACCTCCCTCCCATCTCCCTCCCCACCCCACACCTCTAGGCTGATACACAGCCCCTGTTTGAGTTTCCTGAGCCAGTTTCTTTTATAGAGCAGAGAAGGGAGGAGGTGAGGAAGTAAAGTAAAAAGGTGCTAAATCTTACGAAAGCTCCTGGAATGGCCAGCCTCAGGGTGGTGCCTGTTCAGTCACTCAGTCGTGTCTGACTCTTTGCGACCCCATGGTCTGCAGCCCGTCAGGCTACTCTGTCCACTGTATTCTCTAGGCAAGAATACTGGAGTGGGTTGCTATGTTCTCCTCCAGGGGATCTTCCTAACCTAGGGATGGAACCCAAGTCTCCCGCATTGCAGGTGGATTCTTTATCTGCCGAGCCACCAGGGAAGCTTCAGGGCAGGGGTGGGTTAATTTCTTCTTTTTGCAGCCATTCACAGGTGGACATGGTCAGGATGTTTCTCTGCACAAAGGCACTTTGGCTTAACATTTGGACAGAGGGGCAAGGTTCCCTGAGGCAGACCATTGTATATAGATAGTATCCTTTTAGTGAAGAAAAGCAATGGGAAGCAAAGGTTTAAGTAAAAGAAACAGATCCAACTTGTAGTCAGATTTTGTTCTTTCCTGTAACAGTTGCATCTGAGCTGAGCACAGAAGGGCTCTGTAGCATCTTGTTGAGAAGAGAAACAAGATGGGACAAAGGGTTGACCCTCCAGAATGGTGGCCTTGGGACTGGGAAAGGTGTCACCCTCCTCCTGGCTGCCACACAGGGACAGTGCCCAGGCTGGTGGCTTGGGGAAAGCCTCCATCACCAAGGTTATTGATGTCAAATCAAAGGGGTTAGGTCAGTGGGATTCTGTATGTGTGCTGCAGGTCATGAAGCAGAAGAGCAGGTATTTCAAAAGAAACAGAATTTTGCTTTCTGTGGTGTCATTTCCAAAGGACAACATGTATGGAGGGAAATTCGCCTTGTGGTGGAGATGGCTGAGTGTCCCTACCCCGCATCAGTTTTCTTCCTCTTTCTTAGGAACAGAACCCAAATTTATAGCTGGACAAACGACACCACGGAGTAAAGGTGACACTTCCAAGCCTCCCTTGCAGCTAGATGTGGCCCTGGGACCAAGTTTTGGCTTTTGAGGATATAGAAATGTCTTATGGCAGCTTCTGAGAACTCCCTTAAGTGGTAGCTAGTGTGTGCTCTTTGCATGTTTTTCCTTTCTCTTTATCCTTCCTTCTGGCTGGGATGAGGGACATACTGGCTGGAACTGGAGCAGCCACTTTGAACCATGAGGTGGAGAGTGGAGATTATCCTTGGTGAAGCTACAAAATAGAAGGAGGTGAGTTTCTGAGACTTCATGCTCTGCTGGGGACTCCCTGAGTCTTCTCAAAACCAGGCAGCTGCTGGAGGCTCTTCCTAACTCATTCTTCCTTTCATCCCTTCATTCACAGGCAGCAGAGATGCATCAGGACCTGAGACTCTCCCTGCCTTGTCCTGCACCCTCTGTCTCTATCCTTCACAGGCACGTCCCCCAATAAAACTCTTGTATATCTAATCCTGTCCTGGGGTCAACCACTCAGAAGACTCAGGCTGACACAGGATGGATCTGGGAAGGAGTGCGTAGCAGAGGGCTGTGGGCATGGGAGAGAAGCATCCTAACAGAAGGAATATTTGTGCAAAGTTCCTGTGGTTCAAGAGACCAAGGGAGTTAGAGGGATTGAAATGACATAAGGCCAGTGTGGCTGGAAGGCAGAGAGCAGACAGAGCAGGAGGTAGGGACAGGAGAAAAGAGCTGGAGTCAGCTCTTCCTGGTTTTTATCCTGATAAGAATGGATGCCATTAGATAACTTTATGCATGGGACGCTGCAATCAGACGTGAGCAGGCTCTGATGTGGTCCCAGTGAGAGGCGGTGGTGGTGTGGATGGGAGAGGGTGGCAGCCTGGAATGAAGGAAGTAGGTGGATCCAGAAATAATGCAAGAGGCAAAGTGCCTACTATGTGTGGGGTGCCGCTCTGAGGATACATCAGTAAACAGTGCTCATGTTTGGAGGTGTGGGAGAAGGCGTCTTAATTAAACCACTTCAGGCACATTAGATAATCAGTATCTACTCTGTGGATCAACATCTCCAAGACTTGCTGCCACATGTTACTAGGATTTCTCAGCTAAAATGAAGTCCTTCCAGATGCTGTTTAAACCCACATCTGCTTTCACGGCCTGAATCTCAGGGGAGCTGAGAATGGCTCCAGGTATCGGAGACGTAATGCTTAGTGGTAAGGTGAGTAAATCCCTCACTCTGCTTTCTCATCTGCCAAGAGCATAACCAGTCTTTCAATAATGTCTAAATAATTTTGGGGAGGGGGGGCTTTACTGTCACTGGAGGCTCAAAGGTGAGGTGTATATTTACCAGATGCCAGAAACTTAAAAGCAAGAACCTTATAGAAATTAAAGTCCATCTGTCAGGTCTGTAGAATCAGTAGCTTCTAAATTTGTCAGGATTTAGTAAGTGCTGAAAACTTTGCTTGAATCCTGACGGGTCATCAATGCACACTGAACCAACAGTTATCTTCTATCCTCACTCCCTCACTGGCATCTGATTTAACTGAAGGAAGAACTATTATTGTCCCCATTTAACAGATAAAGAAACTGATTCTTAGAATGATTAAACAAAATTCGGAAGTCCTACAACTAAAAAAACAACAGAGGCACTCTTTGAACCCCCTTCAACTTCCAAAACCAGTGCTCTTTATTGCTTTCTTTTAATCTCTTAGAAGCTGAAGACTTCCAATTGGAATGTTTCTAGAATTCCCAGAGAATAAAGAACATGCCTAATAAAAGTAGATTTGAATTTAATTTATAGTAATTTCAGTTAAAGATTATCCTCTGAGTGCTAAGTCTCTTCAGCATGTCCATCTCTTTGGGACCCGGTGGACTGTAGCCCGCCAGGCTCCTCTGTCCATGGGATTCTCCAGGCAAGAATGCTGGAGTGGGTTGCCATGGTCTCTTCCAGGGGACCTTCCCAACCCAGGGATAGAACCTGTGTTTCTTGTCTTCTGCATTGACAGGCAGGTTCTTTACCATATTAGATATTAACAAACAAAAACACACTGTTGGGACAACTCTGGACAGTTCCTCAAACATTACAAAAATGTGTTTTTGATTAGTTTTAGAGAGGAAGAGTTTACCCACAATAACTTTTATGGATTTTTGCTGCATAGTTTGAGTAGCTCAGTAAAAAATATGATCAAATACCCACCCTCACAATCGAGATCTAGGACTTTTCCACCTCTCCCCCACCCCTCCCCTCCCCCCACCATTGAAAACTTCCCTATCCTGCTATACAGTCAACCTTTCCCTGCCTCTCTGGCCCCTGCAACACTTGATCTGCTTCCTGTCACTATTGTTTTGACTTTCCTAGAATTTTATATGCTGCTGATAAGTCGCTTCAGTTGTGTTCAACTATTTGCATCCCCATGGAAATGGCTTGCCATGCCCTCCTCCAGGGGATCCTCCTAACCCAGGGATGGAGCTCACATCTCTTACGTCTCCTGCATTGGCAGGTGAGTTCTTTACTGCTAGTGATAACTTGGAAGCCCATCATATAATATTAGGGTTTTTTTTTTTTGAGTCTGTGTCTGGTTTCTTTCATTGGGCATAATCCTTTTCAGATGTATGCATTTTGTGGCATGTATTAGCAGTTCCTTTCTTTCTCTTACTGGACAGTATTTCATTGTATGGATATTGTCTGTTAATGGACATTTGGGTGGTTTCCTATTTGAGGCTCTTTCCAATGAAGCTGTTAACTTCAGCATTTGTGTGTGCACTTTATGAAGACATAACTTTTCCTTTCTCTTTCATAAAAATCTAAGATTGGTAGATCACATGGAAATTACATGTTTAAGTCAATCAGAAACTGCCAAAGTATTTCCCACAGTGGCTGCACCATTGCAACTCCACCAGCAATACATGAGGGTCCCAGCTGCTCCAATGCTCACCAGCATTTGGCTTCATCAGTCTTTTTTATTCGAACCATTCTACCGGTGTATAGTAGCACTAACATGCATTTTAGGATACAACCTTCTCAGATACTCCGCATGTCACCTTCAGCTTTGCTAAAGGTGGTCATAGGTAAGAGTATCTGATGGGTCAACTTGAGGTCACCCAGATCTGCACTACTTTTATCTGAGAGAGAAGTTACCCAGGTTTCCTCAGTGGTCCAAGGGCACAAACTCATTTCCCAATTGTGTGACAATGGGAAAGCGACTGGCCTCATTTTTTAGAAAACTGAAGTATAGTTGACTTAGGGCTTCCCTGGTGGCTCAAGAGGTAAAAGAATCCATCTGCAAAGCAGGAGGCCTGGGTTTGATCCCTGGGTCGGGAAGGTCCCCTGGAGGAGGGCCTGGCAACCCACTTCAGTATTCTTGCCTGGGAAATCCCATGGAGAGAGGAGCCTGGCCAGCTATAGTCCACAGGAATGAAAAAGAGTCGGACACCACTTAGCAACTAAACGGTATATTAGTTTCAGGTGTAGATAAACTTTAGAGCTTACACTTCATTTAAAGTTACTGAAAAAAATAGGGCTGGCCTGGTGGTCCAACATTTAAGACTCTGGGCTTCCACTGCAGGGGATGTGGGTTTGATCCCTGGCAGCAGCCCACACCGCCCCCCGCCAAAGTTACTGTAAAATATGGGCTATATTCCCTGTGCTGTACTTTCATCCTTTTGTCTTATTCATTTTATACTTGGTAACTTGTACCTCCGAATCCCCTTCCCCTGACTTGCCCCTCCCCTTGGCCTCAGTTTATCGCCTGTGCAATGGAGACAAAATTGCTCCTGGACATGATTAAGTTCAGAGTTGCTGGACACTAGTAGGCTAATTTATATGGGGTGATCCTTTGTGGACAATAAAAACACCATTAAAATCCAAAATGGCCCAACATTTACATATATGATGGAAGTAAAGTATTTTGATACTTTGTGAGCACAGAATTTCACCAAAGTGGAATTTTCTTTCTTTTTCCACGTGCACCTCCTCACCTCTTGCTTGTGTCCATAATGCCAGTCTGGCCTACGAGGTGATGTCTATCTCCTAGGCGTGCTGAGATAGTTAAATGAGATAATCAATGAAAGCACTGAGGACAGAACCCAGTAGATGGTGGGGTTTCAAGAAAGAGTAGGTTATGCTTGGAGACGAAGCCACCATCCGAATGCCGGGAGAGGTGTGTTTAGGAAGAAAACGACATAGTGAGATGATTAAGAAGCACCAAAGAGAAAAGTGAGAAAAAAAAAAAAACACCCCACTTGAACCCTCCACCCCACACCCAATCCCACCGCCCTCCCTGGAGGCACCCACTGTTACAGGTGGTGCACATTTTAGATACGTGGAGGTATATAAGGTTTCAAGGTGCTTGAGGCACAAATAGGCAACTAGCACAGGGCCGCGTCTTGCTCTGGGATTTATTTAACTCTTGTGTTTGATCATAGATACAGTCTACATCTTCCTTCCTCTCCGCTCTCCCCACCTTTTCTCTTTCACCTTGAAACACCTTGAAGAGCTTTCCGGGTGCGAGTGCAGGCCTGACCTCTTCCTGTTGGCCGCTGCATCCTCTGGCACACTACAGGTGTGCCACGTTTAGGCAACTGTAGGGCAGCGACCATAAACCCTCCACCTCCAGACGACCCTCCTGGGTTTAAACCTGGTTTCACCACTGGAGTGCAGCCTTGCTTAGCTTCCCTCATGTGGTACAGGCCCGACCTTGCTCAGCTTCGCTGAACCCTGGTCCTCTCCTTGGTGCCCTGGTTGTTTCATCTATAAAAAGCATGAGCTTGTGAAATGCATCCACTTCCAACAAGTCCAATGAGGAGGGCATGGCAACCCACTTCAGCATTCTTGTCTGGAAAATCCCATGGACAGAGGAGCCTGGCCAGCTATATAGTCCACAGGACTGCAAAAGAGTTGGACACTACTTAGCAACTAAACATTATATTAGTTTCAAGTGTACATCAATGGTAGAGCTTATATTCCATTTAAAGTTACTGAAAAAATAGGGCTTCCCTGGTGGGCCAACATTTAAGACTCTGGGCTTCCACTGCAGGAGGCGTGGGTTTCATCCTTGGCAGCAGCATCTCCCACCAAAGTTATTTACACAGCAGATAGCATCTGCCGTGCTTCCCCTGGGGCTTGACATGCAAAGGGATGCAGTTTGAATTCCATGGAAACCTTACTTGTTCTTTAAAAAAATTTTCTAGTAGGTGCAGTTGAAACCTTGGCTTTAAAAATTTCTAGGCACAAGAAATTGTATTTTATAGAGTTTCCTAGAAATTTCCCCTGCATGACCCACTGGGCCACAGGCAGGCTATCAGTCAGTTCCAGTGATTCGCTATTTCACCTTGGCGTGTCTTTTATCAGAAATCATATGGAAACTTTTTAATTTATGGGCTTTTATTGCAATCCACAATTCACCCTGAGTCGTCTATTATTAAGTGTTCTAGAGGTTCTTATTGTGCCTTATCAGGGAATTGTATCTCAATGCAATTCATCTGGAGTCATTCTTCACAGAGAAAATCATTCATATTACCTTTCTCTCATCATCCTATGACGACTCTTGAATACATCATTATTCCACAATGAGCTTATAAATTATTATCATTAGGCAATTTTTTTTATAATCTGATTTTATAAACTGCTTCTTTTTATTATCGTTAGAGGGAAACCAGTAAATGCATCTGTCTGTTTTGATCTACCGAGATAATAGTAATAGAAAAACCAAGTTGGGACATCTCACTGAGCTACAAAGAGACTGGATATGCAGTGTGTGGAGACTGAAGCATTCGTGTGCACATAGCTGCCTTCCACGATTCCTTCTTGTGGGTCTCCACTGCTGCCCGTAATGGTATCCTAATTGGTAATGCTGAGTTCCTGAAGTGTCTTCAGCTGGATTCTTTTCTCTTCACAGAAGGGAGATTTAAAAAGGCAAAATAAAAATTTGTGGACAATATTTCTTTTTTAAAAATAATTTTATGTATTTTTGGCTGTGCTGGGCTTTCCTCTGGCTGCGGAGAGCTGGGGCTCCTCTCTAGCTGTGGCATGCCAGCTTCTCGCTGTGGTGGCTTCTCCTGTTGTGCAGCATGAGTGCCAGGGCTGGTGGGCATCAGTAGTTTCCGCTCCCAGGCTCTTGAGTATAGGCTCAATAGCTGTGGTGCACTGGCTTAGTTGCTCCATGACATAAGGGATCCTCCTGGACCAAGGACTGAACCTGTATCTCCTGCACTGGATGGCAAGATTCTTTACCATTGGAGTCTCTGCAGCTTCACGTTAGAATGGAAAGAATGCTAGGATATCTAAGAAGATGTGTGTATGCATATTTTAAACCTCAATTTGACTTCCTTCCTTCCTCTGTATCCATGGAAAATTGGTCCTAAGACCCTTGCAGACACCAAAATCCTCAGATGCTCGAGTCCTTTATAAAACTGTGGAGCACAGTCAGCCCTCAGAGTGCATTTTCCACCCATGGTTGGTTGTCCAGTGTCCACTTGGGGGCAAAATCACCTCTGGTTATTCTGGGTATTAATTGAAGTTATGCTAAGGTTATAGATCTCTTTTGGAAAGAATCATTCTCATGGTATCAAGTCTTCTCAAACACGAATGTGTTTCATCTCTCTGCATTTTTCTCAATCTCATTTCATGTCCTTTAATAACATTTTCTAATTTCCTTCATGAAGGTGTGCACGTCTTTGATTAGATTTATTCCTAGGCTCTCTGCAGTGTCTTTGCTATTATTACAAAAATTCCAATTCTAATCTCTAATTGGTTGTTGTTGGTTGAAAGGAGCATTTATTTTTTGAGTGTGTGTATCCACCATGCATCTGGGAATCTTATTCAATTGTTTTAAATCTCATAGACTGTTTGGACATCTTCTAGAATATTCTATGAAGATAATCATATTGTCTACAAATAACCACAGTGCTGATCTCTCTTTTAGCATGCTTGCATCTTTAACTTCTTTGCCTCACCTTACTGCACTGGCTAGGACCTCCAGGAAAATGCTGAATAGTATCAGGGATGGAGGGACACTTTTATTTTACAAACCAAGAAACAATACAACAATACTTTGACCTTGTCCAAGGTCATTCAATGACTCAGAGCAGAGGCAAGTCAAGATTCTAAGGCTTATGAACTTCTCTTCCTTTTTTTTTTCTTGCTTCTTTTGTTTTGAGTTAGTTAGCATAAAAACACTTTGCTGTCAGAACTCTTTTGATTTTTGACCTATAAAAGCTTAAAAGAAAGTTACATATAGTCTTCTGTGTGGGTGGAACACAACACATCAGAATCTTAATACTGACACATGAAACCTGTGTTATTCTTTGAATATAAAACGTCAGCTCTTTAAAGCTTATATCTGTGAGTTTGCTTCCACATCTTGTTAGAGAGAGGTTTTAGGATAATGTGGGTCTTATGATAAAATATCTAAGTTTTATAGATCACATAAAATGAAGCAAGCACTACGCTAGGTCCTTTTAAAAGTATGCTTTCATGATGTCTTTCGAAAAATGCTCTGAGGTGTATATTATTACCCTCATTTTACGGATGAGGAAACTGAACTTGAAAACATTAAGTGACTTGCCCAAGGCCTCTTATTTCTAAGTTTACAGAGCTTGGACTCAAACCAAGTTTGGATATCAAAGCGTACTATCTTCTGGCTGTGTATCCTGCTTACCATCAGGCAAACACGTGGGAAATTAACATCAGATGGATTCCAATTCCATTTGGAGGGTCTAGGGACTAACTCTTTTCATTGCTTTAGATCATATGAGCTCTTTTCATTGCGTTATCTTAGATTAAGAATGCATGAAAAATAAAGCAAATGAAGTTGTCTCTTAGTATTGCTTCCACATAAATATGCACAAACCAGTAGCAAATTTACGTCAGTAAATGTCCCCAATATGCTGGGCACATTATGCATTATATATCTTATCTGCATAACAACTATGGGAGGAAAGTCTCGCTAGTACCATTTTAGGGATTAGAAAATGGGTTTCTAGAGACTGAGTAACAGCTAGGAAGGAGCAGAGTTGGGTCACGCCCTGCTAGACACTATAGCCAAGTGACCAAGCTGGCCTGTCAGCTCAAAGCTGTGTTTTGGTCACACTCAATTCTCAGTGGAAAAAAATGTGCCTCAGCAGCTGCATTTTAAGGCATCATTTCCATCATGGTGCAGGACGTGGAACCAAAGAGAGACTTCTATAAACATGAGTACATGTTCCCAGACAAAGGAGGTGATATCTCTGACAAAGAGCCATTATCCAGAACATCTGCTGGGCTGTTTCTCCTTGTTTTAAATAATGCACAGAGAGATCTGATTCAGGTGTGCTCCTGAGAAGCCGGCAGCTTCTGCCGCGATTTCTGTGATCTCTGGGTGTGATGAATGAGAGCTATCTGTTGATCATGGAGTACACCACTTAATCAAGCACTTTGGCTGCGGATCAAATTTTCTATATTTTTAACTCTAATTATAGCTATAACCAACACTACTTAGCCTGCTTTATAATTTACATAGTGATTCCACATTCAGTGTCTCATAAGCATTTAATCTTCAAAACAGCTCTGCTCTGCAGTCATTAATATTATCCTTGTAATAATGTGTTTGAGATTGTCCACACGTATCGACAGAGAGAGACAGCCCAGAGAGGGACAGCCCAGAGACATTATTCTTTGGGAAGAGTGAGCTGTCACTCTATGGCTTAATGTGGTGCTGTTTTGGGTTAATTGTGTCCAGAAAGGAAGATGCTGGAATATATATATATATATATATGTGAGTTATGGTTATCTCTTGTAGTGAGAGAGTTTCAGAAAACCTTCCTCATTCATTTCATGTCTTTTTGTATTCCTTTAATTTTTTTTAATTTAATTTTTATTTTGTTATTGTTGCTGTTCAGTTGCTAAGTCATGTCCCACTCTTTGCGACCCTATGGACTGCAGGCCCAGGCCGCCCTGTCTATCACCAACTCCTGGAGCTTACTCAAACTCATGTCCATTGAGTCAGTGATGCCATCCAACCATCTCATCCTCTGTCGTCCCTATCTCCTCCCACCTCCAATCTTTCCCAGCATCAAGGTCTTTTCTTTTCTTTTTTTTTTTTTAAATTTTTATTTTTACTTTATTTTACTTTACAATACTGTATTGGTTTTGCCATACATTGACTTGAATTCAAGGTCTTTTCAAATGAGTCAATTCTTTGCATCAGGTGGCCAAAGTATTGGAGTTTCAGCTTCAATGTCAATCCTTCCAATGAATATTCAGGACTGATCTCCTTTAGGATGGACTGGGTGGATCTCCTTGCAGTCCAAGGGACTCTCAAGAGTCTTCTCCCACACCACAGTTCAAAGACATCAATTTTTTTGGCACTTAGCCTTCTTTATGGTCCAACTCTCACATCCGTACATAAAGAGCTTTGTATTCCTTTAATTTTTTAAAAACTTAATTTTTATTTTACACATATAAATATTGGATTGGCCAACAAGTTTGTTTGCGTTTTTCCATAACATCTTACAGAAAATCCCAGACAAACTTTTGGCTAACCTAACAGTTCCTTTAAATACACATTGTATATAAGTACAAAAGTACACAGGTGTATTGTTTTAAAAAAATCATTTAGTTCCATAAAGCTGATAATAAGACAGTAGTATTTGAACCCATCACTCCCCTCACCTTATCATTGCTAGGAGGCAACGACTTTGAACTCCTCAGCTGTTTGGTCTTTATTCATATATTTCAAACTAAATGTTTTTACTTCTATTTCTTACTGTTCAGCTTGAGATATTCTCTCTTGGCTTCCTGCTACGAGAGATGAAGATTTAGAATCCTTGTACACATGCCTCCTATCCCCCTTCCCTATCCACTGTGGTCCAATAACAGGTGAGTTATCGCTTGTATATAACTTGTGATAAGTATATCACAAGTTACACAGTATATCACCCAGATATTCCTCACTTCACGTACAGAGTTTCCTTCCAGAGTGGGTAATAGTCTCTCCCTCTCTTTTCTTTTAGAAATTTGCTAGTTATTTTAAATTTAATATTATATTTACTTTTATTTATTTATTTGGCTGTGCCAGGTCTTAGATTCAGCACATGGGATCGTTTATCTTCCTGGAAACCTGTGAGAGCTTTACTCGTAGCTTGTGAATCTTAGTTACAGCATGTGAGATCTAGTTCCCTTACCAGGGATTGAACCCAGGCCCCCTGCATTGAGAGCTTGGAGTCTCAGCCACTGGACAGCCAGAGAAGTCCCTCTTTGCTGGTTGTTTAAAAAAAAATTTACTAATCACTAATTCATTTAAAAAAGTTTGCCAGAAGCCTGTGTCTTCTCGAGATATTCAAACAGTTCAGGAACCCATTGTTTACCATTTTGATGACATTGCTCCAGGACGTCCACATCTTCTTGTTCCAAGATGGAGGGGCCTCACCTCAGGCCGGCTGACTGCGGTCATACTGGGAGTTCCTTTACCCATCCTCTGAGTCTCTCTACTTTTCTTCTGGGATGGAGCCCATGTTTTCTGGATTCTGCTTCTCATTCTTTCTTGATTTACTTCTCCCTATTTTAGTGAAGCGTCTCTCAGGTTGCCTTCTAAATAAATAGTGTCAAAAAAGATAAATGTTTCTAAGGCTTCGAAGTGTGAAAACGGCTTCATTCTACCTTTACACTTGTTGATAGTTTGGCTGAGTACAGAAAATTGTTTGGAAAGAATATTTTTCTAGCTTTGGTATTGCCATTGGGAAGTTCAAAGATATTTTGATTCCTAGTCCTTTATATATGAAATTTTATTTTCTTTGTAGGAAAGTCAGGATCTTCATTTATTACCAATACTCTGAAATTGCCAAATAATAGGCCTTGGTGTGGCTCTATCCTCATATATTTATTTTAAGATTTTTTTTTAATGTAGATGATTTTTAAAGTCTTTATTGAATTTGTTACAATATTGTTTCTGTTTTAGGTTTTGGTTTTTCAGCTGCAAGGCATGTGGGAATCTTAGCTCCTCACCAGGGATCGAACCTGCACCCCCTGCATTGCAAGCTGAAATCCTAACCACTGGACCGCCAGGGAAATCCCTGTTCTCACATATTTTGATGGACATTTGATGACTGCTTTCAGTTCTGAGTAACTTTACTGAGTCATTTATTTTTAAATGATATTCTCCTTTCTGTCTTTTTGTTCTGGAATTCTGGTTATTGGTTATTGAACCTTCTGGACTGATCTGATTTTAAACATATCTTAAAATTTAAATTCTATATCTTCTATTTTTTAAAAAGAGACTTTTGTAGCTGTCCTTTTACAACAGAGGCATTCATTATGGATTTGTGGTTGTTAACCAACAGCAGAACGACCACGGCAAAACGCAGTTCCTCAGAAGACATGACTGGTTTCATTTCATAGAAGGGACTTTGCAGTTGAAATACCTGGTATGCCCACTCTGATGGGATTCCCATTCAATTCATTCTTTCATTCAATCAATAATTCAGCCATTGTTCTGACACGTCCCAAGAATCCATACAGTTCTGAATTATTTTTCATTCATTTTGCTGGGAATCAGTGAGCCATTTTAATGTGAAGACTTGGATTAAATCCTTTGATAACTTTTCTTCTCTTATTGCATGACTTTGATAATTTTTTCTAAAACTGTTTTTGAGATCATTTCCTGGATTGATTCTCTATGCATGATACCATCTCTACCATCTCTATGTTTTTTACTGTTGTATATTTGCTCTGTTCTCTTGGGAGTGATCTTGGCATTATCTCCCAATTCATTTACCATTTAAAATCAGAAAACACATTTTTTATTTTCCAAGAACTCTTTTATTTATTCTACTTTTAAGGCATTCTATTCCTGTTATGTGGATGGGCTATAATCTCAAAATCACTCTGAGGATGCAAATTTGAATGCTTTTCTGAAGTCTTCTTTAGTTTCCTGAATTATGTCCATTTTCTCTGGGGTCATCTCTTTCCACTTGTTTTCGTGTTTCTGTTCCAGTAGCTTGTAGTTTGTATTCTCCATATATTTAGTGATCCTTTGTCGTTATGAATTTTGAAGAAGGAGGAAAGGCATTGATTTTTCTAGGTGCTTGGTGTGCCCTTTGCAGCTGTTAACAGTGTCGACTGGATGGGGAACTTTAGAGGGGAGCAGAACTGACTGAGTCAGAGGCTTCACTTTAGCGGGAAGTGGTGTGGATGGAGTTTTAGGGCTGGGCACCCTCACAGGCCAGGACAGAGAGGGTGTGGATATGGTGCCAGTACCCACTCTAGTTTGTTCCATTTAGAAGGAAATACTTTGAGTTATCCTTCCCCCTCCCCAGAAGACAGAGTATTGGCTGCATGGCCTGCCCTCTTTTTGTTCAGAGTCGGGTGTGGTGGCAGGGAGCAAACGGTTTTGTGGTTGGGGGAACTGATTTGAACTCCTCCCTTTAAGCTGTCCCACTTTTCTCTTGTGCCCATCTTTGAGCCTCATGGTCCTTTGGAGGTCTTGCAGCAGCTCAGCTTCTTTGACTCCGTCCCACCTGGTGCATTTTGAGCTATGGTTTCCCTACACAGGCTGACTCTTCAGCCTGCTTCCACCCACTCAGTCCTGAAGATTCGGTTTTGGAAATCTTCTCTTACTGCATGGCATGTAGAATCTTAGTTCCCTGACCAAGGATTGAACCTGTGCCTTCTGCACTGGATGCAGAGTCTTAACCACTGGGCCACCAGGGAAGTCCCAGAAGTCTTCATCCTTTGATTGTTGGTTTCCTGGCCATTATCATTTGCTCTTAAGAGAATGTCATCCTTTATTCTTTCCCTATTATCTTGAAGGAGTCTTAAGTGAGGAAGGAGACACATGATGCCCCATTTCGATCCATAATTTGCTCATTTTTGAACAGTCTATTTTGGCTTACTTTTCTGAAAAATAATTTGTGCTTCTTTAGACAGATATGCTTTAAATATGTGATGATCAGGGAAGAGGCGTGGGGGAAGGTGTGAGGGGCACCTGCTGGTGGCCGTCTTGGCCTTTCAGTTGTCCCAGGAAATCGTGCTCTGTCCTGAACCAGCACATCCTGACAAGCAAGACCAAAGCCTGCCCTTGACTGGCAACCTCCACTCTGGAAGGAAGTTCTCTGCCCCGTTGCTACTTAAACCTGACCCTTGGGAGGTCTTACTTGCTACCCCAGCTAGCTTATTAAGAAGCATTCCTTTTGGTTGTTTTGATGAGAAAAGCTCTGCTGAATGCCATTTTTCCCACATGGCTCTGTTTCCAGGGCTGTTCCAGCAGCCTGGCTCAGTGCATCCGGCTGGCACACTGGGGTGATGGGTCATAGCCCGGGGAGTGGGGGGCACCTCTGTGCAGGTGGATTTTCCATGGGGAGCCCCGCTGGGAGCCCTCCCTCTCTGCCCGGAGGAGAAGTTGTCAAAGACGCTGATGCCAGGACTGAAAAACCAGTCTTGGCTGTTGTCCTCGCCTCTCAGCCCGCCCTGGTTTCCACCCAGCACTCGCGTCTCTTGATCTGTGCCCGTTTCCAGCCGCTCTGAGTGGGGTCACCAATTAGAGCCAGAAACAAAAGGGTTTCCTGCGCCCACGTGGTCCCCAGCCCTGCGCTTCCTGCTGTCTGTGTGTGCAGCGCGGTTTCCGCCTCTCCTGACCGGCCCCTTCCGCTCTCCGTGTGCGTCCTGCTCGGTCTTCATTATCTCCCTTGGCTTTGCTTTCGTCTTCCTCCTTCCCCCCTTGGAGCCACCCAGAACGAGGGAGCCCCCTTTCCTGTCCCCTCGGGGCCCCTCAGCATCTCTGCATAGACCCGTCACCTGTGGGACCCCGGGGCATGGCACGCAGCCACTCAGGCCCACAAAGGAGCCCTCAGAGCCGCGGCCCGGCCTGGGCCGGGCGCCAGCACGCCGCGGAGAGGGGCCCGGCCTCGCAGGGGGAGTGAGAGCCGCCCCGGCTCGCTGTGGGGTCTGGGGCCAGTCACTTGACCTCTGCTCAGCTCCTCGTCCTCCAGAGGAAGTCAGGATGGCAGCCAGAGGACGCCAGTGGAATCGCCAATGAGGGCAGGAGCATGGGGACCCAGTCCCACTGCCCTGCAGCCGGGTGGTTGGAGGGGGCCTGTGCACACTTCTTGCACACACACACACACACACACAAATGTGCATACACACATTCATGCCCCCATATACACGCACTCATAGACAGACACACACAAGTGCACAGGCACTCACACACAAGTGTACCCAGACTGACAGACATAGATGTGCACTCAGACAGGTCCGGGTCCACACAGTCACACGAACACATTTACACACAGACATGCACAGACACATACACACAACTACCCGCTCATCGCACAGGGAGGACACACAGCAATGGGTGTTTGTGAATGGGATTCCCAGTGAAATATAAACAAAATGTCAACATCTCATAAAGAGAGTGCAAAGCAATAGGGGTGCACCCCTGGTATTTCCTCCACTCTTTTATTTCACTCTCGGTCAACAATCACAGCCTGGGGGTGCTTGTCCTTGGGCTGGCACAGCTGGGGAGACGGCAGGGCAGCCAGCAAGGTCCCAGGCCTCAAGGGGTGTTCGGTGATTTGGGCAATCCAACAAGCCACTGGCTATGAGACGTAATGAGTTAACAGGCTCTGGGAGAGAGTCATTGGATGGTCATCCTGCCAGAAAGGAGAATCCGGGAAGGCTGCATGGAGGCAGAGGCTCTTGGTTTACTCAGAGAGAGCAGAGTATGTGCTATTTAGCTGGATTTGGCTTCGGAACCACAGACCACAGCTCTGACTCCAGAAATGCCTGTGGCTTGCATGGCAGGAGTGAAGAGAGTCCCACCCAGACCACACATCCGTGATCAAACAAATGGCACTGCTGGCTTAAGCCATTAAGCTTGTTTGTTGTTGTTTCTTTAAACTATCATCGGTTTACTTATTTTTATTGAGACTATTTTTAGAGTGATTTTAGGTTCACAGCAACATGGGGCAGAAGGTACAAAGATTTCCCTGCCCCCAAGCATGTAGCCCCTTCCTCGCCACCAAGAGTACTACACTTGATGCATTTTAAATGATATGTCATCACGCAAAGTCACTTTACGTTAGGGCTCTCTATTGGTGTTTTACATTCAGTGGGTTTGGACAAATGTATAATGACATGTGTCTACCAGTCCAGCATTTTAGTGGTGCTGTTTTATCCTTTATAATTTTATTTTATTTTATTTTTGGCTGTACTGGGTCTTCACTGCTACACAGGCTTTCTTCTAGTTGTGTTGACTGGGGACTACTCTCTAGATGCGGTGCACCAGGTTCGCATTGCTTGTGCGTCTCTTGTTGCAAAGCACAGGCTCTAGGCATGTGAGCCTCAGTAGTTGTGGCTCCTGGGCTCTAGAGCACAGGCTCAACAGGCGTGACACACGGGCTTGGTTGGTTTTGGAGCCCTGGCTTTAGGATATGACAGCACTCAGAGTTTGCCCCCAGCCGTGAAGCCAAGGGGTTAAGAGAGTGGTTTCAGAGCCAGGGCCCCTGGCTTCAGATCTTTTAGTCCCCAGCCAAGTGATCCCAGGGACTGTATTTAACCTCTCAGTGTTAGCCTCTTTGAGTATAAACAGTCATAATAAAATGAGAGTGTTGTGAGGGTTAAATTAGTTAGTATGATAAAACTTTGGAATGAAGCTTGGTACAATAAAATATCTATGTAAATATTATTTATTACTATTAACAGTAAAGATTATTTTTTCTAGAAGAGTCTCCAGGGGTGAGTTGCTTAGTTTTCATTAAAATTTTGCCAGCCCAAGTGCCCACCCACAGATGATTGGGTTAAGAAGGTGTGGTGCATATATACAATGGAATATTACTCAGCTATAGGAAAGAATGAAATACTGCCCTTTGCATGGATGGACCTAGAGAATATTATGCTTAGTGAAATAAGTCAGACAGAGATAAGTCAGAGAAAGACAAATACTATATAATATCACTTATCTGTGGAATCTGAAAAATAATACAGATAAATGTACATGCAAAATAGAAACAAACTCTCAGGCATGGAAAACAAAGTTGTGGTTACCAAAGGGAAGGGAGGAGAGGGGAGGGACAAATCAGGGGTATGGGATTAACACCTACAGACCACTGTGCATAAAAGAGAGAAGCAATAAAGATTTACTGCACAGCACAGGGAATTACACCCCATATCCTGTAATAACCTATAATGGAATATAATTGGCAAAAAATGGAATCACTGGACTGTATGTGTACCTGAAACTAACACAGTATTGTAAATCAACCATAGTTCAATAAAAAATAAATTAAAACTAGATTTTTTTCAAAAGTGAAAAAAAAAAGATCAACTCAGTGTTTGTGGTCTCCAACGGTTGGAGCTCCAGTGCCCCAAAGCCCCTTCCTGCATTTCTGATCCTTGATAAGTAGAGTGATGGGCAGGTCAGAAGGAGCAGCAAGTGGGATGTAGTCTACAGATGGAGATGCTGAGGCCGGCCCTGGGCTGGTCCCACCAGGCAGGTGGCAGAGGCGGAGCCCAGGGCCTTCACTCTTGACACCTCAGCTGGTGGAAGGAAGAGAAGGAGGCGGTGGTTAGAGGACAATGGGATTGGATCTTATCCAAAGACTGACTTCTTCCACTTTAGAAATGGGCAACAGAGCTGGGGTCTGTTCTGTGGAGTCCTGGGTTGCCGTCCAGGTAGCAGGACAGACAGGCTTATCTCTGCTGGTAGAGCCACCACTGTGGGAAGCCCTTTGGGCGAAAACAGACAGGCTTCCCCAGTGAGCACACACGCCCGAGTGACAGAGAGGAGGATGAGGATGAGGCCCCTGGACTGAAATGAGCCCCTGAAGGGCAGGGAGCTGTCTTCCCCAGGGGATGGAAATACCCCTTTCTCTTCTTCAATATTGACCCACAGGAGGGGAAAAAGGCATCTTAATACTTTTTCAGTGGATAATGAAGCAGTTTATTTAATATTATTTGGATAACAAGGCTCCACATGAACAGGATTCGAATGTCAGTTGTCTTAGGGGAAAAAAGATTTATTGGTTGGTAAATATTGAGAAAGAAAAGCTGATAAAGAACAGCTTCAGCTGCAGCTTCTGCCTGGAGCAGGAGAACAGGCCTGTGTTGTATTTTGGGGCCCTGGGAAGGCAAAAAATTGTGAATGTCTTTCTTTGTTGGTGGGTGTAAAAGTGGAGACCGCTACAAATAATTTCTTATTTCTGTTCGCATAGATTTAAAATTATGTAGTTTCCCTACCTTGTTAAGTATTAAAGCGTTCTTGTTTAAGGAAAAGGCACTTAAATAATGAAGCTTATGTATCTTGTTTTCAGACATCAATATCTGGCTTTGAGTGGCACAAAGGGATCAAGGAATGTAGATTCAGAGCTCCCCGGGACGCCTGGCAATTCTAATTCGACTCCAGACTGCAAATGGGCACAAAACTGTTGAAACTTTTGTTGCCGAGAAGGCTGGGTGAGCACGTGGTGTTGGGAAATTGTATTTTCTTCTTCGAGTTCTTCTGTTTCCGAATATTTAATCCTACTGTTCTCCTCTTTCGTGAAGGTCTCTTTAGTAAAGGATCTCTTTCCTGATGCTTCAGGCAACACAGACGCTGGATTCAGAAAACACCAGACTGGGATGCCGCCTTCCGCGGGGCCCGACGTAGGGAAAGCCTGCCATCTGGTGGTCAGCGGGATACTCAGCACCTCGATTCTGTCCAGGGGTTGGAAAGGGAGGCTTGCAAGTTGGGTTTCCACAGGACAGGTGGGACGTCTTTATAAAACTTCCAGACAGTGGCTGGTAAGTTTCAGTGAACCTTCTGTGTGTCCACTGTCATTCCCTGAATAGGCACACGATGCCTTCTGTGCGACAATGAGGACAAAGGTGGGGAAGACCCAATCTCACAGTGACAATAAAGAACCAAGGCACATTTACCAAATGCCTCTTGAGTGCCTGGCACGGAGCCAGGAAAGGAGCGCATGAGCTGTGTCTAAGGTCATCGATGTCAGAGTTGATGGGCAGAGGTTGTGAGAGCTGGCTTGTCCTCGCCTGGCAGGATATTCAGTTGGACCTTCAGATGAAGTCAGGCAAAGTCCAGGGAGTTCTGATTTGTTTATCTTTTCAAAATATTGGGTTGACCATGTTTTGGTCAATACTAGGTCTTCCTCAGCCTTTAAAAACATTTTTCTTTTCCCATGGCTTTTTATTTTGGAAAAAGAGTCTTTGAAAAATTTCAATAATAAGTATACGGAGCCCTTGTAAATTTTCCACCTATTACAAACCCCCCAACTGTTAACATTTTGACGCATATTTGTTTTCATCAAGCTCTTTTTGGATTTGTGAAGCTTGGCCCTGAAATACTTCAGTGGGTCTCTGTTAAGAATGAGGAAATGTTCTTACATAAGCATTCTATGAGCATCACACTTCGGAAAATTTACAGTCTTCTAATGTAAAGTCCACATCAAGTGATTGAATACTTAATAGATTTCTGTTTTGACCCACAGTGGAATTAAGGATGACAGATGGTGTTTCCTTTTATCTGCTTTCATCTAGAACACTTCTTTGGTCTTTTTTATGGTCTTTCACAGCATTGATGTTTTGAAGAGTTTTATAGGATATTTCTCAATGTGGATTTATCTGATGGCTTCTTTCGGATTGGTTTTAGCATAACTATTTTTGGCAGGCATCTTACCAAGATGACACGGCTTCCTTCTTGGAGCACTGTGCTGGGGAAACGTGATGCCTGTTGGTCCAGTTACTGTTGATGTGGACCTTTGGATCGTGTGGTTGAGGAAGGGTTTACCAGTAGAGACCAGCCTGTCTGTCCTGCTACCTGGATGGCAACCCAGGACTCCACAGAACAGATCCTAGCTCTATTGCCCATTTCCAAAGTGGAAGAAGTCAGTCTTTGGAAAAAAATTCCAGTCCCACTGTCTTCTAAACCACTGCCTCCTTCTCTTCCTTCCAATTTCATTGGAAAAATGCCCATCATCCTTTGTAATTAATAAATGACCAACTGAGTGACACTTCGAGATTGAATATTCTGTTTCTTGGGCTTCCCTGGTGACTTAGATGGTAGAGAATCCGCCTGCAATGCAGGAGACTGGGGTTGGATCCCTGGGTCAGGAAGGTCCCCTGGAAAAGGGCATGGCAACCCACTCCAGTATTCTTGCCTGGAGAATTCCATGGAGCCTGGCAGGCTACAGTCTCTGGTATTGCAAAGAGTTGGACACAACTGAGAGACTACCACAATCTGTTTCTCAGCATTCTCTTGCCCAGCAGTTTCAGGATGCATTAATGATCCTCATCAGAACCAATTAATGTTTGCTGGCTGTACAGTGATGTCTCATTTTCTATTGTTTCTTCTACTTTCTGTTTTTAAGTGGTCACTGTTCCGTAAAGAAAAGCTTTTCCTCCCATCTCTCCCCTCTTTCAGTATCAGTAGGGACTCACGGGTTCTTTTCGGATTCAGCGTGTTTCTGCAGTTACCTGTTTTGATAACCAGATCATCCCAGATGTGGCAAATGGCATTCCTTCCTGGCTGGACCCCCATCCCTGGGTATGTCCTTACTTTGTGGCACAAGGTGCTTCAGGTTCACTTTGGTCTTTCCTTGCCTCTAGCCTAGAATCAGCCATTTCTCCAAACCCACCCATCTTTGGTTGTTTATTTATTCTCTCTTACTATTGTTATTTTCTGTGATTATGGTTTCAGTGTGTCTGCCCTCTGATGCTCTCTTGCAACACCTACCATCTTACTTGGGTTTCTCTTACCTTGGACGTGGGGTATCTCTTCAGGGCTGCTGCAGCAAAGGGCAGCCACTGCTCCTTACCTTGGACGAGAGGTAGCTCCTCATGGCCGCCCCTCCTGACCTTGGACGTGGAGTAGCTCCTCTGGGCCCTCCTGTGCCCGCGCAGCCGCTGCTCCTTGGATGTGGGGTTGCTCTTCTCGGCCGCCTCCCCTGACCTTGGGTGTGCAGTAGCTCGTCTCGGCTGCCAACCAGTCCATCCTAAAGGAGATCAGTCCTGGGTGTTCATTGGAAGGACTGATGCTGAAGCTGAAACTCCAGTACTTTGGCCACCTCATGTGAAGCGTTGACTCATTGGAAAAGACCCTGATGCTGGGAGGTATTGGGGGCAGGAAAAGAAGGGGACAACAGAGGATGAGATGGCTGGATGGCATCATTGATGGTTCGATGGACATGAGTTTGAGTGAACTCCGGGAGTTGGTGATGGACAGGGAGGCCTGGCGTGCTGTGATTCATAGGGTCGCAAAGAGTCAGATGCAACTGAGCGACTGAACTGAACTGAACTGTTATTTTAAAATTTATATACAGTACCATTGCCTTGTTTGGTGCACAGTTTTCGGATTTTTCAGCACACATATATCATCAAACTTCCACTTTAATCAAAATATAGAATAGTTCCACCACCCCCAGAAACCCCTTAGGCTTCATCTCTGTGGTCAAACAATCCCCACATCCCTGAAAACCACTGAACATTTCAACATCTTTCAAATTTTGCCTTTCTGGAATATTACATAAATGGAGTCTTACAGTATGCAGCCAGGGTGTCTCACTCAATACGATGCCTTTGTGACCCACCCACATCAATAGTTATTCCTCATTAGTGCCAACTACTAAGTGTACCATTGTGTGGATGCAGCTTGTTTATCATTCACCTGCTGAAAGGCACTTGGACTTGTTTCCAGTTATTGTTGATAATAAATAGAGCTGACATAAACATTCTTTGGTGTGTGTATGAGTAAAAATTTTCATTTCTCTTGGATAGATACCTAAGTTCAGTTCAGTTCAGTCACTCAGTTGTGTCGACTCTTTGAGACCCCATGAACCGCAGCACACCAGGCCTTGCTGTCCATCACCAACTCCTGGAGTCCACCCAAACTCACACCCATTGAGTTGGTGATGCCATCCAACCATCTGTCATCCCCTTCTCCTCCTGCCCTCAATCTTTCCCAGCATCAGGGTCTTTTCAAGTGAGTCAGCTCTTCACATCAGGTGGCCAAAGTATTGGAGTTTCAGCTTCAACATCAGTCCTTCCTAAGAGTGACTTGTTAAACTAAATCATATAAGTTTATGTTTAACCTGAAAAAAAAAATCCTGCCAATCGTTTTCCAGAGTGGGTGTGCCATTTTGCATTTCCACCAGTGACGTGTGACAGTTCCGGTTGTTCTACAGTCTTGCCACCACTTGGTTTTACTAGCTTTTCTTTTTTAAAAAACCATTCCAGTACATAGAGTGTTACGCATCTCCTTCAATCTCTGTTAGTGTTATAGGTGAATTAAAAAGTTCAATCTCAGTATATGTTGAAGTGAAGTGAAAGTCGCTCAGTCGTGTCTGACTCTTTGCGGCCTCATGGACTATACAGTCCATGGAATTCTCCAGGCCAGAACACTGGAGTGGGTAGCCTTTCCCTTCTCCAGAGGATCTTCCCAACCCAGGGATAGAATCCAGGTCTCCTGCATTGCACGTGGATTCTTTACCAGCTGAGCCACAAGGGAAGCCCCAGTATATGTTGAGTGTTAACAATACTATATTTAGTATTAACATTGTAAAAATTAATAAGGAGAAAACTCACTAAAAAGGAGTCAGGAGGCCAGAAGGAGAAGCTCTCAAGCACTTACCATTCAATGGAAATACAAAGTCCAACAAGAGCAGACTACCTATCTTTTCCAGCAGGAAAGGACACTACTCTGCTATGGCCATCAGAAGGAAGATTTTCTCCTTGCCAGGCAACAGCTCGGCCAGTGAGAGACTGTCACGACTCAGCCAATGAAAATCCACTATACCTTGAGCTCTCAGTTTCCTTCAGTGGACTTTTCATTTATAACAGTCCCTCCCAGTTGCCCTCTCTCCTTTATAAAAGAGTTTTCTCTCCTTGGCTTTACCAGACTTGCATGTGGCTCCCAGTTGCGTGTCTCCAATTGCATTTTTTGCTGCTTCAGAATAAGCTCATTTTGCTGATAAACATAACTGACTGTTTAATTGTTTTAGGTTAGTTAGTTACTTAGTCACTTAGTTGTGTCCGACTCTTTGTGACCCCGTGGACTGTAGCCCGCCAAGCTCCTCTGTCCATGGGATTCTCCAGGCAAGAATACTGGAGTGGGTTGCCATTTCCTTCTCCAATTGTTTTAGGTTAACACTGTTTAAAATGGCAATAATTACAACCAATCTCATAGGTACAAAAGATATTTTATGATATTTAAATATTTGGTTTTGTTATTGTTGTTACATGGGACATTAAAATGGCTCAATTTTTGAAATATTTTGTTTTATCTAATTAATTTTTAAATTGAAGTCTAGTTGATTTACAATGTTGTGTTAGTTTCCAATATACTGCAAAGTGAATCAGCTATATATATATATATATATATATATATATACACATACATATTTCTACCCCTTTTCAGATTCTGTTCCAGTATATTTGTTGTTGTTGTTGTTTTGTTAGTTGCTCAGTCGTGCCTGACTCTCTGTGACCCCAGGGACTGTAGGCCACCAGACTCCTCCGTCCATGGAATTCTCCAGGCAAGAATACTGGAGTGGGTTGCCATTCACTTCTCCAGGGGGGTTTTCCTGACCCAGGGATTGAACCTGAGTCTCCTGCTTTGCAGGCAGGTTCTTTACTGTCTAAGCCACCCCATTTAGGTTGTTACAGGGTATTAAATAAAGTACCTGGTCCTACACAGTAGGTCCTTATCGATTATCTATTATATATAGTAGTGTATATCTTCTAATGCCATACTCCTAATTTATTCCTCTCCTCCCTCTCCTTCCCCTTTGGTAACCATAAGTTTGTTTTCTGTATCTGTGAGTCTGTTTCTGTCTTGTAAATAAAATCTTTTGTGTCAGTTTTTAGATGCCATGTATAAGTGATATCATATGATATTTATCTCCCTCTGACTTCCTTCACTTAGTGTGATAATCTCTAGGTCCATCCATGTTGCTGCAAGTGGCATTATTTTGTTCTTTTTTATGACTAATATTCCATTGTACATATGTATACCACATCTCTATCCATTCATCTGCTGATGGACACTTAGGTTGCATCTTTGTTTTGTGTATTGTAAATAGTATCGCTATGATCACTGGGGTATACCTTTTTGAATTAATGTTTCTATTTTTTCTACATACATACCTGGGGCAGAATTGCTGGATCCTATGGTAGTTCTTTATCTTTTTGACTTTTTGAGGATATTCCATCCTGTTTTCAACAATGGCTGCACCAATTTGCATTCCCACCTACAGTATAGGAGGGTTCTCTTTTCTCCACACCCTCGCTAGCATTTAAATGGCTTGATTTGTAAACTGAGAGAGAAGAGGACTGACAGGTGTGTTTGGCCTGGAGGTGTCTTTTGGCTGCCTCGTCCTGTGTCTGAATTTGCTGGGTGCCTCTGTGACCCCTTCCGCAGCTCTCCCTGGCTTTCTGGGGAGGTGTAATTGCTGGCCCATTCCCATTCTCTGATTAAAGGAAGGGGGAGCAGAGGTGAATGGAAAAGCAAAAACCACTAGAGGCGGTAGGAGGTCGGAGTATGGGGTCATGTTTCTACACGGCTTGTAAAGTTTCCACCAGGAATTATTACACTCAGTTTGTTTCAGCTCAAGAAAAACAATAGCCTCGGCAGGGCTCAGGAACCATGCTGTTCACAGGAGATGCTGATAGAAGTCAGAACCTGGCTCTCAAGGAAGCTCCAGTCTCACGGAGATGAGCTGGGAAGGAGTGAAAGTGTGAAAGTGAAAAAGTTGCTCAGTCATGTCCGACTCTTTGTTACCCCATGGACTCAGACTTAGAAATTGGCTCCAAGTCTATGGAATACTCCAGGCCAGAACACTGGAGTGGGTAGCCTTTCCCTTCTCCAGGGGATCTTCCCAACCCAGGCATTGAACCCAGGTCTCCTGCATTGCAGGCAGATTCTTTACCAGCTGAGCCATCAGGGAAGTCCGGGAAGGAGTGGAAGACCTTAGCCTTGGGGTGGCTGAGGTCACATGTCTCAGCCAGATGACCTGAGGGAGACAGCTGTCCAAGGCTAAGCAGAGCTCTGGGGCTGCTTGGACCTGCCTCATCTTTTCCCACACCAGCCTCCCCACCCAGAAGCAAGGGTTTCAGTCTCATGCATGGGTCTGGAGGACAATTAAAGAAGGCATTTTAGGGACTTCCCTGGTGGTCCAGTAGTTAAGACTCCACTTTCCAATGCAGGAGGAGTGTGAGTCCCTTCCCTGTTCTGGGAACCAAGGTCCCACATGGCTGGGGTGCAGCAAGAAAAGAAAAAATGCATTTTAAAGCTGCCAAGGGAACTCTGCCAAGATCTGAAATGTCTGGTTGAGTCTGTAGCTGTAAAATAACCTGCCCCACACAAAAACAGATACTCACCATGCCTGGAAGAATGATCCCACTTGCGAAAGTGCTCAGATAGCGCAGATCTGTTTGCTGAGTGAAGCTGCCATTCCGGCTGACCTGGACGACACGGATAGCAGCCTAGTCCTAGTCTCCCGCTGTCCCCTGGCACATCAGTGGCAGCCACGGGAGACTTCATATCTGAAGCCATTTCCTGGGAGTGGAAGGTTATTGCCCCATGGGAACCACAGACTGCACTGATGCAAATGTTTGTCCAATTCAGCATAAATATAAAGGCTGATTTATCACGGAAAGCCATCTTCCCATCCTTTGCGAATATGTCAAACTTGATCGGGGGCTCTTTTCTTCTGGTTTTGGACTTAGTATGAGACTTTCATGCTGGTTCACAGAGGGTGCTTCAACCAGCCTGGGAAACCACACAGTTATTTTAACACAGAGAAATTTAAGAAGGAATTGTTACCTGGGTAATTGAAAGGCAAAAAAGAAAAGTTGAAGGTGTTGGGACTTCCCTGGTGGTCCAGTGGTTAAGAATCTGCCTTGCAATACAGGAGACACAGATTCAATCCCTGGTCGGGTAACTAGGATCCCACATGCCTCAGGGTAACTAAGTCCTCAAACTGCAACTAAGGATTCTGTGCACCACAAGGAAAGATCTCACACGATGAAATGAAGATCCTGGATGCCTCAACTGAGACTCAATATAATCAAATACATAAATAATTTTTTAAAAGTTGAAGGTGTTATGGTATTGACATCTGAAGGAAACTTTCAGGTACATCCTCCAGGGATGAGAGAACTAAGAAAGGCTGGAAATTATCTAAACTTGGAAGCTGAGAGGAGGGGCCCCATGGAGCTCAGATATCTGAGCAGGGGGCACAAGTGAATGGGTTCCCCCAGTCTTGGGACAACTGCAGACTCGATTGAGTTGCTGCTGTGGGACGAAATGCTGCTGCCTGGTAAAGAAACACTGCTGAAAGGACACAGACAGTAACAGGACTTTCCAGGGCCAGGAAGCAAGAGCCCTTTCTCTGGCCCTGCAGCCTCTCCCCCACTGGGGGCCACTGGCTGAACAGAAACATGCATGCAGCATCCAAACCACGGCATCACAAAGCCAGGTTTGCAAGGTGGGGCTGGAGCTTAGCGATTAGACCTTGATACCCCGCACACTGTTGTATGTATAGTTTTGGATGACTGGGTGATTGTGTTCGCAATAAAAATCCAAGCTTTTACTGTCATTTAGAATCTTATTAGCTTTTTTTGTTGGCCCTGCCATGCACTATGCGGGAACTAACCCCAAACAGGGGTGAACCTGTGCCCTTTGCTGTGAAAGCATGGAGTCTTAGTCACTGGACCGCCCAGGGAAGTCTCTACTAGCATTTCTTTATGATGATTCTCTTATTGGGAAATTCTTGTGAGGTCAGGGCTGGACTGCAGTTCGGTCAAGCAGATAAATCTTTGTCACTATCTACCTGGTTGTTTTTTCTCAACCCATTTGAGACACAGTCACAGACATATCCTTTCACCTCTAAATGCTTTGTGCATCTTCTACAACCAAGGACATCTGCCTACATAACCATAGTGTGCTTATGGATATCAGAACATTAACTCTGGGACAATGCTATCACCCAATGAAGAGTGTCAGTTGCTCAGTCATGTCTGACTGTGACCCCATGGACTGTAGCCCAGCAGGCTCCTCTGTCCTTGGGATTCTCCAGGCAAGGAGACTGGAATGGGTAGCTATTCCCTTCTCCATGGGATCTTCCTGACCCAGGGATCGAACCTGGGTCTCCTGCGTTGGTATCTTTGCCGTCTGAGCCACCAGGGAAGCCCAATAGACAGTCTCAATTCATGCTTCCCCAGCTGTCCCAGTAATGTTTCCATTTTGTTTGCTCCAGGTCTCCCGCTGCATTTAGTTGCTTTATCTCTTTAGCCTCCTCGGTTCTAGAACAGTCTCTCAGCCTTTCCCCACCAGGACATTGACAATTTTGAGAAGTCCAGGCTGATTGTTTTCAGAATGTCCTGCAATTGGGATTTGTCTGATTGTTTCCTCGTGTGTAGGTTCAGATTAAAAAAAAAAAAAAAACCCAGCTTTTAAGGCCCCTTAAAAGCTTCAAACCCAATGAAATCTGCTCTCAATTTGCTTCTCCACCAGGGACTTTATTGCCCAGGGGACTCCAGCCCGGAAGGCGAATCCCAGCCCTGGAAGAGATTTGAGCTAAGCTGGGTAAGGCCGGTAGCTGAGTTGTCGCTTACCATTTCCATCCGGTCATCAGGGGCCCAGACATCTCTGCAGCAGCCTTGGCCAAGGCTTTATTCCCGTCCACCTCTCCTCTGCTTTCCCAACCCAGCTCTGCTCTGCCCCCAGGCTGACTGAGAATCACCCCGCGAAACCCAGGTGCTCAGTTGCGGGCCCCTTGCCTGGCAGACACTCATCTCATCAGCTGCTGGGACTGAGGCCAGTAAAGTAAAAAGGCATGTGCAGCCCCCGTAGACTAAAAAGCAATTTCCTGAGCTGAGGCTGGGCTGGGAGGCTGCAGTTTGACACCTCCCTGCCTGCAAAGGCTGGGGCACACATATCTGAAGGCCCAGCCTCCAGAAGCCTCCATCACCGTCCCGCCCAGGGTAGGGGATGGGGATGGGGTGTCACATTTCCACCTCCTAAATCTTCAGGGCTCCCACACAGCTGGTAACTGGGCCTCAGCCTCCCAGAGGCCATGGACCCCCACACGAGGTGGCACAATTTAACTGCAAGCCTTATATGCAAGTGAAAGTTTCTACACACTCCTCTCGGGCTAGCGCATGTCAGATTTCCCTCAGTCTCTGAGAAGGATCCTGGGGGGTTGGGAGGGGCAGAGAGCACTGCAGGGTTTCCTCTGTTCCCACTGTGGGAGGCCATGATTGCTCCACTCCGTCTCCTTTCTCCCTGGAGACAAGGTATAAGAAACCGGCTTTATCTCAATGAGGCTGATTAGATGGAAGGAGAGTTTCCTAGGAGGACAGGATGGCAAGTGGCTATGGGCTGCAGAGTGAGTCTTGGCCTTCTTAGCTGAAAAGGGGTGAAGGTGCTGCCAAGAAGGCTGCCAGGAAGATGGGACTAGATAAACACATGGGATGCTGTAATAGTCAGCCACCCTGGTTCTTGGCCTGGTGGCTCCTGGGAGCCCCCAAGGGTTCTGAGAGTCAAATGCAGAGCATCCCTAATCTTGAATAAGAAATAAACTTGCACCTTGATGTTCATGGAGAGATACCTACCAAATAGTGTTTCCTTCAATTATATAGGTAACGACTCGCAGTGACATTAGCAGTGCCTGTGGTTTTGGTCATCAATAGAACTCAGATATTTTCATATTTTAGTCTAGTTTGTACAGGAATCTCGAGCTATTTTTTCTACTCATCATGATGGTAAAATCATGCTAGTCATTAGACATGCAGCTAGAGATGCTGTTTAATGGCAAATTAAAACCACAGGTATTAACACATCACTGGAGGAAGGCATGGTAACCCACTCCAGTATTCTTGCCTGGAGAATCTCCAGGGACAGAGGAGCCTGGAAAGCTACAGTCCACGGGGTCACAAAGAGTGGGACAAGACTGAGCAACTAAGCACAGCACAGCACATTAATACATCATACATTTGTTTTTAAATAGTTTGATAACTAGCTGTCATTTGACATAATTGGTTTCCTCTGAATTCTTGCGTATTTTACTTCTGGTCTTTAAAGGCATTCTGAGATGGGATTCAAGGGGTTTACAGAAGCTGTCTTTTGCACAGAAAATGTTTCAGAAATGCTGCTCTGGTTCCTCAGACTTTGAGCAACTTGGGTCCCTGAATCGGCTTTGAAGGTGGGGAGCTTTCTCTGTCTCTCTCTTTTTTCCCACACTATATGGCACGTGGGATATCTCAGTTCCCCGACCAGGGATGGAACATGTGCCCCTGCACTGGGAGCACGGGGTCTTAAACACTGGACCACCAGGAAAGTCTCCTAGGCTTTCTGGATCACGGTTTGATCCAGCCCTACCGTCCTCCTGAAATGCGATTGGTCTGTGAGGAAGACAGGAGGGTCGGGCTTGAGACTGGCCACAGACTGAGGGGCCAGGGACATTCACACCAGGAATAGAACAGGTGTGCTTGACGTGTCGGATCCATCCTCCAGTGTTAGGACAGAGAAGTCCAGTGTGGAGGGACCGTGATTTCCAGGTGACGATGGGGGAGTCATCCTTTGCAGACTTGCCTTGCAGTCTCATCTCTTAGGTTTCCCCTTCCTGTGCTTGTTTAGAAGGAAATAGGGTAACACGCCTGCAGTGCGTGCTTTCAGCTGCCTGCAGGATAAACATGAAATCTGCAGGCGGGCTTCTCCTGTGATCGTTTCCCAGCCCCCAGGGCCTCTTTCTAGAAGACTCTGGAAGATGCACACGCTCAGCTACACGGCTCACACTCATTCCCTTCGGGAGCCAGCAGGTGGCGGTAGTGGGCAGACAAAGCCGCGCGAGCAGAGTGAGGCGGGCGGTTCATACCCTCATCGTGATGCGACCCGAGGCCGGCCTTTAGAGAAGCTCTTTGGGTCCGCTGGTGTGTGTAAAACAGGCTCCTGGTACCGATGCCAGAAGCTCTTCTTGAGGGATGTGCAGATATGAGTCCTGCGACGGTCCCTCTGGGTACCATCCAGTTGTTTTTGTTATGTGTGTGTGTGTGTGTGTGTGTGTTTGCCAATAGACTGACTTTGGGGATCTTATAACATATGCTATTTTAAAATTTTCCTGCTTGTTAATAACTGAACTTGTGTGAAGACAATCCAGAGTCAGTTAAATGAAAAAAGTACAATAGATGCAGGTTATCACACTTTAGTTCATATGTCATCCGGTGAAATGGTTCACAAGTCAGAACTCCAGCTTTCCAACACTGAGGGTGGATCCCAGTGCCCCCCTTCTTAGTGTGACCTTGTACATATTACATTGTCCGTGCAGTCAGTTTCCACATCTGTGCATTGGGTAATAATAACAGTACCTACCCTGCAGGGTTATTGAGAAGGTTGGATGGGATGACGTTACTTGTATAGTGCAGCACAGGGCCAGGTAAGCATCCCTTGTTGGTACCTACAGGGCTGCCTGAGGCTCCCTGCCTGACGATACTTTTTCATTAGCCTATATCCAGCAGTAGGCTGCATGATAAGTCGCTTCAGCCGTGTCCAATTCTTTGTGACTTTATGGACTGTAGCCCTCCAGGCTCCTCTGACCATGGGGATTCTCCAGGCAAGAATACTGAAGTGAGTTACCGTGCCTTTCTCCAGGGGATTCTTCCCGATCCAAGGATTCAATCTGTATCTCTTACATCTGTACTGGCAAGCAGGGCTCTTTACCACTGGCACCACCTGAGAAGTAGTAGTCTGGAAGTGCTAATAAAAACACTTCTGTTTTTTCAAAAACCTACAAATCAAACCTACGTTTTCATAAATTCTGACAGAGTTGTTTTTGTTGTTGTTGTTGTGTGTGTGTTTTGCCAATAGACTGACTTTTGGGATCTTATAACATATGCGATTTAAAAAATTTTCTGCTTGTTAATAACTGAACTTGTGTGAAGACAATCAAGAGTCAGTTAAATGAAAAAAGTACAATAGATGCAGGTTATCACACTTCAGTTCATATGTCATGCTGCTAAGTTGCTTCAGTCGTGTCCGACTCTGTGTGACCCCACAGACGGCAGCCCACCAGGCTCCCCCGTCCCTGGGATTCTCCAGGCAAGAACACTGGAGTGGGTTAACATTTCCTTCTCCAATGCATGAAAGTGAAAATTGAAAGGGAAGTCACTCAGTTGTGTCCGACTCTTCGTGACCCCATGGACTGCAGCCCACCAGGCTCCTCTGTCCATGGGATTTTCCAGGCAAGAGTACTGGAGTGGGGTGCCATTGCCTTCTCCATCATATGTCAAAATGGAACCCTTAAAAATGTTGTGTCAGTAAGATTTCAGACTATTATCTAATACTCATTATTCTCTTGAACTACGTAGAAACTGACTGGACAAGATGAAGAATAGTGCATATAAAAATCAATGTAGTTTTTTTTTAAGATTTTTGTTTGATGTGGACCATTATAAAAGTCTTTATCGAATGTGTTACAATACTGTTTTTGTTTTGTGTTTTTCAGCCAAGAGGCATGTGGGATCTTACCCCCCTGACCAGAGATCAAACCTGCAACCCTTCTGTTGGAAGGTGAAGTACTAACCAGTGGATGGCCAGGGACATCCCATAAAAAAATCAGTGTAGTTTTTACCCAGATGACGTCACATGGAAAAAGTTACTTTTACTATGTCATGAAACTCTGTCAAACACACAGAGGTATTTTATTTCTCCACATGCGGCATTTTTCTCCCCTAAACACTGCCCTACAGTGACCCCATGGGTGTCAGACATACAAAAATACCCCAAACTGTCCTCTCCCCTAAATTGTAAAAGCACCGTTTGTGCTTTTTCCTCAGGCTCTGCAGGCCTGCTTTGTATTAATACTATCCTTACAACAAGCGTAACGCCAGTTAGGTGCTGTTGCTGTGTTCTCTTACATCAGCGTTTCCCCGTGTGTGTTAACTATACACAGGGGCTCCTCCTGTCTGCTCTGAGCATGTGAGGACAAGCCTTTGGAGGAGCTTGGGCAAGCGATATGCGGGGACTTAAATTTCGGCTTCATGTGCATGACTGTCGAAGGCTCCCTGTCAGTCAACCCAGGGCAGCTGAGATGAGGTGAAGGAAGGTCACAGGTCTCCTAAACACACAGTGAGAGGTGGGACTAAGGGGAGGGTGTGAGAGAGAAAGCCGCAAGGAGACTTCTTTAACCCAAGGCACCGAGAATGCAGGGTTGAGAAGAACAAGTATCGGAATGTTGACGCGTCTGTCGGGAATCTAGAATGAACCTGTTTGTAGGGCAGGAAGACAGACACAGACATGGAGAATGGACTTATGGACATGGGATGGGGGAAGGAGATGGCGGGGCGAAGGGAGAGGGGAGGCATATATACACTGTCGAATAGACAGCTAGCGGAAAGCTGCTGCAGAGCAAAGGGAGCCCAGCTCAGTGTTTTGTGAGGACCCAGAGGGGTGGGACAGGGGTGGGGGTGTGGGAAGGAGGCTCGGGAGGGCGGGGGTATATGTATACTTACAGCTAATTCATGTTGTTGTACAGCAGAACCAACACAACACTGTAAAGCAATTATCCTTCAGTTCAAAATAAAATGTAACCCCCTCTCCCCCCAAAGCATGCAGTGCTGGTTTCTAAGACTCCCGAGATTAGGGCATGCTTAGTAAATGCATGCCCCATAGGTGTCTCCCACCTCCAACTGGGGGCTCTGTGCAGTAAGAATTTGCCTCTCGTGAGATGCTCTGGTTGAGCCCACTTGGGTTGTTTTTCTGGGATTCGCTGTCATATGTAGAGTTTAGGATGTTAGGAGCCGGGCCAGGGTTTGTCCAGGCATCATTTAAGGAGCTGGACAATCAAAAGCAATCACAAGTACAGGGGAATTTAGGTTGTCTAAATATAAATGAAGACCTCTTCAATTCCCAAAAGGTCGTATAAACAAAATGGAAATGCTGATAGGAACACATTGAAAATTCAGTAACTATTTGACAAAACGTTAGTCCTTAAACTGCTGTGTCATATGTTTTAATAAAAATCACGCCACACGCTGCAGAATTTGTGGGCAAAGTGTGATAATTCTCTAAAGAGAAATCAAAGGTATTTAATAAATATTTTATAATATTCAGCTTCACTGGTAAATAAGATAAACATTTAAAAAATAATAGCTGAAATGACTGCCTGCCAATTGTCATGAGAATATCCAGGACAGGTGAAAGTTTGCAAATTTCTCCAACAACTTTTGAATGCCTTTTGATTGGTGTGTACCAAAGAATGTTCATATTTTAAAAAATATAAGTTCACTTCCACGGAATGTTGCCTAAGAAATGTTTTTCTAACTGCGGAAAACATTTTATGAGCAATTATACTCATTTCAGCCCTAGTTGATATTGTGAAGAATGGGCAACAGATTAAGTAATTGGGGAATATTTTTGGAAAGCTCCAGGTCCTCAAGTTCAGGCAAAAAGCTGGAAGTAAAATTGGATACTGCGTAGGGTTACAATGAACTACAAAGTGTGCGTAGAGCCTAGAAATACACCATGTTCATAGCTGTTGACTCTTGGAGGAAACACTTTGATTCTTTCTTTCTATTTTCTCTTTCACCTCCCAAATTGTTGATAATGAACTCTGTTACTTTTGTGATGAAGAAAATCTAACCAGTAGTATTGTATAATAAGAAAACAACTTAGAACAGCAGCTGATTGTATATCAAATGGTAGTATTTATCTTATCCCCTGGTGGAGACTAAAGTCAAACCAAACTTCTTCATAATGCAATTGAAAACCTTTGGCAAAAAATGGAAAGCATTAAAAATTTTTTTATTGGAGTCTAGTTGATTTACAGTGTTGTATTCGTTTCAGGTATACAGTAAACTGAATCAGGTCTGTCTGTCTATCTATAATATCCATTCTTTTTCAGATTCTTTTCTCATATAAGTTATCACAGAATATTGAGCAGACGTTCCTGTGCTATACAGCAGGTCCTCGTTAGTTACCTATTTTATATATAGTGATGGGGACTTCCAAAGCTCTTACACTGCCCTCTTTCTTGACTTTTGTGATAGCTATTGGATATTTGCTTATCATTCATGATGCTAATTATACTTTAAAGATAGTTATGCACTATCTGTCATGTATTTTATAAGAAAGTTGTAAGAAATAAGTGTTTAGGTAAAATCATGGCGAACCTAATTGAATCAGATTTTTGAAGTAAAACATAATTTGTTTTTGAAGTAAAGAAAATGGAAACCATGATAATAAAAAGTATTTTACAAGACGGTTGTAAAAAATAAATTTTTAGGTAAAATCATGGGAGAACCTATTGAATAAGGTTTTTGAAGTATAAAATAATTTTTTTGAAGTAAAAAAAAAAGGAAACCAAAAATGATTATTTTTGAATTAAAAAAAAATGGAAACCATGATAGAATAAGAGAATCTGATATTCTCTATGTCATGTTTTTCCACAGTCCTGTGTAAGCAGTTGTTATTGTTATCGCTATAGACTCAATTCTTTAGCCTCAAACTGTGTGATGTTATTTGCTCTGGTCCCGTATTCATGATGTAAGTATTTATTGAGCTCCTACTATGTGTCTTGAACTGTTGACAGAGGGAAAAGGGGAAGTTTGCTAACAGCAGCTCCTGGGCTTCCCTGGTGGTCTGCCAACTCAGGGGACATGGGTTTGACCCCTGGTCCAGGAAGATCCCACATGCCACAGGGCAACTAAGCCAGGGCGCCACAACTACCAAAGCCTGCCTGCCCAAGAGCCCCTGCTCTGTGACAAGAGAAGCCCCCGCAATGAGAAGTCCAAGCACCACAGCTAGAGAACAGCCCCTGCCCAGCAAGGAGGACCCAGCGCAGCCAACATAGAAAATAAACAAGTAGATAAGACTAAGAAAAAAGGATTTCCCTCCTTTACAAAATAGCAGCTCCTATTTATTGAGTGCTGATACGCATGCTGGGGGCGTTACACTACCAGTGGGTCACCAGGGATGTCTTGGTACAGAGGAGGTAACTAATGCCCAATGAGAGACGGACTCCATGTCCCAAAGCTACGGAGCAACGATCTTGGTGGTGAACCCAGGAGTCTTTCAGATGGCACCACGCAGCCCTGTTTCCAAAGCAGAACCTAGTGATGGCCTTCCCTGGGGGACCCAGATGCCCTGTTCCGTGATTGTGGATCACGCTCCAGAGGTGGCCGTGCTTTCTTCCGGGCGGGCATCTACTCCAATGCCCCTCCTATCTCCACAGTACAAATATGCCAGCTTGACTAAACACCTGGATCCCTGAAGAGTCTTTTCTTGAGAGGCACGCCACTCTGACAGGTTTGCTTTGGTGCCCAGATCCTATCTAGGTCTTGAACCCTCCTGAGGGAGGGGTGATGACAGGAAGGTGCAGAGCGATAGCATAGTTGTCAGCAGAGTCACCCAGGGGCGAGGAGAGCTCGCTGGCAGCCAGTTTCTGCAGCGTGAAGATACACATGCTTTTGGTTGATTCATATACAAGGCGACCAATGGGCCTGGCCTTGCCGGCCATGCGTGGCCTTAATCAGATCTCAGATGGCCAAGGTATTAAGACACTTTGGAGAAACTCAAAACAGCTTAGCCCTCAGGTGCCTCATCTTATAAAACTTGCGTGATGAGCCAGAACGAAGTAAGGTTTCTCACAGACCAAAGCATTCATGATCTCGCTTGCATAAGGCTTGGAAAGACATTGGTAATTTAATGTTCAGTGAAAGCCAAGGGTATAAACTTGGTTTCCCAGGAGGGTCCCAGATAGATTTAAAATAATTCATATTTGCATAAGAAAAAGGGTGGGAGAGACTGCTTATAAATATTTACAATGTGTGATCATAGGAGATGTAAACTATTTTTATTCCTCTTGTGGTTCTGCCTGAAGGGAAGACTGTGTAATAATGAACTTTCTCAAGGCAGCATCTTAGAGTAGAAAATGCTGATACAGCAACCAAGGGCAGTTTCTGATCCAACTTACCAGGGAAGGCCACTGCCCTAAGCGGACTCTCAAGACTCCCAAGATGCACGGGACTGAAGAGAAGGCAAGTTCTGGGCAGGCGATCAGGGTCTCCAGCAAGAATAACTCTCCAGCTTCTATCAACTATAATCAAATACGAAAGGTATATTTGTATGAATAATCATGGGAAAACGTCCAATAGATATTCAGTGCAAAAACTCAGTTGCAAAGCAGCATGCCTGGTATTATCTCACTTACATAAAAATTATGCTAGTGTATTCTTGGGAAAAAATATATCCCAAGAGTGATTATCTTTCTCTAAGTTATGCATTTCTCCAATGCTTGATTCCTTAATGCACTCTTTCCTAGTCAGAAAAAGTGTATGAAGTTAGTATTTATTGTTTATGCTTTTCCTGAGCTTGTCTGATGGTGTTGCACCCCAGTGACACTGACAGCTGAGGGTACTGAACACTTGTCCATGTGCCAGGTGTGGTATAAAGAGTTTTTCCAGCATTAGCTCCTTCCACTCTCATGGGAGAGGTAGGTGAATTGTCGTTTTAAAAATGAGTAAAATAAGGCCCAGACAGGGGTTATGTAAAGATCCCAAGTTTAACCCATTTACTCACACAGCATACTCTCATTTGGTGAATATTTATTGATTCCTAGGTACTGTCAGGGATTCTGGGGGTTCCTTAGTGAATAAGGTGGGCAAAGTCCCATTTTATTTTATTTTTAAAAATACTCCCTTACAAAAAATTTTTTGTTTTCAGTTGCACTGTGCAACTTGCAAGATCTAAGTTTCCTGACCAGTGATCAAACCTGGGCCCTGGCAGCAGAAGCGCCAAGTCCTAACCATGGACAGCCAGAGAATTCCCCAAAGTCCCATTTTAGTGAGAGGGAACTCACAATGAGCAACAGATAAATACAGAGTGTGCTTCAGGTCATGATGGGTGCTGTGAGAAAAACAAAGCAGAGGATGAGGATAAAGAAAATGGGGGCTGGGTGGGTTCAGACACCATGGTTTCCTGATTAACATCCAGTCCTGTTCTTTCTCAGTTTAACAAATGAATTTTGTTAAGGTGGCAATATGGCTCAGTGGAGGTGAATCCTCCTGCCAAAGAAGTGTGATTAGTTTTAAGACAAGCATGAAAATTCCACTCTCCTTTTTAGGGAGTGGTCTAGGGGTAGCTGTTGGACTAAGATCCAGCCAAAGAAATGTGAGGGGGAAGCCTAGTGTGTTTGCTTCTATGGAAGCGTCCTCAACCCCCAATCCTTCACTGATTAAAGGAAAGGGTCTGCCTTGATGACTCCTGCTTCCTGCCTTGAAGACTCCTGCTTCCTGCCTTGAACCTGTTTGTAAAAGGATGTGAAAACTGGAAATGTGGCAACCATCTCGTGATCATGCATCACCACTTAGGAAGATGAAAAGCCCAGTTATTCGGATGGCAGAACAGAGAGTTGAAAAGCGCCTGACTCTTGAGAGTGTTGCTAAGCTACCAAATCAGACTTGGGACTGTCTGCCTCTGGTATTCTTGTTAACTGAGTTGTTTAATGTTTGTCTTGTTACTTGCACCTGAATGTGACCTAACTAAAACAGGAAGTTATTTTAAATAGTTTATTTTAGAATCTATAAGCTACTCCGAGCTAATCCAAGAAATTTGAGGAGGGCTCTCTGAACAGGGGACATTTGAATGATGTGAAGAAGTGAGCCAGATTCTCTACAGGTGGAACAGTGGGACCAGGTTGGTTTGTCCAGGATGGCAGGAATGAAGGCTGATATGGATGGGGCACAGGGACGTGAGGGGCAAAGCTGGCAAAGGGACAGGACGGTGCGAGTGAGAGTGGTGAGAGCCAGGGCTGGGGAGGGAGGTGTGAACTCGACCCCAAAGGCCTTGGGGCCGTACTATGGGCTTGACTAGAACTCTGAGTGCTACAGGAAGCTGCTGGTAGGTTTTGAGTTTGGTGACATGGTGTGATTTATAGTCTAAAAAGCTAACTCTGATCACTGTATTAGGAAGACCAGTTGGCCTAGGGTGGCAGCCATGGAGGTGATGAGAAGTGGTCAAGTTCAGCATATGTTCTGAAGGTAGAATTGTGTGGCTTTGATAATGGATTGTATGTGGGGACTGAAGAGAGGAGAAGAATCAAGAATGACTTCTGGGCTTTTTGCTGGAACTACCAGATAACTGGAAGTGCCAAACTCCGAGAGGGTGAGATGGCAGGAGGGGTGGGTTTCAAAGTGTGGGTCTGGGGTGACATAAGAACAGCTCCAGAAGAGATGGGATTAGGGTCTGGCTCTACTTTTTATACATGATAATGTCCTTTGGTCTCCATAAAGAGTGGAACTCATTTCAAAATGACAAGTTCACTCCTGATCTGTTATTTGTTTAGTGATCTTGTTTATCTGCATTGATTCAGATCTGGGTATTTACCCCATTAGCCAGGCTAGCAGCCTTGAAGAACTTGAGTTTCCTCTGCTCTTCTTTGGATCAATGCTTTTTTGTGTGTCTTTCTCCAAGCTGTTGCCTCTGTATGGTTGGTGACACCTCCTGAGGATGAAACTGCTAGCCCAAATTCTGACCCATTCACAGGTCAGTGGACCAGGAGTCAAAGGCTTTTTGAAGACATTTGTTTATGTAGGGCTCATTTAAGATACCACCTCTTCCAGAAAATCTCATCCAAGTCACCATCAAGTTCCTGTAAGAATCTAAGCTATTCCTCACCACAAGAAAACCCCAACACAGGCAAAGCATAAAAAAGTAAAAATTTTTTTTCCAGAAAAAGTAAGGAAGCCCCAGTTTAGATCACTCAGACGAAAGAAGTTTTCTTTGTGTTAGAATGCTGCTTATGGCCTCAAGTTTTCTCTGTGTAAGTGCCTAGGAGTGCAAGATTCTAAGGTATTTCATTTGTCTTTTCTTTAATCTCTAATAAGCTCTCAGTCGTTAGGATCTAGTTACTAAACCAGATATCTTTTCAACCATGTACTATAGGGAGCACCTTTCCAGGTTGATAAATATCAGGGGTACTATTACATGACATTGAAAGTGAAAGTTGCTCGGTCATGTCTGACTCTTTGTGACCCTTTGGACTTTAGCCCACCAGATTCCTCTCATCTGTGGGATTCTCCAGGCAAGAATATTGGTGTGGGTTGCCATGCCCTCCAGCAGGGAATATTCCTGATCCAGGGATAGAACCAGCATCTAGGGGCGTCTTCTGCATTGCAGGTGGAATCTTTATAGCTAAGCTGCCGGGAAGCCCTATATATGTCTTATATTTTGGAAATTAGTAAACCCAATAGAGAGACACAAGCAGACATATTCTGTGTTTTTCACAGCACTTAACATCTTGTTCTTCCTTAATATTGACAATAAGCTGTAAGAAATGACTCATGAGCCCAGAGGATGAAAGCACACCCAAAAAGTCACTTGAGGACATCCCCTTCTCTGGAAGAGCCTGCATCTTCTCTTCTTGTTCTCGCATCTCCAAGGAAGGGGAGATGTCAGAGAGAGGTGTCAAAACTCACTGGGTGGTGAACCGTGTGATCCAAAGCCAGCTTCAGCAGGCTCTACTCCTCCAGCTCTTGGGGCGTCAGGAGGGTCCAGGCCTGATGTGTGAGCTCTGGATGTGAGTCCAGTGAGGACTGGTCTTGCATGTATTTATACCTATTTTCCCTTTTTAATGATGTTGGCATTCTCTTCCTTGGTGCTGGAGTTCTAAGATGAAATGTCAGTGGAATCAAACTTGCACTGTTCAGTATCACACAACTGATGACCCACAGCTTCCATTTCTAAGTGACGTGCCATTGTGGCTGACCCTGGGAGGCTGGAGGACTGAGTCTTTATTCCTTTATTGAATTTGTTACAATAATGCTTCTGTTATATGTTTTGGTTTTTTGGTAGCAAGGTATGTGGGATCTTAGCTCCCCAACCAGGAATCAAACCCACATCCCCAGCATTGGAAAGGCGAAGTCTTAACCATTGGACTACCAGGGAAATCCTCCTTTTATGATATATTAGAAAGAGCCAAAGGCTTGACTCTTCCCTTGCTCACTTGTCTGGTCTGTGGCCCCAGGTAAGCCTTTGAAACTCTCTGAACCTTGCTTTCTTGGTCAGTAACAAGGATCACCCCTACTCCATCACAGGATGGCTGTGGACAAAGAAATGAGTCATTGTAGGGAAATCTCATTTCAAGTTGCACAATTTACAACGTAAGGGATTATTATTACTACTATTGGAGCTATCTCAGTCTGAATATCTATGTTGAAAACCTCACTCAGGGAATAGAGGTAAAAAGTGTGAATATATCAGCTCTGGTTTCCTCCCAGCTCTGCAAGGGTCCATTTGCCCAAGGGAGGGTTCAAATTGTTACAACAAGGATGTGAGACAAGAGTTGGTGTTTTGATGTATGAAGGAAGATGATTCAGAGTTCCCGATGCTGACAATGAAAAGCAGCCTTTGGGGAGAGACAAAGGTGTGTTCTAAACTTCCTTAGCTGCCTTAGTATATCAGGATCTTACTTCTGTGGCCAGATCATGAAGTTTTACTGTAAATCAGGGGCAAAGGGAAGTCTGAGACTGGATACAAGGGAAGTCTATGCCACAGAGAGAAGGTAAAGTGACGGTATGTGTGTCAGCCTGGGGATGGAGAGGAGAGGCAGATAGGTATTCACGTGTTCCCGTTATCCTCTTCTGAGTCCAAATCCTGCAAGAGTGTGTTGGATATTTGAAGGGTTAAAGCCAATCTTTTGCAGTGTGCTGTGTGTGCTAGATGAAGACCACCCTGCAGGGTGACTTGGTGGCTGCAAGAAAAGTGCAGCTGTGGAAGGCAAGGGCAGCCAACAGGTGGCCCAGAGCTCACTTGCCCAGGCTTCCTGTGTGGCACAGAAGGAACCAGAGTCCTCGCATGCCCGAGGGTGGAGGTAGGGGCTGCATGACAGTTGTTCCTGTTGCAGTCCTGCATAAAACACCAACCATTGTATTACGCTCCGTGACTCTTGGGTCAAGAGTTCAGAAGGGCACAGGATGGGGCGGGGGGGGGACAATGACACGTCTCTGTTCTATGCTATCTGAGCTCTCAGCTAGGAATTCAGATTTCTCAGGCCTGGAATCATCTCGAGGCATCTCCACTCTCATGTCTGGTCCTGGGCTGGAGGATGGGAACTGCCGCCTGGAGCACCTACATGTGCTATCTCTGTGTGGCTTGGGCTTCCTCACAATATGGCTGCCTGCAGTGCAGCTGACTTCTAACACAGCGCTGCATGGTTATAACAGGGAAAGTTCCAGCAAAAGTGAAACCTCTCATAGTCTTTAATATTTTGGCCTTGGAAGTCACATAACCTTATTTCAGCCACAATCCATTGATCAAAGGAGACACAGATCTGCCCAGATTCAAGGGAGAAGGATGGAGGCACCACCTCTCAATGGAAAGAGTGTGAAAGAATGTGTAGCTTTGTTGTAAAAATGTTGCAAGAATGTAGCTAAGAGTGTTGTGGGAGCTTACAGTGTAGCCTGGGGAAAGCTCCAGAGATGGGGACCACGGGGCAAGAGATGAGGCTGAAGACCAGCTGGAAACTGGGGGCAAGGGTGCCCTCAGAGCTAGAAGGGACAGGGGCAGCTGGAATCAATGAGTGAGACCCCTGCCCCTTAGAGGGCTGGGGGAGTGAGGGAGGTTGGTTCTCTAAGCACAGAGAGGGGCCCAGAATACCTGCCTAGCTCCTGGGGGGAGATGAACAGGAACTACCCCACAACGGAGATTTGGTGAACCCAGCCGGCCCTCACTGGGGGACCAGACCCATTACCCCTCAGCTGCACAGGAGGGTGGGCAGGGCTAGAGGGAGACCCCCCCCAACCGTGTCAGCTGTCCTGCTCCATCTTGAGGAGGAGGCAGGGAAGGCAGTCGGGGAGACCAGGTTTGGACTCTACTATATTTGTCTCTGGCAGAGACAATTTTAAATCAAAAGTGATGAATGAAACCAAAGGAGCCTGACACCACAGAGTAGCAGCCTAGGTCTCCCTGCTGGGATGGGGACAATGACTGGTGGAGACAGTACGGGAGATAAAGCAGCTGAGCTCTTTCTTCACATCTGAGTGGAGTGAATGTGGAGGGATACGTGCCAGCAAAGAGCACTTTCCATATGTTCTTCCTGTGAGCACTTTTAAAAATGGTGTTTTAAATTAGCTTTCATTTTAAAAATTATTTACTGGGACTTCCCTGGTGGTCCCGTGATTTGGACCTGGTATGATCACTGCTGAGGGCCTGAGTTCAATTCCTGGGTCAGGGAACTAAGATCCTGCAAGCTGAGCTGTGTGACCAAAACATTTATTGGCTAATTTCTCTTAAGTGTAAATCTCATTAAGGACAGGTATGCATGCTTAGATGCTTCAGTCGTGTCGGACTCTATGTGACTCCATGGAATGTGTAGCCCTCCAGGCTCCTCTGTCCACGGAATTCTCCAGGCAAGACTACTGGAGTGGGTTGCCATTCCCTTTTCCAGGGCATTTTCCCAACCCAGGGATTGAACCTGTGTCTCTTATGTCTAACCTGAATGGGCAGGCAGGTTCTTTACCACCAGCACCATCTGGGAAGCCCAAGGGCAGGCATGGAGATTTTCAAATGTGGCCACAGATTTCTAACCCTCCTCGCACACAGAGGTGGGGGTCTATGTCTCTTCCCCATGAACCCAGGTGGGCTTGTGGTCCAGTGATCTCACCTCTGACCTATGGGGGTGGGGAGTGATACCACGGGCCTCCTGAGGTGAGGTCACAACAGGCCTGCAGCTTCCAACTCATCCATGGGATCACTGAGCCTTGAGCCACAGGCTGGAACTCCAGATGTTCCAAGGCCTCCATGCTGTGAGAAAGCCCAGGCCACACAAGGGAGCAGAGATGCCTCCAGGGGACCCCAGCCTCCTGCTGCTGGAGTCACTCGTCGGATGCAGAGGGGCAGACACCAGGCACCAGCCCTCTGCCCCGTCCAGGCTCCGGGCACACAAATCCCCCAGGACAGGACCAAACACACATTGCTTCACAGCACTAAGAGTGTCCAGTCTGTTACACTGCGACAGATAATACAGCAGTGGACCCTGTGGTCAGCAGACCTGAGGTCCTGAATAGGACTGTGAGGCATCTGTGCCCAGGGGCCCCTGCCTTCTATCCAAAGCTAGCATCTTCGGTAGCACACAGCACCCCTGCCTCCAAGGCACCCTCCTGCCCCACCCCCCACTGCAGTGCAGGAGTGGGTGGAATGTGCCTCTGTGGGGACTGTGCTCTGACATCCTGGCCGCCCTGGGGTGAAAGTTTTGTGATTTTTCTCCACCAGTCCTCTCACTGGGTAGATTTTCATTAAAAAGCTGCCTGAAGTCAGAAACAAACTCCCTTTCTCTGACCTTTGGCTTTATTTTCACTGCAACTGGATCCAGACATAGGCATCTGAAACAGAACTGCATCCATGAAAATAAGATTTTTTGACAGTCATAATGAGGATAATAATAGCTAATGCTTATTGACTGCCTACCATGTGCCTTGAATGTGAAAGTGAAGTCACTCAGTCATGTCCAACTCTTTGTGACCCCATGGACTGTAGTCCACCAGGTTCCTCTGTCCATGGGATTTTCCAGGCAAGAATACTGGAGTGGGTTGCCATTTCCTTCTCCATGTGCCTTAGTCCTTATTTAATCCTTCCATTGCCTTTATAAGGCAGATGCAATTATAATCTATTTTACAGATGAGAACACTGGGGCATAGAGAAATTAAGCATTTTGTCCAAGGTCACACAGTGGCAGCTAAGTTTGAACCCAGATAAATGATCAGATGGTATACATTAAACACATGCAGGTTTTTGTATAGCCAGTATACCTCAATAAAGCTGAAAGAAAAAAGAAAAAGAAAACCTTGAGCCCAGGGTGTTTGGTTGTAGCATCCATGCCCTAGTCAGCATCCATGTAGCCTGACAACACCATCCGGCTGTGCACAACAGTTAGATTTTGAACTCATGTGAAAAGATAATTTCATTTGCTGACCCCCAGCTTTTCCCCCACTCCACACCTTAATTAACTTCTTTCCCTGGAATCTACTTTGTTTCATGAAGGCAAGAAACACTCATGAGACAGTACATCAAAAACTGTTTTTTTTTCCTAGCAAAAAAAGTTCCATGACCTTCGTGTAGCCTCTATTTCTCCAGGCTCAAGATGAACTGAAAGAGACTATTCTAAAGAATCAGTATAGCCAGAGACCTGCCACGTTTATGAGTGCCCCCTGAAAGAAAAGAAGGGGTGTCCTGATTAGGTTGTGGTTACACGGCTATGCATTTGTCAAAATCCATACCACTGTACGCCAAAAATTGAATTTTACCATATGTAAGTTAAAATGGTTAAAAAATTTAAATGAGAGGGTATAAGTATATGTACCAGTAATTCAAAAGGAGACAAGGAATGTTCAGTCCTCTTAGAAGAGTCAGACCGGAAAATATGATGAATGTCTTCATCAGTCGTTCATAGCAATAGCAGTGTGTGCAAGTTATGTTTGCATCTGTGAGAGCCTTTGAGGACTTGCCATTTCTCACCTATTGAAGGGGTGGGAGTCACCAAGCACCCTCAGGGATGGAGGCACCATTCATTCCCGTGGATTGCAAACATTTCCAAAATCCACCAGGAAGCAGGGAAAAAAGAAGTGATGTGTTAAGTAAGCTCTCATAAGCTTGTACAATCAAGTCCCCTCTGGACCTCTTCATGGCACAACAGAGGAATGGGCTGGTTTATGGGCACGGTTATGGGGGAGAGAAAGAAAACTGGATTTATTTACTAAGAATGAAGGAAATATTGGATTTTCAGGAGCTTTAGGTCACCCAAATGGAATAGATAGATCCATATCACCAACACAAGAAAGATGCTCCTTTTAATTATGTTTAAATGCCCTCCATTTATTTATCTTTCAAGAGTTTGAGCTTAACTCTGAAAAAAATCATAGCCAAGGTCTATGATGATGATTTAAAAACCCAGTGACCCATAAATTTCTCATGGCCACTGTTTCCTGCCCCTGTGGTCCCTGTTACTCCTGTTTCACAGGTGAGGGTCGAGGTGTCGGGTTGTTAATGATCTGTTCCAGGCAGCCTTGGGAGTGAGTGACAGGACTGAGACTGGAAGGCTAGATCCACTCGCCTGGCCACCTCCCTCCTACAGAACGTGTAGATTAAAATAAAGAGAGCCCGGCAGAGGTTTCACCCAGTTCCGGACCATTACATCTTCCCACAGCGATGGCTTTGAATAGGGCCACCTCCACAGGAAAGAAATCTTGGAGGGGGCGTGGGGTCAGAGGAATCTGCCCAGTATCAGGAGAAGACAAGGTGAAGACACGTTTTTGCATTATAGAAATTTCTGCTTTCAAACATCCCTGGACACAATTAGCCCACCCAGTGAATAAACACAGGATGGTCCTCATCTAGCCGCAGATGAGAGAGGCTGGGGAGGCGCTTGGGCACCAGCGGCTGCAACCTTGGCCCCCAGCCTCTCTCCCCTCCTTGAAGGCAGCAGAGATGTGCATGCAGCCTTCATGGACGGCAGGGCTTGGAAGTGCTCACACGAGCTTCTCTGAGGCCCGCAGCTGCCAGGGGTCCCCAGATGCGATGTCTAGGAACGGGTCCCAGGCAGCTGACGGGATTCGCTCTCTGTCACTCCATCTTCCTTGCTCTTGGCTCCGTGTCTGTTTCAGATGCTGGGTCTTCTGCAGCTTCTCCCAAGCCAGACGCCAGGCCTCGCTTGTTGGAAGCAACCCCTGCCAAAAGTGCAGGCCCGGGCTGGGAGGGTGTGAAAACCCAGTATCCACCCTCCCCACCCCCCTGCCCGCAACGAAGGCATCCCGACTCCCCGGGGCAGTGACAGCCTCTTGGCCGGCTCCGCTGGCACAGCTGCCCCGGAGTCCCACCGCTTCATCGATTCATCACATCTCAGTGTGCTGTTGCCACAGGCAGTGCGATCTCTTGGCGTTCCACTGGCTGCTGCATTTGGAAGTGATTTGGGACTCAAAAAGGCTGCAATCGAGGGAACTCGGCCACGTTGTTTTCTTCGATTTCTGGCCACCCACTTTCCGAGCCGAGAAAGTGGGATCTGGCCCAGCTGAAATGAAGTGAATTGATCTGAGGTCAGGAAAGGTGGTAGCCCATAGGACGGGGCACTGGGTGAGAGGTCTCTCCTTCCCTCTCAGCTCAACCCAGATGCCTGGTTGCGGGGGGCGAGGGTCCCTGCCCGCTCCCACTGCCTACCATTCTGTCTGCCTGGCCCAGCCTCAGTTCTCTGTCTTGATGATCTGTCCTGAGTCCTGCAAGTGCCCAACGCACGTCCTGCTTTCACAGACATCACCCTGATTTCTTGAGCTTGACTCCGATTTGACTTCCTTTCGGCCAAGAGACCAAGCCACATTTTGCCTCCCCTGCCCTTGAGCTCAAGCATCCCTTTGCAGAATGTTGATGTCCTTCTTGATTCTCTCCCCTTCACAGTTCTTCTCAAATCCAACCATCTTGCATTTCAACTGCACATCAGCAACTGCATGTCAAACGCTGATGTTTGAAATGACTTTCCCTAATGATCCAGAAAAAGCCCATTTTCCACAAAGCTTTTCTCCACGACTTGGTTTTACATATGACTATTGTTTGCTGTAAAGTCTTTCGATCAATCATGCTTCCTTTCTGACTCCCCTCTCCCTGCGGTCCTGTCCCCCCTCCCATGTTCATCTGCCCACCTCCCCACTCCCTCTCCTGTGGGCCGTGCCAACAGTGCAGCAGGAGGAATTTCTGGAAGGAGGCCAAATTTGGCTTCAGATCATTTCTCTTCAACACACACTGGCCTCTGAAAACCAGATTCTGTTTGTCATTTGGTTTGCTCTCCCAGCTTTGTGTCATTCCGATGGTAATGCTGATGGATTTCAAGCTTGCCTCGTAGAGGAACGCACAAGGTTTTCATAAGCACATTAATCTTAAAAGAAAAACTGTCAGATGCAAACAATACTCATATGACTGATGTTGTAAAGACACAAGCTAACTCTTAACATCCATTCCCAAAGAATATTATCTTACAGGGGCCTTCGGTTGCCCTCAGCTCCCTTCAAACATATGTACCTGTGTGGCTGGGTTTCGTGGCACCTAAAAAGTTTACTTTCCACAGCAAAAGGCTGGGGCTTAATGTCTGCTCATTTGCCAAGTCCATATAATAGGCTCAGTGTCACATGGCTGTGTAAACAAGAGCATGATTACAAGAAATGTGTAATTCCATTAGCTTTCACAAAATGTCATATAAGCAGTCCTTATTCAAACTAAATTGGAAAAATTATATTCCAAGACAAGGGACTCTGGTCACCTCGAAACACTGAATACCCATTAGCAGATGAGATGTCCTGCCCAAACCCTCTCCCCAGTGGACACGTCCTCAGCTCAGAAGTGCCTTTGCAGAAGGCATTTTTTCCCATTTTGGTCTGAAGTTAGCAAAATGTGTGGTACGAATTAAATGTCTGATATTGCTGCAAACGTCATTGGGAAGGGTGCCAGGCCACAATCAAAAGTGAGCTGGTAGCTTGTTTTAATTTAATGGTGTTGAAGTGTTCCACTATAATTAAGCATCTGAGAATTAAGTAGAAACAGTCATTAGGCTCAGCGATACAAAGCCACCAGACCAAAGAATATAAATTATTTCAAATGGAGAGCCCTGAAGAGCATTCTGGGGTCTGAGAGGGGCTCTGCAACAGGGTTTGGAATGACAGCTGGAGTTTAGGACCTTGGAAACCGAGGAAGGCAGACAGGTAATCTGGGGATGCTGTGGCCCCAGCCCAGTCCACGGAGGTCAGTGTGGACCAGGTCCTGAGCCAGAGCTGCGGCTACTCAAGCTGACCCCATATGAGGGTGAAGGCGGCCCTGAGGTTTTCATCATCACTGGCAGCCCACCTGCAGCCCTGGAGACTCACTCCTCTCTGTGCAGGCCTTCACCACAGCCCTGGGGCCTCTCAGGAGCCCCTGCAGCCAGAGAAAGCCCACAGTATTTCCCCACTTTCAACTCAAGAACTGACAAGAGCCAGCCCTTCATCCCCACGCCCATCTCTCAGGGATGCAAAAGGTCTGGGGTAGGTGCGGGCAGGTGAGATGATGGCAGGTCCTCCAGATCTCTCTTAGAAGCTTAGGAAAATACCATGGACACTTTGCAGGGCTAAAGTGCAAGGCCCAATTTCATAGACTGTCTCATCTTGTTATGTTCCTTCTACAGATAAGCCAGCTGAGATTTCAAGAAATTCAAGACTTTCCCTGGGATGCACAGCTGGTCAGTGGCTGAGCTGGTTTGAGAACTGAGGTCCTCTGATTCCATGTTCCATGTGTTTTATAAAATGCTGTATTGACCCTGATAGAAAACAATAAAATTAATTGTGCTGCCCTTAGTGGTTGTTTGGTTTGCCATCATGTAGCCTGTTTCACAATGAACTTTTCATTTATCCACAAGTTTAAGTAACAAAGACCCTGATGATTTGAGATCTTTAGCTAAACTCTTTGGAAATATGATGAAAACAAAGGATGCTCTCTTGAGAAAATATACAGAGGCAAAGTTTCACAATCCATTTTAAAGGGTTGGGGACCTGTAGCCCATGGGACCTGGGACCTCCAGTTAAAAAGGAATGGACAGATAATTGAAGCCTTCAAATTACCCCAAGTCTTCACTTTATAAATCACCTCTGAGAGTCTCCTCTACCAAACATTTTTGAAACCAGGCTTTGACAAATTTCCCAATTGTCCTTCATTACCTCCCCTTCTACCAGCCACTGCCTGATGAGCAGTCAACACTTGGCCAGGTGGGAGTGAGGGATGGGTGGGAGATCTTCAGTACTTGGAGAGCCCACTGCCCAGAAATCAGTTCTGGGGAATTTCAAGTGAGCCGTGTGTTAGGTCTCAGAGGAACGCTGAAGACTCCTGAATTGAGAACAGTGTCTGTGCCCCAGTGTGTGCTATGAAGGCAGATGCCAGATTCAGATCCGGACTCAGCCACTTTCTGGTTTGTGTGGCCGGGCACGAGCTGTCCTCTTTGTACTTCAATTTCCTCATCTGTACAATGGGGACGATGTGATGTCAGTTTGGCCTCATGCAAGATATACGTACAAATGCTTTGAACAATGCCTGGCCTGAAGCAGGCACGTGGGAAGCTCTCACTATCAAGGCCAGGAAAGAGCACGTCGGTTCAGGGCCATGTGGTACTGAAGTGGGACATTGTCACGGTGGGCCAGCTGCCTTGATTGTTTGCAGCAGTCTGGGGGAGCTGACCGAAAGGGTCATTCATCAGCTGTGGACCTTGTGGGGCTAAACCCCCAAGTTGGCATTTCCTCCATGTGAGTTGGCATCCATTCCCCCATATCTGCTTAGGTAAAGATTGTATCAAAAAGCACCCACGTTGCCTCCTCTTAGCCCCCTGCAGCAGTTTATTTGCTCTGTGTCTGCACCTCCCAGTGTTTAATGCCACATTCCTCAAGGGCTGGGCACCTGAATATAACTATCCTCACCTCAGACGTTCAGCTCCTGAAGCAGCTTCTATTTCTAAGCATAAATGGAATGTTTCCTCTGAGCACTTATCTTTGGATTTCAAAGTATCTCTTTTTCATTTTTTAATTTGCTGTATTCTTTTCAATACAGGAAGGCCTCCAACTCTTAGGGTTCCAGTTCTGTTTTGGAACAGAACTGTAGGTTTCCATGACCTGAATTTTGAGTGTAACACAATGCAGGTTATTCCTAGCTGGAAATAGTAAATAATTTCTTTCTCCCCGCAGTGCTCCAGAGACTATGGGAGCCTCCTTTGTCATTGGGCATTGCTGACACCCTGGCTGGGGCCCCATGTCTCAGGGGCTGTTCTTGTCTGGGGAAGCTCTGGTGTAGGACAGTTCATGTGCAAGCTGGTCCCACTGGTGGTGGGGGGACTCAGACCTCCTTGAACTGCCAGGAGCCATGGGGCTCAGGAAGACTGACATCCACAGATGTCTCTATGGGGCCACATAAAGGCGAAGCCAAGATCAAGAAGAAGTCCTAGGCATAGAGAACACATTGGGGGTTGCCAATGGGGAGGAAGTTGGCAGAGGGATGGAGTGGGAGGTTGGGATTAACAGATAGGAACTTTTACACATAGAAGAGATAAATAACAAGGTCCTACTGTATAGCACAGAGAGACATATTCAATATCCTGTGATAAACCATCATGGAAAAGGATAAAAGGAAATATGTATATATAACTGAATCACTTTGCTATACAGCAGAAATTATTAATAACACATTGTAAATCAACTATAATAAAACAAAGCAAAATGAAACAAAAGAGGAGGCCTAGGGCTGAGGTCACTGAACAGTATGGTGCATGGCATCACTGCTGTATCTGAGCTCCATGCCACGCTCTGGTTTCTGCCTTCACTGTGGAGCCGGGAGCAGAATCTGCTAGTGGTTGTTGCAGATAACATGGTGATCACTTTGCTGTCCATAACGACCCACAAAAAGTGTGATCTTGGAGATGAAGAAAACACATGAAGTTTATTTTCTGGTGGCTGAAAAAAACTACCCATAGTTAGAGCTGTTTGATATGAGAACATTATCAACAGTGAGAGGACTTCCCCTCTAGGCACCAGGCCATCACTCTGTAATGTCAAAACCTGACTTTGTCACCATCACACCCAGTAAAGTCTGAAACTATGGCAATTGTTAGGCTGCTTTGAAAATTCAAAATATCTGTTTTATTTTATATCAAGGTATCCTATCGATAGCTTCCCAGGTGGCACTAGTGGTAATGAACCTTCTTGCCAATGCAGGAGATGTAAGAGACATGGGTTCCATCCCTAGGTCAGGGAGATCCCCTGGAGAAGGGCATGGCAACCCACTCCAGCATTCTTGCTTGGAGAATCCCATGGACAGAAGAGCCCAGAGGGCTACAGTCCCTAGGAACACAAAGAACTGGATACGACTGAAGTGACTTAGCATGCACACACAACCTATCGATAAGGTTGCATATCAATAAGACCAATAAAACAGGAAGATCACAGAAGGATCTTGAGGGAAATGCCCTAGCAATAATATACAAATATAATTATTGCAGTTGGACATTAACATTTGGGGAAAACATGACGGGTTAAACAGCTCTGCATCTGAAGCGAAAACAGACCAGTTCTTTGAGAAAGACAAATGGGAGAGGAGGGTCCCCGAGAAATTCTCCCCAGGGTCTCATCTGGAGAAAACTGGCAGACAAGGCTTTCAGGGTCTCCATGGTGACTTGGTAATAAAGTCAAGATGAGAACAGACTGCTGCACATTATACGTACACTGCCTTCCAATTTAGATCTATATGCTGTACAAGAACAAGAACTGTAGATCTATACGTGACAGGTGAGCGGGAAGCGGACATTTAGGAAGAGAGCAGAGCAGTTGGCTTTGGCTCGTCTTTGGAGAGCTGTCTGAGTTCAGCCATGTCTGGGAATGAGATAGTCAAAAACTTAAGGACCATTTGAAGTGGATCACATTCGTTTTTTATTTTCCAGACACTTACGGGGAGTTGATAGCTCTTGCTAAGCTCCTGGGCTCAAGTGGCTCCACGCTCAGGAAATTCAGCAAATACTTCCCAGAAATGCCAGCCCTGGACAAAGGTGTAGGGCTTGGTCCCTGCCCATGAGCAGCTTGGGACCTAGCAGGCATGGGTTAAGAGGGGTCCTGGAACACACCAAGTGTTTTTGCTGGATTATGTAAAAGCCAATCCCAGATACCACTGGGTTGGTAAATATTTTAGTAATATTTAGTAAATATTTTAGTACGTAGAGTTAAGAGTATGTATTTAAATATTTATGTAAGAGTATATAAGTATGTAAGTAAGAATGTAGAGTTAAGAGATGAGAATTTTTCCAAAAAAAAAAAAAATCATAAGACCATTTACACCTAAACACTTAACAATGATTTCTTAGCGTCTTCTAGTATTTTTCCAGTGTTCACATTTCCAGGATTGATTTAAAAAATGGGTATTTGCAGTTGTTTTGTTTGAATTATGATTCTAACAAAGTCAACCCTTTCCACTGGTTGATACATCTCTTAGGTCTCTTTTGTGTATTTTAATTTTATTTTTGTCTATTATATGCCCTCCCTTCTTTCTCTTTTGTCATTTATTTGTTGAATAAACTGAGTCCTTGCTTTGTAGATTTTCCCACATTTTAGATTGGGCTAATTACATCCCTGTAAGGTCATTTAAACAACCTTCATCTTCCACCTACAGTAGGCTGGTGATGAGATCTAGAGTCTGGATCAGATTCTGGTTCACTCCGTGGGCCCGGGGCCTCCTATTGCATCCCAGGGAGGCACACAGGTCTGGCTGCTCCTCTTCTGTGAAGACTGACTACTAGGTTCAGATGTCGCCAGTCTTATTAATGGACAGATTTTCATTAGAGCTATAAAAGACTCGAAGACAATTTTTTAATTCCATCTTGTTCCAGAAAGAGCTAATAGGACAGTAGCAAAAATAGAGACCTCAGAGACTTACTGGAAGTCCAGTGGTTAAGACTCAGTGCTTCTATTGCAGCGGATGAGGGTTTGATCCCTGGTTGGGGAACTAGGATCTCACATGCCATGCAGTACAGCCAAAAAAAGAAAAAGAGAGAGAGAGTGAGACCTCATAGAGGATGAAAGGCTGGAGAAAGCCAGAAGTGTAGATGATGTTTTTTGAACACACAGAGTCTAGGCCCTGTGGTGAATGCTGTGGATGCATGCAAAGTGTCAAGAGCAGTGTCTTGGGCTTAATGAGATTGCATAATAAATTACATTATTGCTGATGTTTGTTTGAACCACTTTATTCTATTCCTTCTGTGTCTCCCTCCAAAAGTCTGGTGATCCAGGGAGAGAGAGGGCACCGCTGGAGGACACCACCCCTGGAGGGCAGAATGACTTGGGGTGCAAGAACTGTGAAAGAGGAACCTCTTTCTTTGGTGACCCAGAGCTGGGCCATCTTTGGAAGGGGCTGTTGGGTCAACCGCAGGGGCTGCAGAGCAGGAATGGCCAAGTGCTGGCTGGTTCAGACTGGAGAACAGTGTGGTCAGAGAGGTAGTTTAGAATGAGTCCTGGGCAATCGTTTATACACAGGGAGTGACAGGAGGCTGAGCGTGCAGGTAAAAGGCTTCAGTTATTGTCAGGCTAAGAATTGCCTGGGTTCTGATGAGGGGTTCCTTTACTAGGTAACCCTCTGGAGAAAGTCAGAACCACATCTCCCCCCATACACTCGAGTTCATGCCCATGGGCCACAGATTAAATTTAAGAAAGCGAAACTAGGAAAGTACCAGATGGAAACATGAGGGAATTCTGCACATTATGGAGCAAGGAAAACTTTTCTAAGAGTGCCAAATTTTCTGGTGCCCAAAGCCAGAAAATTAAAACAAAGCAAGAGTAATCTGACTCTTAGGAGTCAAGGATTTCTGGATGAAAAATATCACTATAAGCAAAGTCAAAAAGATAAGTGAGAAACTGGGGAAAAAACACATTGCAGAGAAAGTGTGAATCTCCCCAGTATGTGAAGATATTCTAGAAACTGAGAAAAGATCCAATAGAAAAAAATGGGTAAAGATATCTCAAATTAAAAAAAAAAAAACATGAAAAGGCCTGAAATATGAAAAAGTGTTCCATTTCACTCCTACAAAGAGAAACACCAACTACAACTATCATAATACCCCCCCAGTGTTAGTTGCTCAATTGTGTCTGACTCTTCATGACCCCATAGACTGGAACCTGCCAGGCTCCTCTGTCTATGGGGATTTTCCAGGCAAGAATATTGGAGTGGATTGCCATTTCCTTCTTTACATACTACCCCCATCTAGCCCTTAAAAGACAGGCTGAAAAAGTTGCTCTTGGGAATGCAAAATGGTACGGCTCCTGTAAAGGATCATTTGGCAACATTTATCAGGGTGACAAATGTATGTAGCCTCTGGCACTTCTGGAATTGACCCCACAGAGGTGTACCAGTGTGGCCACAAAACTGCAAAAGATTAGACACAATTAAGAGGCTGAATAAATGCTGAACTCAGATGGTGCAATACTACGCAGCTAATAAAAGAAGATCGTGAAGTATTCTCTGCTCTGATATGGAAAGTTCTCTAGGATGCGTGAAAACAGCTAAGTGCAGGACAGGGAGCCTGGCATGCTTCCTTTTGTGAAAGAAAGGGTGGAAAAGACCACGTGTTTGCATTTATTTGCATCAAAGGAGATAAAAACAATGGGTAAAAGTGGGACCCTGTATACTTCAGGAGGGAACAGGGCAGGATGTGGGTGAGAACCAGACTACTTAGAGGCGACCACTTTAAATCTTTTGGGAACTTGAGTCATATGAATGTATTACCTATTGACAAAAAGAATGAAATTCTAAAAAGAGTGGTCCATGGTCCCAAAGGTCCATGGTCACTTCTGGGAAGAGATGGCTGGTTATTGGTAGGTGTGGCTGGCTGTCAAGACCCATAGACCTTGACCATCCAGCCCAGGATCCTAGGGAAGTCCCAGACAGGGTGCCTTTCTTTCTCTCTTGGCCTCTGAAGGTGAAGCTCAAAGCTGCCCCTTTTTCCCAGTGGCTGTTCCCAGTACTGAGACAATTGGGTGGAAATTGGTGGGAGGGGGCAGGATTTGGGGAGGAGAATGCTGGGAAAACATATCTGACTGTGAGGACTCCTTAGGAATGAAGTTCTGTTGTTCTCCAGGAAAAAATACATCAGAGGCCAGCAGGCCATGGCTTGCAGAAACTTTGCCTTCATGCATAACTGAGATCATTTTACAATTAGCAGAGCAAAACGCCTGCCTGGGCGTCCTTCCCCTTCAGCATTCCCAGGTCACAGCTCACCTGGCTTCCTCCTGACTTCTCACTGTTTCTCTGATTCATCTTGAGACCCATGATGACAAGTATAATAAAATTGTTATATGTGATAATAATCATTAATGATTATTATTATAACAACAATCATTTATCGAGCTCTTGCTACTCAGCTGACACCAGCCCTAGAGCCTGCCCTGTCCTCTTGGCCTCATTTAAGCCTCCTGACTTCAAGAAATGCATTCTTGGGACTTCCCTGGTGGTCCAGGGGCTAAGACTCCATGCTCCCAATGCAGGGGACGTGGGTTCAATCCCTGGTTGAGGAGGAACTAGAGATGCAACTAAAGATCCTACATGCCACAACTAAGACCCAGACCCTAAGACCCAAATAAATAAATATTATGGGGGAAAAAAAAGAAATGCATTATCTTGTGACTCCATTCCCCAGATGGAAAGACTGAGGTTCAACAATGTGCCCCAGGCTGACAGTGGTTGACCAGGTGGTGTCTTTGGTCTGCACCCCGTCTGTGCTCTAAAGTCCCCGCAGGACTCCCCACAGGACAGGGGCTTGAACTCCTCAGCCCCCACCTTCTGGCATGCCCGCTTCCATAGCTGTCCTTTAACTTGCAGGCTCAATACTGCATAGCCTTAACCCTCTTTCCTGCTTTTTCTGCCCCCACTCTCTGGCTGGGGCCCTGCTCCTGTCTCAGCCTAACTCTTTCCTCTTCACCCTTGCCTTCCTGTGACCTTCCTTTGCTCACCTTCTCTTTCCTGGAAGGGCCCTTCCTGCCCCTCCTTCACCCTCTGGGCCTCCGCTTGTCAAAACTCACTTTTCCAGGTACATCTCAGATGTTGACTCCCCCCTGGAATACTCAGTGGCCCCTGACGATACGTGACCTTTCTTGGTTTGAAACAGTGGCTTCACCTCTGATTGCTCTGCCTACAGTGGGGCTCCAAGGTTTCCTCCACAGCACCTATCTTGATGCCCTGGGCCAGAACCCTGCCTGGCCACAGGGTCCAGGGAGCAAAGGTTGCATTTTTGATATCTTCTGTTTTTCTTAAAAAGGGTAACAATTTTTTTTCTATGCCATGAACCACTCATGCTTGTTTGGATATCAAAATCATGTTATTTTCCAAAATCATTGGGTGAGATTGACATTTTAGAAAGATGTGTGTGTTTTTCCCCCCTAGTTTTTTGTTTTGCTTTGTTTTGGCCTTGCTCCCTGTGGGATCTTAGTTCTCTGACCAGGGGTCGAAACTTCACCCTCTGCATTAGAAAGCAAAGTCTCTAGGAAGACGTGATTTTGCATGGTTAGGAGTGCCTTCTCTCTCACTGCCCAGCCCCAGCAGAGGCTACACACCCAAATTTCAGAAATTGTAACCAGAACATAACGTCCATAAAGAGTGAAAACGGCATCTTGTTCCCAATCCTTGAATTACCACCGTGTGTTGATTGTAAAAAGAACTTCACATTTGCTCGCATGAATTACATATTAACATAAGCTCCTAAAAGTCTGAAAATAATTTCTTTCTCAGTAGATATGTTTCCGTTGTAATTGAAGCTACTTGATTAATTTGCTCAATGAAGCTATTTTTTTTAGAGCTGGCACTAGCCCACCAACACAGTTCATGTTCCCAAGTTCTAATTTGTGGCATCCTTAGGAGGTTCTGTTGTATTTCCATTCCAGAAATTCACATGTGCTGGAAACAGAGCCAGACCACATTTTAAAATCACTGCGTTTGAAGGTGGGAGGGAAGGAGCCCTCTTACTTTCCTATTTGTTGTCTTCCCTCTGCCTCTCAGATTCTCAATCCCTGGTGTGAATCTGAGATGGTCTTGCTGCAGTCCAGCCAGCCCACTGTGGGCTCCAGGGGACCTGAGTCCAGTCACCTCTCCAGGTAGACATCCCACCTGCTTGGAGCATCTCCTTCAGCCCGCCAGGAGGATGACTGGGCAGCCACTCTGGCCTCGCCATGTGATTCAGTGGCCGTGATTTTATCTCCATGCCTCCAAGCTTCATCTCTGGAGCAAGGACACAGCTGGAAAAAACCCACATGGTTGGCAAAGGAGGTAACTGTGTGTCACGGTCCGGGTTCCCTGGGAAGTGGGCTGAGTCAGGATCTGTGGCAGGATGTTTGCTGTGAGGTGTTCTTGCTGTGAACAACATCTTCAGAGGTAATAGGCCAGGACTGGGCAGGAGGAGGAGAAGGAACCATGCTGAGAAGGCCTCTGCTGACCCCATGCCAAGCCCTGGCCCTGGGATAGCCCTTCACGGTTGTCCCCACTGAGGTTTCTGTGTCCTCACATGCACAGTCATGGGTTGTGAGCTAGCCTCATGAAGGGGTGTCTCTTTGCATGGGACAGCTGTCATCGGTCAAAGCAGGGGGGTGGGCTCTCAGCTGGGAGCTCAAGGCTGCTGCCAGCAGTGAGGGGTGAGGGCTCAGACCTGGGGTGGGACGGTGTTGGGGGGGTCGGGGCATGGCTGTACTGAAGGTGCCTGGCCCCAGAGTCAACTGAGGCCATCAGGTTACTCAAGCACACTGCCCAAATTAATAAGGAACGAGGAACAGCCTGGTTATCCCAAGGGGGTGACCTTTTCAGGAATGAAAGTGGCCCTTTCACCAACACCTTGGAGCTGAAGCATTTCAGGGAATGGGGAAAAGTTAAAATGTGAGAGAGATGCAAATCTGGGGGAGGGGAATGGTAATTTGTGGTAGGCAGGAACTCAAACCCCACTCTCACTCTGTTGAGGGCACCCAACACTGAGAGCCACAGAGACAGTCTCCGGACAGCCTGGCCCAAGCTTTGGTTCACAAAGAACAGGGCCCATCCCTGGAGGGAGCCCCCCGCACGTCCTTGAGCAGAAAGAACATGTTCAGAAGGTAAACAAGGAAGGAAAAACTCAGGACAAAAAAGAGCAAGAAAGCAAACAGAGACATAAGATCTTCTTCTCTCTGACAAAGAAAGAGCTTGGTGTTCCAGGGGTAAAGCCAGAACAAGCCTGGAGTTCTGTGAGTGTGGGGCCAGCATTGCAGGAAGTCAGCCTGGTTAAGAACCACTGTCCTCCCAGGACTCAGGAAAACCGTGGACCATCAATGAGTTTCCTTCTTCCTCAGCTTCCACAGACTGGACTGTTTACAGCCACCACTCACCACCTCTTCACTGCGGACCCTGGCTCCCCAGGAGCGTCCCTTCCCCAGGAGGAACCACGAAAAGCACGTGGCAAACAAACAGAAACTGAGGAAAGTACCTTGAAGCTGTTTCCTTCCCCAGACCTGATTTAAGACAGCTTGGTTTATAAACATTTCTATCAGCAAATCACCCACTGCATGTGTAACAGATGCCTTATCAAAGAGACAAAAAAATTAAAATGCATGAGTTTCATAAAAAATACAGAAAACCAATATAAAGGGAATGAGGGCCACAGATTAGCCAGCTGCTGCTATGAAGCATTTTCCACGGTCAGGCTGCACATCCTTATTATGACCCTATCCTGGAGAGACTGAGAGCACAGCCGCATTAGAGGCAGATGCTTTAACCTCTGAGCCAGCAGGGAAGCCCAGGAAGTGGCAGAGCCTGGATTCCAACCTGAGACTTCAGAGGGAATAAACAGTCTCGACTCAGCCATACTGAACTTTTCTGTAGCCAGGTCCTTTACTGAATCTGAGATGCATATGCACTTTGGACCTTTAGAGGCATCCTCTTTAAGGAGGACACGTCTACAGGGCGAAGTAAGTCAGAAGGAGAAAAACAAATATAGTATATTAACACGTATATGTGGAACGTAGAAAAATGGTATGGGTGATCTTATGTGCGAAGCAGAAACAGAGACATAGATGTAGAGAATAAACATATGGGTACCAAGGGGAAAGGACTGGGTGGGATGAGTTGAGAGACTGGGATTGATACACATACACTACTATGTACACAATAGATAACGAATGAGAACCTACTGTATAGTTCAGGGAACTCTACTCCATACTCCATGGTGATCTAAACGGGAAGAGAATCCAGAAAAGCGGGGATATATGTCTTTGTATGGCTGATTCACTTTGCTACCCAGCAAACACAGCAGTGTGAAGCAACTATACTCCAGTGAAAAAAAGAAAAGAATGAAGAGGTCAAGTCCACCTCTCTGTGCTATTTTCAGGATGGCACTCACACATGTGTTCTCGCTGTGGATAGCAGCTCGGCTCGGCTCCCATCTGATCATAAATTCCTCCAACCTCCCAGCAGCTTCAATACTACTACACAAAGAGAAGCTCCAGAGGCACAATAAGAACAGAAGACCCTCCGATGAAATCCCAGTCTCTCCGTAATGGGGGGCAGCAGGAACCCAGCCTAAGAAGCCAGGAGGACATGGGACCCAGAGGAAATCAAACCACTATTCACCTCACGGAGGGTCACTTGTTCAGACTGAAGCTCCGCTGTGCCCTGAGCCCCAGCCAACCCCTTCCAGTTACCTTATGCCCCAGCTTAAAGAGAAACCAAGATGAAAGTGCCAGATTCGTTCTGCCCACATCAGTCGGCTGACATGGCAAACGCGAACACATGTCCCACACATGCAAAGACCAGCTTCTCATATCATGGTCTGGCTTGTATTTTGTGAGATACAATTACAGAAGGAGATTAGACCCAGCAGAGTCTTAGCTCAGCTGGAGGTGTTATTACGGAAAGTGAAATGGACAGCACCTCTATGCTGCCAGGTCACGGGGGAGGCAACCTCTCCCTGGATGGCCTGTCAAGAGGCAATATTCCCAATGCCGAGCATTTCCCAGTTGGATGGGTATTAATTCATGTATCCACTTTGCCAACATCTCGATGCTAAGAAACCCTGTCAAAACTCGTTTTCTCAGCACATCCATTTGGAAGGCCTGTGTCCCGTTGCCGAGTTCTACATCTGGTATCGCCTTGGGTACAGCTCTCTAAACCTTAAGCTTCTGGTTGTTGCTGAGAAATGCCGAATCATTTTGAAGGCATTCTAATTTTTATTGTTATTATTATGATTAATTTCCCTGTACCTTTAAGTTATTTTAAAATTACATTAGAACATAACAGGAACAGTATCATCTTATTAAAATACATGAACACAAAAAAGTTTTTACAAGACACTTTAAAAAATGGATGTGATTCCTAAAATAGACATTTTGAGATCTTCTCAAGCGGTGCCCATGTAAGATATTAAAAAATGAACGAGATCTAAAAGCCCCACTGAAATGTGTATTTGTCCTCTTGATCTTGTAGTGACTTAGACACAAACGTTATGGCTAAACTGGATCTTAAAAACATGTACCTTAAAGGTTGAGGACCTGGAGGCCCTGCAGCAACAGAGTTAACCTCAGATTTTCTTGGAACTTGTTAAAAAATGAAATGCAGTTCATATTATATGCACAAACTTAGAAAACAATCTAGATCAAATAAAGCAGCCCAAATCTTCACCCTTACTAGCAAGATGGGGCTAATTAAAAATGAAAAGGAGTTTCCTTTTAATGACTTCGGAGACTTTGCAGAGGATAAGTGAAACATTTTTCTATTTCCTCCCCCCTTACCCTCCCTACGAATTGACACTTTAGTCATTATCACAACAAGCCAGCCATCTGGGGGGGGGGGGGGGGCAAGAAGCTCTAAGATCTAAAATGCAACCCTGCAGCAGCCACTCTGAAAAAGTTTACCCCTGACAATGTGCATGGCCATTAAATAATGTGACGCATGGAAACAGTCATAAAAATACTAAGCTATGCTTAGCCCTTAAAAAGATTCAGTCTTCGATGCTACCAGAACCTGGAGGGTTATGCCTGCCCTGCTACCTTACATGGCTAAAGGGCAGAGTTAACTAACCCTGTTTAAAAGGGCAGTTCATTTCTCACCTCCTTGGACAATGCAGTTTCTGTAGCTCCCCGTTGGGCAGTGCTTAAATTCGTTGCCATTTCTCTCCAAGTCCCTCTTCATTGGGCCAAGGGTTAAGTCAATCTCTGTCTCCATGATCCCTCCCCACCACAGTTCCTTTTGCACATGGTTACGCTTCAACGGGAGGCTGCGATCACCTGTATGAGCACAGAGAGACAGGGTTCTCGCTTTTAAAAACAGCAAACCTGTGGAAGCCCAGCAAGTCTGAGAAGGCAGCCTTCCCCCTCTTCGGCTGGTTCTGAGAGGGGCCAAAGTGCCACAGGGCAAAAATGCACAGGAAAGACGTTTGCTCCATGGAGTTAAACATGTTTTCATGTGTCATGTTAAAAGTACCCACGGAGGTAAGCGAGGCAGGTCACTTGCCAGCCAGTCCTACATCCTGGAAAACAGTTGCAAAGCAGGAAGCATCGAATTACATCATCCCCTCTAAAGTGGGTATTTTCAACCCTTTAATTCACATTGCAATCACCTGGGCAGCTCTTAAAACCCTCAGTCTCGTCCCCGAAAAATTCAGCTAGAATCTCTAAGAGTGGGACCCGAGTATCAGAACATTCTAAGGCTCCTTTGGTGACCAAAGTGCAGCCTTGGGGAGAATCAGCGTCTTCAAGAAGCCTTGCTTCGGCAGGGCTGGCTGAGGGGGCCTCGATCCAAGACACAAATCTCAGCATTGATTTCAATGGCTGCACTTTTGGCTTATTGGGGCGCTGGGGCGCTGGGGACGAATGCTCAGCCCACTGTGGTGATGCGGGTCTTTTCCTGCATGCAATCTGCAGACCCTGTCTAATATTTTCCATACCGGGCAATGAGATCACAAACTCCAAAACACTAAATCAAAACCGGAGGCATTACGGGTCTTCAATAAAACCCCATCGCCCATACGCAAGGGGGAGGGGGAGAAAATTAAAACCATCACCGAGCTGCGGACATGTTATATATATGTGTATATAGCAGGCATTGCGATAGTGCAGCAATTACAGAGAAAAAGATATCAAGCATCAAGCAATAACTAGTTAAAAGTGATCAAGTAGCCTGGCAGTGAAAAGTTACTCACAAGTTAAAATCTCATTTGTGCCTGAAAGAAAGTTCATCATAAAAGACACTTGACTTCTGGCAAGAAAATGATGTAAATGGCACTGCAGGGAGAGATAACATAGGGATGTACATATGAAATGTGAAATGAACGCGAAGGAGACCTTACTTTGAGGAGAAAATGCAATTTCAAAGGCCTTCAAAACTTCTAAGCTTACACTAAACAAATCAATCCACAAGCCTGGATAAAAACCTTTATTCCAAAACAGCAATATTTCCAAGTAGTATGCTGGGTTCAGCAAGTAAAATCATTACCATAAATAATGAATGATAATTTTAAGCTTGCAAGAAACGGATTTCTGCAAAGGATGCCTGCTTCACTGTCTGTTTGAGAAGGTGGAAACCCTCTACCAGCAGGTTTCAGAGTTCTTTAGAGCAAACCTTCTAACTGCCCTGTTTCCAGCGCTTGAATTATGGTTTGTGTGTATGTGTGTTTCAGATTGGAGAGGACTGATCTTTAATAAGAAATCAGACAAATACAGGTAAATCACAACTGAATGGGCATTTTTTTTTTAGTTCAAGAAAAGGGCTCTACACGTCCTTTCATTTCCAGGTCCTTCATGCATTCTCCTGGTTTCATGTCCATGGAGGATCAGAAATTTCCAAAGCATTCAAGGGGCAGCACACTTCAAGCTGGTTCCAATTAGGCTGTCCGGCATGGATATCTCACACATGTCAATATTTGTAGCAGAGCAAGTCTGATCCACAGGGGCATCCACCAGGCAGTGAGAGACCCTCAACCACCCACTGCCAGAGTCATCCTGTGGCAGAGCTGCCATCACCCTCTCTGTCCCCTTTGAACATGCCATCTCTGTCCTCTATCCTTGTGGCCACTCTTAGATCTCTCCTTCTCCAAGTGCCCAGACCCAGTACAGGAGATATGCCCCATGGACATTTTAAATTTCCCAAATATTTCCATTTTAATAGTGCTGTTTAGGCTCTTAGCACTGCCATATAAACATTTTTTGAGAGCTCACTGCAGAGGTGGAATTTTGTCCAGTGCCTGGAGAACTCCTTGGAGGCTCTTGGTTGCTGGAATGAAATGAAATAGATCTGAGATCATTTTATTTAAGTGGAAATTGAAACTTATTTGACGTGCCCATTGCTAGGGAAAGGAGGGAAATTCTGGATTTTGCATACAAGAGTCAAGAGATGCTGCTCTTTCAGAAAGCTCAAAGAAACCATCTCTTGCCGCAGGGCACCGGCTTCTTGTAGTTAATTTTTATCACCCAAATGCACATTTAAAATGTCTCTACTCCAAAATAAATGTTATAAATGTAGAAGGCAGATCCTTGCATTGCAGGGTAGGAAGTATCTCAGATCTTCCTTTGCAAAGTTCTATTTCCCTCTATGTGTTTCTGATGAGGGTTTCAGGGCAGGTCTTGTTTTTCTGATTTTTTTCCCTCCGCCTCTGAACGGAATCGGGGAACTGTTTTGTTATTCAGCGGACACTATTCATCGTATTCTTGTCTGTTCATTTCATTTTGGGAAAATGAAAAAGACACTTCTTTGCTCCTCTCCTCTTGTATTTCCAAGGACACCCCCGCCGTCAGCCCCCAGGTATATGGCACTTCTTTCCATCACTGCCAGCTCGACCCAGTTCCAAGCTGGAGACTGAAACGCGAGGCAACCAACTTCAAGGCCAGCGCGGTCACTAGCAGGCCCAATGGAAGCCGTCGATATTCCTTGTCCTTGTAGCTCTATTTTATTGCCAGTTGGCGCTATCTTCAATGCCTTCCGTGTGGGGTCTGGGGTGTGTGTTCCCGGGTGGAGTAGCAGGTGCAGGGCGAGACGCACCCGCCCGCGTCACCTGTGAGTCCGCGCGGCCGCCGGCAAAGGGGCCAACTCAGCCGCGAGTCCTCCTCCCTCCTACCCGCCCCCAGGCCCCCAGCGCCGCGATCACTCTGGGTGGGGTTCCGTTGATTTATCTCATAGTCCCTTATCCAGCGAGCTAGTGCGCTGCGAGCGCGTTCCCTGGGGTTTGCAGTTCCCTGACCTGGCTTCCCTCTTCCTCCCTGAGGTCTCGGTGCAGCTGACCGCTTCTTGCTCGTTCCTATTTTTAAGTGTGGTGCGCGGGATCGCCTTTGCAAAACTGTGTCTGTGCCGAGGTGGGGAACACTATAACCTGCTGCATAAAGCACGTGTGTCGCCTGCCTTGGTTTTTTTTTTTTTTAAGCAAATTTAAAAATAAAGCGGAGAGTCTGTTGACTTTGCTTTCCAAACCACGCGACCCCCGGCACAGTGCTCTTACAATCCCAGCAAAAGCGCGAGGCGTGCGTGGAGCCCGGACTTTCCCGGAGCGCGCGCGAGCTCGCAGCCTTGGGGCGCGCGCGCCGGAGGAAGGCCCCGGGATCCGGTCTCCGCTCCCTCGGAGACGGCGATGGTCCGGCGGCCCAGCCGGGCGGCAGGGTACTGGCGTCTGCTGTTAGTCCGCGGGCTCGGCCCGGGGTCCTCCGGGAATGCCGCCTCTATCTTCTGCGCTGTGTTCCGTCGCGGTCGCCTAACCGAAGGGCGCCCGGTCGCTCCTTCAGCCTCGCGGGACCCGAGCGGGACTTCCTTCTTCAGGTTAGGTTTTCCCTGAAGCTTTTGCGATGCACGGGCCCCGGGGAACACCCGGTTCTATTGTGACTGGCACATTTCGTTGGCACCCCCCAATAGCACTCCGAAACAACCCCACCAAAATATCAAAGCGGCGCAGGAGACATGAAACGGGGTAATTGAGGCTCCAAGGACGACCTTGGCACCAAACCTCTGACTCTCGCAGCCTTACCTTTCATGTTCTGGGCTCAGGCGGCAAAGCGCAAGGGCACTCACCCGCCGCCCTTCCTGCCTCCCGGGAGGACCGGCAGCCTCCTGTTTGCTTTAAGATTTTGGCACGCGACTGCCTCTCCTTCTTCTGGCCCAAGAAACCCGCGGCAGTCCCCAAGGCCACTCGGCGATCCTCGAAGCTGTCCTCCGCCAGGAGGGCGTCCGGGCCCCGAGGGGCGCGTCGGCTCCCTGGTCCCAGCGGGCGCCCGGTCGTCGGCGGCGGCCCCGCGGCCCCGGAGCCTAGCCTCTCTTGACTTTGTTCCACTCGGCATCCCGGGCTCTCGAAACAACAGAGCCAAGCCCAGCCCAGCGGCGACGTGGGAACCCGCGCAAGCTTTGCTATTTTCTACCTTTGCGCTCTCAGCGCCGACCACGTCGCCGCCCCTTGCCACCGAGGAGACCAGGCTGCATCCCGAGAGGTGGGAAGAGTCTTTTCCTTTCCTTCCGTGAGCCCACCTTGGGGCCCCCTCGCCCCAGTCCCGACTGCCGCGGCGGGAGCCGGTGGAACAGTGCTGCCTGCCGTCAGGGGGCGACAAACTGTAAGCTTTTCGGCGGCGGGCCGGGAGCGGGTCGCGGGGAGCTCTGTGTGGTCCCCAGCAGGCGGCGGGCGGCTGGAGGGGTCGGGGTGCAAGAGATGTGGAATGTGAAGTAAGGGCCTGGGTGGGGGGCTCCGACACCCCATAGAGCCCCCGGGCTTAATCCTCCTGGCGTCTCCTCCAGCCCCAAAGGTCTTTTTTTTTTTCCAAAGGTCTTCTCCAAGGGGAGTGGGTTCAAGATGCCCTCCCGGGTTCGCGGTCTACTGGCACAGAAGTGGAGGTTGATGCTCCCCTGATGGGACGATTGGGGAGAACCGGCTCTCGCTCGGGTACCCAGCTTTATTTGTTCGCTGAGTGCGCCTGACGCGGGGAGCTGGGCCAGGGCGGGGGTTAGAAATGGCTTTAGCTGCTTCACCTTGCCTTGAGGGCACACCGGGTGATGGGTGCTGCGTTTCCTGGGTTTAGGGATAAAACGATTTCGGTCCTCCGCGGCGCCCGACTTGAAATTCAGGCAACAAAAGTCTAGATCAGGAGCTAACAGGTTCCAAAACCACTTGGAGAGATCTTTGCGGGGCTGCCCCACTGCTGGTGGCCTTGGAGGGCCCCAGGTCCCTTGCGTGCTCAGTCCTCTTCGCTCGATGCCCTTTCAGAGCTCCTGGCTTCGGTTACCCATCTTCATCCAAATCACCTTTTCTCCTCGAACCCGACGCTGTACGGTCGTGGGTCGTGGAGGGGCCTAATCTTCCAAAATAGTCCCACCCCACCTCTCACCAGTGTACTCTGACGCTCCTCTGCCCGGTCTGGTGTCTTCTCTGAAGTACCTGGAACCCAAGGCTGCACTACGATTTCTGTGCTCCAGGAAGGGAGAGTCCTCACCTCTTCTGAACCTGGCTTTTCTTTGTCCAAAGACGGTTCTTGAAATCACCTGCCGGGACCTGCGCACTGCTTCCCCAGAGCCAGGATTAATTCAGCCTCTCCTAACTGACATATTCGGACAGTTGGGTTAGGAGCCAGCAGGCTTTCTCGTTTCCCAGGGACTCAGCCTTCGCTGCTCCCCAGAATGTGCTGATCGGGTCTGTCTGCGCCTCCAGTAGCATCACTGCAGCTGTGTGCAGCTTTCCACCAGCTCCCAAGCACTGGACTCTTGGGACCAAGGGGGTGGGAGACTCTTCTCTTCCTCAGGAGAGCTGGTAGTCCATGGGAATCCCTGGGAACCGGCGCTTTTCCTAGGCTCCCTCCAACCCGCCCCCGCCTTCAGCTCAGTGCCCTTGAACTTGCAGGGCCCCAAGCTCAGAAATCCCAGGACTAGTCTCCTCCACCTCCTCACTCCTGGTCCCCACCTCTAGGCTCCTTTTGGGACTGCCACACTTAGCGACACAGGCTGGAAAACTACAATTCAGGATAGAGAAAGGCAGAAAGGAGGTGATGGTTAATGCTAAGGACGGAGAGTTCAGGGCTGCACAAACCCCACTTACCTGACAGGGAAAGGACCACTCAGTGGTTTAACAAAGATCCCCTGGAAGCTGCAGATGCAGAGTGAATGGTGAGGCCAGGCCACCTCAGCATGGAAAGATGCTGGATTCTGGCTGGGAAGTGGCCTAGAACGGGAGCTATAGCTTGTGTCCTCTAGTGGGCCAGCAGGTTGCCCCTGGGGTCTCCACAGCACCAGGACCCTCTTCTGGGGGCCGTAGGTCAGAATCCCTTTCTGACCTGTGTCCTGAATTCAAGTGGGTGGGCCAGTCTACAGGGGACAGAGTCTAGAATGCGTGTCTCTCACATCACTGAAATCACACTACCCCCAAGGAGTGGGTAACTGTCAAACATTGTGAAGATTTTCTGAGAGCGAGATTGAGGTGTTGGCCAGAAATGGGACACTCTAGAGTCACTCCATCCCAAATGCCTCAGGTCTGCTGACCAGGCACCTTGCACCAGCCTGCTGCTTTTACTGGGGCGCCCTCGTGACCCAGGCTGGGGCACTAGCGGCTGCCCAGGGAAAGGGAAACGAGGGGTAGCCCCATACTGAGCACCCTGCCACCATCAACTTTAATCCCCAGCTATCTTAGTAGTAATGGCAGGGGAGGTTAGTAACACAACTAAAACCAAGACTAGTACTGCTGCTAATAAATACTCATCAATTTGAAATGACTAGACGCGTACTACTGCTAATAAATACTAATCAGTTTGAAATGACTAGCCCATCCTTTCATTCTGAAAACTCTAGTGGTAAGGGGCTTCCAGGGAGCTAGAACAAGTGGAAGGACCCAGGCCTGGCGCGGGTTAGGACTGTGTGTGCATGTGTGCGAGTGTGTGTGTGTGTGTGTGTGTGTAGGGGGGGGATGGGTTCCAAGGGAGGGCCGAGGGGGGAGGACGGAAGGAGGGGTAGAGTTTCAGGGCGGGGAAGGGGGCGCCGGGGCGCAGTGACGGGAACCAATGAGCTGCCAACTCGCTAGTCTCCGGCGTGACTGCCGAGATTGACGTGGAGGACACGTCAAATTGATCCCCGCACTCCGCAGCCTCCCGGTCAGACGAATTTCTCCTAATCGGATGAAGTTCACCCTAGGCCTGGGGTCGCGGGCGTGGAGAGTGTCCTGGGAGCGGGCGGCGGCGGCGGCAGTGGGCCCGGGGGCGGGCGGCGGCGCGCTCGGCGGCGGCGCACGGCGCTCTTCCAGTCCGCGGCCCGGCCGCCGCGGCTCTCGGCTCGCGCGCGCCCTCCCTCTATGCCTCTCCCGCGGCGGCGGCGCCCCAGCTCTCCCGGACCGCGCCGGGCCCACCCCCGGCCGCCTCGGCGCCAGGCAGCCGGCCGGCCCGCGCGCCATGGGTAAGGGGCGGGCGGACGAGGCGGGGGGCGCGGGGGCGGCGGTGTCCCGGCGCCTCCCTTCCTTCGCGTCCGAGGTTTCCCGGGGAGATCTGGTCCGGGATTCCGGACCGGTTGCGTTCTCCGCACGCCCCCAGTCCCGGGAGCGGAGGGGGCGCTCGGCTAGTATCGGGAGGGGATGTTCCAAGTAGACGCGCCAGAGATCGCAAAAGGGCACGGAGGGCTGGAGCGCGCGGCGCTCGCCTTCGCCGCCCCTGCGCGCATGCTGACTCCCGGGACCGGACGCGGTCTGCTCGCTGGGATTCTGAGGAGCCGCCGGTCACCGTCGGAGGCGCCCCGGGTGCGGCCCCTGTCCCCGCGCGGCCACCCTCGGCTCACCTCCGGTGTTCTCTCCCCTCCCCTCACTCTGGCCGGGCGCGTCCGCAGAGCAGACCTACGGCGAGGTGAACCAGCTGGGCGGTGTGTTCGTCAACGGCCGGCCCCTGCCCAACGCCATCCGCCTGCGCATCGTGGAGCTGGCGCAGCTGGGCATCCGACCCTGTGACATCAGCCGGCAGCTTCGCGTGTCCCACGGCTGCGTGAGCAAGATCCTGGCGCGCTACAACGAGACGGGCTCCATCCTGCCCGGCGCCATCGGGGGCAGCAAACCCCGCGTCACCACCCCCAACGTGGTCAAGCATATCCGGGACTACAAGCAGGGTGACCCCGGCATCTTCGCCTGGGAGATCCGCGACCGGCTGCTGGCCGACGGCGTTTGCGACAAGTACAACGTGCCCTCGGTGAGCTCCATCAGCCGTATTCTGCGCAATAAGATTGGCAGCCTGGCGCAGCCCGGGCCCTACGAGGCAAGCAAGCAGCCGCCGCCTCAGCCGGCGCTCCCCTACAATCACATCTACCAATACCCCTACCCCAGCCCCGTGTCGTCCACGGGCGCCAAGATGGGCAGCCACCACGGGGTCCCTGGCACAGCGGGCCACGTCAGCATCCCCCGTTCATGGCCCTCGGCTCACTCGGTCAGCAACATCCTGGGCATCCGGACATTTATGGAGCAAACAGGTCAGTAGCTTTCCTGGAAGGGGCAGAATGGAGCGAGGGGGGCAGGAGTGTGGGTAAGGGGATCACTCTCGCCGGGGCGCCTCCAACCGCTTTTGGCTCAGGGGAAGGCTCCGGGCTGGCCAGGGAGGCTGAGGGTCCTGGGGCCTTCTGTGGGAGTCCTCGGACATCTTGAACTTTTTATGACAAATATGGAAAATATTTTCCCAAATGGAAGAGCAATCGCTGACCACAAATTCAGAGCCCTGAAATTGCGCTTTTTCATTCTTGCAAAAAGTATGCAAACCCCTATCACCAGATCTAAGCCAAACAAACCGCAGTCAATTCTGCGACATTTTCTTTAAGACTAGTTTCTTCCAGGGTCCCTTATCATTCCGGAAAGGGCTCTGTCCCTCCCAGGCCCAAAGACTCTTTGAGTAAAGGGTGAAAGGTCCACCTGGCCCCGTGACCTGAGTCTCCAGTAGGCCCCAGAGCCTTGCAGGTCCTGAGGCTGAGACCTGGATCACAGGCGCCTACAGGCTGTGGCCGTCCTTAGGATGGAAGTGCCCATGGATTTGCCCTCGGCCTACAATGAGACTCAGCAATCTGTCTGGGTGTGGAGGGAGAGGAGGTGGGTTGGGGGCAGCTTTGATGTGGGCTCGGGAGAATGGTGGGGGCCAGAACTGAGCCCTGAGTCTCTTTGCACTGTCCCCTGCCCCTAGCAGAATGTTGTGTTCCTAGGCGAACAGACTCAGCAGGAGGGTAAGAGGCAAAATTCACTGTAGCCTGAGAGAGAGAGAGAAGGGGCGGGCGTCCTGGATGAAACTGAAGGCTTAGCTCCAGCGGCCTTGAGCCACGTCTCCAGGCCCGTGCACAGGCTGTGTTTCTCCTTGTGGCTCAAACTCAGCCTGGGCCTCAGGCTCAGGCCAAAGCTTTGCATGGAGCAGCCCACGGGCAACTGGCAGGGAGGTGACCTGGACAGGCCTGAGCTCAGTTCTGGAGCTTTCTTTCGGTTTCGTTCGCATACACCCGCGCCAGGAGCAGACCTGTCCCCCGACGCTCTTGGGTGGCTGAGCTGACACTTATTTCAGGACACCCAGGATGTCTCTGCAGGGAGTTCTGCACAGAAACAGCTTCTAGCCTTCCAGACGCTTTTTGAGACATTGAGAAACCCCGTGTAATTTTTTTGAGCCTTGTATGGATTTGAACTTGGACCTTTTGGGGCACCATCTCTGGACAGCGGAAAGGCAGCCTGGGCCGAGGTCGCCAGCTTTGGCTGCCAGCTGTCTACCCGCTGGAGATCCCTTGTTTCGCGGGAAGCGGGTTGAGGGCTGAGGGGAGGGAGGAGTAGACCCATCTGCCCTCCTGTGCCGCTGGGAGCAAAAGCGAAACCTGGGGCCGTGGGCGCATCTGACCCTTGGGGGTTCAGAGGAGCCCTGGATTCGCCCTTGGATCCCAGGTAGACACTTGAAGGCCTGAGTGCGCTTGTCCTGGCAGAGGGCTGCCCACATGCCCTTCTAATCCGTCCTGTGTCCCCGCAGGGGCCCTGGCGGGGAGCGAAGGCGCCGCCTACTCCCCGAAGATGGAAGACTGGGCGGGAGTGAACCGCGCGGCCTTTCCCGCCAGCCCCGCTGTGAATGGGCTCGAGAAACCTGCCTTAGACACGGACATTAAATACACGCAGGTAACCGAGCGCGGGGAAGGAGCCGTCCTTCATCAGGGGAGTGGAGGAGTTGGGGGCTGGTTAGAGAGAAAAAGAAGAGACCCCCCCCCCCCCGCCACTACTCCGAGGTTGGGGGAAGCGAGCTGGGGAGACAGTCAGGGTTTGGCTGCCTGGCCCGGCATCTGCGGGCATATTTCTCTTTTTCCTAGGCGCGCTGGCTTTCAAGGGGATTGAATTGCATTTTGGCCAAGACATTTTTTGCTAAAAAAGCTGGGACGAGTTAACACAAAAGATAAGAGGACTGACTCCCTTTCTCTAAATTCCGGATGGTGACTCCCTTGACCCCTTCACCTTTTATGAGCACTTTTAGAGTTGGAGTGGGCATCACTTTGCCGGAGTTCTTTCCAGGACAGTTAGAGGCCAGGCTTCGTGTGGGAATCATGGCTAGACAGCAGGGGGAATGAGGATCCCCCACCCCGACCCCTCCCGTAACTGCCTGTGCTGGGGAAGCCTGGGGGGTCGCCTGCTGGTGACAGGCTGTCGCGCTCTCTCCTCGCAGTCGGCCTCCGGCCTCTCCGCGGTGGGCGGCTTCCTCCCGGCTTGCGCCTACCCGGCCTCCAACCAGCACGGCGTGTACAGCTCGCCGGCCGGCGGCTACCTCGCCCCGGGCCCGCCGTGGCCGCCGGCGCAGGGTCCCCCGCTGGCGCCCCCCGGCGCCAGCGTCACCGTGCACGGCGGGGAGCTCGCGGCAGCCGTGACCTTCAAGCATCCCAACCGAGAAGGTGAGGGGTGCGGCCGGGCGGGCAGCGGGCAGGAGGGCGGCGGGCAGGAGCGCTAGGAAGGGTCCCTGGAAGAAAAGCGGGGAGACAGACAGCGAGACCGACAGCTAGATGCTGGAGTGGGTACTGGCCTAGATTCTTCGCTCGGTTTATGCTTTCAGTCTGTTAACTTCTCAGAGTAGATTAAACAGGTGTAAACTGTGTCCCTAGAAAGGCAGGAGGAGGTTGGGAGAGGCGCTAGGACTGTCTCCCCAACTGGTGTGGAGAAAAAGAGTCCCCTCTTTCTAAGTATCGTTTCTCTGTCCCTAGAAAGGTCTAGAAGGCACCCTCCAGGGGCAGCTTCCTGTGGCCTGCAGGGCTGTACTTTCTGTGGACCTGCCAGTGGCACCTGAGCCCGGCAGGTGGGTTGGACCTGCTCCGGGCTTCTTCCATGTCCTGCCCGTCTTTTCCTTGGGGTCCGAGTTGTTTTTTTTTTTTAAATTCCCCTCCTCCTCCTCCCCCCATCAGGCCCTGGTCTCTCCTTAAACACATTCTTTGGGAAAGGAGAGAGCATTTCAGTTCTAAGTCTCTAAGGCTAGACAGGCTAGACTCAACTGTGTGTGGTGGTTTTGGGGATCCATCTTTCTGCAGGAAATGTGGCTGGGGGTTTCTACCTCTTTTGCCGCTGCCATCTTGCCCACCCCCTCCTCCATAAATCTGCTCTCTGATAAGCCAACTAACAGATTTGAAGTATTTGACAGTCAACAGCGTGAGGGGCCTCTTCGTACACTGATCTTTGTGTTCTAGTTTTTCCTACAACTTGGGAAAAACTCACCTGCCCTCGAGTCTGCATTTTCCTCACTCTGAAAAGAATGACAGGATTTGCCAGTTTTGAAGCTGCCGCTTCTGGGTTCTGGGCACCAGAAAATTGCAACTTCGGCTCCTCTAGAGAAAGGAAGGAGTCATCCCCGGGAGGCGGGGTGCCAGCCTCCCTGTAAAGGAGGCTGAAGACAAACCTGGGGGCAGCATGGGCCACAGGGATGTTCCAGATGACCGAAGAGACCTTTAGCAGCTGACCTGCCTCATACTCACCCAGGCAGAAGTGGGGACAGGTGGCATCCATAGGTAGAGGACAGGCATGTCTGGTGACACCCAGGCAAAAAGTTTTATTTCCAAGTAGTTTCATAGTTTCATTGAGACATAATAGCACAATCCGTGAAAGAGACGGGGCAGGGACTAGATGTCACTGTTAACAGTCACGCAGAGGAACTAAAGTTTTCAAAAAATATTTTCACCTTTCGTGGAGCACAAAAATTCTGGGATATCAATTTACAGATATTGAGAATGAGAACTCCTTTAAGCTTCAAATTTAATTTAAATAATTTAAATTCCATCTGTTCATTTACAGGAAAATCCAAGTAAAGGGGATTTTAAAAGTCCAGACTCAGAGCTCCTTCAAGCTTTCCCTTTATGGACAGATAAAGGGTCTCAGGGAAATGTTTTGCTCAGAGCCTTGTCCTTGGACTCCAGTCCACTGTTTTCTTGACACCTGAGGTTCTCTGCTGAATTAGAAATCAAAATGGGACTTATCAAATTACATTAATGAGACTAAACATTTAAGCAAGTTCACTTGATTTAGAAAAGTGTAGCCAAAAATTTAAATGATCTTCCCTGGGGTGACCCCAAGGAGCAGCAAGAGTTAGAAAAAGGATTCACTAACTTCAGAACGATGAGGTCCTTTTCAAACAGCCGCTCTGTCGTGGAACATGTCAAGCACTACATTAGAAACAAGTTATGAAATGTAGATAATAATCCAGAGGGGAAGCTGCTAAATCCAGTTAATTTGAAGTGGAAGGGGGAACTCATTGATGGTTGATTTTCTTTAGAAGATACCTTCCTTTCAGAAATACGGAGCCGGGACTTTCCTGGCAGTGCAGTGGTTAGGACGCCACGCTTCCACTGCAGGAGGCATGGGTCCAATCCCTGGTTGGAGAACTGAAACATGAAAGATCCCAGATGGAGCAGCCAGAAAAACAAAAACAAACACAAACAAACAAAAAACCCAGAGCCATTGACTGACCCTGTATTTTTACTTCCTATCATGGAGCATCCCAGCCATTTCCCAAATCTGCAGCGATAATCAGCTACATTCGTTATTAAATTAATAACAATTTCCTGATCCTGACAGTTCTTTAAAGATCCAGGTAACGGGTCATTGAATAAATCAGGTCCATCATTAAGAATGATTTCTTCAGCTGGCATACAAGTGTTTGCATTTGAACAGGAACATATAATGAGAATTACATACCGACTTGGGTTATGGTTACTCTTCTCATTGGCAGAAAAAAACGGACTTGAAAAATTGCCCCCCATCCTCCAAGTGGCCTTTGAAAAATTACAAAGCAATGCAAATCACTGCCTTTAATTTTCTAATCATTGCTTACAAAATTATCTTCAAAGAAATCTATCCCAGAAAACAGTTTACTACCATTCATTGTTCAGTTCATCAGAACAGTAGGAATAACATTTATTGAACTTCTTCAGTAAGAAAGCAGTTTTTTAGCTGAAAGTCATCAATGCTCAGTAAAAACAAATACGTTTGATCATCTAGTCCATACACGGACCATATATATTATATTTTTTATATGTATATACATATATTTCAGTATGTCCTTCAAATCAGGTGCAGGTGAACATTAACTATTATGCTAAGATAAGATTACTCAGATGTCAAATTATGGATTGCAATTGATTAACTTTATCTTGGTAAAGGGTTGGGGGTCTAGGTTCTCTATTATGTAGGTGAGAACGTGTGATTAACATTTCCCATTGGTGAAAGGGAACGTTAATTCTTGAGGGCTGTGAGCACAGGAAAGTTCCACTTCATCTACATGTGAATGGGCGACGACATTCTGTGTAGGAATCTCCACGTTTATCCAGACAAGACCGTCTCCTTCTCTTTCCAGACAGGTGACAGACCCCACCAGACAACTGGTATTTACGGGGTTTGTAGAAACTCAAAGTGTCCCGGCTCTGAGGTCCTTCCCAGCCAGTTTTTGGAAAGACTAAAGATTTGGAAATCACATTTATAAGATATTGCATAGGCTCAAAGAAAATGTGTCTTTTTGTTATTTGTTAGAGACAATTCGAGGCTTGTTCCAGTCGTCTCTGCTCCGGATTAGTTCTTGAAGGATCCTAAAAGCTATCTTTGCCAGGAGTATTAGGGCGCAGACGTCGGCCTGAGAGCCTGCCACTGCCGCCAACCGGCGTCTCCTTTGATGCATAAGACCTTGGAGACCCTTTTTCAGAATCCCCTTGACATCTCCTCCTCCCCTCCCCGCCCCGCCCCAGGGTCCCGGTAGCCGTGGAATCGAAGTCCCAATATTTTTTAAAAAAGCTTGTCCCCGTCCTGCCCATTGTGATTAAATGAGTTTGCAGCGCGCCTAACGAAAGGCCCGAGCTTGCGAAGCCAGCATGCCTTACGCGCTCTCGGCGCCCGGGGTCCAGGAGGTGGGGACGCAGGGGAGGAGAGGTCTTATGGGGAGGGACTGGTCGGGGAAGAGCTAAAAACACCGCAGCAGGACCGACCCCCGTAGAGTGGAGTGCAATCTGTCTCTGGCCTTCCGGGTGTTTGTTTTTCACGAGTTCATTTTTTTTCCGCTTGTCTCTCAGGCAACCGGCCCTTGGCTGAGAAACCTCCTACTCCGGAGATGTTTTCTAAACAGGCCCTCACCTCCAAGTGTGTGTAGTGGGTGGAATGAAAAAATCTGAAAACTCAGTAGGCTGAGCGGCCGCAACTGTGTTTAGGAAAGAGAGCTGAGAGGCAGGGGCGAACAAGGGTTCTGTCCTGGAAAGGTCTTCAGGTCCTTTCGCCACCTCTGCGTAAAGCGGTGCGCGCGCGCGCCCCTGGTGCAGAAGTATGGGCCCGGCTCCGGGAGCTAAAGGGGCAGTGCGCTTGCCGCCGGGCGACGGCTGCTGCGGGCGTAAACAATGGGGAACTCCCCTTCGCCCCAAACTGAGGCGCCCCCAGATCCTCCCTTTAAAGGAAGACATGAGTGGGGGGGGGGGAGTGGAAAAGAAAGTTGAGAATAGACGTCTTTAGGTGTAAACAATCCTGTGCCTCCTTGTGCAGAAGCCGAGCGGCAGGGCGTCGGGAAAGGGAAAAACAGGGGTTGCACAATAGTGGCGTCACTCTCCTGGCTTCCAGTAGCAAAACTTGGGCCCCTTCCCAAAACCCTAAGCAACAGAGCAACGAGCAAAATGCCGCCTGATCCGGCAAGACCACAGTCACTGACTCCGGAGGCCCCACGCCCCAGGACGCGGTGTGCCTACCGTGGCGAGCGCAGCTGGCGCAGCTGGGTCCCCGGGCCGCGAGGGCAGAACGAAGTCTGCCGCCCGCCTCATGCGCAACCACCGCCCACGTCGGTCCAGGCCGCCGGGGACTTCCTCGAGGGGCGTTTTGGTGACCCGCCCCGACTCGATTTCCCCGGCCCATAGCGAGCTCTGCACTATTTGGAGGATAGTGACCTGGTCCGCGGGCAGCCCCTCCAGCCGGTGTGCCGGCTGGGGTCTGGGGTGGGTTTCGGTGGGTGTTGGTAGGCGGCGTGAGAGCATCTCAACTCCCTGCTCCCTCCCCGCGACGTCTGGGATCCGAGAGCCGCCCATTCCGGGGCCGTCCCGTTCGGCATCGCTTCCTTGCGCCCCGGACCCACTTTCCTGAGCAGCGTGGGGACCAGGCCATTTCGCGGAGGGCAGGGGGTCTGCGTTATGGAGCATCTGCCGGAGTGCCCTGAGCGGAGAGCCGCGGCCCGGGCTGGGCGGGCGAGGGGCTCCCGCGGCTGGCCGTCGAGGGCACAGGGGATGCCCAGTCTCGCTGCCTCCTTGCAGTGCCCGGCTGTGGAGCGCGAGCCCCTCCTTCCCCCTTGGGCCCCGCGCAACCCACCGCGTAGCTGGGCGTCGCGGTCCTCCGGTCTCCTGCTCCGCGCCGCGCCCGACAGTGACGCCCTGTGCTTCCTCCCGCAGTGGCCGACCGGAAGCCGCCCAGCCCCGGCGGCAAGGCCCCAGACGGCCTCGGGAGCTTACACGGACTACCCATCCCAGCCTCGACCTCCTAGGGCCGCACCTCCGCGAGCCGAGCCCGAGCCCGAGCCCGGAGGCAGCGGCGGAGAGCGCACCCGAGGATTCGCCGCCGCCGAGGTGCCCATCAGCCTGGCCTCGCTCTGCCCCGCGCCCGGAGGCCGCGCGTTCTCCATTCTCCGGGGTTTTCGGCTTCTCTGAACTTTGGCTTTGGACTGTTACATCCTCGTCTCGACTTTTCGTCCGACGTGGCCTCCCTCGCCTGCCGGCCTCCAGCGCCTTTTCCTACTTCGTCCCGGGCAGATCGCACCCTGCCTCCGTCCCCCTCGTGCCTGCTCTCCCAAGCCTCCTTGCTCTCTCCCTTTTCTGTCTCGTTCCTATCGACCCTCCTTTCTTCCCTCACCTTCGCCCTCTTTATGTTCCTCTGTCTCTAGCCTCCTTTCCCCCCCTGCGTCTTCCCTGTCTACGTGGTCCCTGTTTCCTGTGTCCGGCCCCATCGGCCACCTCCTCTCCTGGGCCTTTAGTCACTACTCCGTCTCTCTTCGTTGGCCCTGCTCCCCCCAGCCCTATCACTTTGCCAAGAGCCCCCCTCCCCCTCGACAGGTGAACAGGACAGATCCTCTGGTCTTTAGCCCCCACCTCTCAGGGGCCCCCATGCCTACTTGAGGCGGGGGCTCGAACCTGGGAATTGGAGAAGCCGCAGCATTTATTTCATGTTTTATCACAATGAACCCAAACAAAGCCTCGGTGAACTGTCCCTTCTCCTCCCTCCTCCAAGGACATTATCTGGAAGTATTCTTGTCTGGATATCTTCTCAGTGCCTAAGGACTGGGTTTCTCTTTGCTTCCTTTGAGGTGTCACCCCAAATAAGGTTGAGGGCAGGGGGGCACCTGCGGCCACTTGTGTTTTCTGTGGTTAGAAAACCATTCCTACCCTGGAAGTGTCTCCTCCTACTCCTCCACACCCAACAGGAGGGAGTCCAGCATATGGTAGACATGTCTGCACTGTTTTTGTTTTTTTCTGTATTCAGGAGTCAGCCCATTTGTTAATTTAAACCACAAACTGCTTCTGGGTACAAAGGTGCAATCTGACTTCTGGTTTGCAAAGGGATGGGGTTGGAAAAGCCCAGAAAGTGTCCTCTAGAGCAGAACACAAGCTCTGTTCACTGCTTCCAAGTTCAGGCACTCTGGCGGTAGGACCCTGCACACAAAATTGCAATCTTTGTGGTCAGAAAAATGTCACTGGTGAGAGTCTGACATCACCTGTTAACCATGGCTACCTTTAAATAAAGGAAGGCATCTAAAAGTCTGCTTTGTAAGGGCAAGCCAGTCTGTGTCCAGCCTGGAGTATCGTGTAGGTATGTCTCACTGACTTAGCCTCTGGGTTTCCAGCATCAACACTATTAAGAGGGAACTGTTTTTACTGGTTTACTCCTTAGCACTTGCCACCCAGATTGAGGTAGAAGAGAAAGGAAGAGGAGACGACCATTTTCAGGGATGGTCTCTGAAAACTCATGGTAGCAAGGCAGAATGCAGGAACCATCCTAAAATGAAGTTAATTCTTAGAGGGAAAAAAAAAAATGGGAAGAAGGCAGTAAGGACTTTTTCAGAACACTTTAAAAAAAGTTCTAAAGCTAAATATAATTATAAGAAACTATCAAATAACCCAGGGATTTCTCAGTGCAGAGAAGGCTCCACTGCTTGTTTTATTTTTCCTCCCTGTGTTTGGTTCTCTAAAACTGACAGCAGAGATTTTTGAATTGAAGGTTTTGCTTGTAAGAGGAGCTGTCTGTTTGGAGGGAACTGGTGGGGAAATTATTTTCAGTGCATCTTACTTCAGTAGTACCTGCTGGAGGTATTCATCAAAATTAATGAAAAGAGTATCTGCCTTTTTTTTTTCATATAGAGGCTTTTATTGGTAGGTCTTCAAAGTGTCTTGCCTATAGAAAAAAGTTCCATTTTGTAGACAGGAGTATTAAGGATTAGAGACCTAGTTTATTTTTCTGGGCCACATGCAGCAAGCTATGGATCACAAGGTCTGGACAAGGAAACTGGGTGACATCATTTCATCAGAGAACCAAGATTGGGGTTCAGACTTGGAGCCTGGGGTCCTCAGCCTTCTGTGTCAGCATTTTCTGCAGAGAGGCTGCTCATAATGGTAACAGGGATAAAGCATTTAGATGAGCTTATGTGGTCAGTCATCCAAGCATCTCACACACCCCTCCTTGTTTCCTGGAGGACTGGCTGCCTCCGGCCAGGAAGAAGGCGCCTCACCTTTTTTGAAGAAATGAGAAGAATCTATCTCTCATTGCCGTGATCCTCCCCCCCCCCCCGCCCCCGCCCCCGCCGCCGCTCTGCCACTTCTCACTCTGTGTTTGAGTTGACTGGGATCATGGGTGAGAAGAGCTGGAAAATGCAGCCCAGGAAGGCTGGAGGATGCCCCGTGCAAAGGGTGGCACTTTCCAAGTCTGTCCCCTGTGGTTCCTCCTGTGGTGTGGCTGGGGGAGGGTCTTCCAGGGTTCCCAACTCTGAGGGCACATTCACGGGGGACATGCAGCATCTAGGCGCAGGGCCAGTGTGCTCTATGGCATCCATCCTGTCTCCTTCCTGGAGGCTGTGGGTCCTGGGAAGTCCCAGCAGGCTTACATGAAGCCGCTGCTCCACCGGGTGGGGAGGGGGCCTGTACCCTCGCCAAGCCTCGTTGTCCTGAGTGTGAAATGGACCCTCCCAGGTTGTGACGTCACTGGAAGCCCGGCCCTGGCGTTGCTTCACCTGTTTGAATGATTATTTTTGCGGTTAACAAAGGGCAGGAGAGTCATTTTTAGAATGATGGAAGGACCCAGAATTGAAGCGCTTTTCAAAAGAGCTCATTAAGGACTGGATTTTTGTTGTTGTTGTTGTTCTCTGTCCACATGGCTCTGTGGAGGTACTGGGGACTCATGGTAAGATTACAGAGTACTGTGTCAGATAGAATAATTTGAGAAAGAATCACTCCTCAGAAGCAATTTGCACTAGCACCTGCCTTTTATTATTTTTTAATTAAAGAATAAAATGTTTTAAATGAAGAGAAGTACCAAAAAATAAAATAAACAAGATGTGCAGTCACTCAAGTCACCCTTTGATTTGTTGAAGGAATGAAAGTTATATATACATACATTGTTAGAAAAGTCTAGCAGCACAGAAACACTGAAATGAAAAGGGAAAGCTTCTTCCAGTCCTCATCGCTGTCCTTAAAGGTGAACGTTGTTTCCATTTTTTTTTTTTTAATGATTCCTTCCAGGAAAAAAAATGCAGACAACAGAACTCTGTTTCTGTGTATGTACTTTCCAGGTTCATCTAGTGCTGTGTTGGGGGCACATGGGTGGGGTCTGCAAGTCTGATCTTTGCACATCACCAGCTCCAGCATATCCACTTGATTCTTGTGAAAAGATGCATATCAACAGGGTTTTATTAGAAACAGAATATTTGTAAAAAGGGCCAGCTCCGTGCTTTAAATGAATAAAGATGAAATTTTGTGGCATTCTTGATTGGAGGATGGGCTTAGAATGGATGGTAAGAACTTCCCTGGGAAAGGTGGCTGCTTTGGGGCAAGGAGGAAGAAAAGCCAACAAAAGGGCAGGAGACACAGAACTTTATCCTTCCTAAACACATTCTGGTTTGTCCTGCGGGTCACCGAAGGATGCTTAAACTTGCCAGGGGTTGAACAATGCACTTTTCCTTTCCTTCTAAAGGAGACTGTCTCTCTAGGTCGAAAAAAGAGATGGAGGCAAAGGGGTGGGGAAGACCCTTGTTTGAAGAAATAATGGATAGCAATAAAATGTAAACATCCTGCACTGGCCTGAGCATTCTCTTTACTTCTCCCCAAGTAATTCGAAATCTATGTGGCATTAATCTTCTGCTGGGTGGACCCCACTTACTGACAACTGTGTTTCCCTGTTTGCTTGTTTCTTGACTCCTGTTAAGGAGGGTGAGATTTATTTAATGGAGTGGTGGTCTGGGTTAAAGCCCACTATAGATTTTCTGGCATCAGTTTTTCTAGCTAGAATTACATTGGTTGGGGTTGTTTTTTTTCTTTCCAAAAGAAACTCTACCTGCTCTATGTGAGGCTTGGATAATATAAATTTAGAATCTTGCCAGAAAATGCCCAAGGAACTCAGCCGAAAGGACCTTGCATCCAGGCAGGCTGTGTAATGAGAAACATTTGATTCTTTTCTTTTAATGGGCAGGAATTATGCACAAAATGGTATTTGGTCTTCACCTTGACCTTGCTGTTTGAACTATAGCTTCATTGACTGTGGCTGAGATATTTCTAGCCAAACGGTTGGATCTCAACTTAAAAAAATTCTTCTGTTTTTGGATTTTTTTTTTAAAGGACAGAGCAAGGAGGAATCACACTGTCTTCTTTTTCCAAGGCAATAAAAGGAAAACCACACATTAAGTAACAATCCAACTTGGGAATTATAAACACTTGGAACAATTATACTGAATTTAGTCTAGTCTCGTCTTTGGAGTTGAAACCAGTTGAAACCCCTGTTTCACTCTAAAGAGCTCTTCTCCAGGAGAGCATTCTGTGATCCTCGTTGGAACACACATCTGTTTCTGGGCTGGCCAAGTCCAAAAGTGGAATCCCAATTACAGTTTTCATGGGTGATGGAATTTCAACTGCCTTACAATTTAACCACCTGGGTTCCCTTCACTCTTTCTTCTTGAGGATGAAATAAGCTGATCAAGTGCTCACTCAGCTATTAAATTACATTTCCATCCTGTAACATTCTATTTCCTTTTTCTCTAGTGAGATATATTGACTGAATGGATTATCTCCAGTGTCTTATATTAGCCATACAATTTTCCCTTTGGGGAAGTTCTCCCAGTCACTGGTGGATGTGGTTTTAGTTTTATAAGATTTAATTTTACCCTAAACAACAAATAACAAAACAAAATTCTTTAACTAGATGGTTTTAATTTCACAACAAAACTCTTGGATGAAAAAAATGAGAAAGATATTTGAATGAATTAAAGGAAATTGATTTTTTAAAAGAGTTGAATTGGAACTTGAAGCTTGTGAAACAGAAAACAAAAAAACAAGCAAAAGCTGCTTTGGCAGAGTTTTAATAGGTTTAACTTGATCTAAGAAGTGAAGGTATCATTCTGGCCACGAGGGGGAGCACGCATTGTTCCAGGAAGATAAAGATGAATACAAAGATAACACTAAATATACAAAAAATTCATCATTCTCTTCAAGTGGTAACCTGTCCAGTTGTGAACAACACCTGTTTACAAGAATAGTGCTCTTCCTGTTGTGATCATTGTTGTACTTGATAATCAGATGCATTGATTCTGGAGCAAACAGGAAAGGCTGGTCATAGAGTGGGAAACAGATTTTCTCAGCTCATCCATGTGGGAATTATCAAATAAATTAGATGAGATTCAAGATCACCTTAGAGATAAATTTCACTTCTAAATTTGACTCTACTAGATACATATATATTCAATGCTTTAAATCTAGAGCAAAAAAGAGTTTTAAAAAGCAACCTAGTCAAAACGGATGTCTTCAGGAAATAAACTTTATCTGTGTTTGTGTAGTTTTGATACTTTTGATTAGTTTGGGTTTGAAGCGTCCCAATTTTAAGCATCTTAGTCATCTTTTTGAAGTTTTAAATTATTTAAAAATCATGATTCACATTTAAAGAAGGGCTGATCTTTTGTACAGAGGTAGAAATTGACTATTTCCTCACTTTTGCATTTGTTTTACGATAAAATCCTGAAAGGTCACTTATGGGTGGGGGTAAAGAGGATCTTTTCCTTAGATTAAACGAGGTGGGGGTGGGGGTCTCTGTCTTTACCTTGTGCTTTTATAGATATTAAATTCAGACTATAAGCTGTGGGACAGCTCCCTGAAAGAGATGGTAAAGGAGGAGATGGGGGGTATTCAGAGGCTTAGAAGCTGGCAGATTTGGCTTGGTTCAAATCTTGGTTTTACCATTTAGCAGCAGTGTCACTTTGGGCAAGTTTTGGCAAAACTCAACAGTCTTCGTTTCCTTGTCTGTTTAATGGGACTGATAGCTCCCTCCCTGGGCAGTTGTGAGGATTCAGTTGGATCATATGTAAAGAACGGAGACTTGATTTGGGTCATGCTCATTCGTTATTAGGGCTGTTATCATCATTTTCCTCCTTTTTTCCCATGTACTTCCCATCAACATTCTAGGGTGAATTTAATCATGTCACAGCCATGCAGACCATATTTGCTATCTCTCAGGTTTGTGAAAGGCACAGAGGCCGTTGAGACTGCTCACTCAAGTCTCTGAGCTGACCAGAATGTCAGGTAACCTCAGAAGGAGCCACTGTTGTCAGCTACTTATCAAATCCAACAGCCCTGAGACAGTCACCAAGACCTTAGGAATACTCACTGCATCTATAGCTAGACGTGCGGGATCACTGACAGCCCAGGAGCCATCATGACTGCACTGAAGACTTCTGTGACAAGCCCGCTTACGTTGATGTTATGTGGCCATGTTTCCTCATGTTAGGAAGCTAGAAATTGATGCAGAGAGACCTCAAAGGGGTTGGTTATACAGCCTGTTGCCTCAGCTGCCCATCCCGGCACAGACTGTGGCGGCCACAGTGGACTTTGGCTGTATCTTCCTGCTCTTTGCTGAGTAAATGAATTTGGAGACAAAGTCACCCCATTCTTGACTCCATCCTTTGGGCTGGGACATAAAGAGCACTAAAGCCTTCAACTCAGTATCTTCAGGAAGAGTTACATGGAAGGTCTTCTCGTTTGGAAGATCCCATCAGACTTGTAGGAAAGGAAATGCCCTGTCCAACTCAGAAGTCCACTTTGGAGTTGGAAGTGTAGGTGAAATCTTCATCTACTGCTGAGGTTTAATTAGAGGAAATCCACAAATGCTCAGAACCTCAGGAAAACACACACCAAGTTTGTGTGACAAAGTAACGTTTAAAAGGTAGCTGTAGGATCAAGTATTTTTTAGTGACGTTGGCCTCCATCCATCCATCCATCTGTCCAGGTCTTCCTACCTAGCAATGCTTTTTTGCTCTAGAGGGTGATTCTCAAGTCTGTAGCCTCGTTGGTTGTGTGTGAGAGTGCATGTGAATGGAATACAGCAGTTGGGTTCTGACGTGTGTCTTTGGACTTTTTTTTCTCACAACCGGATGCTTTCCAAAGTAAACAAAGACATTAAAAGATTTATAAAAAGACTCAGTCACACATTGTGAAGTGCAAAGTGTAAATGAATTTTTATAAGCGTATGGATTTCATTTTTCTTACAATATGCATGAATATAAAAATTTAAAGAAAATGTGCTGGTAACAATGTGTTTTCAGTTCTCACTGAAACTTGAAAAATAATCAGAGATGCCTGAAATATTCAAAACCAAGCATACGCCTGCATCTTATCATGTCATTTGAACCATGGGATAATGATCAATGTGGCCACCTTCCTGCCAAGAGTGCTTTTTTGAAAGAAGCTCCAGAGTGGCACTTGCCATTTGAATTCGACTCATTTCTTCCTATACAAACTTTCAGGTTGCTCTGCTCAGCACACTGTCACTCTCTTTTAAATTGGATCATGGAAAAAGCAAGAGAATTCCAGAAAAACATCTATTTCTGCTTTATTGACTATGCCAAAGCCTTTGACTGTGTGGATCACAATAAACTGTGGAAAATTCTGAAAGAGAGGGGAATACCCGACCACCTGACCTGCCTCTTGAGAAACCTATATGCAGGTCAGGAAGCAGCAGTTAGAACTGGACATGGAACAACAGACTGCTTCCAAATAGGAAAAGGAGTACGTCAAGACTGTATATTGTCACCCTGCTTATTTAACTTATATGAAGAGTACATCATGAGAAACGTTGGGCTGGAAGAAGCACAAGCTGGAATCAAGATTGCTGGGAGAATATCAATAACCTCAGATATGCGGATGACACCACCCTTATGGCAGAAAATGAAGAGGAACTAAAAGCCTCTTGGTGAAAGTGAAAGAGGAGAGTGAAAAAGTTGGCTTAAAGCTCAAGATTCAGAAAACTAAGATCATGGCATCCGTTCCCATCACTTCATGGGAAATAGATGGGGAAACAGTGGAAACAGTGTCAGACTTTATTTTTTTGGGCTCCAAAATCACTGCAGATGGTGACTGCAGCCATGAAATTAAAAGATGCTTACTCCTTGGAAGAAAAGTTATGACCAACCTAGACAGCATATTCAAAAGCAGAGACATTACTTTGCCAACAAAGGTCCATTTAGTCAAGGCTATGGTTTTTCCTGTGGTCATGTATGGATGTAAGAGTTGGACTGGGAAGAAAGCTGAGCGCTGAAGAACTGATGCTTTTGAACTGTGGTGTTGGAGAAGACTGTTGAGAGTCCCTTGGACTGCAAGGAGATCCAACCAGTCCATTCTAAAGGAGATCAGCCCTGGGTGTTCTTTGGAGGGAATGATGCTAAAGCTGGAACTCCAATATTTTGGCCGCCTCATGCAAAGAGTTGACTCTGACGCTGGGAGGGATTGGGGGCAGGAGGAGAAGGAGACGACAGGATGAGATGGCTGGATGGCATCACCGACTCGATGGACATGAGTTTGGGTGAACTCTGGGAGTTAGTGATGGACAGGGAGGCCTGGTGTGCTGCAACTCATGGGGTCGCAAAGAGTCAGACACAACTGCGCGACTGAACTGAACTGAACACCATCATCAAAGCCACTGAGGCTTCTTGATCACGTTTTCCCTGAGGCAGAAGAGGTGTGAGCGAGGGAAAAAGTGAAAGAAAGCTATATCTGGGTTCCTATGGTTCCATGGAATCAATCTTTCAAGAATGTAAAATAACATTTATACCTGAGTCCGGCTTAGAATCAAAGATCTATCAGTTCTGTCAAGAATGTAGCCCATAGTTTATTTTGAATTGTCGTGATAACCTAACCTCTCAGAATTATTCAGGTTGTCCTAGGCTCAGCATCAGAAGAAGTTTTGGCAGCAAGAATTTCATTCCATTGAGTTAAATGAAAACAAATTAGCATAGATAGGTTTTTTCTTGCAAGCTCTGCTTTTGGTTGTGATGTTATCAGTTGCTGTAACGTTGGTAAGTATTGGTCCCTTAAGAGATTTCTTTTGAAGGTTTAATACACGTGAAAATGATAAATGGTCTAGTTAACTTCCATCTGTTTTTATCAGTGTGGAGACTTGGGGTTCCTTGGATAAAAATAAAATTCCCAGACCCTGGGAAGTATTCTTGTTTCAAAATAAGTATTATGATTGGGAAAAAAGGAGGTAGTATTGGGAGAACAAGTTCCAGTCTTGAAAGAATCATTTTTTAATGGGACACTCTGGTACAGGTGGAAACGTGGAGTCTCATGTTTGTCCTCAGCTTTTCTAGCAGAGACAGAAAGACACAGACAGCATCGACGACGCTAATGTGGAGACCATAATTTTTAAAGCCAGCATGTAGCACATCTGATCGGCTTCCTTACCGAGCAGTTCCTGGGCAACAGTCCAAGAGAGCACGAGTGGAAACTGCAAGGTCTCTCAAAGTCTAGCCTTGAAAGTTGAATAATATTACATCCATAGCCTTCTATGGGTCAAAGCAAGTCACAATGCCAACTTAGGTACTCGAGATGATAAAATAGTCTCTTCCTCTTTGAGAACAGCCAAGTCAATTGCAAAGGGTCCTGCATACCTGGGTAGGAGCAATTTATGATCAACTACTGCAGTCTACCACAGCAGATACCATTTATGTACATATATTTATGTATGTAGACATTACATGTACAATATACATTACATATATGTTTATGACATATGCATGCATGCTAAATTGCTTCAGTCGTGTCTGACTCTTTGTGACCCCAGGGACTGCAGCATACCAGTTTCCTCTGTCCATGGAATTCTCCAGGCAAGAATACTGGAGTGGGTAGCTATTCCCTTCTCCAGGGGATTTTCCAGACCCAGAGATCGAACCGGGTCTCCTGCTTAGATAGGTTTTTTTATCTTGCAAGCTCTGCTTTTGGTTGTGATATTATCAGTTGCTGTAACAGGGGTAAATATTGGTCCCACCAATGAATCTGCAGGCAGATTCATTACCATCTGAGCCACCAGGAAAGGCTATATATAATAATACATATATGTACTATATATCATAAATATTTATTATAAATAATGTATATTATATGTTTATATTAATATGCTAAGTCACTTCAGTCATCACTGACTCTTTGCAGCCCCATGTACTATAGCCTGCTAGGCTCCTCTGTCCATAGGATTCTCCAGACAAGAGTACTGGAATGGGTTGCTGAGCCCTCCTTCAGTGGATCCTCCCTACCCAGGGATCAAACCCTCATTTCTTACGTCTCTTACCACTAGCATCAACTCGGAAGCCCACTTATATTACTATATGCTATATATTACAAGGATTACCAATTCCTAAGTAATGATAAGAAAATATAGGTTTTGCAATGTTATACTGGCAATGCCATCTTTAATCACTTGGAAGTCACTTTGACATGTTGCAGGGTTCTCATTAAGAGCATTGATAATGATTGTTTAAAGCAAACATGAGATATGGAATTGGGGGACACACCTGGATTGTAACCAAATTAAATCTGAATGAGAAGAATAAATAATTTTTTTTAAAAAACCTTCTGTCCAGTTATCTGCATCCTGGAGGGAACATGGGAAGTATGAAAAGTTAGTGATGTTCTCTGTTTTATCTCAGTATCTATATAGAGACAGTAAACTGGGGAACAGAGGAAGCCGTATAGATACGTACATGACTGTATACACATAGACCTCCTGGTTTGGACTTCACTCTTGTAGTCAGTTCAATTCTTGTTTTCAGACTTTACCCTGAGCCTGGAGGCAGCCATGAAAACAGATAAGGAACACCTAGTGCTGCAGACAGGTCATTTTAGCTCTGTTTCTAGGAGGACTGAAAACAGAGGGATCATCAAATGCCAAAGCCCTTAATTCCAGCCTTTAAACAGGTGGAGGTAGGGCTTAAGTGTGTCCCCAAAATGTTGGCTATGTCCACAGAGCTTGAATACCTAGGTTTTTGAGATTCGTTTTGCTGAATCCTTCATGTTCTATGCAAGAATTTCCTTTTGCTTTTATTTTTTTATGGAGGCTTGGCATTCAGCTAAGGACTAGGAAAACAACCTGCTGTTTATCCAGAGAAGAGAAAAAAAAAATCCTTGTCTGTGTCTGAAAACAGAGTAGCTTTACCTGCCTCAGCCCTGAGATGTGGGCTTGCAAGTTCAGGTATATTCTAGAGTTTGGGATCTTTTACAAGCAGAAGGCCCATTTTCAGGGAGAGTGAAGTGTGGGACCACCATATGAGCCTTCCCACAGCTTTCGCAAATCCAGATCTTTGCTTGTGTCTGTGGAAGATGGGGCCTGGGATCACAGTACTGGAATAATGTGAAGGCCGAGAGGGGGTTGGCGATTCAGACCTGATTTTAGCCCCTGTTCACTGTAGCTCAGATGGTAACAATCTGCCTGCAATGCAGGAGACCCAGGTTTGATCCTTGGGTGGGGAAGATCCTCTGGAGAAGGGAATGGCAGCCCACTCCAATATTCTTGCCTGGACATAGGAGCCTGGAGGGCCAGAGTCCTTGGGGTCACAAAGAATCAGACATGACTTAGCAACGAACAATACCACTGCTAACAGACTGTGTTACCTGGAGAATTTACTCCATCTATCTCTCCCCAGGACTGGTTCCTCATCTGTAAATTGAGTCTGTAGAGTGCCTACCCCATGGGGCTGCCTTGAGGCCTACAACTGACTTTCCCTGTAAATGCCCTTTGGAAGAAGATGCCCAGCATCTTAGAGGATGGTCATCATTGGCAGTTATTTATTTTTAGAGCAATGTCTTTCATATCATAACAGACTTCAGATATAACCCTTCAATTCTCTTTGTAAATTTTAGCCTGATATTGTCCTTCTTACGTAACGCCCCCACACTCCTCCTCCCCCCCAACAACCCCACATTCTAGTAGATTTAGCTAATTTGTTCAAAAAGAACAGTCATGGGACTTCTCTGGTGGTTCAGTAGTTGGGACTTCACGTTCCAATGTAGGGAGTGTAGGTTCAATTCCTGGTTGGAGGGCTGGGATCCCATATGGCTTGTAGCCAAAAAACCAAACCATGAAACAGAGACAATTTGTAACAAATTCAATAAAGACTCTGAAGAATGGTGCACATCCAAAAAAGAAAAATAGCCCCCAAATAGTCATGACCATTTAGCAACTCAATTGAGAAGCTCATGAAATGATGAAACATTTTGGACTGACTTGGTTGATCTAACTGGTCAAGGTGTAGATTTGGAAGGGCTAGGCTATATGTTCTGGGCAGAGTGTTCATAGGCTTTTGACCTGTGTGATCACACAGGGTCTTGTGCTTAGAAGGACTTCATGATTGGTTAAGGGGCTTCCCAGGTGGCACAGCGGTAAAGAATCTGCCTGCCAAGGCAGAAGATGCAAGAGATGAGGGTGCAATCCCTGGGTCAGGAAGATACCCTGGAGTAGGAAATGGAACCCACTCCAGTACTCCTGCCTGGAAAGTTCCATGGACTCAGGGGCCTGGCGGGCTAACATGCCATGGGGTCACAAAGAGTCAGAGAGCACACACACAGCACATTGTCCAAAGTGATAGCCTAGGGTTTTTTTTTAGAAATCTTTATTTGCATTTTGAAAAAATTCCAATAAAGATCATGTTCATTTACTAAGACAAAGTGTTAACATATGTCAATTTCTACCAAAAGTGAAGTAAGAGGAAATAAAGAAGAACTACCAAATCAAATTATGAGATTAAAAAAATGTGGGATAATGCCATTAAGAATAAAGAAGGTCTGCAATAAAAAGGAAGTAAAAACTGAAGAAGCATAACTGTGATAGAAGAGATCAGCAAAAGAATAAAGGAGGATATAAAAAAGGTGAAATAAGAAAAAGAAGGTATATAGAGAATTATGTTGAGAAAAATAACTTTCTTTATTAATACAATTTTTCTGTGAAACAGAAGGTTATCTTTGAAGGCTAAAGTTATTGAGAAGGTATTTAAAATGAGAAAGAAAGTGAATCAAAGAATTTCACACATCAATGGTAGTAACATTTTTAATCAACTCTGGAATTTACATTTTTAAAAGTGAGTTATTGATTTTTTAAAGAAGTATATTTAAGAATTTTTTTGTTAAAAAAATCAAGGCAAAATGTTATAGTCTTCCACTATTCAAATATTTTGACATCAGTAGGACCTACGACAATAGCATTTTATTCACCCAGGACAGAGAAAACAACAGAATGGAAAATATAATTTAAACTAGAAAGTAAATAATTGACCAGCTTAATTTGATTGGGATGACAAGAGGGAAGAAAAACATTACCAGTTGGAAAGAAATTTAGCTATGTTGAAAAATTTCCCAACAATCTAAGCCATTGGTTTTCAAATGCCTTGAGTGGGAGAGTAGTTTTTGTTTTCTCCAAAGGGAATCTGTCTGCAGAAGCCCCATGTGTGCATCAGGGACTGGAGAAATGATGGTTGGGTGTGGGACTAGGTGGCCCACCCTATCAATTACACAGTCTCCTTTCTCCTTTTCTCTCTTTCCAGAAGTCTCCCTTTCTAGTCTACAGTACAGATATTAGTATCAGTGATAACATATCTGAAAGTCCTTGAGATCCCACATGGCACCCCTCTCAACTGGCCTCTTTCAGTCCACATAACTGGGCAGGTATTGCATTTAAACTGTCTCTGAAACCCAGAAACATGGCCCTCAAATCATGAAAAGTCTTATTTACATCACGGAAAACAAACTAAAAAATGTACCAATGTTGTCTTCTCCTTAGGAAGATTTAAGTTCCCAGAGGAAACGACCAAATTTTTTTTACTGAAACCTGCATGTTGTGGAATGGGTTACCCAAGTGTATCACCCAAAGAGATAAACTAAAATCTTTTTTAGAGTAATAGTTAATGATGGGCATCTGATCTCAGGTGAAAATGTCCAGTATTTCAGCATTATGAATCATGTTTGTTCTAGATTTTTATATGTACTGTTTTTGTATTATATTCTGTTTTTATTGAGGCTTCCCTGGTGGCTCAGACTGTAAAAGAATCTGCCTTATATTTCCAATGTGCACACCATTTTTGTTTTCTATCATAAGGGTATTGAATTTTTTCTGCATCTATTGTATAGTCATATGATTGTACCTTTATTCTCACAATGTGCTGAATTACATTTGCTAAATTTTCAATGTTAATTAACATTGCATTTCAGAAATAAACACAAGTTTGTCTTGATATATTATTCTCTCTACATGTAACTTGAATTGGTTTTCTGATATTTCGTTAGAAAGTTTGCACTGATACAAGTAAAACTGACCTGAAAATTTTCTTCTTAGTAATGGATTTTTCAGATTTTGGTATCAAGGTTACCCTGGCTTCATAAAATTATTTAGGAACTCGTATTTCTTTATCTGTGTATTGATAGCGTTTGTGTTGAAACTGAAGCTCCACTACTTTGGCTACCTGACGTGAACAGCTGATTTCATTGGAAAAGTCCCTGATTCTGGGAAAGATTGAGGGCAGGAGGAGCAGCGGGGACAGAGGATGAGATGGTTGGATGGCCTCGCTGACTCAATAGACATGAGTTTGAGCAAACTCCAGGAGATAGTGAAGGATAGGGAAGCGTGGAGTGCTGCAGTCTATGGGGTTGCGAAGAGTCAGACACGACTGAGCCACTGAACAACAAATGTTTCTTTATCTGTGTACTGAAAGCGTTTGTATAAGATTGACGTTATATCTTTATTTAATATTTGGTAGATTTCACTAGTGAGGCTGTTTCAGTCTGTATTTTCCTTGAGGAAATTTGTTATTATGTAGTCAATTTATTTAATATTTTTTTTAATTGTTATAAAACTGTTCAGATTTTTATTTGCAAGGTGTTTGAAAATTTGCTGTTTATGCCACCCTCTCACTTTTAAGAGAGTCCTAAGCTCTGCAGTTACGCTCTCTGTTTCATTCCTGATATTGGTACTCTCTGTCCTCCTTTCTTCCTCTTTCCTAGAAACAACTCTTTGGCTTCTAGACTTTTGTGTCCTATGTTCATTTGACCAATTTCTGTTATCACCTTTTTAATTCCCACCCAGCTCTATCTTTTTTCTGGGGTTTAATTTGCTCTTTTCTACCTAACTTCCGGAGTTGCTCATTAATTTTCTCCTTTTTTCCTAAAATATTCATTTGAGACCATATATTTTCCTCCGACTATGACTTTTGCAGAATTCCACAACTTTCAGTATGTTATACGTTTATGACTATTCAGTGCTGCATAATTTCAGATTTCCACTGTGACCTCTTCTTTGGTCTATTAGGAACCTAGGAGAGTATTACTTAATTTGCAAACATAAGGGAATTTTGAGAGTTGTCTTTTCTGTACTGATTATTAGCTTAATTCCACTCTCATCGGAACACATCCCTCTCTGATTTAAAACCTCTGAAGTGCTTTAAACTTGTCTTAAAGATCCCATACTTTCTTTCACATTTACGTTTACTTTTCTACTTTCCACAAGGGCTCAGAAAGAGTGTATATCCTGCAGTGTTCTGTATATACTGAATAAGTTAAGTTTGCTAATTTTCTCATTTGAAACTTCTGTATCCTCTGTTCTTCTTCTTCTTCTTCTTTTTTTTTTTTTTCTATTTGCTTTATTTAACAGCACTGTGATAAGCCTAGATGTGGTTTTTTTTGCATGATTTTTCTCTTGGAGTGCATAACTCTTCCTAAATCTAAGATTCGATGTCTTACATCACTTTTAGAAAGTTTTTGGTCATTATTATTTTTTTTGAAGTAATGTTTCTGCCACCTTCTCTCTCACCTCTGCTTCTGGGATTCCAATTATATGATGTTACACTTCTTCCCTGTGTCCCGTATTTCTATGCTCTTTTTTGCATTTTCCATCTTTTTCCTCTTTGTGCCTCAGTTTACTTGATTTTTACTAACCTTTCTTCCAACACGTCAAATCTTACCTGCTTTTGAACCCAAGTATTTAGCATTTCTTTCCAGGTTATTTTTCAGTATAGAATCGGCATTTAATTCTTCCTTAAATTGATTTTAATTATCTACTGAACATTTCCCTCTTCTATTTTCTGGAACATATTTATCCCAGTTGTTTTAAAGTCCTTTGCTGGCAACTCTGTTACCTGTTTCGTCTGGGTCTGTGTTTTCAGATGTGTGTCCTGTCATGTTGTCTGGACCCAAGGTGTGCTATGTAATTTTTCTTAAATACCAGACACTGATAAACGTCAGAGGTAATTTGGGGGATTGGACAGTCTTACCTTCCTCTCTTTCTGCAGGTTGCTGAAGGAGGCGGAGACGGTCCTCATCCAGGCAGGAGCTGAGCACAGCATCTGTCCCAGCTGGTCTGTGCCTGTTTTGCCTTCACTTCCAGGGTGTGCCCCTGACACGGTTCATCCCATAGCCTGTGTCTTCGTCCAGGGCTCCTCCCCTTGGCTGGGATCTGTGTTCCCTCCATCCAGCTTCATGAGACTGTGCAAGGCCACTTAAAGCTGCATCTAGCATATCTCAGACTTCTGGTCTTCACTTTCTGCTGGCTTCCACCACTCCCCCATCCCACCCCACGCCACACCCAGTTTCTAGGCTTCCAAGCCCTTAGAACTGCTGCTTTGGAAACCAGAAATCTCTCAGGGAGAATGGCTGGACCAAATGCAGGCATACTTCTATTTTTCTTCTGTCTTGGATCATGGCCCCTCAAATTCTTGCTGCCTTCTCAACTCTCTGATGCCTCTGAGTTCAGGTATTTTTAATTCTCTATCCAAACTTTTAAATCATTCCATCTGAGAGGTTTGGTTTATCATCAGCTAGTCTAGCATAGCTGGAATCACATATACATAACATTTTCAGAAAAAGTTCTTGCTTATCTTCATGTTGCTGGTCACGATTCTGGGTCTAAGAGGACTGAATGATTTCCCAAAGTGAACTCTCTAGTTGAGAGAAGAACCAGGGTCTGAGCCCAGTCTTTGTCCAGGCTCCTCTCAAGATGCCACCCTGTAGCAGCCACATTTAAGAACTGATTCCTTAGTCAAAGCTCTAGAGAGAGTGTTTGGACGTGGCTGGAGGGGAGAAGTGAGCTGAAGGACAGAGTGAAGGGTCAGCCAGCTTGTCTGCTCACCTTGCTGGTCTCTCTTCTCATCCTGAGCTTGGCTGCAGCCTCACTTGTGATGGAGACTGTCACTGTCACCGTCACCCATCGTTCAGGGACACAGCCTACAACTGGCAGCCATATGGATACCTACAGTAGGAAGGCTTCCCAGTCTATGTTTGTCTCCTGTGGTCAGCTGATTTAGAGAACTGGGCAAGGATCTTTATTGTCCCGGGACATGTATGTAGCGAGGCCAATCACACCTTGGGGCTGAAGACTGTTGGCTTGGCCTCAAAGGATTTGAGTGCATAAATTGCTTTATTCAGAACACTAGGAAGTCCTAGTCACAAACCTCCACAGTTACCAGCTCTCTTTCTGGAGGAAATGAGCCAGCAGGATTCACTGAGAGGCTTCCAAGTCTGACCCTCACTGAACAGAAAATGCCACCCAGGGCTGGTGTGGCTGGGAAGGCAGCAGGGGGCTGACCAGCGGAGCCAGTCTGCTATTCTGTGGAGGAGGTTATAGTATAAGCCTGCTTTTAGTGTCCCCGGCGTGCCTCGAGGCTGGGGATGACACAGTAACAGTTATTTCCCTCCTTTCTGCCTCAAAGCCATGGTGGTTGACTCATGGTGTCAAGATGGAGGCTGGGGTGAGGTCTTGCCTAAGCTCCTTCCCTCCACACCCTCGAGATTATGGAATATTATTAATAGCATCTTCTAGACTCAGAATAGTCTTTTTGATGACCCTGTCTTCTGAACAACACATGTGCGATGGGTCCTTTCTTCTAGCCTCACATTTTCTCTCCTCACTTTTCAGGGGGAGCAACATGGAAAGGAAACTTTCAGCCTCTCTCTTGCTTCCTCTTCCCCAAAGAAGGAGCTCACATGACTGGTGACAGCTTGTTGGTATTTTAGGTCTGCACTGTCCAAGGGTGGGGTGATTGGGCCCAAGGGTGGGGTGAAAGTGAAAGTGAAGTTGTTCAGTCGTGTCTGACTCTTTGCGACCCCATGGACTGTAGCTTACCAAGCTCCTCTGTCCATGGGATTTTCCAGGCAACAGTACTGGAGTGGATTGCCATTTGGGTGACTGGGCCTAAATGGCAAAAACTTCACAAAACAATAAGAAAAGGGAAGGGTTATCTATATTTATATACATCATTACGACTGAGTTGTGTTGCTATATAGCAGAAGTCAAACCAAAGTTGTAAAACAATTTTCCACCAATTAAAATATAAATAAAAATTTAAAAAGAAGCAACAAGAAAACAAAGTCAGAGCCCCGCCTTCTCCTTGTCTCTTGTGCTGCCTCTCATAAATCAGGAAAACATGCCCGGACATCCAGTTTCCCATGTCATGAGCAGCTCAGAACAAGTTCTGCTCCTCCTTCCACCCTTCTGAAGCCCTGGGCAGGGGACCCAGTCCCCGCCTGGAGCTGATGACAGAGCTGTGGTGGGTTGGTTTTCTCACTTCATGGTAGACCTAGGAGCCCATCGTGGCCACACATCCAAGCTACAGCCTCCTGTCTGACTACTGCCAAATCTCCTATGAAAGCTATTATTTTGATCCATCCTCTGGGGAGAATCACCTTGAACTCAGTCCTTCACAGGAAGAACATCTGTCCCTACTTTTGCAGGCTCTCTGTTCCCCATGGCTGGATATGTGTTCACCGGCCCTTTGACAGAAGCAGGACACGCTGTTAATATTTCTTCATGTGTTGATGCATTTATTCATCATGTAATATATAAAAGCCTGGATCAACGTGTTGGGATCGTAAAAACGATTCTATTTTTAAGCACATCGTTTTGGTATTCTAGATTTCTAAAACAGAAGTCTCATGTCACTTAAGTAAATGAATAAACCAGAACATTACTACTGTGAGTGGCAATAAGAGGAAGAAAGGGAAAAAGGTAACCACAGCAGAAGCCAGACTGGACAATCTAGGAAAGCGTGTGTGAACAGAAGCACCATATATAATGTTAACCAGGGTTCAAGCAGCCTCTGGAGCTCCTTGGAGAAAGGGGCTACCTGAAATAGAAATAAAAATAGAAAACTTCCCCACACTCCTCATTTCCTTTTTCCGATTGTGGGCACAAAATGCATAAGGCTTTAGGTTACCGTTCAACCAAATTTTATTATGGGAGGCTTCAAAATAGTTCCTCTGGGGGAACTCGGGGCTGATCCCCTGGGATCTCCTAAAATCACCTTTTTTTCCCATCAAGCCCAAGGCCTGGAACTTCACAGAGTGACTTTCGGGGTTTTTGGAGGAGGAACTTCAAGACTATACGCCACGTTGCATCCTTGTCAAAGGGGCTTTCCAGGTGGATTAGTGGCATAGAATCTGCTTTCCAGTGCAGGAGACACAAGAGACAAAGGTTTGATCCCTGGGTCAGGAAGAGCCTCTGGAGTAGGAAATAGCACCCCACTCCAGCATTCTTGCTGGGATAATCCTATGGACAGAGGAGTCTGATGGGCTACAGTCCATAGGGTTGCAACGAGTCAGATAGGACTGAAGCAACTGAGCATGCACACAGCCTTGTCAAACGGCCTCATTTAGGACAGAGGCTTGAAACATTACCTTATCCTGGGACATATGTCTACAGTTACGGTAATGGAGATTACTTGTTCTTGGAAAACTGGACTGCATTCTTCTATTTTATTTTAATTTCTTAATTAGAAAATATTTATTTATTTGGCTGCATTGGTGTGAGCTGCAGTTTGTGGGGTCTTCATTGCAGCATATAAGATCTTTCATTGCAGTGGTCAGGCTTCTGTCTAGTCATGGCTCATGGGCTTCGTTGCCCTCTGGCATGTGGGATCTTAGTTCCCTAATCAGGGGTCGAACCCACATTCCCTGCATTGGAAGGCAGATTCCCAACCACAAGACCACCAGGGAAGTTCCCCCATTCCTCTAACTTAAATTGTAGTGATTGAGTGGATTCTTCATTGATGATGCTAAGTGACTCTGAAGCTCTGTCCACATACGAGGCTTACTACCTGTTCTGCTGAGCACATGGGTCTGTCTGGGCACTGAGTCCTCAGCACTTGGCAGGTAACAGGCACGCAGTTCTATTTGCTGAATGAAGGCATGAGCAATTTACCTACCAGATGCCACCTATGTTGATACACAGGAAAGAAGGGGAATTTACATTCTGAAGGGGTAAAAGGACAGTGGGCCATAGGGGTGCTTCTCCCTGGGAGGCAGCCTCCTCTGACTGCACCACCCACTTGCCCTTGTATGTCTAGGCTACTAGCTATAGAATAAATAAGATAAAATGATAAATGTGTAGCACAGGGAATATGGCCAATATTTTACAATAACTTTTTTTTTGGCCACACAGCACAGCTTGTGGGATGTTAGTTTCCTGATCAGGGATTGAACCCCAACCCTTAGCAGTGAAAGTGCAGTCTTAACCACTGAACCATCATTGAATTGGGAGAAGTATATTCTTGAATAACTACTTAGTAAACCTTATTACCTATAAATAATGTCTCATAATTAATTGAGATAGAGGTTTTTGCACAGTATAAAAAAAGACTTTCTAAATCCTTCCATCATTTTCCAGATCTAACTCAGCAAATTTCAACCATCCTTTGAAATAAACGGTCAAAGAATCTGTCCTAAATATTACCGTCTCACTTGCGAGATAAGGATCTTTTCCTCCTTCTTTTTCTTCTGAGTATTTTCTGAAATGCTGAGGCTTAAATACACTCTCCTCAAAGTTCAGCAGACAACTAGAGAAGGCTTGTGCTCTGAAAAGGCAGAGAAGAGAGTCAAAAGCTGGTCTTAAAGTCTTTTACATTTATTTATAAATTACATCAACATTTGTCTCCTCTTGTATACAGAGTTTGAGGTGATGTGAAATATTTGAAATGAAGAGGTCTATCTACCATTTAGGACAGTAAGTAATTCATGATCATTTCCCATGATCACTAGAGACAGATAGAATGGAGGCTAAAGGTTGACAGCCAGCAAAACAGGTTTGGGGATGGTGGGAGTGGGCAGACAGTGCCGTTTACTTTGGAAGCCGTTTGTCACTGTCAGGCACACACAGTGGCCTCTCTTTTAGCTCTGTTCAAACAAGAATAACGTTTGCCTCCTGACATTTCCCTGAAAACAGCGAATTTCTTTTATCACCGGGGTGGTTTCCAAGCTTCATATCCACTGTTGTAAAAGTGAGCTGAATCTTTTAGGAGCGGTTCTGTTGAGCTCTGTAACTTTCTCATGAAAACCCATAAGTAGGCTTTTCAAACTAGCATCCCTTCACATCCTCTTGTTGTCTCAATACAACTCGACAATTATTTATTTCTGTGTTATATATTTATTGAGCTCTATCTCATTGCTTAAGTAATCATATTATATCCATTTATGTGATTGTGGATCACTAATTTTTAAATGAATGCTAGTCAAAATAATTTAAATATATGTCAAAGATGAAATTAAGACAAATCTTCAGAACAAGGATCTAAAACTCAGGTTCAAATAGAAATTACTGTTCAGCCATTGCAAAATTGTAGTCTTGCTATAACTGGGATGAAAAGTTGCTTTTCAGATGAGATAGTAAAACTATAAAACAAGTGGAGACTTTGCATTAGAAGAATAGGAAGAAAATGGTTAACATATAATTGTGTGTGCATACCTCCTCCAGCCTCTATTCTTTCAAAAACTGTGAAAGATTTGTAAAATTAAAATATCTTTTTGTTGTTGTTATTGTTGGTATGTTATACCCAGTTTACAGAAACAGTAGGGAATATACAAAATTCCACAACAGAAAAATTATTTAAAAAATTTTTATGTAAATATAGTCACAGTAATCCCTGTATTTGAATTTTAGAATTGTAGAAATTGACAATCCATAGGCAATATTTAGTTTAGAAGTTGGCAAACTATGGCCCATGGGCTAAATTCAGCCAGCCGCCTGTTTGTAGGTAAGGTTTGATTGAAACACAACACAAACATACAACAGTATGTTTACAGACTGTCTCTGGCTGCTTGGGAACCACACCACAGAGCTGAGCAACTGTGACAGAGACCACATGGCACGAAAATCCTAAAACATTTGCCACCTGGCTCTTTTCAGAAAGCATTTGCTGACTCCTGCTTTTGTCCATCTGATAAAGATTAAATTATCGGGACAGTCGCTCTTGAACATACTGTGATGTGCCTGGCTTTACCTCAAGGAACTTACAGTCTAATTGTAAAAGAGAAGGCGTGGACATTAATACAGTTTAAAGCGTAAGAAAATGACTAGTGCCATAGAGGGTACGGCATGCTTTAGGATTTCCACAGGGGCACTGGTAAAGTATCAAGGAGAAGATGAAGGCCAAGTTCAGTTTGATGGATGGGTGGCAGGTGGTGGACGATGCCAAAATGTCTGCAGAATATTCCTGTTTAAAGAAGAGAGGCAAGAAAGGTTCAGAGATAGGAAAGCCTGGTGCACATGTGAGGACCCACAAGCAGATCAATTGGGGTAGTACGAGGGAGTATGAACGAGTGGCCGGGGATGGGTACGTTCGGGATGACAGGGCTGGGGGATCTGAATGTGGGCTGAGAGTGATGTGTCTGGTAGCTTAGAGAAAGCTGTGTGCGTTAGTCACTCACTTGTGTCTGACTCTTTGCAACACCATGGACTGTAGCCTGCCAGGCTCCTATGTCCAAGAAATTCTCCAGGTAAGAATACCACAGTGCCATTTCCTTCTCTAAGGGATCTTCCTGACCCAGGGATCAAACCTGGGTCTCCTGCATTGCAGGCAGATGCTTTACCATCTGAGCTACTAGGGAAGTACAGGCTTAGAGAGGGTGGAAGCAAAAGATGGTTATTATGAGAGTTTAGGGTATATCCACGAATCCTTTGCCATTCCTTCAAAAGATGGAGCTGAGTCCTCTCTCCTTGAGTGTGGACTACGCTGGACTCCTTCCTTCATGGAATGCAGCAGTGTATAGGGTGAATCTTCTTAAGGTTCTTAATCTCACTAAGGTGAGCCTAGACGGTTCCCTAATAGTCTAGGAGAAGGGTACTTGTAGCAGACGCTACATTTCACTCCGGTCAGCTGGCTGTCTTCAAAAAGTTTACAAATGATAAATGCTGGAGGGTGTGTGGAGTAAAGAGAACTCTCCTTCATTTCTGATGGAATGTAAACTGATGCAGCCACTATGGGATATAGTATATAAGTTCCTTAAAAAATGAAAAATAGCACTACCATATGATCCAGCAATTCCACTCTTGGGTATATATCCAGACAAAACTATAATTCGAAAAGATATATACATCCCAATAATCATAGCAGCACTATTTACAATACCTGAGATATGGAAGCAACCTAAATGCCTGTCAACAGATGAATGGATAAAGAAGATGTGGAACATTTATATAATAGAATACCACTCAGCCATAAAAATGAATGAAATAATGCCACTGGAAGCAACATGGATGGACCCAGAAATTTTCATACTAAATAAAATAAGTCAAACAGGGAAAGACAAATATCATATGGTATCACCTATATGTGGAATCTAAAAAAAAATTAAAACAAGGATCTACTATTATAGGACAGGGAACTATGCTCAATATCTTATAATAACCTATAATGAAAATAATCTGAAAAAGAATATATATGTATGCTCAGTCACTCAGTTGTGTCTCACGCTATATAACCCCATGGACTCACCAGGCTCCTCTGGCCATGGAATTTTCCGGGCAATAATACTGGAGTGTGTTGTCATTTCTTCCTCCAGGGGATTTTCCCAATCCAGGGGTCAGACCCACATCTCTTGTGTCTCCTGCATTGGCAGGAGAATTTTTTTACCACTAGCACCATCTGGGAAGCCCCATATATATATACATATAGCTGAATCACTTTTGCTGAAGCTAGATTTTGTAAATCTACTGTTTCAATTTTTAAAAAGTGCAGAATGAGGACCACACTAGAACAGAGAGTGTTTCACATGCCTGCTGGGTGAGCCTTCCCTCTGAACACACTTACCTGGATTTCCTTTGTGGCCGAAAGTGCTCATCACAGGGGCAGCTGACATCCAGGCTTAAGGGCTGATGTGCTGGCCACCACTGGTTACATTATCTTTTGGTCAAGACTCCTTGGTCCCTGGAATGTGACCTTTTGACCACTGGTTGAAGCGGGTCAGTGCAATTGAACATCTGATGTTTTTTTGATGATACCAAATGGATGGGACCAGCCGATAGGCATCCTGTGATCTTCTATTAATAGGTCAGTCTTGAATGCTTCAGGTAGATGGTTTCACTACAAAGTTCTTTGGAGGAGACAGTGAAAGGCTGGTACAAGGTGTATGATCTGGAAAAGATGCTTAATAAGCACTGCATTTTGTTAGTAATAAAAATTATTAGATTTAAAAATATTCAAAGTCACTATTATAAAAAAGGCATGTTTAAAAACCAGCTGATGATTCATAAAATCAGTTTTTAAAAGAAAATTATTGGTTTATTATTTATATTTCTATTATAAAAACATTTTTATATATTTGAGAAGTGCTTTAATGAGTTTTTGGTATTGAGTTTTTTTAATTGAGGTATAGCTGACACATGAAAATATATTAGTTTCAGGTAGACAGCACCATGATTCAATATTTGTGTACATTGATGACCACAGGAAGTCTAGTTACCGCCTGTCATCATACATAGTTACAAAGATTTTTTTGTTGTTTTGTTTTATTTTTCCCGTGATGGGGGCTTTTAAGGTTTACTATGTTAGCTACTTTCAAATTTACAATACAGTATTAATAACTGTGGGGTTCCCAGGTGGCACAAGTGGTAAAGAATCCGCCTGCCAATGCAGGAGACACAAGAGCCTTGGGTTAGATCCCAGGGTTGGGAAGATCCCCTGGAGTAGGAAATGGTGACCCACTCCAGTATTCTTGCCTGGAAAATTCCATGGATAGAGGAGCCTGGCAGACTACAGTCCATGGGGTCCCAAAGAGTTGGACACAACTGAATGTACGTGCATGTGTGTGCGTACACACACACACACATTATTAACTGTAGTCACCATGCTGTCCATGACATTCTCTTTTATCCACTCTATTGTTTTTTTTCCAGCAGAGAGACTAAAACTCAAATGTTGTCACAGTAAACAATCAAGAGTTTTATTAGGAAAATGCTTTATTAATTTTGAATCTTGATTGTAACATCATCTTTGTACATCCACTTTTCATTGCAAATTTTTTTGTCTGTTTTTTTGCAGATTCTATCTACAAATAAATAATGGATCAGTAAGTGAACCAACAAAGAAATCCCATAAACATGACCCATCTCATCTGGAGGTCATTATCATACTTCATTAACATTAACCTGAAATGAAATTTTCACTCAGATTAAAAGGAACATTTTCAAAGTTGTTTTTTTGGGGCAATGAAAATAAAGTAATTGTTAATTCGGGTTTAAGATCTTTCTTATTTTATGCATATTTCTTAAAATTGATGTTTTTGTTTTAGAGAGAAGCATTTTTTCACATTATTACGGAGCCAATTTACTTTTTCAAAACAGTAAATCCTATTTGTAATATGTGGAACATTGGTAATGTAAAATGCAAACTCAAAGAATCTGTTTTCTGTAATAATTAGGGACTCCATTCAGTGGCATGAACAGAAGATGTAAATCAGAGTAGGACTTTCTCAAGGAGCAGCAAAGCAGAGGTGGGTGGTCCAGGGCCAGGGTGGGCCTCTTGGAGTCAGTGCTCAGCTCCCTTCTTTTAATGTTCTGTATCTTAAGCTGGGTGCTTGTGCTCACTGTCACAGGATGTGCCCTCCATCTTAAGGCATGGAGATATATTCCAGGCAGGGAGAGAAAGGAGGGCAAATGGTAAAAATCAGCTGAATCTGATCTCAGTTTTCTGGAAAACTATCCTTCCCTGGAAGCTCCAATTGGCTATTTAGTGGTTATGTCTATCTGGACAGAACTGGGTCACCTGGGCACCCCGAAGTGTGAGAGTCTGGGAGGCTGAGTGTTTTATTTTCTCCCATTTCTATGGTTCTTTTTCTTCTTTTAAAAATTGGAATAGAGTTGATTTACATTGTTGTGTTAGTTTCAAGTGTACAGCAAAGTGAATCAGCTTTATATATATATATATATATATATATATATATATATATATATATATATATATACGTCTACATATCTATCTGTCTGTCTGATTTGTTCTTTGAAGATTCTTTTCCCATATAAGTTATTACAGAGCACTGAGTAGAGTTCCCTGTGCTACACAACAGGTCCTTATTAATCATCTATTTTATATACAGTAGTGTGCATTTGTTAATCCTGGTTTCCAAGTTCATCTCTCCTCCTACCTTCCCCCTCTCAATCCTGCCAGTAACCATAGTATTTAACTAGACACAGTGGTGGTGGTTTAGTTGCTAAGTCGTGTCTGACTCTTGTGACCCCATGAACCATAGCCTTCCAGACTCCTCTGTCCATGGGATTTCCCAGGCAAGAATACTGGAGTGGGTTGCCATTTTCTTCTCCAGGGGATCTTCCTGACCCCTGGGATCAAACCCAGGTCTGTAGCACTGCAGGTGGATTCTTTACCACTGAGCCACCAGGGAATATTGCTATACCAATTCAAGTCAAGTCACTGGGGAGAATCGATGCCGAGGATTCAGCTTGCAGGGTTTGCCACGTTCCTCAACCTCTTGCATGCTGGTCAGATTTCTGAACGCAGAAGACGTTTGGGGCAGCACAACCAGGGCTTTGAGAATTGAATGAGGTATGGAGTGGAAAGATCTTATGCAGGCCTCCTTCACATAATGACCGTACAGATGTCAATTTTTCACTGTTAACAGCTCTTGAAAAATTAATCACTTTCTAGGCTTTTTTCCCCACTTAAAAAAATAATAAGCTTCTTACCCCAAAATGCACTGAATAATATACTGTAAGAAATATTTCTTTGACACTACAGTTCTAGGCAAATGAGTATACTTATCAATTTACTCAATACCACAGTCAGTAGCCTAAGAACATTACACAGGATACATTTAAACTGGGTGCCCTATTTGGTGAAGCCACAAAGTTTTGGTTCCTGCATTCAGCCTGAGTGAAGGGGTGAAGCAGCAGCATTTCATTAAGTGTTGGGTCTCTTGTGTGTGTGCCTCATTCACGTGTGCTTTGAAGCACATTTCCTGTTCAACCTTCATTCTGCCCTGGGTTTCTTGGCACTGAGCATTTACTTCTAAGTGCAATTTGTGCATGAGATAACCATCCTACCCCCCGAAGTTGGAAAAGTACTGACAAAGCTGTGCAGAAAAAGGGAAGGAGAAAAGAGTAATGTCTATTACTTTACATTTTTATGTAAAGACTCAATTTGTCATTTTCACAGTGTTATTACTTAGGTAAAGTTATTTTTGTGGTTCAGGTGATATATTTTTCTACTTGTAACTTTTTGTTAACTTGGATTGGAACACATGGCATTATATTCCCACCCCCACCCCTCCCCGCCCCCCCCACCCCCCCGGCCACATTAATATTAAAGAAAAAAGTTAAGGGAAAATGGCTTTTCACTATGGACAGATTTTCAAGAATAAACTTGTTAAGTGGGGGATTGTCGTGTGCTATAGATCTCTATGGGGGTGGATATTGTATTGGGGATAATGGGAAGCTCAAGTTGGTGTGTTGACTTAGATGCTATAGGGGGATGGGGGTCATATGACTTATCTTGTTTCATCTTCCCAGCAGTCCCCGGGGCAGGCACATTGATCGCCTTTATGAGGGGAAGTTATGATGGCTTTCTACCCTGTCAGCACGATGGTCTCAGAACAACATTTCCCAGGACTCCCTCTCATGCATAGTTCTAGTTTTTGGCTGTGTGAGACCAGAGGGCAGAAGGGCAGTAGCAGTCCTTGGGTGCTCACAGGTGTGCAGGCTCACCTGGTGGATGTGGGTTCTCCCAGCTCCTACCCATCTCCTCCTTCAGCTTCTCCTAGGCCTGGGTTGCATGGGTGCAACTCTATGATGAAGGTGCCAAGTTCTTCGGAAGGTCGCCTGTGTCATCAAGATTGCGGATGGTGAGAAGTGATGTGGGCTCCCATCTGTCTTCGTGGGTACCATCTGCACATTCAGTTTTTCTTCCAGATGTCTACCTCTGATAATGGGGTGACTTCAAGCCCACTACCAGATGCAGGAGCAATGGCCTTTCTAGACTTTTCCACCCAAGTTACACTAGATATGTTCCCTGTAATGAATTCCCTATTCCATGTCACTCATGAGGCTCGTGACCCCTAAGTGAACCTTGACTGATACAGAAGTCCTAAATTCAGAGAGCAGATGCTCCCTGAACTGGGATATACAGATCCTTTGGGGACCTGAGAACAGGGAGTGAAATTTATTCAACTCCTGTCCTGTGATGGGCCCAGCACTCTGTGCTGTTAATACATTTAATCTTTACAACAGGTATTATTACAATTTTATAGGTGAGGCAGCCCCTTTTTTCTTAGGGCCAGTTTTCCAAATAATTTTCTTTTTGCCTTAGTGCAAGCTGATGTCCAAAATTTATTTTTTATGGAGAATCTGTCATTGTAAAAATATGACTCCGGAGACAAATTTTCAGAGAGCAGTAAATACCAGAAGCCAAGCCAGAAACTTCAGCACCCTGTTGAGACTGGGAAAAGGCAACATTGACTTATTTTCACTTAAATTTTTGACTTGGAAAAAACCCAACAGGGATGGTTTTTCTTCTTGCTCTCTCTGAGGCCTGTGACTGCCCATTTATTTCTCTAAAGCGAGTGGTAGCCCAAAGATGCTTGTGATACATGGGTTACAAGATTCTATAGCTGTATATTCATTTCCCAGAATTCAGAAAAGTGCAGGGCTCAATTTGGTAAACATCACCTCCATGGAAATGAAGTTTACCCAGGTTGTATATTTGAATATTAAGCATAACCCATCATGAATCAGGCTTGTTGGTCGACCAGCTGGCTGCCCGTTTCTTTGTGTTCGGTCTTCTTCATGCCTTTTTAACTCCTCCAAGCTGGCATTCAAATGCCAGGTCCTAAGCGTGTTTGAAAAGAATACATTTGAATGCAATTACTAAGCCTCCTTTAGAAGTCCGGCTGCCCTGTCCATTATAATAATTGATAGTCCAGAAACTTGTTAGAGAGAAAGGAATTTAATCAAAGCTAAAAGTAATTTATAGGGTAAGTCCGACATACACATACTTTCTCTAAGCCTTGGTTTGATTGGTTTTCATTTTTGGGATGTGTATTTGACATTTGAAACAATTTTGGCCAATCATGCCTTCATTTGAGGCTGAGAGTTCTTTGACCTGTGTATCGAAAATGAGGGTGAACACAAGAGAAATTTGGTGCCGCTGGTGACTGCTGAACTTTTGGGATCATTAAAATATACTGCTAACTGCATGAAATAAGCACATTTGACTCAGGTTTCTCCTTTGGGATGGGATTGGCCAGCTTCACAAGAGAGAAACTTTTCTCTTCCCAAAGATTCTATCTCCTGTTGGATAGACTGTTTCTTCAGTTATTAGTGGCTGCAGCCACCACTATGGGTATCCCATGCTTGCTTCCCCAGTGCGTGTCTCTGATAAACTTAAGAACCCATGTCTTCCAACTGGGAGCTTTGTCATTCTTCCTGAACTTTTCCTGGACTTAAGACCATCTTGCCCTGGACACACGCAAGTAGTAAATTCTAGGCAGTTAGTACATCAGGAAGCAGCCCTTGAACCATGGTGGACAGGAGATGGCAGACTGATGCACAGCTGCCCCTTATGATGGACAACCATGAGAGGCTCTGTGTGCAGTCTTCCAAGGCTCTCCAGTGGGACTGAGACTCGATTGACCACAAAACTTTTCTGTTTTATTAAAGTGACCCTTTACTGGCTGCCTTCCCTTTCCTGACTCAGTTGCCCTCTCTTCTGGTTGCCTCCCAGATCATCTATGGATGTGAATCCTTGTCTCAGGTTCTTCTTTGGGGGAACCCAAATAAAGATAGTGGACTTTATCGCCTAGTCCTGCTAGGGCTGCCTTTGTGGGCTCAGCCCCAGGAGCAAGATCTTCTGTGCTGAGCAGGTGAGTGGGTGATGACTGGAGGGCCCATCTGCACAGGAGCCAGTCAAGAGCTGTTGGAAGAACTGAGTCCCAAGGCCAGCTTCTGCAGAGAGGAGGTAGAGATGAGAGAGGCGACCTGGGTGCTTATCTGCAGGGGTTGGCTGAATAATATTCCTTTGTAGAGGTGTACCATGTCTTCTTTCTCCATTCCTCTGTTGAAGAACATACAGATTGCTTCCATGTCCTGGCTATTGGTGCATGTATCTTTTGGAATTATGGCTTTCTCTGGGTATATGCCTAGGAGTGGAATTACTGGGTCATATGGTAATTCTAAAAATTTTTAGTTTTTGAGTTCAGTTCAGTTCAGTCACTCAGTCATATCAAACTCTGTGACCCCATGGACTGCAACACACCAGGCTTCCCTGTCTATCACCAATTCCTGGGGCTTACTTAAACTCATGTCCATTGAGTCGCTGATGCCATCCAACCATCTCTTCCTCTGTCATCCCTGTCTCCTCCTGCCTTCAATCTTTCCCAGCATCAGGATCTTTTCAAATGAGTCAGTACTTCACATCAGGTGGCCAAAGTATTGAAGTTTCAGCTTCAGCATCAGTCCTCCCAACGAATATTCAGGACTGATTTCCTTTAGGATGTTTTTGAAGGAACCTCCATCCTATTCACTGTGCATGTGTACGGTAGGGGATGAAGGAGGAGAAATAGAACTCTGAGGGCTGAGAGCAGAGGTTGAAAGGCTCCAAGACACTGGCCAGGGGACTGTTAAGAATTCCTTCTTTCTCCACATACTCAAGGAGGTGCTTCATCCTCCTCTGTCTCTTCTCTCACCACCTGAGAGTTGAGAACTCTTTTTTTTTTTTTTTCCTATTGTTTTTATATTCAGGTCTTTGTTGCTGTGCAGGCTTCTTCTCTGGTTGCTGAGAGTAGGGCTACTCTCAGGTTGTGGTGCACAGGCTTCTCATTGTGGTGGCTTCTCTTGTTCCAGAGCACAGGCTCTCGGGCATGTGGGCTCTGTAGCAGTGGCACACAGGTCTAGTTGCTCTGTGGCAATTGGGATCTTCCTGAACCAGGGATCAAACCCATGTCCCCTGCTTTGGCAAGGGGATTCTTATCTACTGTGACAACGCTTGAATGCCCAGCCCACCTCTGCAAAGCCCCAAATGAATTTTTCCAGCACTCCTCACAATAATTGGCAATACCTATACCTGGATACTCTATAAATGCTTCAAACTCAGCACCCCCTGAACAATATTCATTTTTTGTGTCTCTGTAATCCTGCCTTTCGTCCTGCCCCCAAACCCTACTTTTCCTGTCTTCAGCATCATTTCCTACAATGAAAAGCCAGTCACACACTTCCAAGCTGCAGGCTGTTCCTTCTCCCCGTCTTCCACGTCTGACTCTTCATCCAAACAACCTAAGCCAGTCCTTTAAGGCTTCCTGAGAGAACCCTCTCCCCACATTACCACTTCTCAGCCATCTTATCCCTCATCTCAACTTTCCAAAGTCTTCCCACACACCAGCCCATTCATTCTTCCAGGACAGTCTCTCTAAGTGATGAATTTGATCATGTCATCCTCTCTCCTTGCCTCTCAAACCTTTGAAAGCCCTCCATCATCTACAAATACAAGTTTCAGTGATGTGGGCTGTCATTCCAGGTCTTACTTAGTTTTACTTCTTTTCCAGCCTCTTTTCCTGCCCTGCCTGAGTATCTATGCATTTTTCAAAGCGTATTCCAAGGAGTGTGAGTACCTTGGGGGTGCTCCTCTGCTTAAGAGTTCCAGGGTAAGAACTCGGACAACACAGCCCACTTTGTCCCACTCTTGGATAGTCAAAGGTCCGTCAGCACATTCTCAGAGAAGTTCTGAAATAAAGAAACCTGTTGAATTTAGCTTTGCTCAGTGTTCCCCAATGTATTTGGCCATGGACTTCTTTCTTGCCTGTACAGAATGGCAGCTATTATTCATATTGTGACGTGTTCGTATTCCTGGGACAGGCGCCACTTTTTCTAACCACACCAGACTTGACATCTGAAACACACGTCAAACTCCAGGACTAGAGTTGTGTTTGTCTGTTGTTTTTTCTCCCAAGCTGTTCTCTTACTCAGGAATGGTTTTACCCCAGTGCCTCTCAAAGTCCTGACTCAGCCTTCAGGGTCCGGCTCAGATGCCCGATGCCATGCACCAGGCAGCCACGTTCATGCCCTCCCTTGCTCCCTCCTAGTACCACTATTACTGGAGGGGTTTCTTTCTGCTTTGCAGTATAATTAACTCACATTTCTGTCAAGGTCTTTGAAGACAAAAATGTTTCATTTTTCCTTGCTGAAATGTGACCTACAGTGCTATGCAGCTGCGTTGACCCCAAAGTGTCCATGAGCAAGTTTTTTTTTTTTTTTCTGGATTCATTTCACAATCATTTCATTATTCCTTGTAAAGTCCATCTAAGCAACAGAGGAGCATAATTTGCCCTAGTTCAGTCTGATGCCAACCTCAGCAGGGAAGCTGGGACCTTGACATTCTGTGGAGCTTTTCTGGGCCTGTTGAAGAACTGTGAGAATTCAAGGACCCGGTATGTGGGAGGGACTTAGACTGGATCTGGAACCCAGCGGGTCTCAGGACCGCAGCCGTGGGTGACATGCAGTGACCAAGTGCATCGCAAGCATGAGTCAATTACATCCTCACCGCAGTCTTAGGAGACACATGTTATTGTTCCCATGTCACAGGGGACAGAACCGAGACTGGGATCTGAGCTTTTCAATCTTATCCCAGAGCCCAGGGTCTGAGGCACCAACATACTACACTGCAGACTGAGGTGGTGAAAGTACATATTAGGTGTTATTTTTATTCACAGAGCCTGCAAAAGACGGGGGACTCGGCAGAGAAAGGGGTGTCCAGGGACAGAGACAGGTATTGAATTCCACCTCTGTCACTGTCACTTCTGGCTTGTGAGGTCTGGGGTGGAATAATCTTGTTAAAATTGCGTTTTCCTCACCTGTAAAGTGGAGTTAATCATAGTATTTTTACCTCAAGAGGTTCTGAGAATTAATGAGACCACACAAGTGAAGAGCAAGTGCAGGGTCCACAGGGGCTTGAGAGAAGTTGGAGGCTGGGCGGCACCCTTGATGTCCTTGTGGTTATGATGGCCACCTCATTGTCATTGTCCAGGAGCCGATGAAGGACTTTGGATGGGGAACTGCCACCTGGCAGTTATGCAAATTCAAGGCATCCTGAGTGAGCTGTTCATAGAGGGAAGGAAGGCTTCACTCAACCAGGGCCTGTCATTCCAATTTCCTCTAAAAAACAAAAAGCAAGAAAACCTCCCTCTTGAACACTCTGAGACTTATGACAAAATGTACCTGGAAAAAAATGGAGGTCCTAACAGTGCAGGAGCAGCTGCAACCGTGGGTCTTTGCCTGGGTGGATACAGAGCCAAGCTGGTGAGTCATTATCAATAGCCTGTGGTGTCCCCGGGGCTGGGCCCATCTGGCCACTCCTCCTTACCTGTCCCCGATGAAACCCCTGATTTATCTCCTGTGCGGGCCACTCATCCCACCATGTCCATCCTCGCCCTTGATCTGAGAGGTCTGTAATCCCAGGGCAGAGCATGGCGCCTCCTTCTGTGAACTCCAAATGGGGCTATCTGGGTGTGTTAGCACGGCATTCACAGCCCCTCTTGTTCATCCACCCAGTCACACTCTCCACCTGCTCCCCTTCAGCATCCATCCATCACTCAGGCCACCCACAGCCATGATTTTGTGGTCCTTGTTGTTCATCCTCAAGCTGAACCATCTTTTATCTCACTTTCCTTTGACTTAAATCTATTCCATCCCAAGAGCCATCGAATACCTTCCCTTCCTTGAAGTCAAGCCTGGTGAGTCAGGGCAAAAGACTCATCACCCAGAAGGCCCTACTCCAAAATCCCTGCTCCCATGGTGGGGTTCCTTCACCTTCCCCCAAAGCTTCGAGGGTGGGCGGCTTTATTTGATGGTTGAACATTGATGAGTTTGTATTCCCAGGTCTGTTGCAAAGTCCTCATCTTGAGAAGTGGCCATCTTCTGCCTGCATCCCAGTAGATCTGAGCTGGAAGTTGCTTCTGTGATTCTCTGTCAACTTGATGCTGAACAGGAAACCCAAGCTCTCCTGTTCACTTGTTGTTACTCTGATCACTGGATTATGTACCTGCAGTCCAACCATGGGCCTATCTGCAAACCCCTGTCCTCACCAGGGTCACACAGCAAGGGTTCATGTCCCAGCCTCCTTTAGGATTAGGTGGGGTCATGTGCCAAGGAGTGTGAGCAGGAACAGTGCTGGCCTCTTCCAGGTCTGGCCCCTAAGAACTGCCGGGCAATCCTCTGGGCTTTTTTTCCATTTCTATAATGACACTGGATGCCATGTTTTGAAGAGGAGAGTGTAGTGGCCAAATTCCATGATGACCTCCATTGATCTTACCTCCTGGGGTTCATGCCTCCTCTACACTTTGGGTGTGTATCCCCAGTAGGGTACTACAGAAGTGGCAGTGGAACTTCTGAGGCCAGGTCATACGAGCCACGGAGCTTCAGTCTTGCCCTTTCTTGGATCACTCCCTCTGGTGGGAGCCAGTTGCTGTGTCATGAGGACACCAAGCAGTTCTATGGAGGGTCCATGTAGTGGAGAGCTGAGACCCCTGTGGACTCCCAGCACAAACCCTAAGTCATGTGATGGAGCTTTCTTATATGTGGTCCAGACTTCAGTTGATGTAGCCCTGGCTGGCATTTTAAGTGCAACCTCATAACAGACTTGGAGCAGAACCACCCAGCTAAGCTGCTCTCAAATTTCTTCCCCATGGAAACTGATAATATTTATTGTTGTGTTTAGCCACTAAATTTGGAAGTAATCTGGTATGCAGCAATAAGCAAATTTGTGACCCCATGGACTGTAGCCTGCCAGGCTCCTCTGTCCATGGAATTCTCCAGGCAAGAACACTAAAGTGGGTAAGCCATTCCTTTCTCCAAGGGATCTTCCTGACCCAGGGATAGAACCTGGGTCTCCTGCCTTGCAGGCAGATTCTTTACCATCTGAACCACCAAGGAAGCCCCTAATTCCTAGGGTAGGCTACAGGATGGAAGGGACTTAAAACCCTGAATGGCTTGTTGGATGGGAACTTCCACTGAGATCTGGAGCTTTATCTCTAAGTGGCTTAAAACTTATTAGCTTCATAGTAAATCTGTCTTTGTCAGACCTCAGCCTATTTTTCTATTCATTCAGGTCTTCCTTTTATGAAAATTTTATTATTTTCTTCACACAGGATTTGAATTTTCTTGTTTATTTCTATTTCTAGACATTTGCTAGTTGGTGTTGCCATTATGGATTGAATTCTTTACTCTATTTTCTCTTACTTTTCTCTTTTTTTGTTTATTTGTTTGGCTGGTAAGTAGGAGCCTAAATGATTTGTGCATGTTGATCTTCACGTTCAGTCACTCTTCTTGACTCTCACTTATATGCAAAAAATGGCTAATTAATTTTGAATTTTCTATATAATCATATCATACATAGAAAATAATAGATTTTCTATTGTTTGCTAGTGTCTTTTTAAAAATAGTTTTTGTGCTGGCAAGTACTTCCAACAGGATATTGAGTGGTTAGGGTGGGAGAGGTCAGTCTTGTCCTTTGAATGTGTTACGATTCAGCAGAATGCTTGTTGGCAATGGCTAGGGAATGGCAGTTAGGATGTTTTCTTTGATGTCTAATTTGCTAAAGTTTTTAATATGAAAATTCCTTTTGAATTTTATCAAATCATTTTTTACCTCTATTGAGATTATCATATTGTTTTCCTAATAAATTTATTAATATAATTTATTAACATAAAATTTTGTAATTTTGCATTGAATTTTAATAGAGTCCTTATTAGGATACAGTATATTACTTTAAAATACATACTGTTGAATTCAATGTTAGATTATTCAATTAATATTTTTACCTGTGCATTTGGGCCTCCCAGGTGGCGCTAGTGGTAAAGAACTCACCTGCAAATGCAGGAGACATAAGAGACCCAGGTTCAGTCCCTTGGCGGGGAAGACCTCCTAGATGAGGGCATGGCAGTCCACTCCAGTACTCTTGCCTGGAGAATCCCAGGGACAGAGGTGACCGGCAGCCTGTAGTCCATAGAGTCACAAAGAGTCAGACACAGTTGAAGTGACTTAGCTTATTCACAGAAGAGGAGAGTACATTATTTTATTTTCTGGAGTTGTCTTCTCCTGAATTGGCTAACATGGCTTATATTAGTAAAATAAATCAGGTCCCTTTTCATTTTTTTCTGTCTTCATGAACATTTCCTGTACTGTAGGACCTGTTTCTTTTTTAAAACTTTTTAAATTTAATTTTTATTGTACTTTTTAACATGATTTTTTAAGGGACCATTTTTAAAGTCTTTATTGAATTTGTTACAATATTGCTTCTGTTCTGTGTGTTTGGTTTTTTGGCCACAAGGTATGTGGGATCTTAGTTCCCTGACTAGGAATCGAACTGGCACTCTCTGCATTGGAAGTAAAGTCTTAACCACTGGACTGCCAGGGAGGTCCATAAGGTATGTTTCTTTAATGTTCTGTAGAACTTCACCCATATAATCTGTCTGGGCCTTTTCTTTCTTTTTTTTTCCTTTTAAAATTAATCATTGACTGCATTTGTGATTTCTTCCAAGGTTTGTCATCTACTTTTTAACTTTTAAACTTTTTCTTAAGTCAGTCTTAATAACCAAAATGTCTCTTTTACAATTCTAGATTTTTCTTATTTCTAAGCTTAATTATTTGTTTCTTCACTTCCAATTTCTTGATCAGATTTTCCAAGACTGCCTATTTTATTGATTTTCACATAAGCAGCTTTGGGCTTAATAGATTAATTGTACTTTGCTCAGCTTACTGTTTCAGTAACTTTTATCTTTATTCATTCCTTTCATCTACTACATGGGGGTGTATTTTGATTTTTTTAGCTTCTTGAGTTAAAAGTTTAGATAATTTATCTTCAGTCTTTCTCCTTGTTATATAAATGCAATAGTTGTATACATTTCCCTCTGAGTATACCTTAGTCCTTTATCCCATACACTTTGATATCAAATATTTCATAGCTTATTAGGAAAGACTGTATCATTTATAATTTGATTTTGCAGTAGCTATTTGGATAAATGCTATACATTTTCAAGGAGTTCTTTTTATTTTTTATTTGCTTACCCCTCTTTTTCTTTTTTCATTCTCCTCCTTATTCTAATTTTATACCAGTAAGGTCACCATGGGCTTTCCTGGTGGCTCAGCTGGTAAGAATCCACTAGCAATGCAGGAGACCTGAGTTCGATCCCTGGATTGGGAAGATCCCCTGGAGAAGAAAACGGCTACCCACTCCAGTATTCTGGCCTGGATAATTCCATGGACTGTATAATCCATAAGGTCGCAAAGAGCTGGACACGACTGAGCCACTTTCACTTTCACAGGGTCACCATATTAACTATATAATATCTTCAACAGCAATTGTTTAATTGCTAAGTCTTTAATGGTTTATTTTGTCCTGTGGACCATATCTGTAATTGAGAGCAGCAATTTGAAATTTTCTATTATAATAAGTCAATGTCACTTTTTGGTTTTATCAAGTTTTGTTTTGTATATTTTGAGGCTGCTTTATTAGGTGCATTCAAGTTTAGAATTGTCATAGCTTTTTGAAGATGTGCACATTACTGTTTTTTTGTATTTAAATTCATTTTGTCTGATTTTAACATAATTTGTTCAGCTTGTTTGTAATTGATATTTGCTTGGCACTTATTTTTCTATCCTCTCTTTCAGCCTTTTCATGTCCTTAGCTTAAGTGTATGGCTTGTGAACAGTACAGAGTTGGACTCTGTTTTTTGTTTTATTTCAATCTCACCAGTTCCACTTGATGGATGATACATCATTGTTGTATATTGTCATTACTGATATGTTTGAATTCGCCTATTCTCATCCTACTTTTGAATTTCTCTCTGGGCCAATTTTCTATGCTTCTTTTCCTGCTTTATTGCCACTGATTAGATGGAGTAAAGTTCCCAGATTTATTTTTCTTATTATATTTCCTTCTCTCTGTGGGTTTAGAATTTATGTATTTATGTAATTTGCATATTTTATATCTGTTTTAGATTATTTATTTCTGTTATTTTAATGGATCTCCAGTGACATTGAACTGAATGTGTAGAATATAATGATGTCTAAAGCCCAGCTCAGATTGTGGGTGGATGCACGTGGGTGGATGGAGGAGGTGTTCATGGTGAGTGTTCATGGTGTGTAGAAACCCCTGACTGCAGTCCAGGCACTGGGGACCGTTTGGTGTTTGCACAGGTTTTTTTTAAGGGGAAGGAAGAGCAAAAAGTGGAGAAGAGGGGCAAAGAGAGCAACTGGGGGCACAGAGGAGGGCCAGGTCTCAGAGGCTTAAATGTGCATGTCCCACTGGGACATAGTCTGTCGACTTGCTGGTGTGTGTGTGTGTGTGTGTGTGTTTGTATGTGTTATTGTGAGTGTGTATGCATGTATATGTGAGTGTGTGAAGGTGAGTGTGAGAGTGAGTTTAAGAGTCTAGTGTGTATGTGATTGTGTGAGTGTGTGTATGTGAATGTGAGTGAGTGTATGAATGTGTGTATATGATTATGTGAGTGTAACTGGCACTGAACATCAAGGACAGGGGGAGGGAAGAAGCAGGAAAATTGATGGGATGCTGAAGGAGGCTGCTCTTAATCTTCTTTGTCACCTACAACAGCAAAGTCTGAGGGAAAGAAGGGCTTTGGGGGCTGGGTGAGCAGAGGCCCCTCCCATCACAGCGGATGAAGATGTTCAAGGCAGATCCGGATACTGGGTCCACTTCCAGAGACGCAGGGATCAGGCGACATTGGATTTACTTGGCTCAGAAGTGATAGGTTGACAGCAATAGTGGCCTGGACCCACCACCCTGGCGTGACTCAAAAACCTCTTCTCTCCCACAGGGAAAATCCACATGATGTGATTTCAGAGAGTTCTGTCGTAGGCTGGTACACCAGCTGTCAGTACACGCATCAATTTGTTGAGGACGGTTACTAAAGAACCATCAGGTCTCATCTCAATGTAATCTACACTGGATTAAATTATAACCAGATTTCTAGAATTCCACTATAGTCCACATGGTGTAGAAAAGTAGAAATCAAACTGAATTTTCTCCGGTGCGGTGATGAGAGTACTCGTGGCACGTCGGTTTATGAGAAACAGATGCGGTAAAAGAGCAGACCCCACGTCTAGCTGACATCTCCCCACAAGTTGGAGTTGGGAAGTCTTTTCCTGAAGTGACACACAAAATGGAGTTAACTAGTCTGATATTTTTTTAATTGTACTTTTTATTTTAAACTGTAATTTTTGTTCCTATTAATGCTAAAATCTCAGCATAAACACATCCAATCCTAAATGCAAAGCAATATTTCTTGTTTCTTTCCTATCACAGCCTGTGGTGAATGAGAAAAGGGCTGAGGTGTGCCTTACGCCTGGGAAACACCTTGCATAGAGAATGGAATTGAGAAGTGAGAAAATGATACTCACTTTCCTGGTATCATGTGAAGACTGAAGGGATTTTTAAAATTATTACTTTATCATTGCAGTTACCTAAATACTGCTGCTAACCCTGCCACATGTATGGAGCCAGGTATGCAGTGAGTTAGACAAAAGCTATCTTACTAATTTGGGCAGTACAAATGTGAAACCAAAGCTACATGTGGGTTTCATTTAAATTGTCCATTTCCTGTGACTGTTTAGAAACCATCAATTATTTTTCAAACAATCAAGTCATTTGAAGCCACTTGGAAATGCCGAGTTTTCTAATGCAGGTTTTGCTGCCGCTCATTGGAAAGATGCTGGTGGCACCTCCCCTCACCGTCTCATCTCTTGCAGCTCTCCTATCTCGGAATTCACAGAGTTCCTTTGCCAAGTTCACAGCATGCTTCAACCTCACCCCTTTCACCCCTGCTTGCTTCTGTTTTCTGGCCAAATAAAGTTCTCCAAACAGGCTACCAAGGAGCAAAACTACCCCTCTCCGCCTCCACCCCTCCCCCAGGGATCCTGCCCCAAGCTTTCAACCAGATGCAGACCACAGGAGTCTTGGATCCAGGCCTCCATGGGACGGTGGTTGCGGGTGTGGACAGGAGAGAATTTGTGTATGAGGTTTCTCTGAGGGTTGATCCTTCCTAATGCCTCCCTCGGAGAAGGCAATGGCACCCCACTCCAGTACTCTTGCCTGGAAAATCCCATGGACGGAGGAGCCTGGTGGGCTGCAGTCCATGGGGTCCTAAGAGTCTGACACGACTGAACGACTTCACTTTCACTTTTCACTTTCATGCACTGGAGAAGGAAATGGCAACCCACTCCAGTGTTCTTGCCTGGAGAATCCCAGGAATGGGGGCGCCTGGTGGGCTGCCATCTATGGGGTTGCACAGAGTTGGACATGACTGAAGTGACTTAACAGTAACAGTAATGCCTCCTTGGTTGGGAATTGGGGGCATCTCTGCACTGTCCTGCTAGCCCAATCCTCATTGATCTCCACCGCTGCAGTTGGCCGCCCACATGTCCAACACATTTAACCAGGGCTTCATACTAAAAAGGGGACAAAACCCTAAAATTCTCAGTCCATCTTTCTTTTTTGGGCTACATCTCACTGCATGTGGGTTCTTAGCTCCCTGATCAGGGATCAAATCTGTGCCCCCTGCACTGGAAACATGGAGTCTTAACCACTGGACCAGCAGGGAAGTCCCCTCAGTCTGTCTTTCATACTGTTGGATCAAGTTAGATTTATGGGGGAGTCTTGTGATTTTCCCTGCACCCTAGTCATCCTGCTCAATCTATAGAATAGGCTTCCTTTAATCAGGAAAAATAGGGGATCAGGAACATTGGCAACTCAAGAGAGTAGGAAACATAACTCACTCCTGGTGGAAGGGGAGAGATCTATTTTAAAGGTTGGTCCTAGAGTTCCTCAACTGAGCGTCCAGTTTTGGCCATGGCAGACCTTGGTATGAGCATGGGTGAGGTTAGAACCAGCAGATTCTGCAGAGCCCCTGAAATCAGCTTCCTCCCCACCAGGAAGACACCCACAGGAGAAGGATACTGAGCACACCTGAGGATTAGCGCCCTGTCCTGCCCTGTCAGCAGTCCTTCCCTGCTGGACCCATCTCATTGGCCAGCCAGTCCTTCAGTCCTCTCCCCTTCAGACCCTGAGTGCACCCCCTCACCCATTTAGGCCACCTACTTCCAGGAATATCTTTCCTTTCCCACTTAATCTCAGACAGCCACCATCTCTGCCCTCCTGAAATTACAGGTCATTGTAGTGGCTCCCTACTGCCTGCAGAATAGAGTACCGACTTCTGGATGTCCAATGAGCTTACTTCACACATCCTTGACTTAACACACTGATTATCTCTCTATCTATATCTATCTATCTTCCTTCCTTCTTCCCTCCTGCTCCTCCTCCCCTCATCTCTTTCTTTTTCTTTTTTTCCTTCTATTAGGCAATTTTAAAATTGAAGTATTGTTGATTTATAATATTGTGTTAGTTTCAGGTATACAGAATAGCGATTCAGTATTTTTGGAGATTATATACCATTATAGGTTATTACAAGATAATGAGTATAATCCCCCATGCTATACAGTATATCCTTGTTGCTTATCTATTTTACACATGGTAGTTTGTATCTGTTAATTCTCTACCCCTAATTTGTCTTTCTCTTCTTCTCTCCCACCTCTGGTAACCATAAGTTTGTTTTCTATGTCTGTGAGTCTGTTTCTATTTTGTATATAGACCCGTTTGTATTATTTTTTAGATTTCACATATAAATGATATAGTATTTGTCTTTGACTTCTTTCACTAAGTGTAATATTCTTCAGGTCCATCCATGTTGCTGCAAATGGCAGTATTTCATTCTTTCTTAAGACTGAGTAATATTCCATTGTATATATACACCATACCTTCTTTATCCATTCATCTGTTGATGGGCACTTGGGTTTCTTCCATGTCTTGGCTGTTGCATATAGTGCTGCTATGAACATTGGGGTGCATGTATCTTTTTGAATTACAGCTTTGTCTAGATGTATGCCCAGGAGTGGACTGTTGGACCACATGGTAACTCTATCGTCAGTTTTTCTTTTGATGAAATCTCCATACTATTCTCCATAGTGGCTGTACCAAATTGCATTCCTGCCAACAGTGTAGGAGGGGTCCCTTTTCTGAACACCCTTACCAGCCAGTCTTTATTTTGTGAGTGGTCACTGTACTCTGACGGAGAAGGCAACGGCACTCCACTCCAGTACTCTTGCCTGGAAAATCCCATGGATGGAGGAGCCTGGTAGGCTGCAGTCCATGGGGTCACTAAGAGTCAGACACGACTGAGTGACTTCACTTTCACTTTTGACTTTCATGCATTAGAGAAGGAAATGGCAGTTCACTCCAGTGTTCTTGCCTGGAGAATCCCAGGGACGGGGGAGCCTGGTGGGCTGCCATCTATGGGGTCACACAGAGTTGGACACGACTGAAGCGACTTAGCAGCTGCAGCAGCACTGTACTCTGATGCTTCTGAACTTTGTATATGCAGCTTCCTGAGCCTGGAAAGCTCCCCCTTCCTCATTTCCATTGATCATGTGCTTAGCTGCTCAGTCGTGTCCTACTCTTTGCAACCCCACGGACTGTAACCCGCCAGCCTCCTCTGTCCATTGGGATTCTCAAGGCAAGAATACTGGAGTGGGTTGCCATGCCCTCCTCCAGAGGATCTTCCCAACCCAAGGATTGAACCCAGGTCTCCTGCATTGCAGGTGGATTGTTTACTGTCTGAGCCACCAGGGAAGCCTTTGTCAAGACTTCTCTTTACTGCTCCTTTTTGTGTGATGCCTTCTCTGGGGTCAGTGGTTGGAGATAATTGATGTCTTCTTCTCATTCTCAACAAATGGGGAGCGTTTCCTCTGCATTGTCTTGTGTGTCTGATCTGGCTTTGGCTTATCTGTTGGAGTTTTTGCTATTTATCTTATTCTTCTAGCCAGATGATGTTTTGCTTCTCTGTGCCTCAGTATTTCAAACATGAACTTGCGCTCACATATTTATGAGAAAATCCTGGGACTTCTCAGGCAGTCTAGTGTTTAAAACTTCACCTTCCAATGCAGGGGGTGTGGGTTCAATCCTTGGTTGGGGAGTTAAGATCGCACATGTCTTGCGGCCGAAAACCAAAACATAAAACAGAAGCAATATTATAACGAATTCAATAAAGATTTTTTTAAAAGGACCACATTAAAAAAATCTTGAAAGAAGAGAAAATTCTAAGCTCTCCTTTCTATGTCCCTTCTCTTGATGCCACCTAGAAGTTCCCTTTGGGAGATATGTGCAAGCCCTGGGTGGTCCCACAGCTGTCTATTTCTGCGCTCAAATTGGACCTAATATTCTTCTTTTGGGAATTACCATGTTATCCTACTATGAGAAGAGTCTGGGGTCTTAAGTTACTTTTCTTGGTGGCTGAACAGAAGCTTCTTGCTGCAGATCCCAATGCCATTTGATTTTCTTAGGATTATGGGAAAGTCGTATTATGATTCTGTCATCAAAATTATATGAGACTAGACACTGTCTTCAGGGGCCTTCCCTGGTAGCTCAGAGGTTAAAGTGTCTGCCTTCAATGTGGGAGACCTGGGTTTGATCCCTGGATTGGGAAGATCCCCTGCAGAAGGAAATGGCAGCCCACTCCAGTATTCTTGCCTGGAGAAACCCACGGACAGAAGAGCCTGGTGGCTACAGTCCACAGGGTGGCAAAGAGTTGTACACGACTGAGCAACTTCACTTCACTTCAGACACTGTCTTCAGTTTCTCATAGAAACCAGTTTCTGAACGGATCTATTTTTAACTGTCCATTTAAATTAGCTTTATCTTTAGTATACTAACTTGCCTTTCCTTAATTCAACTCATTTCTAAAACCATTAGACCTACGGTAAGACTTTTAGAAACAGTTTTCTTATGTAAGTATTAAAGCATATGTTAAAATAGAATTGTACAATGAGTCCTCATAGAGTCATCACCCAACTTCATCATTCTTTAATCTGGACTATTTTGAAGCTAATCTTTTCATCTGTAAATATTTTGCCATATTCTAATGGATAAGAAAACTAAAAAAACTTCACAATGTAAAATGTAGATCTATTTATAAACTCTTACTATTGCACATAAGTTTGCTTCAGGCTGGGCACAGGAATGTGTCTACAAGGTGCCAACATCTTTCACACAGAAGTTACTTAGTTCCTTGTTGATTAATGGATTAATTAATGGATTTATCAGTTCATTGATGCTGGGATCTGGGTCATCACCACTTGCAGATGGTGGTCTGTCTTGAGCTGGTTTCTTCTTACCCATCTTGTGAGAGATGAGTGTTACAGGCTGCTGCTGCTAAGTCGCTTCATGTCTGACTCTGTGGACCCCATAGATGGCAGCCCACCAGGCTCCCCCGCCCCTGGGATTCTCAAGGCAAGAACACTGGAGTGGGTTGCCATTTCCTTCTCCAGTGCATGAAAGTGAAAAGTGAAAGTGAAGTCGCTCGGTTGTGTCCGACTCTCAGTGACCCCATGGACGGTAGCCCACCAGGCTCCTCTGTCTATGGGATTTTCCAGGGAAGAGTACTAGAGTGGGGTGCCATTGGCTTCTCCGGTGTTATAGGCTGCTGCTGCTAAGTCGCGTCCGTCAGTCATGTCCGACTCTGTGCGACCCCATAGATGGCAGCCCACCAGCACTCCACAATTCATGACATGCTTCCATCTCAATGCCATAGCTAAGGGAATCAATCCTGATGTTAGATGGACAGGGGACTTAGCATCCCAATACCTGCTCCAGCTGTTGAACTTTTCCAAGCTCACTTTTCTTACTGGGAAAATGGAGCTGATATTCCTGTCTACTTCCTTGATTTTCTTTTTCTTTTTTTTTGGTATGGACTCCACGAGATATAAAAGGACAAGTGCCCGGTACCTAATGGATGTTCAAGAAATATTCTCTATTCTCATTTTTCATGTCTGCAAAGTCTTCATGTCTTCTTTTTTTCACTTTAAAAGCTGCAAGAAGATTGAAAATGGCAATGAGCACGTTCCAAAATGACATAGGATGGTTTAAAAAAGTGGGAGATATTTATATCTGAAGTCAGCACTACATAAACATCTGTGGAAGCCAAAGACATTGTGTATTCTCCAAACATTTCTCGGAAGCGATGGGGCTCCTGCTGGGACATGGTCTTGCCAAAGCCCTTTGAGCTCCAAAGATGGTCTTTTCTAAAACTCTTCTCTCCACTGGCCTTGACCATGTTCTGCCAGAAAACTGCCTGCAAGCAATTTCTTTAATCAGGTCACTATGTGTAATCTACCCCCCACCCCCACCCCAAGAAACAACACACCAAGAGGTGCAGCCAACTGTCAAAATCTTTACTTGTACCTCTAGCTCTGACCAAAGAGGCTTTCTTGGTGAGCCTGAGAAGAGAGAGAGCTTTTCAGAAACCACGCTTGAGCCCACGGTAGAGTGGAAGCTCAGGAGCCAGCAGGCCCATTTCCAGACTTGCCTCTGGCCCAGATCATCTAAATTGACATCCAATCAGTGGGACAGTTTATCCAAAAGCTGTTAGGACGACTTGGGTTTCACACAGAGCTATAAAGACACTGTATGAGGTCTGATGTCTTTATTTCCCATGGAGTCTTGTTGGAGGGGAAGAGGAACGCACTTGAATTCCAGTCCTGGAGGTACAGAGGCCATTGTGGAGAAGCATTCAGACCTCTGGCCAAGAGAGGATAGTAACCAAGGACCACCCTCCTTTTCCCCACATTCATTTATAGGTTTGTCCATCTGTTGTCTCCTCACTAGTAGGTTCTTAGACATGAGCGATATGGACCAAAGGCTGGCAGCAATTCCATGAAATCCTGCCATTCACAGGGAGCGTCCAGTCAAGTCAATTGACAAGGTTGCTGGTGGAGCTGAAGGCAGAGGGTCCCTCCATCACAGACAGTGCAGATTCGTGTCACTCCCAGCTTCTGGCAGGGTGATGAGTCAGATACCAGCTGCATGATGTCCTACAATACACTGTATTGACATTTCAGCTACATAAAGCAGAAATGATACCTTTCTCCTGAACTGTGGGACTGCAGATCAGTGAGAGGAGATTGGCTTCAAGCTGTGGGTGGGTTCAGGCTTCATTGGCCTCCCATCAGGGAACCAACAATGACCCAGGGCATAGTCTTCTTGTGGTTGAGGACGTTCAAGAATGTGATGAGGAAAGGTGTGATGTCTTCAAAGACCTGGGTTCTGAACGGACATCCTGTCATCTCTGCACATCTTGGCAAAGCCTGACACCCATTAGGCGAGGAAGTAAGTTTCTCTTACAAAGCCAGGGTGGGAAGGAGCAAGGGTTGAGAGCAGGGATATAGCTCCCTACACGGGGTCACTGCTCAGTTTCAGTACAGAAGACTCAAGGTAAATCTTGCTTCCCTGGCCACTCTGGTGGCATTGCACCATCCAGCCCAGGGGCCCACAACACAGGTTGTATATTAAAATCCCAACTCCAGCAGCCTGGGGTACAGTCTCAAGAATTTGGAAATCCTATTGCTCTGTGTGCCACCCCCATCCCAGGGAATAAACAATGCACTAAGAGTTTATGTGTCACGTGAATCTACCATATTTTGTTGATTATGAGAAAACAGAGCACATTGAGAATTTTCCTAGCTGATAATTCGGGAGTTGTAACATACCTTAAAAATAGAGGCTGGCAGTGAGAAGAGATTGCTCTTGGATTCCTTAAGAGTTTAGGAAAATGATAATAATCACATTAAAATACTTTTTTCTTGAAATAAAATTGATTTATAGTGATGTGTTAATTTCAAGTATACAGTGAAGTGATCCAGTTATACATGCATATATATACATGTGTGTATTTGCTGTTGTTTCATCGTCAAGTCACATCTGACTCTTGGGACCGTATGGACTATGACCTGCCAGGCTCCTCTGTCTGTGGTATTTCCCAGGCAAGAATACTGAAGGGGGTTGTCCTTTCCTCCTCCAGGGGATCTTCCCCACCCAGGGACTGAACTCTCATCACCTATGTCTTCTGCACTGCAGGCGGATTCTTTACCCACTGAGCCATTAGGGAAGCCTATTTTTCAGATCCTTTTTCATTATAGGTTATGATACGATATAGAATATAGCTCCCTGTTCTATACAGTAGGAATTTGTTGTTTATTTATTTTATATTTTTTCTTTATTTATTTTGTTTATAGTAGTGTATGTCTATTAATCCCGAACTCTTAGTTTATCCATCCTCACTTCTCTTTGATAACCTTAAGTTTGTTTTCTAGGTCTGTGAGATAATGATTACATTTGAGTAGCTCTGAAGAATTCTTCCCAGGAAGTGGGGATGGGGAAGATGGAACTAGGAATATTTTAGAGGGGATAAGACTGGCAGGTTGAATGAGGATGTGTGTGTGTGTGGCAGAGTTTGCTGAGGGAGGATGGACAGACAGCCAGGTAGAACCCCAGGTTCAAGCTTGAGCACCTGGTGGGCTGAAACAGCAAGCAGGGGGTGGTGTGTGGTGACACCAGAATCTGCACAGTGGCTAGGACCCAGGGTCCCAGGGGCTTGGCCAGGATCAGACATCAAAGGGATGCATAAAGAAACTCTGAGGTCAGATGGGTGGCAGTTCACAGGAGAAGCAGCGGAGGAAACTGGTGGAGGGGTGCGGGCCAGAGAGGAGGGCGAGGCTCTGGGGCCACTCTTACTTGGGTTTTCCTCAGTGGCTCGAGGGTCTGGCCCTGGGTGTGAGTACATTAAAATGGGGTCTTTGGACACCAGTAGGTGAGAAAACAAATGCCACATGTTCTCTGAGCCTTGCGCCATGGCTGTGGTAACTACAGTCCCAGGTTTTCTTTCTGAATGTAAGCTCTTAAGGGTTGAATATTAAGTTCTTTTTTTTTTTAGCATGGAATTTTCAAATATAGACTGGTTCACCATCAGGAAAAGGTTGTCCAGGGTGATTCCTGAAACCCCTTTTAACTTTAAAATTCTAATGATCCATGCCCAGAGTGTTAGTGATGATAGATACATTTTTCTTACCCACAATAACCCATTTTTTAAAAATAACCCATTTTTTAGTTAAACTTGGCCTTAGAAAGCATCACTACGAACAAAGCTAGTGGAGGTGATGGAATTCCAGTTGAGCTATTTCAAATCCTGAAAGATGATGCTGTCAAAGTGCTGCACTCAATATGTCAGCAAATTTGGAAAACTCAGCAGTGGCCACAGGACTGGAAAAGGTCAGTTTTCATTCCAATCCCCAAGAAAGGCAATGCCAAAGAATGCTCAAACTACCACACAATTGCACTCATCTCACACGCTAGTAAATTAATGCTCAAAATTCTCCAAGCCAGGCTTCAGCAGTACATGAACCATGAACTTCCAGATGTTCAAGCTGGTTTTAGAAAAGGCAGAGGAACCAGAGATCAAATTGCCAACGTCCGCTGGATCATCAAAAAAGCAAGAGAGTTCCAGAAAAACATCTATTTCTGCTTTATTGACTATGCCAAAGCCTTTGACTGTGTGGATCACAATAAACTGTGGAAAATTCTGAGAGAGAGGGGAATACCAGACCACCTGACCTGCCTCATGAGAAACCTATATGCAAGTCAGGAAGCAACAGTTAGAACTGGACATGGAACAACAGACTGCTTCCAAATAGGAAAAGGAGTACATCAAGACTGCATATTGTTACCCTGCTTATTTAACTTATATGCAGAGTACATCATGAGAAACGTTGGGCTGGAAGAAGCACAAGCTGGAATCAAGATTGCTGGCAGAAATATCAATAACCTCAGATATGCAGATGACACCACCCTTATGGCAGAAAGTGAAGAGGAACTAAAAGCCTCTTGATGAAAGTGAAAGAGGAGAGTGAAAAAGTTGGCTTAAAACTCAACATTCAGAAAACGAAGATCATGGCATCCGGTCCCATCACTTCATGGGAAATAGATGGGGAAACAGTGGAAACAGTGTCAGACTTTTTTTTTGGGGGGCTCCAAAATCACTTCAGATGGTGACTGCAGCCATGAAATTAAAAGCCGCTTACTCCTTGGAAGGAAAGTTATGACCAACCTAGATAGCATATTCAAAGGCAGAGACATTATTTTGCCAACAAAGGTCCGTCTAGTCAAGGCTATGGTTTTTCCTGTGGTCATGTATGGATGTGAGAGTTGGACTGTGAAGAAGGCTGAGCGCTGAAGAATTGATGCTTTTGAACTGTGGTGTTGGAGAAGACTCTTGAGGGTCCCTTGGACTGTAAGGAGATCAGCCCTGGGATTTCTTTGGAAGGCATGATGCTAAAGCTGAAACTCCAGTACTTTGAAACTCCAGTACCTCATGTGAAGAGTTGACTCACTGGAAAAAACTCTGATGCTGGGAGGGATTGGGGGCAGGAGGAGAAGGGGACGATAGAGGATGAGATGGCTGGATAGCATCACTGACTCGATGGACATGAGTTTGGGTGAACTCCGGGAGTTGGTGATGGACAGGGAGGCCTGGCATGCTGCAATTCATGGGGTCGCAAAGAGTCGGACACGACTGAGCGTCTGAACTGAATTGAACTGAGTGTTAATAAATTAGTTCTAAAACCAACCAGCATTCATGGCTTTTTGTGAGTTATTACATGTGTCTTTAAAATTCTGACAGGTGAAGTCCAGTTTTAAAATTTAGTTAAAGGAAAAAGATTGTTGTTTTTCTGTTGCCAATAGATAGTTGTATACATAGGAGAGTTTGCCTTTGAATATGTATATATTCAATTGTTCAAATATTCAATATGCATATATTCAATTATTTAATATATATATTCACATGGCTTCATGAAGTGAATTCAATTTTCTAAATTAATTTTATGAAATATGTGTGTGTGTATGAGGTGAGGTGAGGTGAAGAGGTGAGGTGAAGTTGCTCGGTTGTGTCCGACTCTTTGCGACCACGTGGACTGTAACCTACTAGGCTTCTCCATCCATGGGATTGTCCAGGCAAGCATACTGGAGTGGATTGCCATTTCCTTCTCCAGGGGATCTTCCCGACCCAGGGATCGAACCCGGGTCTCCCGTATTGGAGGCAGACACTTTAACCTCTGAGCCACCAGGGAAGCCCGTGTGTGTGTATATATATATATATAAAATTTCATGAAAGACTGTATTTGATTTTCAAAGTACAGAGAACATTGCAAAAAATGACTTAACCAATTTTTCAGGATCACAAAGTGTAAAAAGTAACTTTGCTTTATTGTTTACTAGCTGTATGAAGCAACTTAGACGCTTCTGTATTGTTTTCCTGCTGTCCTTTTAAGATTTAAAAGGGGAAATTGCAATTTCACCTTTTTTAGTCAATAAAAAATTAAACGAAAAGTATGACACATTGCTTTTGTAGCCAGGTCCCACCTAGATGTTGCCCTTGACAGAAGAGAGACCTATCCACTCCTGTGTCCGTTTAAGGCTGGGCCAGACGATGCATACAATCCTCCCAGCACATTGCCTGAGCTCTGTTTGGATAATGTGAAATGTAATCTGACATCTTTTGAATTCTACTAAAAGAATGTCTTACTCGTCTAGAAACAAAAAAGTAGGCTATTTACATTCATTAAAAAGGTCGGAAACCCTCTTGATGCACTTGGCAAGATCCTTTAACCTTAGCTATGGCTATTCTACAACACCAATCTGATTTTTTTTTTCTTGGGCAAGGTTTGCTGTTGCTGTTGTTCAGTTGCTAAGTCGTGTCTGACTCTTTGCGGCCCCGTGGACTGTAGCCCGCCAGGCTCCTCTGTCCATAGGATTTCCCAGGCAAGAACACTGGAGTGGGTTGCCATTTCCTTCTCCAGGGGGTCTTCCCGACCCAGGGGTTGAACCCGTGTCATCTGTGTCTTCTGCATTTCCTGCATTGAAGGCAGTGTGTGGAGTTTAATATTGTTAATAGGCCATTCCTGGTTTCCCTGGTGGCTCAGACTGTAAAGAAGTTGCCAGCAGTAAGGGAGACCTGGGTTCGATCCAGTCACTCTTAAAGGAAATCAACCCTGAATACTCATTGGAAGGACTTATGCTGAAGCTGAAGCTCTGATACTTTGGCCACTTGATGCAAAGAGCTGACTCACTGGAAAAGACCTACTGGGAAAGATTGAAGGCGGGAGGAGAAGGGGATGACAGAGGATAAGATGGTTGGAGGGGGATCACTGACTCAATGGACATGAGTCCATTGAGCAAACTCTGGAGATAGTGAAGGACAGGGATGCCTGGCATGCTGCAGTCCATGGGGTTGCAAAGAGTCAGACACAACTGAGTGACTGAAAAACAATAGTCTATTCATAATTTGCTCAAGTATTTGCAGTAGTAGATGTTTCAGTTTGTTTTAAACAGCCACAACTTATTTGTAGATAGTTAAAAATAACAGAAAAATTGCAAAAGTCCTCTTTTTCACTTCTGAAAATTGTTGTTTCATTTTAAGGCACCAAAGATGATTAAATTTTTGGAAGAACAGAGGAAGTCTGAAGATTTCTGAACTGGCACAAAAGCAAGGTGGGGCTGGGAGAACTAACTTCAGGACAGCTGTTGTTTAACAGCAAGTCAGGGCAAGAAACTTTCTTATTTATAAAACAATAGTAACAACAAAACTACTCCAAATTCAAACTGGGGAAGGACTGGGAACACTGTTTTCTTACTAATGTGAGGTTGGAAACACAGTGGCTTTCAAGTGAATTGGCCATGACCACATGGACACTTGGATGTGTCCAGTTGGAGCGAGGACAGCAGGCAGATGTGCTTGGCATTTGCATGCCCACATTCAGAAATTTTTCTCCTCTCTCCTACTGGCATATTGAGGCTGATCTTGCTGGCAAAGTAGAAACTGACTGCATACACATACGACTTAGAAACACTGTGTATCTGGGTTTTGATGAATAAAAATGCAACTTCTATCCTGGATATTTGACAAATGTTCGGAAATGTACACATTGCAAAACACGTGTTGAAGAAGTTGCCTCTCCCATAGAGAGTTCATTAATCCCATTTTCACTTACTGAATGCGGAGCTCTGTCTAGCCTGGTGGTGGTGGTTTAGTTGCTAAGTCCTGTCCAACTCAAGACTTCATGGGCTGTAACCCGCCTGACTCTTGTCCATGGGATTTCCCAGGCAAGAATACTGGAATGAGTTGCCATTTCCTTCTATAGGGGATCTTCACGTCTCCTGCATTAGGTGGATTCTTCACCACTGAGCCACCGCAGAAGCCGCCGTCTTGTGTGGGAGAGAAGCACCAAAATGTATGACTTCAAACTGAAGAGGAAGGAAGGAGACAGAAGAGTGGGAAAATCAAAATTTCTTGCTAGGACTCAAGGACTAGCCCATGCTTTCCCCAGTATGTGTTTTAAGTGGTCATTATTTATTTGCTTATCTAAGCATGTATCTATCCATTCATTTCACTTTAAAAGGGCTCTGAAGCTGCAAAAATAATATGCTATCTTTCTAAGTTAATTCCTTTACTATACAAAGAGCTCTCATAAATCAATAAGAAATGTGTTCCCAAAACATATGAACAGAAAAAAAAAATACAAATGATTTTCACTTGATTGGGTAGAAGTTAAAACTTGGAAAATAGGTTGAGAGTGGTCTGTGATAATATACAGTGGCTGGTAATAATACGCAGTGGCTATATACTTGGTGTGTAAACAGGTATTGTATATACTGCTGCTGCTGCTGCTGCTGAGTTGCTTCAGTTGTGTCCAACTCTGTGTGGCCCCATAAACGGCAGCCTACCAGGCTTCCCCACTCCTGGGATTCTCCAGGCAAGAATACTGGAGTGGGTTGCCATTTCCTTCTCCAATGCATGAAAGTGAAAAGTGAAAGTGAAGTCACTCAGTCATGTCTGACTCTTAGCGACCCCATGGACTGCGGCCTACCAGGCTCCTCCGTCCATGGGATTTTCCAGGCAAGAGTACTGGAGTGGGGTGCCATTGCCTTCTCCAGGTGCAAACTAGTAACGGCATTTGGGGAAAACATTTGAGTAGCATTTTCCAAATTTAAGATGCATGGGTTTTCTTGTCCCAGAAATTCCACTGGGATTCTTCCAACAGATAAGACTCCCATGCACACAATTAGAACAGGTTTCAGTGGCTACTTCTTGGGGTGGAGGAATGGGGATTGGATGGGTAGAGATGATAGGAGAGAAACTCACTTATGCTTTGCATGACATTTGTACTGTTGAAATTTCCTAAATATGCTATTTGTATTACTTCATCACAGACAGAAATTTTAAAAATGTATTTGTTGGATGCATAAATGACTGTAAATTCACCAGAAAGAAAAAAAAAAAAAAAAGAGAATGGCCTACAACAAGAATTCAGAGGTGAAACTACATGTCAAGAAAGTGATGAATTAGGCTGAAGGCAGAATAAAGGGAGAAACACTGAGAAGTAAGCCAGCATCATGCATAGTTGCTACAAGTGGGCTGAAAATTCCCAGCAGCCTGTGAAGCATGTCTATAAGACGAAAATAAACATTTGCCAGAAGTATATCTATCTGGGATCTGAGATCCAAGAGAAATCTCTGCTGTGGTGCGTGTAGAGAAGGATGCAGAGGATAAGGTCCTCAAGACCAAGCCCAGAGTAAGTTCAACATGTTTCAACATCCCTGTGGTGGATTGGGTTGTCATTCAGGATTCTCCTTTACCTTCTTGTAACGGGGGCCTCCATCCATGCTCTCAGCCTGGAGACTGAGAGTACCTTCCTATAGAGTGGGCAAGAGGGGACATGCCACTCCACCGTCTGACTCTGTTCCCTTGAGAAACTGCCTTTGCCAACAAAACGAGAGCAGCAATGGCGTGGGCTGTGTCTACACAGTGTGGAATAACTGTTTGCTCTTGTTAGCAATGGGATTTGGGGATTGTTTGTTACTCCGCGGTATGCAGCAGAACCCTGGCTAATGTATCCCTGGTTGTTGTGGCTGTTCAGTTGCTAAGTCTCTGTGACCCCAGGGGCTATAGCCCAACAGGTTCCTCTGTCCTGGCAGGAACACTGGAGTGGGTTGTCATTTCCTTCTCCAGCAGATCTTCCTGATCCAGGGATTGAACCCACTTTTCCTGCATTGGCAGGCAGATTCTTTACCACTGAGCTAGCAGGGAAGCTGGAGTTATATCTCTGGAGATGGGGATATCAGAGTGAAAATAAGATCTGAAGGAAGCTTTTGAATTGCTGGAGATACTGAGAATAGTCAGGTCCTCTAATAAAAGGATATAAAGTCCCTCTGAAATCATGGCCCCGCTTGGGGACTTTACCTCATTACTAATAGTGGAATACTAGGTAGCCCAGCACTTTCTGAGTGAACTGAACCTGAAGACACTGTGTGATGTCTTTGGGCATTCGTTGAGAGGATGTGTAAAAACTGGGCTGCATGGGTAACATGATTCTACCCTGGGCAGGGTACCTGGGACTAGATAGAGTTGCTTTTCACCATCATTTGAGGGCAATCTGCCAAGAATCTTAGGACTAACAGTATGTGAAGTTCAAGAATTAAAGTTGCCCAATGACCTGGTGGTTAGGATTCTAGACTTTCACTTCTGTGGGTTGGGTTCAATGCCTGGTCAGGGAACTGAGATCTTGAAAGCCATGTAGCTGGGCCAATCAAAAATTAAATAAAAGCAAAACAAAACCAAAACCACAAGTGTAGACTCAACCTTCCCAAGCCTCCCTGTCGGGCTTTCTCCTCATCCCCTTGAGTATGACTCAGTTCTCTTGGAATAAGCCTGGTGGTGCTTTTGGTTCCAGTCCAGGGTGGAAGCTGAAGCAGAGTCTAGACATATTCATGGGGAACTGGTCTCTCCTAAGGGACAGCCAGAGGCCTGTAAGCACAGACATAATTCTATCAGACTGGCTCAGACTAAAGTCTTGGGCAGTCTTTCAGCGTTTTTTCTTTTTTTTTTTCTTTGTAACTTTTTTTTTGAGGTTAGAAAAAAAGGAATGCATTTCAGATATTCAACGATGTCTGGCCTCATGCCAGGCTTGAACATGAACATAACAAAGTTAAATGACTGTTGGACGCTGGGCTTATCAGGAGGGAAGCTGCAAGGAAATAGAAGCAACAAAATCACCTAGAAAAACATCTTTTAAAAACATTACTGGTCTACTCTGTAAAAATGAGTTTTGTTGGGTGCATGCACGCACCGTAACTGATGCCCAGGCGGGAGTAGGGTGGGAGGTCCATGCTGGGGACAAGGGATGCCCACCTTTTCCCCTGGATTTACCCTTTTTCTCTCCTGTTCACACTTCTTTTCAACTTCCAACCCCTGCCCACTCTCCCCCTTGCCCACTGTCAACAGTCAACGGCCACCCCCCGCCTCGCATACTCGCTGCCGACCCCCTCCCCGCTCCCGCCTGGGTAAGGCAGCATCCTCAGATGTTTGCGTTTATCCTTTTATCTGTGTCTTCCTGTTAAACCTCCTGATGTGTGTTTTTGTTATACATGAAAGTGTTTTATGAGGTTACCATGCTCCTTGCTCCTTTCCGCTGTGCACTGTGGCTTTAAGATCTATCCTGTTGCCCCCACCGCTGGTTGTTGCTTTAACTTCCTTGCTGTGCTCATGATCACTGAGCCTCCACCGCTGAGGTTTCCATCTCCTGGGTGAGACCCTCCAAGTTGCACAGCCTACCCCCCCTTACAGATGTCTGCATGCACATCTCTCTCTGGACCTTGTGGGGATTCTCCCGGGAACTTGCCTAGGGGGTGGATATCCTGAATCCCAGGGGCTGTCGATCTGGAAGCCGAGGGATGTTGTTCTTCCCTCATTCTTCCCCTCATTTCCCCCAGTCTCCATTTCAGGCTGGGCTCCTCTCCTCTTTTTCCTCTCCTTCTCACTCCTCCTTCCCTTCATATCTGATCAGCTTCCCTGGGGTCCCACCTCTGCCATGGCTCCATCACAGTTTTGTTCATTCCCACCATCACATGTCTGGTTTGGATCTTGACTTCCCTGACATAAATGCAAGTTTTCTGATTGGTCTTTGCACTTCAGGGTGCTCTCCGACACGAGCTAGTTCTCTGTATGGATGCGCATCTTGTTGCCTGTCAGTCCTTGGCTTCTAAGCCTGCAGTGACCCTCAGACCCCCCACAAAATGACCTTGGTCTCTTGTTGTGGCCCCAAGCCCCTCCTCCAACTAGTATCCTCCCCGTCCCCAGCTCCTCCCCGCTGCACTTCAGCGGGACCCCAACATGCTCCTCATTGCAAACACATGGGACGCCCCCCATATTAGGAGGCCAGAGGAACCAAGAAAGGTGGAGAAGATAGACAAGCTTATTTTGAGTGTTCTTCCTTAATCGATTTAATTAGAAATCCCTGTTCTGCTTGTTTGTGTATCAGCTCAGTTTGTCTAAAAGAGAGAAATACTTGCACAGAAGGAAACACACACACATGCGGTCTTCCCAGATGGCTCAATGGGTAAAGAATCCACTCGCAATGCAGGAGATGCTGGAGACTCGGGTTCTATCCTTGGGTTGGGAAGATCCCCTGGAGGAGGACATGGCAACCCACTCCAGTATTCTTGCCTGGAGAATCCCATGGACAGAGGAACTTGTGGGCTACAGTCCACAGGATCCAAAGAGTTGGACAAGACTGAAGTGACTAAGCATGCATGTACACACACACACACACACACACACACACACACACAAACACATATATGTCAAACACCAAACCTCTTTATCTATATAGATATTGCATATATATTCTTCAGATACTTATGGCATATAACCTATAATATGTTATACATATTATAGGTATATATATTCATATGAATTCATATATATAGGTATATTTATATTCATATATACAATTCATATTCATAGGAATATGAAGGGCTTATTTAACTTATATGCAGAGTACATCATATGAAATGCCGGGCTGGATGAAGCTCAAGCTGGAATCAAGATTGCTGGGAGAAATATCAATAAACTGCTCGTCTAGTTGGGGAAACGGGAGAAAAATTAGGAGACGATAGAAGAAAGATAGACAAAGGCAGATTCTCTTGTTGAATTACAAATACCATCAACACTCCTGCTGGTCTAACCTCTTGCCACTTCATTTGTCAAGTCAGTATAACAGCGTGTTATCTTCAGCCTGCACGTACACCGTTTGGCAGGAGGGTGTCTATAATATGACACACTGGTGCGGGAAATCATTTGACTTCCTGGATCCGCATGGTCATATGTTCCTTTTGTGATACTGGAACATCACTGTGTTAAATTTTTTATGTGTTTGTGTGGAGGGGAGGAATATATGTCACATCTGGACATTCAAAACTATCAAGGAGCCAGATGTATATTCATACGATCATATATGTATATACACACATACCACACACCCCTTTAAAATGGGAACAGCTTTGCTTGTTGTCCTTGGTTTTATTAAAGGATCTTGTGAGTGAATAAAACCATAAGAAAACAGGTGGGAGAACAGCCAAGTCAGTTATAGCCTTGCAGGAGGAGGAGGGGGGGGAAACAATGTTTACTGACTGTTTACAGTCCATGCCAAGTCCTCTGTGAAGCATCGCCCCTGGATTCTCTCATCTGATGTCATCCGATGCTAGGAGGTATCCCTTACCTTAAGCTGGAGAATCAGGCTCCACAAACAAAGTGCATAAACAAGATCTGAACCGAAGTTTGCCTTAATCTAAATACATGTGTTTCACTCCACGACGTCCTAGCTGCACCTCTGACTGTGTAACGAATGCTATCAGAACGCCCAGTAGCAAAATACTCATAAGGTTCTATGATGATGGTGGGCAGTGCATAGAGACTGCTTGGAAGTTCTTCAGGGAAAATTACAGTTTATGGCTTAGAATTTGGGGTGGTGGTAGTGATCAGAATGCTTCCTCCACCCTTCTCTTTTTCTGCTTCAGGAGAATCCCACTCCCCACCCAGGGCAGACATTCTGAGCCTTTCTTCTATCTTCTCCTGTGACCATAAGAGTCCTTTGTTTTGGAAAGGTCATTCCACAGGTCCTGATGGATTGGAGAGAGTCATGTTGGGAGATTGAGATTGAAGGTGGTTTAAGATTCTTCTGGAATTGTGATTAGCAGGTGTTGGTGGGTGGGTGGGAAGGGGGAGGAGTGAGGTCGAAGGTCACTCCTGTTTCCGGTTTTGACTGTGGGAAAGATAATCAATTCCTTTTGCGTCTGTTGAGTTGGAGGTGCTGTGGACCATGTAGGTGGAGGTGTCCAGTGGTCAATGCTGGGGCAGAAAGGGGCAGACCTGGCCTAAAGGAGGAGCTGGACATGCCTGGTTCCCAACAGGTGCTCAGAAGACACTATGAAATGCACAGAAGCAAGGGCTGCAGGAGGGCTGTGCAGGAAGCTGGCAGGTTTGCTTCCAAAGGCTCTTTTTTGCTGAAGGGATTGTTATCTTCTCGTGAGAAGAGGTAGGCAGTGGTGTCCTGGGATCGAGTGGAAAGGAGAACTTCCGAACCAGCCGGCTACTGTAGAGAAATGTAAAGGGATCTGTGAGCAACATCGAGGGTCAGGTTGAGGCTGGATGCCATGAATTCATAGTGGTCCTGGCCTGCTGGGTGGTGTGACTTTGTCAGCAGGATACAGCCTGGGTTTGGGTCTGGCTGGTGGGAGGTGAGTTGGTAAGTGGCTGAGCACCCACAATGGAAGGGAACTGGTCTGGCAATTGGGACGGGCTGTGAGGTCACAGGGGCTGGGGAGAAAGGGCTGCTGGGGCTGTGCTGTGCTTAGTCACTCATTGTGTCTGACTCTCTGCGACCCCATGGACTATAGCCCACCAGCCGCCTCTGTCCATGGGATTCTTCAGGCAAGAATACTGGAGTGGGTTACCATGCCCTCCTACAGGGGATCTTCCTGATCCAGGGATCAATCCCAGGCCTCCTGCATTGCAGGTGGATTCTTTACCATCTGAGCCACCAGGGAAACTGGGGTTGAGGATGGTTAAATCTCAACAAGGAGGAAAAAAAGCCAAGCAGGTGAAGCCCAGGGAGAAAATGGAGAGGGAAAGGCATCTGGGGAGAGTGGAAGTGTGAAGGTGAATTCCAGGGGTTCTGGGGAAGACGAGATCCCAGGCAAGTGGGGGAAAGTGTGTCCAAAGGAAGATGGAGCGGGCAGCCCCTGGATGTGGGTGGCCCAGGTATGAAGGTAGCAGGTAGGGCTTGTGGCACCAGAGATGTGCTGTCACCAAGGGGACTCCAGCAATGGGCAGAAGGAGGGACAGAGACAGAGGGCCTGGTAAGAAGTAGTTTATGGAGGGGCCTGGGTGGGGCAGCAGGAGGACCAGTGTAGGACTGGGTGAAGGGTGGGAGGTGCCCCATCCATTTTAGGGGGTTCCCTGGGCTTTCCTGGTGGCTCAGACGATAAAGAATCTGCCTGCAATGCGGGAGGCCTGGGTTTGATTGCTGAGTCGGGAAGATCCCCTGAAGGAGGGCATGGCAACCCGCTCCAATATTCTTGCCTGGAGAATCCCATGGACAGAGGAGCCTGGTGGTCTACAGTCCAGAGGGTTACAAAGAGTCAGACACAACTGAGCGACTAAGCACACATGCACTAGAAGCAGACCCTGCGTCCTAGAGCTGGGAGCAGGTGGCTCACTTGGGGAATGTCTCTGAGGGCACAAGGAGGAGCAGGGAGAGAAGTGGAGGATCCACTAGTGAGTAGACTGCTCTGGGGTTCAGGCCTGGGCTTCCAGAGGGCCGAGGACCCTGGCACTCACGTATACGTGGCTGCGGGTTGCTGTGGGATGTCTACTGCCTGCACCTATCCTGCATAGTCAAGTGCTCTGCTAGCAGGAGTATGTTCTTGAGAAAGGGTGGCAAGCCTTCAGCTGGGATAGAAACTGCCACAGTTGGTTCAATGAGGCACAGCCAGGGTCCTTAACTGGGGGACGGGGAGTCCAGAAGGAACAGTTTGGGGGCAAAGGGGGAGGAATCAGGGCTTGATTGAGATGCTTGATCAAGGTGCTCGAGATGCTTGACCAAAGAAGTACCTGGTCTTACCTCCTGACTGATAGATGAGGCTCCTGGGAACACGGCCCCCACCCCCCAGCGCTCCAGGGAAAGTTCACCTGTAAGCGAGAGCCAGGTTACCAAGGATGAGGGGGCACCCTGGGTGAAGGGCTGTGGATAAAAGGAGGTGTGTGGCTTAGATGGGAGATTTAGAGGGTTTAGGGGTTTGGGAGGAAGAAGAGAAGTGATGCGTGGGGACAGGGAGGAGAAGTTCAGACCCCAGGGGACACAGGTGCCTGGAGAGGGTCCCACCTGGTCTGTGACCCAGTGTGACAACTCACTCCAGTATTCTTGCCTGGAGAAGATGGGCTGCTGGCTTCATGGCTTCCTATAAAGTGTGTCCCCACAGTTCTTGGGAGTGCTGGGGGCTTCTTGGAGGGAATCATCTACAGAGCGTGTTTCTGGGAAACCCCAGGATGAATCCAGGAATCTTACTGTGTGTTGGAAACAGTCGTGTCCAGGTTCTGGACAGACTGCCTCTCCAGCAGGTCCTGGGGTGAAGCCGAGGCCAACACGGCACAGGGGAAGGGCGAGGGCTGGGCCTCTGTGTTCTGAGGAGCGTTCTCCAGGCATCTCAAACCGTGCTGTCTCATCTACCCAAAGTGCAGCTGAGAAGACTGGGAGGCTTCAGCATGTTGGTCATGCTCATGCTTTTCTGATTGACTCAATCCTTTCTTCCAAGTGAAAGTGTTAGTGGCTCAGTCGTGTCCGACTCTTTGTGATCCTAAGGACTGTAGATTGCCAGGCTCCTCTGTCCTTGGAACTCTCCAGGCAAGAATACTGAAGTGGTTTGCCAGGAGAATTGGTAAAGAATCTGCTTGCAATGTAGGAGACTCAGGTTTGATCCCTGTGCGGAAAAGATCCCCTGGAGAAGGAAATGGCAACTCATTCCAGTATTCTTGCCTGGGAAATCCCATGGACAGACAAGCCTGGTGGTCTACAGTCCATGCGGTTGCAAAGAGTCCGACATGACTGAACGACTACCACTTTCTTCCAAGGGGACATGATGTCATACCTCTAGCATACTGTCAACTTAAATAAAAAAATAAATAGTCACAACCTAAAAGTTGAGAGTTACATTTTATTTGGCAGAAATTTTTAGGACTTAAGTGAGGGCGGCAACATCTCAAGTAGCCCTGAGAGAATTGCTCCACGGAGGATTGGGGGTGGCGCAGAGAGGAGCCAGGTTAATATAGAAGTTTTGCGACAAAGGGCAGGTAGTCTGAACATCAAAAATATTTTTGTGAATTAAAGAAAACCAGATACCTCAAGTCAAGGAATTTAGTGCTTTTCTTTGTATGGGAAGATGCAAGAGTCTGGGCTCACTGAAATTGTTCCTTTCATATGCATCTCAGTTATCTGGGGCCAAGATCTTGGTTTTTTCATATCCGGAGCTCCTCAGTGCTCACTGTAGGGAGTGGCTGAAGCCTGATGGCTGCTGGATGGCTTCCTGGGTGCTCTCAAGGCTCAGAAATTCACATATGGAGAGCTGGAATCTGTGATGACTGTGATATCCTTGTTTACTGATATGGCAGGAATATTCCATTTCTCAATACAAACAGATCTGGGCTGAGTTGTTGGCAAAAAAATATTCTAAGTATCAGTCACACCATGTCCTTCCCAGGTGGCCAAAGGGAATCCAGTTTGAAAACCAGCACTTGTGGAACCTACCATCTGCTGCCAGCTGGGCCTCTGTCAGACAGTCACGCAGTGAGATGCCCCGACTTTGGGTGGTGGGGACCTGGGAGCCCCTGTGGCACTCTGCCTGGGTGACTGAGGGCTGTGGTGAACACAGCTGGCCAGCCCTGCATGCTGGCCAACACCTGGGTTCTGTCCACACAGCCTCCCTTTTATGGGGCTCAGCAGGAGAAACTCCTGGTAGGAGTTCCTGGCAGAAAAACCTGTTTTTCTCCAGAGCTGCTCATTTTTTTGCTTTTTTTTCTGGTGACCGGGAACCTCACAGTAGCATTTGTCTCCTCTGACGCTGAGCTCCGGGCTGTGATCCACCACCTGGGCATTTGTGCAGGTAATGGGTGTTACCCCTCACTTCACGGAATGACCCCACTCTTGTTTTTCCTTTCCTCTGCTCTCTATGGTTTTACTGAATTGTGAGCCACACTGTGTTTAGGACAGAGAAAAGATTGTCTTTGAAAACTTAATAAGCTTGAACAATATGAGGCTGTTTAAGTTGGGGCTCCCTAGGGGCAGACTCAGGGACCAGAATGTGATGTCAGCATTGATTTGGGAAGTGATTTGGGAGGGGCATGGAGGGAACCTATAGCTCAGGTGTGAGATGGTCAGGTTGTTGGTCACTGTGCATTGCACACACAGTAAGGGAGCAGGACCGAATGGGCCTACAGGGCCTTCCCCCACATCCTCTGAGCTCCTCTCTGAAGTACCCAGATAACAGTATTGGATGCAAATTTCCTGAGCTGTCTTGCAGATGTGAAAACCCCTCACCCAGTGGAAGATGTTAACTACTTAATGACCATGAGCACAGCCCCAGGCCTCCTGGAGCCTAAGGACTGTGACACTCTTGTGAGACCTACCAGCTAACTTACCACCAGTCAGAGAACTGTGCACGAGCTCATCACAGACCCCCAGCATCCCCCCTCTCTCTTGGCCCTTAAAATGCTTTGCCAAAACCCTTCAGGGAGCTCAGGTCTTCTTTTCAGGGTGTGAGCCACCTTGTCTGCCTGCATGGCCCTGCAAAAAATCTTTCTCTGCTCCAAAACTCCGAGATTTCCGTTTGTTTGACCTCAGTGTGCGTCAGGGACATGAACTTCCGTTGATTAACAGGATTCCTTACTTTGGCAGCTTCACCTTCCTGAAAGCCCAGGCCCTTGTAATCCACTTCCCCCAAACCCCTAAGCCCTGCTCCACAGAATTACCCACCCAATCCTTCACCATCTGGGAAAGGGCAGGAAGGAAAGGGAAAGGATGCCACCCCAGAATGCCTGGGCTTCCCTGGCAGCTCAGACTTTAAAGAATCCACTTGCAATGCAGAAAACCTGGGTTCAGTCCCTGGGTCAGGAAGATCCCCTGGAGAAAGGAATGGCTATCCACTCCAGTATTCTGGCCTGGGGAATCCCATGGACAGAAGAGCCTGGCAGGCTACAGTCCATGGGGTCACAAAGAGCTGGACTTGATTGAGCAACTGACATACATTAGAATGCCTTGGGCTTGAGGCCCGAAAGATCACCCCCACCTTATTCACCTCAAGGTCACTTTCTCTACGGACACTTAAGCCTCCTACCTCCAACACCTGCCACCTTGAAGGGATGTATCTTGATACCTGGGGTCAGGTGTGAGCAGGTCCTAGTGTCCTGAGTGGCTTGCTTACCATCTCTGAATTTTGTAAAATTTAGACCACAGTACTGGCCTTGAACATCTTACAGAAACAAGTGAGACCTGGGGTATAAAAGGACAAAGTTTTTTTCCCCACATTTATTATTTTAATTATTGATATTAAATTACCAAGTAAGAGAAATACAAAAACCCAATAAGCATTCGTTTGTTTTCAGAATAATCTCTTTTAATCAAGGTGTCATTCACAAATGATTCAATATGCATGTACGTGCACACTTCCATCAGCCTGACAAAGGCAGATACCTCTGTAGCTTCCAAACCTAACAAGCTAGGAGAATGTCCCCATCCTCCTAGGGACCTCCCTTCCATCCTCGCCCAGGGAGCAACCACTTTGTGACTTCTGCACCATAGTCTGGTTTTGCCTGTTCTAGAACTTCATCGACATGAAGGCTCTGACATGTGTTCTCTGTGCCTGGCTTCTTTGGTTCATTGGAATGGTTTGGAGACCCATTCATGCTGAGCTGACCAGAAGTTCATTACTTTTTCTCATTGAGTACTATTCTATTGCATAAGTATGCTATTTTCCTAGTGCGTATAAAATACAGACATAGACATTCTCATATTGATGGGCAATGAAGTTGCTTCCAGGTTTTGGCCACTGACGACGTGGGGATTCATAAAGTTTGAATAAAAAACAAGTCCTGATTCATCCCTCTCTCCATCATCTCCACCTCTAGTCAATGGACAAGGCCTGTCATCCTGTTGCTTCTTCTCAGAGCAGCCTGCCACTTTCCATAGCTGTCCCAGCTCTCCAGGCCAGGCTGCCAGTCCCTTGACTGGTTTCCTGCCTCCTGCCTGGGCTCTCTGCTGATGTCCTGTCCCTGTTTGATTGATCATGGACCAGAGTGGGCTTCTAAAAGCACAGATCGGATCATGTCAACTCTGTTTGGGATGTATCAGTGACTGCTTGTTCCCTTACAGTAAAATCCCAATCTCACCCTATAGCCAGGAGGTAGGTGACAGAGTCTGTCTGCCCCTGCAGCCTCCCTCCATCCCTCTGCTTTGTTGCTTTCCAATTGCACAGGCTTCTTTTAGCCTCTTGAGCACGTTCATCTCCTGTGCGGTTCACCAGCTCATATGCTGTTCCCCTGGCTTGAATGCTGTTCCCTGCATGCTCGACTCAGCTGCTCTGTCTCATTCTCCACCCAAATGTCTCCACCTTGAGGGGTGGCTTCTCTGAACACTGCTTCCAAAGTATCTTTCCACCTTGCCTTTCTCTATCAAGGCCCCCTGATTTCTTGTTGTCACCAAGCACTTAGCACAATTTGAACTTAAATATTTGTCCTCTGTTGCCCACAAAGCCATTGGTTCCTTTGGTTAGGGCAGGAATAGGCCTGTTTCACTCACTAGTTTATTTTTTTTATGTAAATAATTTTATGTAATTTTTCTTTTGTAAAACAATGGACAAGAAATTGCTATCTCTGTGGCCCCTAATCATCCTGCTAAGGACAGTGTCCTTATGGTTTACGATAGTAAACCATACTATTCAAGAAGAAATAATTTCAAGGTAATTTAATACGTGGAAAGAAATAATAAAATATGACACAGCCACTCTGGAAGATGGTATGGAGATTCCTTAAAAAAATAGGAATAAAACCACCATATGACCCAGCAATCCCACTCCTAGGCATATACCCTGAGAAACCAAAATTGAAAAAGACACATGTATCCCATTGTTCACTGCAGTACTATTTACAATAGCTAGAACAAAGAAGCAACCTAGATGTCCATCAACAGATGAATGGAGAAAGAAGTTGTGGTACATATACATGACAGAATATTATTAAGCCACAAAAAGGAATGCATTTGAGTCAGTTCTAATGAGGTGGATGAACTTAGAACCTATTACACAGAGTGAAGTAAGTCAGAAAGAGAAAGATATGTATCATACTCTAACACATATATATATACAGAATCTAGAAAAATGGTACTGAAGAGTTTATTTACAGGGCAGCAATGGAGAAACAGACATAGAGAATAGATTTTTGGACATGGGGAGAGAGGAGGAAAGGGTGAGATTTATGGAAAGAGTAACATGGAAACTTACATTACCATATGTAAAATAAATAGCCAATGGGAATTTGCTGTATGGCACAGGAAACTCAAACAGGGGCTTTGTATCAACCTAGAGGGGTGGAATTAAAAGAAGCTTACTCCTTGGAAGGAAAGTTATGACCAACCTAGATAGCATATTGAAAAGCAGAGACATTACTTTGCCAAGAAAGGTCCGTCTAGTCAAGGCTATGGTTTTTCCAGTGGTCATATATGGATGTGAGAGTTGGACTGTGAAGAAAGCTGAAAGCTGAAGAATTGGTGCTTTTGAACTGTGATGTTGGAGAAGACTCTTGAGAGTCCCTTGGACTGCAAGGAGATCCAATCAGTCCATTCTGGAGGAGATCAGCCCTGGGATTTCTTTGGAAGGAATGATGCTAAAGCTGAAACTCCAGTACTTTGGCTACCTCATGAGAAGAGTTGACTCACTGGAAAAAACTCTGATGCTGGGAGGGATTGGGGGCAGGAGGAGAAGGGGACGACAGAGGATGAGATGGCTGGAGTGAGTCTGAGTGAGTTCTGGGAGTTGATGATGGACAGGGAGGCCTGGCGTGCTGCGATTCATGGGGTTGCAAAGAGTCGGACATGACTGAGCGACTGAACTGAATTGAACTGAACTGAGAGGGGTGGGTTGAGGAGGTAGATGGGAGGGAGGTTCAAAAGGGAGCGGATACATGTATACCTATGGCTGATTCAGGTTGAGGTTTGACAGAAAACAACAAAATTCTGTAAAACAATTATCCCTTCAATTAAAAAATAAATTAACTTTAAAAAGGAAAAAATAAAATAAAATGGTAAACATGTACATATATCTAAATAAAAATTCTCTGTAAAACTATGGAGACCTATGCAGGTGATGACTTTAGTTAGTGTAGTTTATTACTCACCGGTTTCACCTAGTACCGAGCATGGTCCACAAGCAGGAGGTGCTCACAAATGCTTATTAAACAGATCCTTGAGTTTCATGTAAAGTTTTATCACACAAAACACTAACGTGCTATCACACAAAACACTAAAATCTTCACTCCCTGCATAGAGATGACTCGTGATTACAGCAGCCCTGCCTCTCTTCAGTCGTGGGATATAAAGCTGAGTCTGTCAGATACAAACCTGTGAAAGGTCTCGAAAAATTACTTTAAACTTGGGAGAACAAATAGAGAAGGATAATTTACCGAGATATTAATTTGTGTCTGTGTGCCTTTTCCTGTTCCATCAAGGAAGTCAGACTTTTTCTTGCCCCCTGAGTACAAAATACATGTTTATTGCACACCTGTTGGCAGGTGAAGATTCATACCCACCGCCCAGACCTCATTGTGACGGGTAGGTAATTAAATCAAATGCAGTTTCTGCTTGCTAAGCACCATCATCGAATCTGGAACCAGCTCACCTGATTTATGAGTGTTATTTTAATTTATTCTGTGCTGTTTTCACCACTTCAAAGGTAACAGTGTTCTGCATTCGTTTGTGAAAATAAGTTTGCCTTGGCACATTTTTTAAGTTTCAATTTTTCTTAGCTACTCCACAAAACCAGTTACTGATGTTTAATTCATCCTATATTTGTTGCTGGGCATAAGCAATACTTCCAGAATCATTAGTGATGCACAAATAGACACCTGGACTATGCAGGTGGGTAGCAAATGATCTAAGTCATTAGCCAGCGTCTGCAGGGAGGAAATCATTCCTACGGAGCAAGGTAAGTTTTTCTGGGAGCAATGTTAAATCTTTAGCTAACAGGAAACCATTTCATAATTTATAATTCACGTGTGACATAATTTACATGATTTGTAAATTACCAAATGGCTCCCTCGTGTCCATATATTTATGCATTCATTCATGGTATAATCTTACCTAATTCTTCAACATTTAAAATTTGTACCTTCAGTCCCATCAGAATGCAAAGCACTCACCAGCAGGATTTCTGTAGCTCAGCAAATGTTGGCAAGAGAACTTGCAGGAACTGTATGCACTCGGTGTGCTGTGGCCCAGAGTTTTCTCAGCAGCCATGCTGGGGTTTGAATCTGTTCTTCCAATCCAGTCCAGTGGTTTCACAAAGTCAAATTGAGAAGAGAAGGAGAACTACTGGAGGGAGAGGGGAAGATGGGAAGGAAAGGAAAAATTTGCAGAGAGGACACAAATCTGCTGGGGAACAGAAAGGGGGTGGGGTGGGTCCTGGTCTTTTGACCTGGTGGCCTTGCCTACAGCGCTCAGTGGGAACCATGCTGGTTTTGGAAACAGTAGGAAACTATTAATAAATAGTGACTTTTTTTGGCTGCCCTGGGTGTTCAGTAGTTGTGGCTTGAGGGCTCAAGAGTGCTGGCTCATTAGTTGTGGTACACGGGCTTAGCTGTTCTACACGTGTGGAATCTTCCTGGACCAGGGATCAAATCTGTGTTTCCTGCATTGGCAGGTGGCTTTTTAACCACTAGGCCACCAGGGAAGTCCCAATAAACAGTGACTTTTGGATCACTGTATTTTTGCAGTGTTTTAGAAAATTAGGAACAGAAATGACATGGATTTCCTCATCACATGATGGTATTTTTAAGAAAAAAATTTGGGAAGCTTTAAATAATTTTTCTTTTGTTATCATATTAATATCATTAATTTATTTTTAGTCAGAAGATGTTTGCCATGAAGATCTTATCCACTAACCTGATTTTCTTCCTTGGATTTTAAAAATTAAGTGTACTTGGAAGTGTCTGATTTAAGAGTAATAATTTCATTTTAGAAATTTCCAAAAATACAGAAGATAATTACCAACTCCATAATCAAACTCATGATACAGAGAATGCCAAACTTACTTCTTGATCTGAAAGCATCTTTTATTTTATCTTTAGAATGTTTAATAGAAAGTTATATTATTTTTTAACAGTCTTGAAAACATATGCAAAATTAGATTATTGTTGTTCAGTTGTGTCTAGCTCTTTGCAACCTCAGGGACTGCAGCATGCCAGGCTTCCCAGTCCTTCATCAACTCCCAGAGTTTGCTCAAACTCATGTCCATTGAGTTAGTGATGCCATCCAACCATCTCGTCCTTAGTTGTCCCCTTCTCCTCCCGCCTTCAGTCTTTCTCAGAATCAGGGTCTTTTCTAAGGCGTTGGCTCTTCGCATCAGGTGGCCAAAGTATTGGAGCTTCAGCTTCAGCATCAGTCCTTCCAATGAAAAACTTAAATAGTATACTGAATCCACATGAATCTATGACTTAGCTTTCAGACCATTTGACTGCCTGTTTTATCTTTCTTCCTCATCCATATTTTATTTTTACTGGAGTATATTAAAGCAAATCATATATATTAAGGAATATCACCTATAAATACTTCAGCATAAATGCATCTTTATTTGATAAGGGGTTCTAAAAAATAGGACATCACGTCAGTATTAAGTCTACAAAGTTAACAATGATTTCTAGTATCATCTAATATCCTTTCACGTTAAAATTTACCAGATTGCTACTCAATTGGTTTCTGTGAATCACATATTGCAATATATCTGGTTATAAGTGTCTGTTATTCTTTAACATCTCTTTTTCTGTTTTTCTCTTCTTTTTCTTTTCTCTGTCCCTTCCCACCCGCACCCCCCCCACCCCCCCACCCCCGCGGATGATTGTTAGATACACTGGGGCATTTGAGCTGGAGAAGGTCCTACTTCCTGGGTTTGGCTGCTTGCTTCCTTGGGGTGATGTGTAACTTCTTTCTTTCTTCCTGATATTTCCTATAACCTGGGAGGTAGAGCTGGAAGCTTGATTAGATTAGTGGTTGGGGTTGAGTGGGGACAAGGAGTGGACAGGGAAGGTCTGGGTCTCACAAGGCTGTGTCCCATATTTCGCCTTTCTGCAGAAGTTGAGGTTTAGAGTGCTTGTCAGGTGTTGTCAGCCAGATACTTCAGCTTAAAGTTCTCTGTCAATTTTTACCAAACCATGTCCACTGATGACCGTTACTTAGATCCTGTAGTCTGCTGGAGCCAGGTCAAACCTACTTATACTTGCTTGTACTAGTTCACCAAAGCAGATTGGACACATCTCTTTCCAACTGTGGTTGAGTGACAATGTGTTGGCAGGTTGAAACCAGTCACAGTAGAGTAAGGAAATGGCAACCCACTCCAGTGTTCTTTCCTGGAGAATACCCATGGACAGAGCTGGTGGGCTACAGTCCATGAGGTCACAAAGAGTCAGACACAACTAATGACTATAACACAGGCACAGCTGACATGTACATATCCATGAGCCAGTGGCCACCGTACTAGACAACACGGTTCCAGAGCTTTTGACAATTCTACCTCCTTCAGTTAAGTTCTGTACTTGTCAGGAGTCCATGGGTCTCTTTCTTAATCTCTTTAGGCTTTTTGTACTTATTGTACTTGTATACTTTGATTAATCAGTGTGAAAACCAGTGTAACTTGTGTGAAAATGACAGAAAAGCACATTTCACACTTTAAAAAAGAATTTATGAAGTCAAGTCACTTAGAAATTGTTGATTTACGCCAGTCTATGTCCGACGCAGGACACAGCATGCTTGGGGCTGGTGCACGGTGATGACCCAGAGAGATGTTATGGGGAGGGAGGTGGGAGGGGGGTTCATGTTTGGGAACGCGTGTACACCCGTGGTGGATTCATGTCATTGTATGGCAAAACCAATACAGTATTGTAAAGTAAAATAAAGTAAAAATAAAAATTAATAAAAAAAAAGAAATTGCTGATTTAGAGGTGTGGAAGATAACACCCCAAGTTTGGGAAAATTACAAAAGTTTGTCAACTTTTTTGCCCTCTGATAATTTAACAAGTGTCTCCAATTCCTCATTGCACTTAAGAAAATAAAAAGTTAACTAGATAATGCATTGCGGGTGTGGCTTATGGAAAAAAGAAAATTTGCAACTCTAATCAGCTGATGCATTCTCAGGAACATGCTTTGGCCCTCTTTTTTTTTTTTTTAGCACACACACACACACACACACACACACACATACTTGTGCTTAGTTGCTCAGTCGTGTCTGACTCTTTGTGACCCTTTGGACTGTAGTCTGCCAGGCTCCTCTGTCCTTGGGATTCTCCAGGCAAGAATACTGGAGTGGGTTGCCATGCCCTCCTCCAGGGGATCTTCCTGACCCAGGGACTGAGTCTAAGTTTCCAGTGTCTCTTGAATTGCAGGCGGATTTTATTTTTTATCTTCTGAATCATCAGGGAAGTATACATGTATATATAATTTTAGAAAGATTATTTTATACGCTAGCTTACTTTTCCAATGAACATTAGTTCTAATAGCACAGAGGGCTTCACTGTATTTTCATATATCTGCTCCATTCAGAAAGAATATTTTCTTTTCATTATGTTTCCAAACCATTATTGTGTGTGTTTGCTCATGACTTTGGCAGGGAATTGTGGAGCGAATGTTGTCAGAGATGAGTGGAGTTCAAATTGTCAACCCCCTGATGTGGTTCATTCCCTGAAATCAGGCAAACTGCATCCTGGAAACAAGGACTCATGAAAACAAACCCACAGGTTTGGATCACTTTTGGAGGATCATGGCTAACAACAGAGGTGATGGAAGAATGGTCAATGGGCTGATTTTTGGTCATTGGGCTCTTAGGAGGTTTGCAGTTCAAGCAGTCAACAAGAGGTGTTACAAGCAAGTCCATCTAAATTGGCCTCACTCCCTTTTGTAAAAGATCAGGAGGCTCTCACTGAATCACTGCCACACATCAGGCTCTGTTCTAAGCATGTTGTATGGATTTTATCATTTAAATCTCATAACATTCTTGGGACCTCCCTGATGGCACAGTGGTTATGACTGCGATTCCAATGCAGGGGTTGTAGGTTCAACCCCTGATTGGGGAACTAAGATCCTGTGTGCCTTGTGGTGCAGCTCACCAAAATTAAATGAATAGCAAAATTTCTTGACAGTCTTATGAAGTGGGAAATGTATTTACCCATACTTTAGTATGATTAGACTGAGGTCTGAAGAGGTTCACTATCTTGCCTAAATCACTTCTCTAGAAGGAGTAAAGCCAGGATAAGAACCTACATTTTATTAGTAGATCAAGAAATAATTTGAAGACAACTCAAGATACTTTCGTAAAATACATGGAACATGGCTGGATGACCCTGTAATGATGAAAGATGTGGATGAAAGACCGTGCAAAGTCTCATGAGTAGATTCTAGCACTCAGCAGGATAAGTTGAAGAGGTTTTCAGCTGAATAGCCATGCATTGAATAACACAAGGGTTCTAGGCACAGTGAGACAAATCAGGCTCCTAAATTCTCTTGTGCAAGGGTGGGATGCCCAAGCCAAGGGAAGTTCTCGGTCATTCTTTGAGTTTTGAGGAGAGGTCAGCTCTCTTGTTGGAGATGCTGAGCAAGCCTGGACACACTTTTAGACACATTGCAGAGGAACTGTAGGTCCATTACTAATAAATGTCTAGAGTGGGTTCTGTAAAAGTTCTAGAATAAGGGGAGTAACTGAATGAAAAATCCGAAAAATTCTCTGATTTTCAATATTCTCCAAGGTTAAGGAGGAGCCAAAAGGCAGATGAGGGCTTTCTGGAATGAGCAAAAAAAAAAATTTTTATTGAAGAATATAATTTAAAAAATGTAATCAGAATACATAGGATTCTGATGGCAGTGAAACTACTCTCTATGATACTATAATGATGGATACATGTCATTGTAAATACATTTGTTTGAACCCGTAGAACATTCAGCCCTAACATAAACTATGGACTCTGGGCGATAATGATGTGTCAGCGTAGTTTCCTTAATTGTAGCAAATGTATCCTTTGGTGGGAGATGCTGTTGATGGGGGAGATGGTAGTGGAGGAGATTGTGTAGGGATGTATGGAAAATCTCCTTACCTTCCTGTCAATTTTGCTATGAACCTAAAACTGCTCTAAAAAAAAAAAAAGCCTTAAAAATTTTAAGTATAAGTTGCATATAGTAACAGTCAGTGTGTAGTTTTGTGAGTTTTGACAAATGCGTAAGCATGTAACCATCATGATCCGCATATAGAGTAATCCTGCCATGCTCTAACATTCCCTCACCTTTCCTTGACAGACAGTCCTTCCTTCTATTCCAACCCCTGGCCACTGTTGATGATACTTTAACTTCTTCTAAAATGCAAAGTAGAAAGCTAAATGGAATCATACAATACGTAGTCTTTTTAGTCTGACTTCTTTCACTCACCAGAAGTTGCTGTCACTGGTCATGCTGTTCAGAGCATCATTGGTTCATTTCCTTTTACTACTGAATAGCATCCTGTGGTATCCATGGACTGCACAGCTTATCTGTGTATCTCTTGAAGGGTATTTGGATTGTTTCCAGTTTGGGGCAATTACGAATAAAGCTGCTACAGCCTTTGGCTCATAGGTTTTTGTGAGAACATAATGTCGTGGTCTGTGCACAGGTTGGAAAAGAATTTCCAGAAGTGGGGCAGATTGAGAGGAAAATAGAATTTATTAGAGTGGGAGACACTTAGAATAGTGGGCTGACTCAAGAGAGCAGACCTCTTTCGCAGACTAGTAGCCAAATTTTATAGCCTCAAGACAGAAAATAAATTCCTATTGGAAGGATGGCATTAGGTGACTGGTTAGGATGCTATAGGGTGTTAATAAGATGGTTGCTGCTGCTGCTGCTGCTAAGTTGCTTCAGTCATGTCCATCTGTGCGACCCCATAGACGGCAGCCCAGGCTCCCCCGTCCCTGGGATTCTCCAGGCAAGAACATTGGAGTGGGTAATAAGATGGTTATTTTACCTAATAACCAGGGGTCAGGGAATTGGCCAGTTTGGATCTGGAAACTTGTGGCAACAGTTGCTATGGGGCTCGGTCAGTTCCTGAGACTTTTGTCCTGTGACCTTGGTATAAGGCTTCACACATAAGTTTTCATTTCACTTGGGCAAACACTCAGGAGGGGGGTTTCTGGTTTCCATAGTAAGTGTATGTTCAGTTTCTAAAAGATAATCACGTTTTGAATGCATCGATTTATATTCCTAATTTGCTCTGTGATTTCAGATCCGAAGTAGGTTCTAGGTCTAATTTTCCACACATCACTATTCACTTTTGTTTTGCAGAGCAGGGAACGGGAAGCTCCTGGCCATCACAGAGTTTTTCAAGGTTTTTAAAGACTAAACTGCTCTATACAGACACATAGAAAGTGTCTATAGCAATTTCCTTAGTGATATTTATACAGAAGGATTACTTGGAAGCAAAGTTACCTCTTAAGAAACCACCATGAAGGTATGCCTGTCAAACTGCAAAGCTTCCGTCTAAGAAGGATTTTTCTTGTTCTTTCATGCTTAGCTTTCATTGTCTTATAGGAAGTCCCAGAGTAACTTGACACATAGCAAATACCACGTTCAAAACAGCGTCAGTCCATTCTCATGAAGGCTCCTGCCAGTGGTAGAGAGCTAGCACTGAAGGACACTAAATGAACACTGGTATGGGGTAACATTATGCAGGCAAAATTGTTGAGTGTAAATAATATTTTTTGTTTATCACATTGTTAGTTCTAGCAATTTGCATCAGATGAGTAGGTAGGATGACCATGAATTTCTTCTGTTTACATAGCTACTCAGATTTATTGTTTTTCAAACAGAGTCTATTTATCTCTGAATAAGCAAGGACATTGGGACAATCAACTTTTCTCAGAAAAGGAGTGTTTTTAATTTTTAGAGGCATCTTAGGAAAATCAGATACAATAATGTATAGGAATGTGAAGTATATTTCATAGAAAGGAAATTTCTTACCTATATGGGTAATTTCATAAAGTTACAGTGCTGGTTTAACATAGATCCAAAACTTTGATTTGGAAAAACAACAACAACAACAACTTACATTTGGCTTTAAAGAACAGTGAGTTAAATCAAATTAATCAAACTAGCAAACTGTGATTTTTCCACCTTTTAAAGTGAGAATTCAGGAATTAAAAAACAACACAGCTTTCCCTTAAGAATGATGAATTTCTCTTCAAATCTGCAATAATTAATCTTTAACAGATAGGATAATGTCCACAATAGTTCTAATAACAATGTGAAGTGAAGTCATAAAGATTACAGTAACGTGCCTGACTCTTAGCGACCCCATGGACTGCAGCCTACCAGGCTCCTCCGTCCATGGGATTTTCCAGGCAAGAGTGCTGGAGTGGGTGCCATTGCCTTCTCTGAATTGCTAAATAAAGCTCACCTATTCAAAGGAAAAAAAAATGATTTAGTGCTCTTAACTGTCGATAGTCTTAGGTGGCCTTCAAATAAACCTGGGAGAGAGTATGATGATTGAAGGGAAAAATTTTTGTATTTTTGTGAGTATATTTATTGCTGGTATTAGATGTTCAATAATAATTTTATCAAATCAATGGTAATTTGTGGACTTTACTTTTTAACAGTAATGCAGAAAAGTAATACCGAGGCAATAGAACTCTAATTGGTTTCATTTCTAGAGCAATTGTTTTGAAAAGTTCATATGATGAAATAAAATGTGACCTTATATTTAGGAATAACAGTTTCTTAACCATGGCTGTTATTGGCTGAGATCCAAAGTCAAACAGTAGACAAGGTTGAGAGATGATGTGCCACGAACCAAATCCCATCCCTGAGCCAGGAAAGTCAACTCACCACACCAGTTCTCAGTGAGTTATTAAGTTACAAAAATTTGATGGGCCTTTTTGGATTAGTAAAGTGATACCTTGTTGATTTTGGAAATTGGTAATTTAAGATGATTTCTCTGCATAATATTCAGCAAACCATAAGGTATTTTTTTATAATTTCCAGTCTCATCAAAGTATAGATTATTGTTTTACGTGGGTCCTCTGTAATCTTAGCGCAGAGTCTGCATAAGCTGTGGGCTGAGCAGCTGGTTTCTCAGACCCATGGGGCTTTCAGGATCACCGAAAGCTGGAATGAGCTCTTGATGACTCTTTGCAAGTGAACAAGCAGATTACAGTTTCTCCTTTAAGAAGGAAAACAAACAACAATCAGTTTCGAAACGCAAACATACTGTTTTACTTAGACATTGAATGATTTCAGGTTCTGTAAGAGATATCTATGAGAACTGAAGGACTTATTGTATTCCTTGGGACCGCAGGAAAAGATGGGTCCCCCCACCACTGTGTTCCTGACTGAGATCAGCTGGTGGAGGGCAGAGACATGCTCATTTCTGTGATGTAGTTGGAAATTCCAGCATCAAAGTATGCCTGTGAGTGACTGATCATTTCTTTTGAAAATACTCCTGTCAAGCACACACAAAGACACCCAGGATGTAGCAACGTCCTCAGGAGCCCATGGCAGTCCCTCCGGGTGGGACCAACCAGTGTGTTCCAGCCAGCAGCATCCTCCTCAAAAATTTGTTAGAAATGCAGATTATCAGATCCTACCTGGATCTATTCAGTCCCAAACTCTGGGACTATGGCCGGATGTCTCTGATTTAAGAAGCCTTGAGGATTCCAGAGTGAAACTATTGCCCTGCGTAAGGTTCCTTTAACAAAGATGTAAATTTAGCTTAGAGCGTTTAAAGAATCTCAGAAGCCCGCTCTGCTTTTGGGCTGCTGTCAGGCAGTTGGACGCGGTTAAGGAATTAATACCCTCACGAGCAGCCCTCATTCAATATCTCCCAGGAGTTAGATTTAACTGTGTCAACTTGTTACTGACTTTCACTTTCTTTCACTTTCCCCATCCCTGTATTTACTCCCTCTTTCCCTATAGATGCTCCCTGAACAACCCCATCCTCCCCAAGCTACTCTTAAATCCTGGTCTCCAAGATGCTTCTAGGAGGCTCCAAAACTAAGACACTCACGTATGGTAAGTGCTCAATACAAACTGATAAACTGAAATTTCCCTTCATTCTAACCTGGGTTAGGGGCCACCATTCTATTTATTCTACACCTGAGCAGAAACAGAAATATATCCAGGAATGCAGGGGCCAAGGTTAAGAACATGGGCTTTATTTTATTTTTTATCTTTTGGCCATGCCATGGGGCATGTGGGATCTTAGTTCCCTGACCAGGGATTGAACCTATGTCTTGCACTGGAAGCTCAGAGTCTTAGCCATTAGATCACCAGGGAAGTCTCAAGAACATGGTCTTTAGAGCCAAGTTTCTGTGATGGAATCTAGCTTTACTTCTCTCTGACTGTGTGATCTTGGACTCATTGCTTAACCTCTCTGTGCCTGTCTCCTCATTTGTAAAACAAACCCACATGCCTCAGAGGGTCCTTAAAAGCGTGTTTAGTCGTGTCCAACTCTTTGAGGCTTCATGGACTGTAGCCTGTCAGGCTCCCCTGTCCAGGGAATTTTCCAGGCAAGAATACTGGAGTGGCTGGCCACTTCCTGCTCCAGGGGACCTTCCAGCCCAGGGATCGAAGCCGCATCTTTTACGTCTCCTGCCCTGGCATGCGGGTTCTTTACCACAGTGCTATCTGGGACCTTAGGAAGATTTAATGTGTTCAAGGTGCAAAGTGGTCAGAGCAGCATCTGGCACAGGGAAAGTATTTGACAAATTCTATCATTAGTAATACTGTTGTTGTTGTTTCCCTAAGTTGTTGTTTTTTTCTTGGCAAGTGGCTTCAGTACGATTTCAGTTCTGTTCATTCCTTTTCTTCAAAGAAATTCCTGACATTCCCCTCTTGTTCTTCAACCTGGTTATCATGCTTGTTTGCACTGGGCCATGAGGCCTCACAGAGCATGAAACACTAACAAGATACATCTACTGGCCTTGCATTTAGCAGTTAATACTTACCGATTCAGAGCTTTACACAAGTTATACTGTTGTATCTTCTCCATAATCTTAGGACAGAGGTCTTGTTCATTCTTCTACATCTTATGGTTGAGAAAATTGAGGCTTGAGAAGGTGAAGGTTCTTTTCTGGGCTGCAGAACTATTAAGTGATAGAGAAGAGATTCAAACTCGGAGCTTGACTGCAGACCCCAGCCCTTAGCCATAACACTGTACAAACAGCCTACTTCATGTTACCTCTAGATGAACAATTCTGTTTAGTTCCTGCAACACAAAATTCCATGAATAGATGGCTAAAAGAGAGTTCCCCAGGCCCAGCCCCAAGCAGGTCTATGTCCTAAGACCCGGGGGGCATTGCTAACAAGTCCCAAGTGATGCTGTGATGTTGGTCATGGGACCACATTTTGAGAAACACTGCTCTCTATCATAACCCAGTTAGAACATTCTAGTAAAATAAATAAGATAAAAATGATTTGGGACTACAATCTCATTTTCGTGATATGTTTGGCACATGTTATACAAATACCTCCTTTGGCAATCTTTTTTTTAAAAAGATAATACTTAATAGAAATTTATTTTTCTGTTATATGAAAGAGAACCAGAAGCAGGCTATGTAGAGTTGGCATGGTGCCCTTGACATCAGAGACTACGTTCCTCTACATGGAATCTTAATGCGCCACTATCTTCAGCATGTGGCTTCCACTGCATGGTCTAAGATAGCTGCTGGAGCATCAGCCATCACCACTGCATTCCTTCCGACAGGAAGGATGAAGGACTGAAGAAGGGCACACTTTTTGTTTTAAATTTTCTTGATGAACTTAATTGCCAAAAATTTAATTGCCACGTCTGTACAGTTCAACAACAGTGTTAAGTACAGTCACATTGCTGTGTAGTGGATCTTAAGTACTTTTCGTAGTCTTCTTTGTCCAACTTTAAGAAATTATTACCAAAAAATAAATTGTACACTTTTAACAGTTGCATGTGCCAATGACTCTGTGGGGATAAGATTGGTACATTCATATGAAAACCTTGTAAGTTTTTCTGGCATCTCTCTCCTTATTGGCTGGATCTAAATATATCCTGTGGATGCCCAAGAAATGACGTTTTGGATGTGCTAGGTCATTATGGTGATGAAAAAATGGTGTAGGGGGGAAACCGTTCTCTCAAAGGTCAATCTACTTAGTCATCTGCTGTATTTCTTGGATCACCCCAAATAAATTTTAAAAAATTATGTAGCACTCGGCTTTTGTGCCAAAAACAGTGATATTAGCATTTCTTAGCAGTGGAACCTTATATCAATATATTTTATGTACAGCCATTTAGCATATAAAATGTTGTAGAAGCAACATTGCTGAGGTCAAAGTTGTGGGGCAGGGAAGGATGGAGGCCTGGAACCCCATCATTTAGCATCCTCCTCAGGGGAGGACCCCTAGGATACAAAGGAGATTAAATCACTCCCCTCCAAGAAGAACAAAAAGTCCTAATCTCTGAGGTCCTTAAATATTTATATGACATCACTAATAGAAGCTAATTTAAAAACTCTCAGTTATTCCCTATTCACATATGTCTTTCTTTTTTGAGTACTAATGAGTATTCCAGGACTCGATTCAAATAAACCATTGTAATGTGATGGAATGGGGCTTCCCAGGTGGCTGTAGTGGTAAAGAATCTGCCTGCCAATGCAGGAGATGCAAGTGATGTGGGTTCGATCGCTGGCTTGGGAGATCCCCTGGAGAAGGAAATGGCACTCCACTCCAGTGTTCTTGCCTAGAGAATTCCATGGACAGAGGAGCCTGGTGGGCTACAGCCCATGGGGTAGCAACGAGTTGGACACAACTAAGTGACTGAGCACACACACAGTGTGATGGAATAAACACTGGTCTGGGTGCTGAGACTTTTCAGCTGATCTTGGATTGTTTGCTAACTGACTTTGTCACTTCAGGGGTCAGTTCATCTCTCATTTGTAGAATGAGGGGCTGAATTAACCAATGTCTTTGGATTTATCCCTTGTATCCCTAACATTTTAGGGTTCTTTCTCGTGCCTGGATACAATAACTTGCTGCTGATGGAAAGATTATCTTGGGAAATGTTGACTAAAACTGAACCATTCTCCCCAAACACAGGTTTAATTTCCTTTTGCTGGGCAAACAGACCCTCATGGTGAGTTCCAGCTCAGGTAGTTACATTCTGCCTACTATGATTTTCCTTCCATTGTTGCTGTTCAGTCACTAAGTTGTGTTTGACTCTTTGCAACCCCAATGGACTGCAGCATGCCAGGCTTCCCTGTCCTTCTCTATCTCCTGGATTTTGCTCAAACTCATGTCCATTGAATCGGTGATGCCATCCAACTATTTCATCCTCTGTCATCCCCTTCTCCTCCTGCCATCAACCAAAATAAGAAAAGGATAAGATGGAAAACAGTGTGGATGTTATATATATATATATTTTTTGTATAAGTCATATAAAGGGCTACATACATTTTGTTGCTATACGCAATTCTTTTTCTGCTTTGGAAGGAAACCCCAGGCAATGTTAGCAGTCGTTACCTTTGGGGTGAATGTTGATTTTCTTTAAAGTTATTTTTACCTTCATTATTATTTGAATTGTTTCACTATGTGTATGGCATATTATCCATTTTTTTTTAATTTTAAAAGGGTTTTAATTTTCAACAAGTGTTATCTGGATGGTGAGATTATGAATAACTGTTGCACTCTTCTATGTCCCTATTTCAGAAGAAAAATAAATGAGATTCTATGAATAAAGAGGAATCTGGGCTAAAATCAACATGAGAATGTCCAGGCTAAGAGAAGGAGAGCTTTATTTTTGGGGGGCGTCGGGGCTGGCTGCTGCTGGTGGGGTGGATGAATCTAGCTGGCTGGTGATGGAGGGTGTGGGGATGGTGGGGGATGGATGCCTGAGACCCTCAAAGTCCTAAGCAGAACATTGGTCAGACATTGGCCATTTCCTGGCTTTTCCCATTCCAAAACAGAAGTCACAAAATATATCACAGCCTCAAAATGCCTTTTCTCTCTTTTTGGTATATTTCTCTTTCAAGAAAATATGTTGAGAATTTAAAGTCAAATTCACAACTGAATAAAGGCACCTGGGAGACGTGAGCGTGGCCTCTATGTGGCTTCTCCACAGGGGTATCCTTGGTGGAGCTAGGACAAGGACACTGGGGTGGGGCTGGGTTGGGAGAGGGGGCTGGACTTGTTCTTCTCCAGCCTCGCCTCTGTGGTCCAGGACTACCTCCCATTCCACTGCCAGAGTGTCAGTAAAACAGAAGTTGCAGAAAACCACCTTGGCGCTTCATGGGAATTGCCAGCTGTGAATGCGAGCACACACACAACAGTTGGTTATCTCTCCAGGGGTTAAGTTACCCCCATTCAGCATAGGCTTGTGCAGACAATAGAGGGGCCAGCCACACCACAGTGATCCTTTTACCTGTGCCGGCTGCAGTGACCTCAGAATGAAGGGGCACTTTGGAGGGTATCAGTTTCCTAAGTCAGTTCTGCAAACAACCCCCTGATCCCAGCTCCCACCCCTCCAACCCCCCCTCTGCTGAAGGAAGCCAGGCCTCCTTGTCACTCCCGGGGACAGATGAAAGGCTGGCTGCCCGACATCAGGGGATTCCATTGTCGTGGTGTTTGCTCGTGGTCGCCAGGGTCTCCACCTAAACCTGAGCTGGAAGGAGACTGATTTTCTTGCAGAGCACCGTACCCTGAAAGGATCAACAACAATGGCAACTTATTAAAAAGAGCACTGACCAGGCAGACGGGCTTTCCCTTCTGTGTCCCTGAATGAATCGGGCTCTCACCTGCCAACACCTGGGGCGGGGCATCATTCACTGTCTTGTCATTTTTCTTTCAAAGAAGCCACACCTTTCATTTCTCATCGCAAGGGACTGTGGTGACAGACGCTTGCGAATTTTGTTTTCTCTTGGAAGGGACTTAGACGACAGCGAGGCTGCAGTGAGAGAGGTGATATGGAGAGCTGACAGGGAGGGAGAGGGTACGGCGGGTTCCCACTGAACTGTGTCCTCAGCTCAGGAAAGGAGTCTGGGGCTGAGATCAGTCCCTCTGCTCCAGGAGCATCAGTCCTGCCATTCAGACTGGTGTCTCACGTTCACCAGTGTTTTCAAACCACTGTCCACTTCCACGAGTTGAGGTTCACTGGGAGGGGGACAGTGAACAGGGGACAGGCAGGACAGGGAGGGGGCCAGTCCAGTGATGAATGGGTGACTACTGGGGGCACCTGGGGCTCAGTCCCATGGGGGATCCTTTGGGAGACTGTGTAGAATATGCCTCAGATTTTTCCCAACTGAGGGGCCAAGGGGATGGGGTATTTATCCTCCAATTTCCATCTGTCATCAGGTGGGGCTGCTCCTGGGGCATTAAGTCCCCAAATGCCTGGGCTACCCTGGAACTCTGATGGCCAGAGAAAGCCCTTGGAGGAGGGTCCCACGGGCTTTCAGTCAGAATCAGGCTGCACACTCAGGGCATATTGGCAGGATCTACCACAGCCTTCCTCCTCGGTTTCCCTCGATGGTCAGAACCAGAGAATCCTTGATAAAGAACAGATCATAGATGCCAGGCACTGAACTCCAGCCTCAGACTAAAAAAGTGAGTTCATATCTAGAAAGATACCTTCCAGAGAGAGCTCCTGGATAAAGTAGTAGTAGTAGTAATAATAACAATAATGATATAGTGATAACACCTGCAGAAATCAGGGAATTACTTTCGTAATCTGTGAAGCTTCCATATACATTATGTCTGTAAAGCGCCAATACTTTGGCCACCTGATAGGAAGAGCAGCCTCATTGGAAAAGACCCTGATGCTGGGAAAGACTGAAGGCAAAAGGAGAAGGAGGCGGCAGAGGGTGATATGGCTAGATAGCATCACTGGCTCAATGGACATGAATTTGATGAGCAAATTCTGGGAGACAGTGAAGGGCAGGGAAGCCTGGCATGCTGCAGTCCACGGGGTCACAAAGAGTTGGACATGACTTAGGGAGTGAATAACAACAGCATGCCATTTAAAAAAGTTATTTGAGTTTCACAAGAAAATCACAAGGTATTTAGAGCCTACATTATTCCCTTTTTCCAGATGAGAACAAGATACAGATGGTTAGCTCATGAGCAGCAGAGTCAGAACCAGCCACCAGCTCTCCCACATCCAAGACTGGTGTTTTAGAGTTAATTGATGATTAGAATTTTTCTACCCACTTTGGGTTCAGGGTCTGGGGAAATCAGTTTGCAGCACAAATGTTCTTTACTCCATTCCTGGTGATGGAGCCAAACCAAGAACAGGGCTGCCAACTCTAAGATACATTCAGGCTTTTTATTTCTAGATGGTTTTGAGAAGTATCAGAGTGAGAAAGTGGAATACAGCCGACTCCAGAACACCCAGAGAAATTTCCTCTTATTAATTCCATTTCATCTGTTTCCAAAATCAGCCCCAATGTTAAAACAAGCAGTAAGATTGTGTACTTTAATCTAGAAATTGGCAAAATTATAAATATAGCTGTGTGAGTATTAAGATTAGTCACATAAAAAACAGGAATCATGGATGTTCTGTCTTACACATATAGCATTAACATTTTTAAATGAAACATGAAGTATTAACAAAAGATACTTCTGTGTTTTTTTGAATTATGGTTTTCTCAGAGTGTATGCCCAGTAGTGGGATTGCTGGGTAATATGGTAGTCCTATTTTTAGCTTTTTAAGGAAACTCCATACAAAGGAATGATATTGGGTCATTTTAGAGACATGGATGGACCTAGAGTGAAGGAAGTTAGAAAAGCAAATATCATATATTAATGCATATATGTGGAATCTAGAAAAATGGTACAGACGAACCTATTTGCAGGGCAGGAATAGACTCACAAACATAGAGAACAGACATGTAGACATGGGGTAGGGGAAGGGGGTGGGATTAGTTGGGATTGACATATGGGCACTGCCTGTGTAAACCAGAGAGCTCGAGGGGACCTGCTATATAGCACAAGGAGCTCAGTCTGGTGCCCTGTGGTGACCTAGATGGATGAGATGGCTGGGGGAGGAAGCCCCAGGAGGAAGGGGATATACGTTCATGCGGAGCTGATTCACTACGTTGCATGGCAGAAACTAGTACAACACTGCAAAGCGACTACAGCCCAATTTAAAAAAAAAAGGACATGACATTTCATCACAGTACGGTAGCTGATAGTTTGTGTCCATCAAAAGATCTTTATCTGAAAGGGGGATGAAATCCTGAGAGCACAGATGGAAAAGTGCTAACAAACTCTTAAGGGAAAGGTGGGGGTGGGTGGGGTGAGCGCAACGGGTGGTCCTTTTGAATATTAATTAAGGTTAGTTGGCGTCATCGAAAAATCTCAGTTCTCTGCAGTGTTTCCCCAGAATTTAATATTCTTTTCCTGGTAAGTTCTTTTTAGCTTTTCAAATGTTATTTCCCCCCTATAATTTCTATAAAGAATCCCAAGTATTCGAGTGATTATTTTAAGCTGTATGCTTTTCATTATTCCTGGTACCATTTCCGCATTTTTATTCCATCCATATTAATCCAGCCTGGGAATCCCCACATGGCCGTATCTTAACTCCTGATTGCTTGGGAAGCTCGTGTCAAACTGCAAGGAGCCCTCCACATGGAGGGGACATGTCTTTCCATATGTGGAAAAAATATCTCCTTAGCATACAGTATTATTTCAAAATTTAGCAAACATCGGGCTCACCTGGGGAGCTGGCTAGAATACAGATGCCTGGACAGAATCCCCAGGAATTCTGATTTCCCTAGCACTGGAAGGGGACCGGGGGGATCTGCTTTCCTAACTACTTGCCAGGTGATAAGGGCTGCTGAGGAACCCTGGCGTTGGGGAGAAGATTACAATGGGACTTCCTATCAGATGGAAAAGGGCAACCTGTTAGCATTAAAGAAGTCTTCCGGAGTAACTGACCATAAGGCAGATTAAGTGCAGGAGGTGATGGAAGCAGATCTTTGTCCGTATATCCAGTATCAGAGATCACTGCAAACTCAATTACTGCTGGGGAAACTGCATGTTATTGGCTTACATCTTGGAAACCTGTCCATATATCCTGTATTTAGAGATTTAGACAGTAATAATACTCCCCTGGACTTATATTCTCAAAGCAAGGAGACTGGTAGTAATGAATGGATTATCAAACTCTGAATTGGAAGCTCTGGATTCAAGACCTGGTGAGGCATCTCCTTCCTGCCTTTGTTTTTTTCCCCATTGTGTGACTCCAAGCAAGTCTCCTAACCTCTCTCAGCTTTAGTATCGTGCCTGGTCAAGTGGTGATAACATGAGCAGTCCCAGTCCCTGCCAGGCTACAGTGACTGTGTCAATGGAAGCGAGCTGATGCTTGTTCATGGAAGGGGTTAACCGGGAGCAGCTCATTTCTGCAGTAGAGGCTGGGATGCCACATCTGAACACAGGCTCAGCCCCACCGCCCCCTGCCTGGAGGATTGCCATCTGGAGCCTCACCTTGTTCCCTTTCAAGATGAACTCTCATTCCCCAGAAAAAATTTCTCAGCCTTAAAGTCACAACTTCAAAAAATGCGGTGGGGACCACATTTAAAAGGTCTGGCAAATTTTGGGTTGATTTAATTTTTTTTAACTGCACTCTTAAAACAAACCCAAATAGAGAGATGAAAGCCAAGAATTAAAATATACATACAAAATAGAAAACATTAATATTCTCAAGTACAACGAATTGAATAATCATCATAAGGAAGCAATAAAACGTGAAGTGACTCAGACCAGATGATCACCGTCCGTCTCCACGACGCTGGAACATGTGGTCTGTGCAAAGATCGGGATCAGGCTGGCCTGGCGCTGGCCTCCACAAAGCCGTCACTCCCCTGATCCCTCTGCTGACAAGTGCTCCACCAGCTAATTAAACCAGCTTTAGCCCTAGCTGGCAGAGGTGGGTGGGGAGGAGGCCAGAGGAAGTCTGTTCACGAGACTCGTCGGGTTAAAACCTCGAGTCAGGACACCTCACACTTTATTGTTTCCTTGCCCGTGAGTCTTTGCTCTTTACTCTGGTTATCGACCCATTCTAGCACCGCTTGCCCATGACAAGGGGTCTGAAGTTTCTGCAGTGTATCGAGACAGGTGCTGGGGTTTCAGAGTGGTCCACGGTGCTCCTTCCTCCCCCATCCTCACGAGCTCAGGGCTCTCTCTTCCAGCCTCTTGCTTCCCTGTGCCCATCAACATTCAATAGTTTCTCTAAAGGAGACAGATTTTCCACATATCGATGTTTCTATGGCAGTGTCCCCTGTCACACCCCACACCATTGATCTTAAACTTCAAAACAGAGTGCCCTGTGGTGGGGCACATGGTTCCAGGGGCCGGGAGGCTAACTTCAGAAGCTGACTGGAAGCCTGTGGCTTGAAGGTAAGAGATGCCAAAGAGGTCGCAGGGTGGATGCCCTTTCCACTTGGTGGCTGGTGGAACTCTCCTTTGCCCAGGAGGACAGTCCCCTGGTTGTGAGCTGTGGGGCAGTAGGAGGGAGGATTCCTTGTGGCAGGACTTCCAGGAGCTGGGGACAGGCATGAGCAACATGGGGGACAGGGTTAGATGTGACTCAGGGACTGGCTTATTTATTCAATTTTCATTCCAAGCTGGAGTTGCCTGAACACTGCACAACCATGATGCACATCCTCCCACCCCAAATAACTGGTACTCACAATAGCACAGGTACTAAGGAGAATGTGTTGAATAAATCCCTTTACAGAAAGTTCGAGAACAGGCAAAAGTCATCTCTGATGATAGATGTCAGAATGGTGGTTATTCCTGGGTGGATGTTGGCATTGATTAGAAAGGAGGGAGTGAGAGCCTCTCTGGGTGATGGGAATGTTCAATGTGCTGACTTAGGTGGGTATTCACTGGAGATTATACAGATTAATAGCTTTGAACTGGGTATCTAATTCAGGGCCCTTTGTGCTTTATCACGTCTCAATTAATAAAATGAAGAAAAAGTATCAAATCAACCTATGTGACATAACAGACCATAACATTATAAAGAGAATTGGAATATAAAAAGGATTTTCCACATTCTTATATGTATTCTTTCAACAAATGTCCATCGAGCCTGTTGGAGCCTGGTCCGTATTCCCTCAGCCAGCGAGCATCCTTTCGTACTAGAGCTTGTACCCCTGGGCTCTGTCCTGGCCGCAGGGTGGGCTGGACGTGCTGGGAGGGGTGCCCTGTGGGAGGGGCCTGGGACTAATGATGGAGGGGGTGGGGATGAGCACACCGCTTCTTCACCCCTCAGGCGGCAGGAGGGGTGTTCTGCCTGGGCTCCCAGGGGATTGAGCCCCAGTCTCTGACAGTCATAGCTTGGTCTCTCCCTTACCCTGTTTTGACTGCCTTCCCTTCCCTGCATCCCTTCCCCTTCCCTACCTGCAGCTCCTGGGATCACTTCCTAAACAAACTCCTTGCACGCATACCTTTGCCCCAGGGTCTGAGTTTTGGGGGGACCCAAGCCAGGTGAAGCTCCTGCTTTCCTCCTAGATCCACAAAGATGCAAGTCCAACCTCTCACTCTCACATACCTTACAGCGTGTCGGGGTTTGAAGGGACAATCTTGCAAACATGAAAAATAAAATGGGACAAGGACGGAGGTGGGGAGCACAGCATGGCAGGGAGACCGAGCTCACAGGGGATCCCCCCTGGTCCAGGAGATGTCCCCAGAAACAGAGCTCTCCCCCTTTCTCTTCCTGTTTCTAAATTTCCATCTCTCTCTCTCTCCTTCCTTTTCTCATGCAACCCAAGTGAAATGAGACATTCACTTATTTTAAGACACCCTAATGTTCCCATAAATATCGAAAAGTATACTGAATTTACCACCCATGTTGGTTTATTGCACTGCCTCATCTCATATCACAGAACCAAACCTTAGCCTTTAGATTTGGCTCCGGATGCATGGAAGCCACTCTTTATAGATACATTTTCCGTATTGCTTCCCATCTGTGTGACATACAGATCCTAGGAAAACCAGCGCATATTTCTCGACCTGGGTTGAGGGGTGGAGATGCCTTTCAGGGTAGCTCAAAACTACCTACCAATCAGCAGCTGGTGGAAACATGGTCCGAAAGTGATCATCTGGAAACGGGCAGCTGACTCACGTTGTTGGAGCTGTCATCTCTACCCCAGCAGCCTTTCTGGGTGAACAGTTCTTCAAAGCACACACATTCAAGGCCAGGGTATTTCTCTTCCGTTTTCTCTGCTCTTCACCAAAGTGAACGGGTCACAGAGCTCTCTCATTCAGCCTCCAGTAGAGCGTCAGATGGAACGCAGGTTGTGGTTTGACTATCCCCTTCCAGGTAGACCGGAATGTCATTTCAACAGGTATTTATACATTTAAAGCCATACAGTCCTGAACGGGGATGCTTGGTGAGGGAGGGTCCTACAGAAACGGCAGAATGATTCCTATGGGTTGGCCTTTTAAACTATTTTCTTACTCTGGGTGATATCAGGCAGCTTTATACAAATTTGGCCCTTCACTTTACAAGTTAGAAAAGCAAGTAAATATGGCAGAATGTCGACTTTTATTTCTGTATTACTTTGGTCAAAATACTTGTTCTTCCAAAGACCAAAGGACTCTATTAAATGAAGAGTGAATATTCGTGGTGAAGTCTCTAGAGAAAGCTAAACTCAATTAAGATTGGATTTTTTTTTACAGCAGTGCCTTTTTTATTTGTTTAGAATATGATGATATAGGAGAAAGGATAGCTTTTTCATTTTTTATAAAAAATCTTTTTTATTTTACCACTTATCCTTTGATGAGAATTAAGACCTTGATGAGTCTTTTATTGTTGCATGACATATTGTCATGAACTTAGAGGCTCAAAATGATACCTGTTACCAGTTCATGGTTCTTTAGAATGGCATCCAGGCTTGGGGTAGCTGTCCTTCTTGATTGAAATGAAATAAAGGAAAGGTATTTCTAGCCTTTCTGAGTTTATGCATGGAGATTTGTATCTGCCACGTAATGAAAACCTTCTTCCCTCTAAAATCCCTATTGATGTAATTTGAGGTGCTTTTTCCAGTAGCCACAGATTCTCTTGCCCTAAGGGAGAGATCTCATATCTGAAAGTGTGGTCTTGGAGAATGGCACATTGCAAAATACCAGCTCAGATATTTGGGGGCCATGCAGAGGGTGTGCATGTCAGATGTGAGTGTGAGTGAGTGGTGGTTTGAATGCCACAGGGATGGACAGGTAAGGGCTGTCAAGTAAGAAGGGGTGCTGGGGCTGAGTCTGGGCCTGGGCCAGCTGACCAGTGGTCGTAGTGGACCAGATGCATTGAGCCCTCAGGACTCTGCAGCTGTAGGAGACACAGACCAGAGGTCAGGGAATCATGCAGAATAAGATGTCTACAGTGGAGTCTTAGACATTTTGACAAGTAGCTGTAAACAATTTAGAAGAGAAGAAACAGAAAAAAGCCCTAGAGACCAGAAAGCCAAGATGGCTGATCTAGGTGTTTCTGTTCTGATTGGGGCCTGAAGCTGGTGACTGGGGCTGGAGGTGGTGAGGAGGGGAGCACTGGGAGACAGGTGCATTCTGGGAAGAGACTGCACCTGCTGGAAAGTGAGAGGCTAGTGCCCTGGGCTTGCTTCTGGGCTGGAACCCAAGCAGAAGGGCTGGGATTATGGGATGGCTGTAATCAGGAATGTTGGGACCTACATTCCAGCCTCAGGCCAAGAAGGAGCAAGTTAGGAGCTCAAAGCAGAGTCTTTGAGATATTGCCCTCAGTATGGTGAAAGTTATGGTTTCCCTGGTGGCTCAGTGGTAAAGAATCCTCCTGCCAAGCAGGAGACCTGGGTTCAATATTTGGATCAGGAAGATCCCCTGGAGAAAGAAATGGGAACCCACTTCAGTAGTCTTGCCTGGGAAATCCCATAGACAGAGGAGCCTGGTGGGCTACAGTCCATAGGGTTGCAAAGAGTCAGACACAACAGCTTTCTGAGATATGGCAAAAGTATAACAAGTACAAGGAAGCGTTTGAAACTGGAGGTGTCAGGGTAAGAGTCAACTTGATCAAACTGTCGGCTTAGAACTTGTGTGCATGTGTGCTCAGGCACACTCATGCCTCTGTGTGTGTGTGTGTGTGGGTGGGTGGGTGGGTGGGAGGGATGATGGCCATAACTGGGAAGACATCTTGAAAGACTTGATTTTATTCAGGCCCACAGAGTTTGCGAATGAGACTTCTGTCTTGGGTAGGAGGTAGAAGAAAAATGCAACCAGGAAAGGTTACTTCCAAGGACTAGTTTTAAAGAGTTGCTGTTTAGGAGAAAATTGAGAGAATTCTAAGAGCTGGTCTAAAGGATAATCTCTAACTAAGCTCTTTGTATGCTTCATTTCATGACAGTAAAATTGCTTTTTGCCCTAAAAAGCTCACCAGGAATTGTTAGACCATTAGCCTTGAAAGAAATACCATCAAAGAAAAATAAAAGAAAACCCTGAGCTTGTGGTCTTTATAAGTGAAATTCTTCCTAAGTCTTGCCAGTTCCAAAATTCTGAGACTCATATATTTTACAGTCTACAAAATAACGACAATATCAATAAGCTATATTCTAAGATCCCAGTGGAAAAGATAGGCAAGGTATGACAGAAGTTGGCCAAATGGATTAAAGAGTAAGTAGAATCAAGTAAAAAGATGGTTTGAATAATAACATATTGATAACAGATAATACAAACTTTTTTGATTAGCCTTCAGAGGAATCTGAATAGAAATGCATTGTTTGGAATGTGAATGCTTTGGTCTCAATAAAAATATCCGCTTGCAGAAATATTTCATGTGGTTTGAGCTAACAGGCAAAAAATTAAAAATTCATTGGTATACGCTAATATATGTAATTGTATATTTTGGAGGTAAGCGTAATGGCATAAGTTTGCTGTAATGAAACTGATTGGAAAATGATCTCTTGGAGAAAATTTATTGCCAGTCATAAGATTTCTTTGGTTTAGAAAAATGCTGGGTTTAGTCAAATCCATCGCACCAAATGAAAGTCTGCTTTAATAAAAACATGGATCTGAGAACTGTGGTTTTTGGTAAGTGGGCATCTGATCCATTAAAATTGTATTGGTTTATTCTTCATGTTGCCTTTTTCCTGAAATCCATCAGTTTGAAGCATGTAGTAAGCCTTTGCCAGCTATTGCTCTAATAATGAAAGACCCGCAGTAATTGTTAAAGTACACCTTATGAATCAGCTGTGACCTGTTTCTTTGGAAGGGTCTCATGACCGAAAAAGCAGCAGCTTATTTTGCTTTTGTTGAAGATGGCAAAAGAGTCATTTTGAGAATCCACTGAGCATCATAGAACGGAGTGATGGAAAAATATCTGCAGAATTAGATCATGCAGCCGGCCGATTCAGGCAGCCCCCACTGCCTGTTCTGTGGCGAGTCCCCCAGCGCTTTGTCTGGGCAAAGCTGGGCTGGACCCCTGATGGGGACTCTGCCACTCTCCTTGGACAGGATCCCACGGTCTAATTGACCTCATTGTTAGGAAATTGTTCATGAAATTAGGAAACACAGAGTAAACAGAGAAACTCAGACAGAGCTCCTTCTCACAGAGGGCAATGGACATATGGAACGAGTTACCGAGAAAAGGGACTGGGGTGAAACACACATGCATTCAAGAGGCTCCCAGGTTTCCTTCTGAATGTGGGGGAGGAGAAGTGAGGTGGCGGCCCGTAGGAAGGTAGGAGTGAGATGCATTTTGGAAGGACAGGCATGTGAATAATTTGACCTATTCTTCAAATTTCTCTTGAAGTTGTTGGAATATTCCCAACGAAAAGCTGCTTTGCTAGTCGTCCGCATCTGTTTGGGACTGATGCGTGTGGCCAAGTTGGAATCCCAGTGACCACCTGGATCCCGCCACTCTCTTTGGGGTAAATGGCTTCCCATGTAGAGGCTGGGCTTCCTCTCCTGATCTGAGCAGAACAAATCAGCAGGAAAAGCGAGGGGCTGGTGCTTGCAGAATGTCCCAGAAGCCCCTGTTTTTAACTTGGTATTTCCATTTTGTTTTAAGCCATGAAAGGGGTCTGAGGACTGTTTATCAGCCTTGTAATAGGCTGGCTTCCTGGGAGACCCCATCTTCTCCTCTTCAGGGGTCCAAGGTCAGAGTTACGAGGGTATGAGTTTGCACTGGCTGCAGTAACAAAATGTCACAGACCAGGTAGTTTAAATAACGGAAACTGATTCCCTCCCAGTTCTGGAGGCTGGAGGTCCAAGATTAAGTTGTTGGCAGGGCTAGTTTCTCCTGAAGCCTCTCTCCTTGGCTTGCAGACAGCTTCTCTTCTCTGTGTCTCCACATGGTTGTCCCTCCATGTCTGTGTCCTAATCTCCTCTCCTCTTCTTATGACACCAGTTCACATGGGATTAGGGCCTCCCATCTGACCTCATTCAACCTTAATTCTTTTTATTTAAAGGCCCGTTTCCAAATACAGTCATATTCTGCAGTTCTTGGGGTAAGGGGTTCCACATATGAATTTGGGAACACACCTTAGGAAACTCCCTAATGATGAGATTGAGGAAGAGACCAGGATGATGGGGGGAAGAGGGGTGGGCTCTGGGGGAGCCTCAAAGTCTCCAGGAGAGAGAAGCCTGGTCTCAGCACCTTTCTTTGCCTCTACTTCCACTCGAGTCCAGGAAAGGTTTTAAAAAGGACAAAGGGAGGACTGGACACAAGGTGGGGGTTCCTGGAAGCCAAGGTCCCCCTGCTCTCTCCACAGGTATGCCCACCTGTGACTGCATTTGATGCTTCACAGGCAGCAAAGTGAGGGAAGAGGAGAGAACAGAGCAAGGGGCAGACATTAAGCAGTGAGAAAAACTGCCTTGGCTGCAGTTTTCAAAACCAGCTGTTTGAAGGTGGAGAACATCATAGGTGGAAGCAAGGCTGCAGAGAATACTCCATTAGGGAGCGAGGAAAAGGCCACTGCTGCTGACTCTCCGGGACGTAGAATTGATTGGTCTAGAAAACATCTCCGGACCTGGGGCTGTTTGAGCTGTAAAGGCTGCAGAACCTTGTGTCGAATGCAGTGCCCCCGGTGTGAGCCCAGAGGTGATACCTGCCCACTGGCGAGGTCATCTGCATTCTTGCCACATGTGAGGTCTCGAGTCATGGACATTTGCCTCTACTCCGTTGTGTCCACTGTTTCCCACCAACCCCCAGCATTTTTCTCGTTCAGTTTACAGGTTTGTCTAAGACCTCATGTGAGTTAAGCTCAAACATAAGGTCAAGGGCAGGCCAAGCTGGAGGATGGCAAAGGGCCCAGAGAAGCCAGTGAAGGCGGGTCCTTTATGCAGCAGATGGGGTCCCAGTGGTCAGTGGACTCTAGGGTAAGAAGTGGGTTCTGCCCAGGAATGGATTTCAGGGCTGGGTCCTTACTGTGAGTGGACTCCAGCTGGTTTCAGAAGGATGCAGTTGGGACCACTTTGTCCAAGGATTTAGCCTGGAGCCGATCACTGTGGCCCTTGGAACTGTTTAACCAAGCTAGCCTGAACTCCAGAAGAGTCTTCTCTCTTACCAGAAGGTTCCAGGTCAGGACCACGCGAGAGGACTTTGGGAGCATGTGTTGGCAGAACAGAGTCTGGCTTCTTGCAATGGCCCTTCTGAGTTATCAGCACCAGAGCCAAGACTTGAATGTGGCGGATTCTCAGCTGACGTTGTCCCATCGAATGTCTGTGGGATGAGGGATGAGGGGCAGCGAGGGAGCTGGTTATTAAGAAGCTGAGGGGTCAGTGGAAGCTTCCCCTTAAAATTAAGCTGAAGGACTTGAAGCTGCTCAGCCCTCTCCTTCCATTTCCTAGACTGAGAGATTCTCTTTGTGTTGCTCCATGAAAGGGGATGTTTCCTACAGTTTTTAACATAGATTTTGTGATGATGATGTGAAAGCCGTCAGTGCCTGGCTGGGATAAAGTCTAAGTGCCTGTCAGTGAGCTTTTCTGATCTTAGCTTCAGTGCCTGTCATTAGGATGTTGGTTGCTGAGGAATCTCCTTCAGAGACATCCGTGTCTCCATAACCACATCGCCAGCTACACAGCTGGATAAGGAGATGGACTGCCCCACCGAGGAAGCTCCCCTTTCAGTAAGCCTGGGTGACTCAGATAAGGGACCACTTGAAGGACACTGGTTTCTCTTCCTCTGCTTCAATTCCTACTCTTATGTTTTAAATTCACAAGTGAAGTATACCTGTGAAACCCTCTGCACCCCACCCTTCTCCTCCATAAAGGCAGGACCCCAGGTCTGTTCTTTCTCTCTCCACCCCTCCCTATCCCCGTGACCTCACTATGTGGTCCCAGACCCTCCATGTATCCCCAGGATCTGTGAGAAGAAACCTTGTCTTTTCAACCTTCTCTGGTGGTTGTTGTGGAGGTATGTCCTGCTATTGTGATATATCCAGGAGGGTGTACCCTGTTGGGGTGATGTCCATGGGGGAACCAGGCAGGAGAGTGGCCCAGGCTTTCCCAGCCACGGCATCACTGTTGACAGGCTGAGAGCAACACAAAACAAGGAAGAAGGCATTATATGCGCCGTTTTGTCATTACTGTTACTGTTATTGTTGTTGTTGTCTTCACCTGAACTTAGATTTTAAAAAAAGCTTTCAATGTTGGCATTTCTCTTGGAATGAGGGGTGAGCTGAGTATCCCATCCACGGGAGCTGACACCTCCTCCTTCTGAGAGCCCCTTAGCATGAGAGAGGCGGTATCGTCCAGAGAGGATGAAGATCCAGGGCTCAGTTGTAAGAAGAGAGGTTTTTCATCTGTTGGACTCAGAAAGCAGCTAAGTCCACAAATTCCTGCTCACTGGATTTTCTGCCTGTTTTATATGAATCACAGGGGAACATAAATTAATCTAGGGAACATATTGGAGTTTACTTCATGTTACAGCCCAAACCTGTAAAGATGTCTCTGCCTTTGATTTCCACTTTTCCTTGGGCACTCCATGGGCTTCCCAGGTGGCACTAGTGGTAAAGAATCTGCCTGCCAATGCAGAAGACAGAGGAGACCTGAGTTCGATCCCTGGGTCAGTAAGATCCCCTGGAGCAGGAAATGGCAACCTGCTCCAGTAATCTTGCCTGGAGAATCCCATGGACAGAGGAGCCTGAAGGGCTTTATTCCATGGGGCCATAAAGAGTTGGACACTTGAGTGACTGAGCATTGCATGGCACTGGGCATTTTATAGATATTTCTTCAGCTTCTGCAAGGGTCAGAAGAATTCACCTGTCTGAAAGAAGCCATCACAACTGAGCAAATTTTCTTGAACAGGATCCGTATTTCTTTAGCTTTGAAGGTGTCACCAATGTGTTTTTTATACACAGTACTAGAAAGACAAATATTTGGCAAGTTGGTTCAAAAGAAAATTTCACTGATATGAGGGAGCACTAAAAATAGCTAGGGAGCTGGATTGGTCTGTCTTCTACCAGATGCATCTCTATAAATTAGGATCAAATGCTTCCTCCTTTCACATTGTAACATTTGACTTTGTCATCCGAGTATACAAACGTGACAGTGTTACTAACAAAGTAAGGAGCTAAAACCACCAAGGACAAACCCCTTGTTTCTAGAAGCCTGAAGAAGCCAGCAGACTGGTCAATCGAATGGCCATCGATATTGTGTACTTGAGTCAGCTAGTCCAGAAATACTTGTCCAGATCCTACTGCTCCCGGCCCCCGGATAAGCGCTGACTCTAGAGCAGTGTTCCTGCCACAGACCCTTGGTTGTTAAGGAGCAGACCATGAAGCATGAGTGCTCGAATATCAGGTGGAGTTTATTGAAGGGACACAGTGACAGCTCAGAGAAAAGGGGAACGGCAGAGCCGGGCCGGAACGGGCTGTAGGAACTAGAAAAATTTCAGCAGCCCCTACGGCTGCTCCTGATCTACTCCTATGTCTCTGACCTCAGCTCTCTGCTTCGTTCTCTGCAGCCACGAGGCACCTTTTCCTCCTTTGTGTCTGCTCTGGCTCCCTGAGTCTCTCTGCAGACCCACCTTTGCTGCCTATCGTGAGAGGACACGGCTGGTCACCTCAGTCTGGGGCGATCTCGCCCTTGTCTTTTGCTTTCTGTTCTGAGGAGGGAACGCCTAATGCCTAATTGGTTGGTGATTTGCCTTGAATGGCAAAAAAAAAAAAAAAAATCCTTCCTTTAACCCATTGTGTTCCAAGGCAGACGATGTTGGATCCGCTGAAGCACTTTGGAGGCTGGACCTGATACCGTCTGAAAGCTCACTCACGCAGGTGCCTGCTGGGGATGCCAGTTGGTGCCTGGAGTCAGCAGGGCTGCGGCCAGAACATCTCCCAGTGCCTGGGCTTCCTCACAGCATGGGGACTGGGGCCTAGCTCGGGTACATCAACTCAGATGCCGGTCCTCTCTCCTTGGCGGCAGGCTCTGGGTTGTGTACAGCGCCACATGGGTACACAGAGATAGGAGCCCTATTTATAGGCAGTTGGAAAGCTAGCCTTCCTACTTCCCTCGTGAATTTGCAGTATATTAAAGATTTATGTAGATTCAGAGAAGGTCAGCTCTACTCATTAAAACCATATTTTGAAAAGATAAAAAGGTAATTGGTATAATATGGATCTGAAAAAGGATCCTCTTGTGTGTTTCTCTTGAACACTCAATTAAACAAGTAACTGGAAGAGATGATAATGCTTTTCCACATGCTGGTCATTCTGGACACCAATGCTACTCATAGGAGAGGCTCCTGTCACTGAAAGTAGTTTCTGTATCCTCTGGATGCTGTGCTGTGCTAAGTCACTCAGTCTCGTCCTACACTTTGCGACCCCACGGACTGTAGCCCACCAGGCTCCTCTGTCCATGGGATTCTCCAGGCAAGAATATTGGAGTGGGTTGCCATGCCCTCCTCCAGGAGATCTTCCCGACCTAGGGATTGAACCCAGGTCCCTTCTCTGGATACACAAACGTAATTTACATCAAAGTGAAAAGAAACGTTAAAACCCAGGAGTTATTATAGTTTGTTTAGCACCTAGGGTATGATGCCAAAGTGTGTGTGTGTTGTGTATGATGTGTGTGTGTGTGTGTGTGGTGTGTATATGTATGTTGTGTTTGTTGTGGTTTTTTTTCTGTGTTATGTGTACTGTGTAGTGTGTGTATGTGTGTTGTATGTGTTGTGTGTGTTTTGTGTTGTGAATGTGTGTAGAGGAGAAGCTAGAATTTTTGGGAACTGAGCCCTGTCCACTTAGCGGGAAGGGATCCAGCCTGCTACTGTACTAAATATTCACATCCTGCAAGGTTTGCCCTTTAATAATCTGTAAACTAATTTTCATGAGTATTCCCAGTCTTTTCTTAAAAGGGAAAAAATGATGGCTGGCATCTTGGAAGGCTTTTTGAATTATTTGCTTTAAATCCTTTAGGTAAACAGATTAAACCCCTATTTGAAATGAAAGCGGCTGTTTACTCATGTAAATGCACTGTTTTCCTCAGCTGTTTAAGGGCAAACAGATGAAAAAACCTGAAGAGGGTTTCCTGAGCAGAGTGTGCTGAAATTCCTGTCCCCCCCACCCACCTCATTTAAGCTTCCTTTGGCTTTTGAAAGACAGGAGAGGGAAAAGTTTTCTTTTCTAATCAGTGAGGGTTCTCCAGCAGTCAGTGGCATTACCGTTTCCCTTTGAAAGGAAAGATTTCTTTTGTTAGCACATAATAGTTTTCTGATTACAGGACTTTTGCTTTTTTAGGTTTATTACTGTTATTTTATTCTTTTTGATGCCATGGTAGAAAGGGTTGTTTCCTTCATTTCTCATTCTGATTTTTCATTGTTAGTGTATAGGAATGCAAGAGATTTCTGTGTATCTATTTGTATACTGCTACTTTACCGAACTCACTGACGAACTCTAGTAGTTTTCTGGTGGAATCCTTAGGATTTTCTGTGTCATCTGCAAAGAGTGATCGTTTATTAATATTTTTTTCCCATTTGGATTCCTTTTATTTCTTTTTCTTCTCTGATTGCTGTGGGGTGGGCAGAACTTCCAAAACTATGTTGAATAAAAGTGGTGAGAGTGAATATCCTTGTCTTAATCCTGATCTTACAGAAAATACTTTTAAGCATTTCACCACTGAGTATGATTTTAGCTGTGGATTTGTCATATATGGCCTTTATTATGTTGAGGTAGCTTTCCTCTATGCCCACTTTCTGGAGAGTTTTTATCATAAATGGGTTGAATTTTGTTGAAAGCTTTTTCTGTGTCTGTTGAGATAATCATATGGCTTTTATTCTTCAGTTTGTTAATGTGGTGTATCCCACTGATTGATTTGCATTTATTGAAAAACCCTTACATCCCTGGGTATGTCCTACTGTATCATGGTGTATCATCATGATGTATGACCCTTTTAATGTGTCGTTAGATTTGCTTTGCTAGTATTTTGTTGAATGTGATATTGCTTACAAGTGGAATCTTAAAATAATAGCACAAAATGAATTTATTCACAAAACAGAAGTAGAGTCACAGATGTAGAAAACAAACTTATGGTTACCAGGAGGGAAGGGAGGAGAGAAAAAGTGGAAGATTAGGATTGATATATACACACAACTATATACAAAATAGAGAGCTAATAAGAACCTACTATATAGCACAGTGAACTCTACTCAGTACTCTACAATGACCTTAATGGGAAAAGAATCCAAAAATAAAGTGACTATGGGTGTATGTATAAGTGAATCACTTCATTACACACCCGAAACTAACACAACATTGGAGATCAACTATCCTCCAATATAAATTTTTAAAAAAAGGAAAAGAAAGTGGTGGTTTGTCCCTTGGCCAGCAGATCCTGGTCTGGCTGAGGGAACAGTGGATGACAGAAGGGAGGGTGGTGCCCACTTCATGACCTGCCAGGATGTGAGATGTATTTAAACATAATACTTTGTAGGTAGAAGGACAATGCATCACTGGGTTTTCTATCAATAACTCTGTTGGTCCCTTGGTATAAAATACGGGTGATGATATGAATGAGCTAGCTCTGAGGTCCATGTGGATTCCGGAGCGTCTACTCTCAGACTTAATAAAGGCCATTTTCAAAATTCTCAACAGAGCAGTGACCACCTTTCTCCCTTCCCCCACTGCAGAGACTTCACTAACGCAAATGTGATTTTTAAAGAGGTCTGTCTGGCTATTTGAGTTCTGGAACAACACGATTCATTCTGACCAGAAAAGAGAATTCCCACAGAATTTCCGCTCTCTTCCACCCAAGTCCTCCCCAGCCTCCCCTCCCCCAAACCAGCTTGTGTTGCATCCCCAGGGAGCTGGGTGCAAGGGTAAGAGCTTGTCCAGAGGCTGGGCTTCCCAGGGCATCCGAAGTCATCAGCTCCTCCTGTTCATAACCTCCCAGCCAGCAGAGAGTTACACCCTCCTAGACAACCTTGGCTCTGTCTACAGATCAGGGCGCCCATCACATTACATAGCTGCTGTTCATCTTCTCAGCCTCCTAGGGGCACAATTGAGGCAGCTTAAGACTTGGAATTTAAAAACCTGGACTTTGCTGCTTGTTCATTTGTTCATTCAACAAACACTGAGAGCCAACTGGGTTCAGGCATTGAGTGGGGGGTCGTTTCCTGATCTCGGGGCCTCCCTCTAAAGCTGCACTTTCTGTAGAGGGGACACAGGAAGCCATGGGGGAGGACCAGCTGATATATTAAAAACATCCATCATGGAACAATACTTTGGAAAGGACAATGAAGTAACTTACTAGAAAAATGAAATGAAAAAGACATGCAAAATACAAGCCCCAATTTGGTTATTGTTAGATTTCACAGGCATGAAATTACTCTGTAAAGTGGTTAAACGCTTCCTTCTCATTTCTGGGCCCTCTCCCGCAGACACAGGACAGGCAGCCTGTGCCCGGCACTGGCTGGAGGACTGCACTCTGAGTGTTCCTGGTCCAGGAGATGATGCATGTGATCCTGAGGCAGTGACATTAGCCCGATCCCAGGAAGTGGGCATGATGGAGATGCACAGGGCAATGGACTTGCTGGCCCTTGTGAACAGGACCCCCTCCTTATTCTGGTTGGCAGAATTCCACCATTTGCCCATGTACTCACCACCTCCTGCCTTGGAGCTTGCATCCTCTCCAGGTCTGAGTGAGCCTGGCTCTGCTACAGGTTATCTCATAGCCCTTCCCCAACATGGTCCAGGAGGAGACACTTGATGGGGTCCAGCTTGGTGATTTGCAAGGCAAGCCCTGCTGTGAGTTTCTGGGAAGTTCCCTTTGCTTTTCTGCACGAGCTTCTGGAAGCAATTCCATGTCTCTCCCCTGCTAGATAGAGCCAGGAAGCATGAGTCCAGATGTCTGGGCCCTGAGGAGAACCTGGCTTAAGGTGGATGCTGGATGCCCAAGAGAGAGGAGCAAAGCAGGGGCTTTCGGAAAGCACTATTAATTATCCCTGGAGCCCTCCATCACAGGAGCTGCCTGTCTCCTTTTCCATTTACTTGAACTTCAGCTGTCTTTTCTCTTCTCAGCAGCCTGGAGCCTTCCAAGGGCTATGCTGGTGTATAGAGTGGTCATTAAAGCCAAACAGAATGATATTTTTAATATATCTGAGCCAGAAGTGATGCTCAAGATCCTTAGCAACAAGTATAGCCTGGCCAGGGACTTGGACTGCAAATGGCTATATGGCTAGCTGGGAGACATAGCAGATCATCAGCCCTGCACACACAGAAGGCCATCGGAAGTCACCACCAACAGGTTTTATTTTTCTTTCTTCTCTCTTTCCTGGAATAGCAACAGCTCATGTGCATCTTGTTGGCCCCATAACAAGATGCTAGGATTCACCACTCTGTTTTCATGCGTTCTCTTCTTTGTCAGGACGCTGTATTTTCCTTGAGGCCTTAAGGATCCTGGCAAGAGTCAGTGTGATGGAATTCTCAGTTGTAGGAGCAAACCACATAGAAGGATTTGCCACCAGCAAGCCCCGGGCCAAAATTGGAGGTAGGCTGGGTTTACTTCAGCCTTCTTGCCTTTTCTGGCCCTTTACTTGTCTTAGCAGTCTGTCTCCCCAGGAAAATATTCCATACAAAAGTTTAGGAGAACTTCCCTGGTGATCCAGTGGCTAAGACTCTGCGATCCCAATGCAGGGGAGCTCCCCATGCCTGGGTTCAATCCCTGGTCAGGGAACTAGATCTCACATGCCGCAACTAAGAGTTGGAAGGCTGCAACTGAAAGACCCCTCACGCCATGATGGAGATCTAAGAGCCCATGTGCTGCTAAGACCCGGAACAGCGAAATAAATAAATATTAAAAAAAAAGTTTAAGGAGCTTTCATTAATTTTAACTCATCCTTCTTTAGAGGACAGTATTTGTGCATTTTAAGTGAGTCCAAGAGAACAGTCTGGCTGTGACTGGAGAATGGCAATTGGACGGCAGGTAAAGGAGTTGCCAAGGGAACCTACGTAGATGCTTCAGAGGACATTGTCCGCCCACCCAGCATCTGACGCAGAGGTTCCTCCTGGGAACTGGAGCCATGGGAAAGCAGGAGCTAGGAAGAAAGAGAAGAGGTGGGGAAGGCAAGGGACAGCCAGAAACACAGAGGAGAGGGACGAGAAGCAGACAGAGAAGGAAACATTGCAGTTGGCCATGGTTTCCAACAGGACTGAACTGCTTTACTTGGCTCCTGTTGCCCGCTGGACCATGCTTGGTCAGAGACGTGGGTTTCACTCAAAAGATACATGGTAAATTTCACTTGTGTGAAGAGAAACTTGAGCTGCAATCAGTGTCACACACTCTGTTTCCAGCCTGAGGAGTCCCACATCTCGGCTCTGGTCCCCAGTGCTGTCTCGTACATTTGGATTTCCGATTAACCAACAGATGTGGGGGAAAACTGCTGGCCTGGCCAGAGAGGTCCCTCATGGCCACATGTGTGCAAATACAAAGACTCACAAATCATTGAGACCAGCTCAGCTGTAGCTCATGTGACCCGCCTGCATCACATGGCAGGCGAGAATTTGTGATGCGGATGCAGCCGGCTCAGGCAGGAGAGCACAGACCTGACTAGGATAAGCTTGATTATCTTACTGCCTCCAATTTCTCTTCCCCACAAACTCTGAGGAGTGGGAGCGGCTGTCAGGGAGAATGTCACAGAAAATATTTTCCTGCAGGGATTAATAGCAGGTTAATAAATAACTGATCAGACCCAGTTGAAATGCCTTTGGGTAACAGTGGTTGATCTGCATACAAACATGGGTCTCTTCTTATTGCTTTAGCTTTTTTTTTTTAATGTTTCAAAAGAGCAAGGAAAATGTTCGTGAGTTTCTCAGACATCAAATAGCTCTCAAAAATGTCAACAACATCAGTGTAAAACTAATAAAAATATGGCACAGATTTAGCACTTGTACTGAAAGGAAATATAAAAACAGGGAAAGAGAAGCATATGGAAAAGCATGTTTGGGGCTTGAACAGATCAACCCCACATATTAAAACAAACAGAAACCAGAGCATTTCTGGTGGGAATGTTGAAAAAGGATGACTTACGGGAGAAACAAATGATGACGTCCCCACACCGCCTTGCTTTTCCTCCAACAACAGTGAAGTTGAAAATGGACTTCAACTTCAAGCCAGTACTTTTGGCAGTCTGAGCAGGGGAGGGTTTCAGACCTTAATTTCTTTCCCAGCCTTCAATGTGGGGGAAAGTCGGCTTTGGCGCCGAGACATGCTGTCAGTGCAGGCCCATCCGAGAGGGATGGACATACGCTCAGGAGAGATGGCTGGAAGATCTTGAGGTGATACTGGCTGCGTCTGAAGCTCAATTTCTGCATCTAGAATGTAGAGCCAATAAACCCTTGTTTCCAGGTTTCTTGTGAGAATTAAGCATTGTAACACATGGAAAGTGCCTGCACACAGGCGACACGTAGACCAGTGTGTCCAATACAAATTTCTGCAATGCTAGAAATATGCCATGTTCTGGATTGTTCAACAGAGCAGCCTCCAGCTCTGCATACCCCTGGGGCACTTGAAATGTGACTAGTGCTACCAAGGATACACATTTTATATTTTATTTAATTTTAAATAATTTAAAGAGCCACACATGGCTAGTAGTTATCCAATTGGATGGCTCAGGTATGGACCATGTGGCTAACGTTGATAATAATGATGATCGTATGGGTTTTGTATCCTCAAATTGGAGCCTCAGGTTTCATGCTCAGGGGGGCTGTTGGCATATCTAAAGCTTGTAAGGTGGAGTTGGAGGCTAAACTTTTCCATGACAAGTTAAGTCCTGGTGAGGTCTCTGTGCATGTAGCCACCTATGATCAGGTTAGCTCTGAGTCTAGCTGTTCTTGAGTTCTGTCTTCTCCCAACCAGGCAAGAAGAATGGCCAAGAGAAGCAGATATTCTATGTACAAGAACTGAACATTCTTTCCTTTTTGGACTGGCCAGCTTCTGTGTTCTGTGACTATTGTTTTCATTTTGAAAGTTTTTATGTCCTGGAACTGACTGCCCTTTCTTAAAGGAAATCAGCTGTGAATACTCATTGGAAGGACTGACACTGAAGCTGAAACTCCAATTCTTTGGCCACCTGAAGTCAAGAGCTGACTCGTTGGAAAACACCCTGATGATGGGAAAGATTGAAGAGAAGCTGGTGACACAGCGTGAGATGGTTGGATGGCACCATCAACTCAATGGACTTGAGTTTGAGTAAACTGTGGCAGATGGCATCATCAACTCAATGGACTTGAGTTTGAGCAAACTGCGGCAGATAGTGAAGGACAGGGAAGCCTGGCATGCTGCAGTCCATGAGATGGCAAAGAGTCAGACATGACTGAGCAACTGAACAACAACACCTACACACAACAGCCACAAAGTCTCAGAATATCACAAGTAATACATTACTTAAGTGAAAGCTTTTATTGGGTTCAAAGATAATCAGAATATTCCATGGATTTGAGAAAGTTTCTCAGGAAGATAGTCACTAAGAAGTGTCCCATTTTGTAGAAGGGAGTTTACTTAATGGCTGTCAGCCAAGGTCATGGCTGGTGAGTGGATCCCACTGGGCTGAACACATACAATAAAAGTTCTCACCAAAGAAATGCGACAGGTTGGTATCACTGAAGACTGGCCTGTGCTTTGAAATTTCTTCCTCTTTGTATTCATACATATCTAAAAATTTCCTCAAGTTTTGGCCAAGGGAACAAACAAGAGGAATGATTAAATCTCTTCTACTAAGATTGTCTAATCTAAATGAATTAAGTGGCACAAATGTATTAGCATCTAACTGATCCAGTGACTTCTCCTAAAGGAACCTCTAGGGAAGTACATTTGTTTGACTATGCTAGATTTGTCATGAGTGGGACCATGCAGCATTTGTCCTTCTGTGATGTCGTAGGTAAATCATTTCTAGGAAAAAGAAGTTCTGTGCTAGGAAAAGTAAGATATGTGGCAATCTGTACCATCATCAGCTAAGACAATGTAAGAAATGAAAACCATCAGGCACATTCCAATCCAAACATTATTCTTGCCACATCCTTATTTTCCATTTTTAAAGATTATCTCAATTATTTATTTTATCTTTTTGATTTATCTCTTCTCTATTTCCCTCCCCTAACTCCCCTCCACCCAGCAGTGCTTCATAGGATCATGCCTCAAATAAGCTACATGCACCCAAATTCTTGAATTAGAGTAAGATTTTTTTTTAATCTCTAAGATACAGCATCATATATTTACTTATATTTGAAAGAACTAAGATTTAGAGCAAGCATAACCTTGTCATTTAGAATTTTATTCTTTGTTAATTTCCTCTTTTTGCCACTTTTAGTATATGGGATCTTTTAAAAATGAAAAAGAGCTATTTCTCATCACAGAATCAGTAAGTATTCATTATAAAAAGTTCCTTGGTGGTCCAGTAGTTAGGCTGTGGCACTTTTACTTCAGTGGCCCAGGTTCAATCTTTTGTTGGGGAACTGAAATCCCCCAAGTGGCATGGAGTGGACAAAAAAATTGGCAAAATAGATAAAGAAAAAATATGCTGCTAAGGCTAGAAACAACCACCCTAAAATATCTAATATTTATCTTTCCATTTTTTTTTTGCATATTGTGATTTTTTAAAAAACAATCTCTCCCATCCCACAGGCTCTTATACCTTGCCCTTGATACTCATCTCATTAAGAGGTGGGGTCTGTGTTCTTCCCCCCAGAAAATGGGCAGACCTCTGTGTCTTCCTTGACCAATAGAGTAGAGAAGTAATGCTATGCGACTTTGAGATGAGATCATAACAATGTTATGCATTTGTGTCTTATTTTCTTAGAGCAGTCACTCAGGAAACCCAGCTGCCATGTTACGAGGAAGCTCAAGTTAGCCACACAAACAGACCACCTGTGTAGGTGCCTTGGTTGGCAGCTCCAACTGAAGCCCTAAAAGGAAGTCAGATGTTAAGATATTTCCATGCTGAAGCTGAAGTTCCAATACGTTGGCTACTTGATGTGAAGAAGCTAACTCATTGGAAAAGACCCTGATGCTGGGAAAGACTGAAGACAAAAGGAGAAGGAGGTGGCAGAGGAAGAGATGGTGAGATAGTGATGGTGATGGTGATGTCCACTGACTCAATGGACATGAATACACTGGGAGATTCTGTGGAGGACAGAGGAGCCAGGTGTGCTGTAGTTCATGGGATCACAAAGAGTTGGACATGACTTAGAGGCTGAACAACAACAATAAATATTATTCTAGCTCCCAGATGTCAAGGCACTCTCAGCCTTGACACAAGAAGACACAAATGTCTTCTGAGCTAAAAAGCCAGGCACCATGGAACAGAAAAAAAGCCACTTTATTGCTGTATCTTTTCCAAACTTGAGGTGCATAGATTCCATGAGCCTAATAAAATGGTGATTTTATGTCAGTATATTCTGGGTGCTTTGCCAGGCAGCCAAATCCTTTCTGTTCTTTAGTCCTTGTTTTTTGATTGGCTGAGGTCATTACTATCAGCTCTATTGGTCTGAGCTTTTTGAGCTGGATTATCTCATCAGTCTTTGGTCAACTTGTGCACAAACACCTTGGGTCAGGTGACACTCTAATCCAATCATTTTGAAAGCTTTAGATAAATTAACAGCTGAATAAAATGTTATGGGTAAGAACATTTCCTCTGGACAAGAACACACACTCTCGTGCACTTAAAAATATAAAAATACAAGCACAATTAAAAATGTCAATGCATGAAATGAGTTATATCCCATATATACAGTAGTAGGTGGTTATCATACAAAGACTATTCTGTTATCATTTTAAAATATGATAAAAATATAAAAAATATGAAAATGCTCATTTACATGAAAAGAAATCCAAAACATGATGTCATGGATGCCTTCCATTTGTCACAGCACAGATCACAGTGTTGGAAATGTAAGAAGTCCTTCCTGCTTGGTTGGTATTTTCCATTTTCAGAAAGCCTGAGGACGGTGTTAGTACCTAACCTAAGGATTTTTGTCTTTTGTTAATAGGTTGTGGATTTACATACAAGGTCATAACTTTGCTAACTTAAATTATTTTTATTATGGCAGCAAGTCTATTGCTGTTGTTTAGTCACTAAGTCATGCCTGGCCACTTTTTGTGACCCCATGGACTAAAGTCCTCCAGGCTCCTCTGTCTGTGGGATTCTCCAGGCAAGAATATTGGAGTGGGCTGCCATTTCCTTCTCCAAAGGCGATATTATATCATTAAAGAAAATGAGAAAACCTAACCAAATCACTGAGGCATTTCCCCCTTTATCTTGGTCCTTTTCGTAATTTCTCAGCTCAAGAAGATTACATTCATAACATTGTAAAGCAACTATAATTCAATGAAAATTAATTTAAAAAGAAAATTATATGATTTAAATTCCTCTAGAGAATTATATCCTGGAAGAGAACATCTACTTTTCCTTCTGTAACTGATGTTTGTCCCTAGATCCAGTAACTCCAGGCTTCAGCATCTCAACCTTTCCAGCACCATCGTGGCTTTATTCCCGGAGCCCCGTCCAGCTGTCCACCCCTGTCCTCTTGCTCCAGCTGAACCTCAGTAACTCTGGGTGCCGCTGCCCATCAGTCATAACAAGTGCCTGTGTCCAGACTTGGGAGGGTGCTGGGTTTTCCAACCGCAACCTGTAAAGATGCCCTGGAGACAAGGTGGTGGGAAAAGTGAGTTCATACACCTTCTGCCTCTGAAGAGGTAGGTTGCAAACTGAACAGGGACTCCGAGCAAAATGAATCAGGTGTCTTCGTCCAAGTAAACACTGGACATGTATCCACAACATGAAACCGCTGTATGATGCAAAAACATTAGCGAGGGAGAGATCCAGGAGCGCCTCCAAGCCAATGAGGAGGTGGTGGAGCTGAGCTGTGCAGACACTTCTCCCACATGCCTGGCACACAGCATCCCTCCCCGTCTTGTTTGCACGAGTCCTACTTTGCAAAAACAAAACTGAATCAGAGGCGACACTGTATCTGGTCCTGCCAGCTCAGATCTGCTCATTAATCATGGACTAGTCCCGTTCCTCAGCTACACCATCATCGCTGGCTCCACACAGCTGACCCTCTCCTCTGCCTCTAAAGAGTGACACATTAATTTTTATTACTAACTCTGTGTTTCAAAACTCTTTGGGGACTGGGAAACTCAGCAGGCAAATCTCTGGCCCTAGAAAGCAGTTAAACTGAATTGCAAATAAAAGGCTTAGAAAGTCCTTAAAATCACAACCTTGGCAAGAATCTCCGAGAGGGAAAATTAACTTTCTTCTCTCATCTGAGTTAACAGAGTTGGGAAAGATCAGTCTTTTTGTTGGACAACCCAGTGCTACCAGTTCCATAGGCAAGCTGCATTTTGAAGTTGGAAAATGTTTCTTTTTGGCTTCCTCCAAGATCTTTAACTTGATTTGGACAACCAAACATCTTGGACTTTCCCTCTTTGTATCTGAAACTAGCAGCATTCTCAAGAGAAATGTTGTCAATCATTTACATATTAGTGAGAATTTCAGTCAGCCTCTATTTAAATACATTCATCCAGATAGATGTTTATTGAGCACCTACCTTGTGCAAAACACAAAGACCAGCAGGGAACAGTCCTCCTGACCTCTAAGTACAGACAGTTAAGAAAGGAAAACAAACAGAGAGGTGATGGTGAACAAGAGGTGGTAGGAGAGCTGAAATGTGATGGACTAGGAAGGAGGAAGGCTTAGAGGATGGAAAAGAGGTAATGTTTGAATTGAGCTTCTAAAGAGGAGAAATCTTTGCACAGACATGAGTGGGGTAGGTGAGGAATTGGGCAGTGCCCATAAGAGGACATTAAAGTTGGTGAATGGGGCGTGAGGACCTGCAAGGGCTTGAGTGCTCGTGGCAGTGTGGCAGACCAAGCACTGTGATGGTCTGTGGGTGAGAAGCCATCTGGACCCCGTCCTGTGGACCTCAAAGGCCACAATAAGACATGAGAGTGCAAGCAACTGGAACCATCACAGACTTGGGGCAGTGAGGTCTCTGCTTAAAGAAACTACAGCACTGGTGGCCTAGGGGCAGATGATGAGCTGATTCTAGCAGCTGAAGTGTCAACTGGGCTAAGGTGATAGAAATTAAAACCAGGGAAAATGGGGGGGTGGGATTTTCCACTTAGGCTTGATTGAAATTTAAACAGTGTGGATGCTCAGAACAAGATGAGCAGAAGGGCTGAAGATGATCTCCAGGTTCTCACCTTGTGACTTTACATCTAAGTATGAGATGACAAAGAAATTCCAGCCATCATCTGTAGGTGGGAGTGAAAATAAGGATTTACACGGGGACTTGTCTGGTGGTCCAGTGGTTAAGTCTCCCTGCTTCCAAAGTTGGGGTGGGGGGGCGGCGGCGGTGCATAGGTTTGATCTCTGGTCAGTAACTAGGATATCGCAGCACAATCAAAAAGAAAAAGTGTTTAACATGGAGCACTTACTAATGGCTAAAAATTTTTAATTGTCTGAAAATACTTAATTAAAAATGATGTCCCTGAGTGATTTTGCTTTATTACCCCCAGCCCTAAGAACAAGCAGTGTGTTCCTGCGCTCAGTCCAACATGCATTTTTGCCAGCAGAAGTTTCTGCAGTTTTCCTGAGGAGGAAAGGCCAACCATCCCTCTGTATGTGTGAGCACCCCTGTGTTGACTCTGGAACTCCAGGTGTTGGTGGCTGGGTGCCCGCCCTCCTGCAGAGGCTGCCAGGAAAGGGAGGGGTATGGACTCTGGGAAATGAAGCCAGAAACCAACAACACTCAGCCTAATTTTCATTACCTTCAGGACCCAAAAAACTAAGTTAAAAGGTTTTAGTGATGAGAGGAACTTGGAACTCAGTCTCTTTTTATTTTGAAACAAAACAAACGCAGCTCTTTGTAAGTGAAGTTTAATCGTGGATTCTGATTCTAGGTAGTCTGTTATGTGGGCTGTAGTGTAGGGAACATGAATTTCTACCTGAGTATCACCACTTATTCCATCAGCTGAGTGTCTGTGAACATGTCTCTTCATCAGTGCTATGACTAGAATGCATGTGTCCCTCCAAAATTCTTATGTTGAAACCCAATGTTTCAGGTGATGGTAGCAGGAGGTGGGGACTTTGGGAGGTGATTAGGTCAAGAGGGTGGAGCCCTCAGGAATGGAATTAGTGCCCTCATAAATGAGGCCCCAGAGAACTAGCCCTTCCCTTCCATCCAGTCTGCAATTTGGAAGGCCCCACCAGACCATGCTGACACTCTGATCTTGAACTTCCAGCCTCCAGGACTGTGAAATACATGTTTCTATTGTTTCTAAGCCACCCAGTCCTTGGTATTGTGTTGTAGCTGCCCGAGTGGACTGAGACTATCAGGAAACTAAGGCTGATAAATTTCACCTTCAACTTGGCAGGTGGACTCACTGAACCAACACATGAGTGATCAGTACCTGGCACTTAGTAAACCCAGTTGTTTAATAACAATGAAGTAGGCCTGTGGCTGGGTCCTTGGATTGTAATTCTGAGTTCAATTTTGCCCTCACAGTCTTGGGATTAACAGGGAGACAGAGAAGCAGTTCAAGGGTTCTTACAGCAGGGACATGACTGCACTTAGATGGGGCCTTAGGGCCCTGCCTCGACTCCGGGTTTTAGAAGCCCTGCCATAGTCTCCTCCAGCTGCACTCTTCCCCTCAGGTGGGGGTCCGAAGGCCAAAAGCCCCTGCCCATTCTGCTCAGAGCCCATGACTGATTTTTAGACCTACTCTGGGTCCAGGGTTTGGCAATTCCCTGCCCAGTGGCTTCTCTTTGTGGTCAGGTCTCCTATGGCTCTTTCCTCTTGGGGTGAGGATATATATATATATATATATATATATATATATATATATATACTCTTTTTAAAGATTCTTTTCTCTGCCGTCTTTACAAAGTGTGCACACACCTGCCCCTCAGGTCAGAAATCACTTCTCTGCAAATCCTTCTGTTTTGTCCACAGGCAAATGGGTTCCCTGTGGTCCCCTGGGCACGCATCCTGCATGCAAAGGGAATTGGTCCTGGGTGAGCAGGGTCTTCCTGGGTGTGGGACCTGGTGATGAACCCCAGCACACACTGCTCCTCTGAGGGCCTGAGATCCAGCAGCAGGAGCTCTGGAGAGAGGCTCTCCAAGCTGGAACAGTGGCTCTGCTCAACAGGCTTCTCGGCCAGGAAGAGGGAGGGACAAAGGATGTCCTCCAGCCGATGTTCTAGAAGCTCCTGAATGTGCCATCTTCTGGGCTGGAGCTCACTTGTCTGCCCACACCCAGCTGTGCAGGAGGCATCTAATTCCACGTGTCTCTGGACCCAGCCTGACACATGGGGCCCAAGGAGGAAGGGGGGATAAATTGGGGATGTGATTAAAACTCTCTAAGGGATTTGAAAGTCAGTATTCAGCTGTAAAGTAGGGACATATCTCTCAGTACATTTAAAATACGACACAATCGATCAAATGAGATAAAGAGATGTGAATGGTGTATAATTCAAGACAAAATAAATGAAGATTTTTAAAACATTCAGAAGATAGTGATGTATCTATTGCAACTTCTATTATTCCATGGTGACTTCTCAGGCAGGCATTGGGTCTGTTTCCCAAAAACTGCCCCACACGTCCAGCTCTCTGTGTCTCTGTTCACATTTACAAATGCCTGCAGTGGTCTTCCCCACCCCCTGCTTCTGGGACAATCCTCCCAAACACAGCTCATAAATACCCATGAGCCCCTACCTGCCCGGAAGCCCTCTGTTTGCTCTCTCCCTCCCACTCTGAGCTCCCACTTAATTTTTTCTCCCTCATGGAGATTTCCTCTGTACTGTAACAGTTCATGGCCTCACTTGTTCCCTCGTCAAACTGTGCAACCTTTGAAAACAGGGCCGCCATGCTGTTTTCCTCCCTGTGTGGACCACTTGTGGTCTCCAGAATGAGGACTGGTGCCTTTGGCGCTTGAAGGGCTGACCAGTCACTGACTCTCCCAGGTCTGATGCTTCCAAACTCATATGCAGAAGCTTAGTGCTCTCCTGGGCTCTGGGGCTGGCCCCCTTCTTCAGGTAGTCACTTGCGTTTTATGTGAAGTCTCCAACCTGGCTGACTCCCTGTGGGTCTGGGACCAAGGTCTCCTGAGGGCTTCCTGACTGTGGCCACATGTGTGTCTGATGGGAAGCCGTGTGGGCAGCAGAAGGTGCACTTTTTGCATTCCAGACCAAAAGGGAGGTGGTGGTTCTCCTGCTGTGTGTCCCATTACAGAGGGTAGCCTGGGGCTCCCTGTTGTTGTGGTCATTCAGTTGCTCTTAGGGACCCCATGGACTGCAGCACAGCAGGCTTCCCTGTCCTTCACAAGCTAGGGGATCCCTAGTTTGGTCCAATTCAATGATCTTCCTGGTATGAAGCAAAGTGACTTTTGTAACTGGGGAGGTTTCCTGTTTTATCCTTTCTTACTTTGTTTTTTGGTGCCAGTTTCTGTGAGCAAGTCTCATTCTGGGTGCCAGGAGGTGGAATTCCAGGGCTCTGTAGAATCTTACGACCAAAGGAAAAATTCACATCTGTGTGACCGTGTCTGTTATTCCTGGGAGAGGGTTGGCATCAAATTCCAATGAGGCACAGTGACACCATGTGACAAAGAGAAAAAGAAAACCAGAAAGTTTAATAGAAATAGGCAAATAAAAAATATAGATCAACTCAATCAAGCCAATGAACCTAAATAGACACATCATTTTTAGGATGAAGCTGATGCTGTTGGCTCCTTTTGACCCGCCCCCCACCTCCAACCCTGCAGGGCACCTACAGAATGGGTTCCTTTGTCTCAACTCCTGAAGTGCTTTTGGGCCCCCTGAGGAGCAAGCTTGGCCCTCAAACTCGGCAGGTCAGAAGCAGTCAGCAGGTCAGAAGTGGTCAGCAGGAAAGGCACTGGGGTGCCCTCCTTGACCACTGAGTTGGGTGTTGAAGACACAAGGGCAGGTCTGCTCAAGGGGCAGTTCTGAGGGTCCGTGGCAGGACTACTCCCCACCTGCCCATCATGGTAAACAGCTCATTGGTGCACACTGGGTGGCTCGCTTCCCCTCCTCCTTATTCTGGGATCACCTCCTAAAGCCAATACCCCCATTCAAGGCCTTGCCCCAGGGTCTGCTCTGGAAAGGAACCTAAGCCAAGACAAAGGACTTACTATACTTTCAAGATGCTGATGGAAACACAAGCCTTGACTTTCTGAATGTAAATCAAAACAATACAATATAAACAGACTAAAAGCCATACGCCCGCTTTAACTGGCCCAGGCCTATTTCAGATGGATGGGTTTGGGGTTAGTTTCCTACAAAGTGCTTATTGCTCTTTAACTTCTTGGTTTTCCGGATGTGGAATATTAACACTCATCTAATAAGTTGAACTACTTATTATTTATTAGAGAACTGGAGGAACTGGGCCCATATGTTTATGGCAACTTGACAAAGCCCAGTTAAGAGCTCGCACCTATGAATATGGGGTGGTTTGCCAGAAAGTGGGCATTTGGTTTTCTGGCCAAGTTCAGCACACTGAAGCTCTGAGATGTACGGACTGTGTCTTGACCTGCTGGTATGCAAGCTTTTCAAAGTTCCTAAATTCGCAGACAGTTTGGACATTTTTCTTGCAGAGTTCCTGGACCCGAAGTTATTTTTCATGAAGCAGTTTTGTAAAATTTATGACGTGAGTGTACAATATGCCTTTTTCTTGAGATCCATCCCGTGTACAGGCGGCTCTATAGCAAGTTGGCAGAGGGCAGTAGAAGGGGCTTCTGGGGACTGTGCTGTCATTGGCTGTGGGCTTTTCATGAATCATGTGAAGAGGACCTGTTCCCCACCCCCTTAGCCTGGAGAGAAACACCCATTTATAGGTGAACTTTCCCAACAAATCTCAGATATAGCCAAATAAATAAATATTAAGAAAAAGAAATCAATTGAAATTTACTCATTAAAAATGCTCATCTTCTGTTTACAGATTCATAACCTAGTCCCTTAATTTATGGATGGAAAAGCCAAGACCCAGAAAAATAAGTGGATTTGCTCAAGGGAACCCAAATAATTGGCTGGGTCAGAGCCCCCTTTTCCTGCATGTATGTGTGTGTGAGTGTGTGTGTGTATGTGTGTGCGTGTGTATGTGTATGTGTGTGTGTGTGCCCTTGCCAGGGGGCTTGACTTTTTGAATCTGTTATTCACTTGCAAAAAAAGATAACAATATCATTCTTACAGGTTTGACTCAAAGAGGCAAATTGATATTTCAAAAAGCACTTTCTTGAAGGTATAGTTGCCACGTCTGGGAGGAAATAATTTGAGACACAGAGACAGTGATGCGTGATGTAAGAGAGAAGGAGATGCATTGCAGTGTAGGTTTAGGTGAGGAACGGGTTCATCTGCTTAGCGCTCTTAATGTTATTATGATTTTAACACAGGTAGCTAAAGAATCAACCTTGAAAGTGTCCTCACTCTTGGGCCATCAAGGAATTTGGACAGTGCGGGCACGGAAGAGCCGAGGTCTCGAACTGACAGCTGTATGCCGACCCTCTTCTCTCTCCTGTGTTTTCCCTGCTTCCCAGTTTTAGTTAGGAAGATAGCCCCAGCAACTCCAGAGTAATGTAACCTGCAATCTCAGAAGGATGGTAGATTCTTCGAGCACTCTCAAGCCAGGCTAATCATTGTGTCTTGGAAGATGTGCTTGAATTGGACAGGCACATGAGAAATCCACCTTCAGTCTGAGGAAAATTAATCCCTCATGCAGAAACACAGGGAATGAAGCAGGACAGAAAATCAGTGGAGGTGCATCACACTAGCTCCAAGGGGCACAGAAATAACAATAACAGTGATGATAGCAGCAACTATTAAAGATTTGTTTCTGCTTCAAATTGTTAATAGGAACACTTAGCTTGGCGTTTTACCCCTCTCCTCCATATATATCCTTTGTCAAGGGACTTACAGTCCCCCACCTCCATGGGGACAGTCTATTACTTACCCCTTGATGCTGGGCATGACCTTGTAGTTTGCTTTGTCCAGTGGTACTAGGCTGACAGTGACGTCTCAGCTGTGAGCTTATGCCTTAAGAAATCTCACATCTTTCTGTTGTTGTTTTTGAACCTCAGCCACCTGGTGAGAGGGACATGCCCTCTGGCCTTCTGGTCCTGGGGCAGGGATGGTAGGGAGGAATACAAGAGACCCGTGGAGTGGATCTGACTTCACTGCTGCAGCCTGAGGCAGAGTTGCTCCAGAAAACTCACAAAGTCACAAGCAAAATAAACCCTTGTGATTGCATGTTGCTAAAAATCTGAGGTTGCTTATTGTATTACAAAATCTAACTGTTCAAGGGCTGAGATGGATAAAGTGTCCAGGTATCTATGAACAAAGTGTAACCTCCACAAGGGCTGAAATGGTATGTTAATATTGTTAATATTCCCAGGACGAGAGGATTGCATGGTGAAAGGTGGATTCTCAACAAACATTCCCCAGATGCTTGGCTGCACTCAGTATACTGGTCTCTGTGCAGGCCCAGAGAGAAAAACTATGTGTGAGGGGTTTCTGCCTTAAGGAGTTTACATTGTATTTGGAGAGACCACACAGGTATGTCAAGCCTGCAGGATGGGGTGAGAAAAATACTCATAAGTAACAGAAGTGATGTGAGTGAAAATGACTTGTGTTGTTAAAGGTCCTCTCTGAGAGTCAGTCCAGCACTATCCACATCCCTTGACCTGCACCTTTCAGCACCTACTGGCTTGGTTTCCAATGGCCATCACCTACAATTCTTTATTGGAGAGTTTCTATACCCTCAGAGCTTGCTTTGCTCTCCTACACAGGCCAGAAGGATCAGGAAATTAAAGTTTCCTTGGGAGCAGCAGTTTGCCAGAGACTGATGGGCGCTGGGATATTTATACCAGCTATAAATATTTATACTGGTGTAAATACCCCATATATATATATGATATATATTTATACCAGTATAAATACCCTAGCTCCCTTCTCTATCATCTTGAATGGAATGACGCTGAGCTACAGTCACTTCTACTGTGATTCTAGAAGTTCCCCAGTGAGGTCAAGCTCCTGTTACCCGCAGGACAACATGTCTGATGATGGACCAGGCTGTGACCACCTTCTTCCTTTTCTCTCTGTGTCCCTTGATGCCAATATATCATGGGACTTACAAATAAATGATTACTTATGAATCCTCATCTCTATTATTTCTAGGGAAACCCCAAAAGAGAAATGTGAGAAGTGCATATCTGGTTTCATTCTCATTTTATTTTGTTATTATTCATCAAAATATTTACTTATTTGGTAGTGTTGGGTCTTAGTTGTGGCACAGGGATCTTAGTTACATCATATAGGATCTTTCCTTGAGGCCCACAGCTTCTCTAGTTGTGACAGGCAGGCTCAGGTGCTCTGTGGGATGTGGAATCTTAGTTCCATGACCAGGGATCAAACCTATCTCGCCTGCAATGCAAGGTGGATTCTTAACCACTGGAGCATCAGGAAAGTCCCTCACTTTATTTATTTAAAAAAAATATATACCCCTATCTGTAAACCAATTTGGAGCAGGCTCTCCAGCTTGTTTTATTTGTCAATAACTTAAGTTCTGCTGCTTTAAGACTCTATGTACAGTAAATGCACAGAAAAAATAGGAATTAAAAAAGAATGAGGAAAGAGAGTAAAAAAATTTCAAAGTCTTGCAAATCTCGATGGCCCAGCATCCACATGTGATTCAGGGGGACACCCTCTGTTGAGTGGAAGATCTCTCCGTAATTAAACACCGCTGGCCCATGGTTTGTCCTGGGCTGTCGGTTTTAGCTTGTATTTGCCCAGAGGAGGCATGTGGGAACAAAAAGGAGCATGCAAGCCCTGCTTCATCTGGCTCTTGGCTGTCCCTTCATTAGTAGTATTAACTTTGATCCCATGGTACTTTTCAGGAATTTTTTTTTTTTTTTGAAGCCATCTAGCCATTTTTCAAGGGTTAGCGTAGTTAAAACCAGATAATATAACCCATAAATCCACTAAATTGGGCACATGTGAACTGCAATGTCACAAGACCCAGAAAACCAGCCCATGAGTAAGGACACCACCTTCCGCCTCTGCCCTCTGGATCCTTCAAGGAACAGAGGTGACATGTGACCACCAGCCAGGCGGACCACTAAGGCCACAGCCCTTATTTGCATCACAAATAGGACCAAAGCTTGGTTTCTTATTCGGGTAGAGGAAAGAAAAATAGAAAAAGAAGTTCTTGTCTTTTCTGCCTGTCCCATGATTGATTATCTGCTTTGCAATATGGGTAGAACTTCCACTTCTGAAGATGGTGGGGACTGATGGCAAGGTGTGGATGGGCAGAGAGACCGGATGGAGACAGGAAGCCAGAGCTCTCTGGTGGAGCCAGGATGGGCAAGGCAAGGATCACTAGGGAGAAAGGGAAGCTTTCTAAGCTCCTTAACCCAAGGAACACTGAGGTTTTCTCAGTGACCAAAGTCAGATTTCTCATTGTTAGCCAATCAGGTGAACCATCTTTTTGGGCACATCTGTGCTAATTATATATCATTTTCCTTTACCATAGCTGTCAGAGGAAAAGAGTTTCCCCCTGAACTTTTCTGCTTTTAGTGCTAAAAATGAGATCCAAAAGCAGTGTGTGGAGAATTTCAGACTCGAGAACCAGAGATTCGTGGGTCCTGAGGTGTGGATTCATTTGCTGCAAGAATGATTTCACCCTGTAATTTCAAAGCATGTTGCAATTTTCATCATAATACAAAGAAAGTGCAGACTGTTTAATATTTTATTTAAGGTGATGATAACTGTTAGTTTATAGCCTTGGGGCTGATTTCTTTCCAAAATTGAGAAATGAGCATTGAGACTTTACACAGTCACAGAAATAATGGAAACATGATTTTTATTAAACTTTTAGATGAAAAAAATTAAGTTCTTTTTTTTCCTCCCCAGTCTCAGACCAGGAGAGGTCAAACTCACCATCTGAAGTTAGTTTGTGTGTTTTCCCCTTTCTTTTTCATTCTTCTTTTCTTTAAACAGAAAGATCTCCTCATTTAAAAAACGTGTGGGTCATCAGACCCCACTCAATAAAATTTGCTTCATTGATTCTAAAAAATGGCATATGAAGATGCAGGAACTGCAGGATTTCATATACATCCCTGACCTTGGACGGGGTGTTTTTGCAAATGAAATCTCAGTAGATGCACAGAACAACCTAGAGGCAACTCCCTCAGAAGTGGTCTGTCTTACTGGTGCCCCAACTGTGCTTCATAAAGTTGTCAGCCCTGAGGTCTTATTATAGAAACGATGAAATGACGGGTCCTGGCATTCCCTCGCCTATAAATCACCCTTCACTGCAGACGTTTCTGCATTCATTAGGGGAGTCAGGCAGCGCCTGAAGCGTGTTCTTGGAGGTTTTTTATAGGCTTCTTGATGAACTGGGGCTGAAGGGTTAGCCTACAGGCCAGCAAGCCGAGGCCCTCTTTCTGGATGTTGAGCTTCTACTTTGTTGTCTTAGAAACTCATAGTAAAATCAAAGAGTTATCATAATTTATAGACTCTGTCCTACTTCCCTATGTCACCCTGGGCTGGTGACCTCAGGAAGGGCACTGGGGTGAGGGACAATATTTCAAGGTTGGCCCTGTAGTGATGGCCTAATTTAACAACCCCTTCAGATTTGAACACAGGATTGTATGTTCCTTTCGTGCGTTAGAAAGAGGCTCTTCAGGGCTCTCAGTCATCCTGGAGACTTTCAGATATACAAGCTTCAGAGCAGAGACTTCCACCAAGTCAGGGTTTAAAGCTGCTAAGCCCTGAGTTCTAGAACAGATTCATCCCTATAAGTGAAAGTGAAAGTGTGAGTCGCTCAGTCATGTCTGACTCTTTCTGACCCCATGGACTGTAGCCCACCAGGCTTCTCTGTCCATGGAATTCTCCAGGCAAGAATACCGGAGTAGGTGGCCATTCCCTTTTCCAGAGGATCTTCCTGACCCAGGGATCGAACCCGGGTCTCCCATGTTGCAGGCAGATTCTTTATCAGCTGAGCCACCAGGGAAGCTCAATAAACAGTCTGTTAAATGGATGGATGTAGATGTTTTCTCTCCAGCAAAGATAAGGTGATGGCTTAGAAGATGGAGAGAGGATGGCTCTGCCAGTTTGGAAGTTGGTGCTAAAATAAATGATAGTTTTATTCTTTGGAAAACCAAACAGGCCCCGATGTCATCAGGCAGTGGCTGGTCTTGGAGCTGAGGCCACCCATTCTGTCGCTGGCAGCCGCGCTGACGTGTCCTTGGCCTTGTGCCCCTGCCTGGCATCCTCGGCGCCTCTAAACGTGGGTTAGCAGAGAGGAGTGATGTCAGGGGTCCAGTCCTTTGGATGCTGATCTAAAAGCTAAAACCCAAATTCAGTAGAATTGGCTTTTACAGTCAGAGGACAAAGGGCTGTTCTGTCCTCATCAGAGCTGCTCTAGGACCGAGCATAGCGGTGGGAAAAGTTTGTCATCAGGGCTTTTGCCGCTTGTCCTCCCCTCTCCACTCTTCAAAAGAGATGCTCAGGGTTCTGCAATGATTCCCTGCTGGGGGCTGCTTCCAGCCTGGCTGCCTGGGAGACAGTAACTAACATCACTCAGCGTCAGTCTTTCATCTTCATAAACGTTCCAGTGGTGAATGACTGATGTTATCCCATTGCACAGGTGAGGAAACAAAGGTCTTGAAACATTTAGCAGGTCGTCTGCCTAGGACCACACAGCCAGGGAAACCCGAGTCAGGTTTTGGGTTCAGAGCTGGTTTCACTCGGTACCCGGAGCTCTCTGTCGTGATGCACGTGGCTTCTAGACAGGTCTGTGCTCTGGAGACGTCTCTGTGCTTCTTGCGGTCAATTTCTTGGTACTGTGTAATTTGCAGTGGTGTACAGGTTGGTCCTGGAGTCAGATCACACAATTTTAAACTGTGAGCCCATGGCCTTTGGAAGACATTAGGCAAGTGGCCTATCCTCCATGGGCCTTTGTTGCTGTGTAGGAAAAGGGGATAACAATAGCTCTGGCTCGTGGAATTGTCAGGAGTTAATTACGTGACCTAAATGATATAAAGGGCTGAGAGCAGGGCCCAGACTCACAGTAAGAGCTTAATACACGTGAACTATTACTGCTTTTATAACTCTATTGCTAACCCTAAAAATAAAACGTGTTCTAGATGAGACTGGATGGTGGTAACAGCTGGAACTTTTCTCTACTTAAGGAAATCCAACAAGAGGCCAAAGCAGGGACTTCCCTGGCCGTCCAGTGGTTAATGCTTTGCCCTCCAGTGCAGGAGGTGTAGGTCCACCCCTGCTTGGGATGGAAGATCCCACATGCTTTGTGGCAAACACACACACACACACACACACACACAAGATAAAACAGAAGCAATATTGTAACAAATTCAATAAAGACTTAAAAAAATGATCCACATTAAAAAGAGATTTAAAAAAATAATGTTATTTATTTTTTATTTTTGGCTGTGCTCGGTCTTCCTTGCTGTGAGAGCTTTTCTCTAGTTCCAGTGAGCTGGGGCTACTCTCCAGTTGCAGTGCAAGGGTGTCTCATGGAGGCAGCTTCGCCTGTTTCAGAGCACAGGCTCCAGGGTGTGTGGATTTCAGCAGCTGTGGCTCATGGGCTCAGTAGTTGCAGCTCATTGACTCTAGAGCACAGGCTCAGTATTTGTGGCCCATGGGTCTAGTTGCCTTGAGGCATCAGACCAGGGATCGAACCCATGTCTCCTGCATTGGCAGGTGGATTCTTTACCACAGAGCCACTAGGGAAGTCCCCTAAAACTATCTTAGGAAAAAAAAAGAAAAAAAGAGGCCAAACCAAACCACCTAGCACCTATGGCCTTGGCATGTATCGCCTCCACCAGAATCTTCTAGAATTCCCGTGGTCAAATCTGATTATATGGCTGACTCCACTCCTGATGCGGCCAGGAACACACTCTGGCCACCAAGTCCCATGGCAGAGGCAGGGAGTGAAGGACTGAAAGCTGGAACCCCAGCTACACAAAATGTGCATCTTTCCCAAGCTTCAGAGCTGTGCCCTGTGGAAGGTGATGCTGGTGAGACAACTTCCCTGAGAAGAAATGCAAGGCTCATGGAAGTTCTGTGGTTCTCACATGGAGGAGGCTGTGACTGGTCCATGCATTCAAGTCTGTCCTGTTTTACTCAGATGCTTGAGTGACTTGCGTGATGGAGAAGCTGCACATTAAGACTCTGGCTTCCTAACGGCTTACGATGATGGCCTGAAGTTACTGTGTCCTGGTCCCATATCAGGCCTGCGGGCGGGCACCTCACTTCCCGCACACGCCTCCACGCGGGTGGTCTCGTTGTCATTTTGCCTCCTTTGTAGGTGCAGACTCGTTCTCCTGCTCCCTTGATGAAAGACCTTGAGCCTTTATGAAAGCTGCTCTCCTCGGCCTGCCTTGGTTTTTCTAGATGTGAAAGTGAAATTCACTCAATCTTGTCCGACTCTTTGCAACCCCATGGACTATACAGTTGATGGAATTCTCCAGGCCAGAATACTGGAGTGGGTAGCCTTTCGCTTCTCCAGGGGATCTCCCTCTCTTCCCAGGGAGACCAGGGATCAACCCCAGGTCTCTGCACTGCAGGCAGATTCTTTACTAGCTGAGCCACAAAGGAAAATCTGTCTTCCCCTTTTCTTTCACGTGGCGATTTCCTTGCATTTCAAACTGTGTGATAACAGTGGTGGTTTATTTAGAAGAGCTGTGGCCTCCTTGGAAGGAAGTTCCTGCATAAATTTGAAGTGTTTGGTGAGGTGGTATCCTGGAGACCTCTGTGTGAATAATAAACATGTCAACACCTGCCTAGAAGAAGCTCTGAATGAAAGGGAAGGAAAATACCATACTTCAAAGACACTTAGAGGTTTATTCAGATTCGAAGTCCCCCAGGCTAGGACCACACCTAGCACTGCGTCACATCCAATCAATGTTAGGAAGCAATTGTCCAGCATGTGATGTGCAGTTGTGGGGACATCCAGGGCTGCCTGTACCGTGGAAGCAAAATGTGGTCCCAGCACAATGGAAATCCATGGCTCATGGATTCTGGGTCCTGAGCACTTATTTATTACCTTAAAGGCTCTGCCTAAGGTTCAGGATGCGGAGTTCCTTTCTCCAGTGGAGAGAGGATCCTGTGGGGAGAAGGTAGTTGGGCCAGTTCAGTACAGTTCAGTCCCTCAGTCATATCCGACTCTTTGCGACCCCATGAATCGCAGCACGCCAGGCCTCCCTGTCCATCACCAACTCCTGGAGTTCACTCAGACTCACGTCCATTGAGTCGGTGATGCCATCCAGCCATCTCATTCTCTGTCGTCCCCTTCTCCTCCTGCCCCTAATCCCGCCCAGCATGAGAGTCTTTTCCAATGAGTCAACTGTTCGCATGAGGCAGCCAAAGTACTGGAGTTTCAGCTTTAGCATCATTCCTTCCAAAGAAAGCCCAGGGCTGATCTCCTTCAGAATGGACTGGTTGGATCTCCTTGCAGTCCAAGGGACTCTCAAGAGTCTTCTCCAACACCACAGTTCAAAACCATCAATTCTTCGGCGCTCAGCCTTCTTCACAGTCCAACTCTCACATCCATACATGATCACTGTTAAAACCATAGGCTTGGCTAGACGGACCTTTGTTGACAAAGTAATGTCTTTGCTTTTCAAAATGCTATCTAGGTCGGTCATAACTTTTCTTCCAAGGAGTAAGCGTCTTTTAATTTCATGGCTGCAGTCACCATCTGCAGTGATTTTGGAGCCCCCCAAAATAAAGTCTGATACTGTTTCCACTGTTTCCCCATCTATTTCCCATGAAGTGATGGGACCGGATGCCATGATCTTCGTTTTCTGAATGTTGAGCTTTAAGCCAACTTTTTCACTCTCCTCTTTTACTTTTATCAAGAGGCTTTTTAGTTCTTTTTCACTTTCTGCCATAAGGGTGGTGTCATCTGCATATCTGAGGTTATTGATATTTCTCCCGGCAATCTTGATTCCAGCTTGTGCTTCTTCCAGTCCAGCGTTTCTCATGATGTACTCTGCATAGAAGTTAAATAAGCAGGGTGACAATATACAGCCTTGACATACTCCTTTTCCTATTTGAAACCAGTCTGTTGTTCCATGTCCAGTCCTAACTGTTGCTTCCTGACCTGCATACAGATTTCTCAAGAGGCAGGTCAGGTGGCCTGGTATTCCCATCTCTTTCAGAATTTTCCACAGTTTATTGTGATCCACACAGTCAAAGGCTTTGGCATAGTCAATAAAGCAGAAGTAGATGTTTTTCTGGAACTCTCTTGCTTTTTCCATGATCCAGCGGATGCTGGCAATTTGATCTCTGGTTCCTCTGCCTTTTTTAAAACTAGCTTGAACATCAGGAAGTTCATGGTTCAATGCAAAGAAACAGAGGAAAAGAATAGAATGGGAAAGACTAGAGATCTCTTCAAGAAAATTAGAGATCCCAAGGGAATATTTCATGCAAAGATGGGCTTGATAAAGGACAGAAATGGTATGGACCTAACAGAAACAGAAGATATTAAGAAGAGGTGACAAGAATACACAGAAGAACTGTACAAAAAAGATCTTCATGACCCAGATAAACATGGTGGTGTGATCACTCATCTAGAGCCAGACATCCTGGAATGTGAAGTCAAGTGGGCCTTCGAAAGCATCACTATGAACAAAGCTAGTGGAGGTGATGGAATTCCAGGTGAGCTATTTCAAATCCTGAAAGATGATGCTGAGAGTATAACCAAACCGGAACTTGTGGGACCTTCCTGGGACAGGCCTTCCCCTGTCCTCTGCTTGTACCTAGATACAAGCTTGTACCTCCTCTCTGAAGTACCTAGATAATAGTATCTGATGCAAATTTCCTGAGTTGCTTTGCAGATGTGACCCCCTACCCCACCCCACCTCCCCACACACACCAAGTGGAAGTACTGCTGAAGACCTTGAGCACATAGCTCCAGAACTCCTGGAGCCTAAGAACTGATACTGTGAACCCCTGTGATACCACCATGCTGGCCACTATCAGCCAATCAGACAACTGTGCACAAGTTGATCACAGACCCCGTGACCCTTGCCCCTTACCTGCCCTTTAAAAATGCTTTGTGGAAACCCTTCAGGGAGCTCAGGGCTTTTTAGGGCTTGAGCCACCTCATCCCCTTGCATGGCCTTGCAGTAAACCTTTCTCTGCTCCAAACTCCAACATTTCAGTTTGACCTCATTTTGCATCCGTCCAACACATGTTACAGTTACTGTAACAAGAGGGCTAAGTCAATGGAAATGGATTAACTTAGAGCTTGTAACTCTTCAGGTTGGGACTTGGTCCCAGTGTAGCTTCATCACGCCCAGCAGACATCTCTGGTTTTAGTGGCAGAGACTACTGGCCTCTTGGTTCACACACTCCCTGGGCTTCTTATGGAAAACACTGTTGTGCCTCATTGAGGGCTTTCTGGAGACTCATGTAGTACAGGCTCTTCGTGGGGTTGGTGAGAGCCCCCAGGAGTGACTCTTAACTGACCTCAGATGGGAATTGGTGGATCAGAGCCCTGATTCCCTTGCTCCTTGGTGAGACATACAGGTTCTAGACCGTCTCCTGGAGGCTTCTCCTGGAACTGAGTCCTAGCTGCCTTCCCCATGCTCCCTGCCAAACCTCTTTTATCACTTTCCATCTCTTTCCTGAATCAGCTTCCCAGACCCCCTCATTCCATCCAGTCTTGCTTAGAATCACCTCCCTCAAAAGACTCTTATCTCAAGGGATGCTTCTTGGGGTATGTCACTGAAGATAGCCTTAGCGTAAACCTTTTTGCCGCAAGTTCTGTGAAAGGATTGTAAACCGTGTGAAGTCACACAGCACTGATGGTTAGTGATGCTGCAGAAGGTAGGAAGGACCACCTCCTCAGAACGAGGCTGAGCATGCAGGCTGGACAGGTCAGGATGGGGACTAGGTGGGAGGTGGGAAGGGCCAGCCAGGAGGCACAGAGACCTTCTGAGATTTAGGGGAACAGGCTGTGGGCACATGGAAATAGGTCCTGCGATACTTAGATTTATTTTCAGGCAAACTGTTCTGGGAGCACCCAGAGCTCCCCTGAAAAATTCCTAAGAAAAGCTTCCAGAAGTTTTGAGAATCTGGTGACCATATTTTCTGAATCAAAAAAACTGGGAACCAGTCTGCCAAAGAATGTCTTGTTATGATTTATGACTATATCTGCCTAGAAAAAGACAGAGAATATTGGGAATTGATCCCACTCCAGAAATTCTGAGATTTGTGGTCACCATACCCAGGGGTCATCTGATTTAGAGTTTCTCAACAGACTGTAGATGTTATAATGGGGAGGGGTGAGTAAGATCAAACAGACATCAGAATATTCAAAATTATTGAGATTTTACCACAGAGCTTATTTGCAATGAGGATGCTATAACTTTATTTCCTTAAATTTTACCATGAAGTCAATAGTCAAGCCCTTATCTAGATATAAATGTTTATAACACACAAAAAAACCTTGATGTTTTATTTCCAAGGTGATGGGAATCAGATTCTCTGAACAACTGATGGAGTGTAGGCTATGAAAAATTTATTCAATAATTTAACTCATATCCATTCCCTTCTCCAGGGGATCTTCCCAACCCAGGGACAGAACCTGGGTTTCCTACATTGCAGGCAGATTCTTTACCATCTGAGCCACCAGGGAAGGCCAAGAATACTGGAGTGGGTAGCGTTTTCCTTCTCCAGGGGATCTTTCTGATCCAGGAATCAAACTGGGGTATTGTGCATTGCAGGAGGATCAGCTGAGCTACCACAGAAGCCCAATTCTCAAGAATTCACTGGGCCTGGACTCCATCTTAGGCCACCTCTCCAATGGACTCTGAACTCTGTGTTTCGTGCCTATGGAAACTACAACAGAAGGGTAGGGCCCCCTCTGAACAGGGGACTCTTGAAGATCATATCTGGTTACTCATCGCCTAAGAGAAAACATACACTGATCACCCCTGCCTCTGGACAGGTCATAAATTTTTTCTATATCTATCGGAATGTAACCTCGGGCTTATTGATTATAAACTGTTTGGAATGTAACCACTGGCTTATTGATTATTAATTGTTTAAACATGAATGATGGGGTTATTGTGATTGTATTTACCCTTCCTTTGTTTATGTAAGTCTCAAGGATTTCGGGTGGTGGGTTTGGACACGGACACATGGGGTATAAAAGATTTTCATAAATGCTGGTCGGGGTCCTTGGGTAAGAGGAGGTTCTGCCGTGGGCCACTGGTGTAGTAAACTGCACTCCACTATCTGCATTGTCCTTCTGAGTAAGTTTGTTTTCTGGAACGCGTGGCTATAACAATATTGTTGTTGTTTAGTCGCTAAGTTGTGTCTGATTCATCTGTGACCCCATGGACTGTAGCTTGTGCTCTAAGGTGGATTCTTAACTGCTGGACCACAAGGAAATCCCCCATCATGTTCTGTACACAGAGCTTGATAACCCACCCTTCGCTTGTTTTCCTCATTCTCCATCTCTTTTCTTCTTTATGACAGTAGCTCTCGGCACCCAAATCTGCGGGCAAGGGTGAGCAGGTACAGAATGCATTGGGAATACATGTGTCCTACAATGTACCTCTGCACACTTGGGTTTGTCGGGAAAACTGGGAATGAGAGGCTGCTTTGTAATCTGGGGGTTGGTGTCTTCCTTCAGTCACTCAGCTGCTCTGAGGGAAACATCTGGTCTGTGGGATGAGGATGTTTTTTCCTGTTCTTCTCACCTCCTCAGCTATGGCAGGAGTAAAAGGCAATAAAACGAAAAAGGGCTTTGCACAGCAGGTCAGTGTAAGGCATGAGGGAGACATTTCTTCTTCGTAATGTTGTTGTTCAGCAGCTCATTCGGACTGCAGCACGCCAGGCTTCCCTGTCCATCACCGGAGCTTACTCAAACTCATGTCCATCAAGTCGGTGATACCATCCGACCATCTCATCCTCTGTCTTCCCCTTCTCCTCCTGCCTTTAATCTTTCCCAGCATTAGGGTCTTTTCCAGTGAGTTAGCTCTTCCCATCAGGTGGCCCAAGTATTTGAGCTTCAGTTTCAGCATCAGTCTTTCCAGTGAATATTCAGGACTGATTTCCTTTAGGATTGATTGGTTGGATCTCCTTGCAGTCCAAGGGACTCTCAAAAGTCTTCTTCAACACCACAGTTTAAAAGCATCTTCCTAATAAGCATTCATTAAGTATTCTTACTGATTGAATGCATACTCAAACAGATACTGATGAGTTTTTTTTCACAATAAAAAATTTTAGAAAGCTATTTTACCATCTATTTGGCAAATCATCACATGCTTCTTAAAACTGATGTGTCTTCCAAAGTAGATGGTTGCACTTAGCTGAACGTATGTGGTGTGTGCACGTAAAAACAGCCAAGGGAAAAGAACAACAGAAATTTTTTGAAAAAGACCTTCAACAATTGGGTCACATTTCTTGAAAGGGCTCCTGGAAGTAGAATGGAGAAAAGCAGTTAATTCAATAGATCATTTTGACCATTCAATGTGCAGATTTACGACTTGGAACATGATGCAACCAAAAAAACCACATCAGAAATTAAAGAAAAAAAAAAAAACACACACACAACAAAAACCAGCCTAAGGCTTGACTGCCCTCTAGGGTGCGAGCACACAGTGGACTCCAGACCTACTTAGAAGAACGGGCAGTTTGGTCGAACATATTGAACTGCAGCCACAAAGATGGCTTCATTAACTCTTCAGAAAAGGACTATTTTGTGCTTCCGCTCCATAAAGATGCCCAAAGGAAGTTATCCTGACCATGTGCTGCTGGCACAGAGATGCACTGCTCAGACTCCTTTTCCAGGCAGGATATGCCTCCAGCTGCGGAGGTGTGAGCAGAGGGGGGTCCCCAGAAGAGGACTCCTGCAGGGTCTGCCTCAGCCCCAGAGAGCAGCCTTGCCTGAGCATGCAGTCTTCCCAGGCTGGTCTGCACCTTGTGACTGTCTACAAAAAAGAGACTACAAGTCTGGCAGCTTCTGTCTGATGTGCGGTGACCGGAGTTCCCCATTGTGATGCTCAAGATTAACCACGACCAAACTTCAATTAGATTTTCTCCTCTGCCAAATCCCATGTTCTCCCCTTACATTTCATAGGTTTTGATCCTTAATAAGCTTTTACATCCAAAGCTCTGTCTTCATACTTACTTTCAGAAAGCCAAGTTTCTGGAGAGAGGAGGAAGTCCAGGTCTTGTTGTAGTGAAAAGGGAAAAAGAGGAATGGGTTTTTTTTTCCCTTTCCTTTCCTGAGAACAAGGAAGATAAAAAAAGAACAGTGAGTAGGCTTAAACATGGCTAGTTGTTTTTACTTTAGCTGCTCCTAGCTCTGCATGTCTGTAACTAAATTTGCTTTTCTGCCCCTGACTCTGCAAAAACTACACTTTGTACCTATTTTCCTTGGACTTTATGCTAAATGCATCCTGCATCTGGTGTTTATCCTTACAAAACTCTTCTTATAATTCTTCTTTTTATACATCAGAAAGAAGGCCACAGATCCTCTGAACTGCCAGACTCAATGATTGGATTTCAGACACCAGCTTATGACTGCTTTCGAAAAAATGCAAGAGGAAGAAATCAAGGTCCTAAACACTTTTGTTCCTCATCACTGGCTCCTGACTGTGAGCCCTCATCTTATATAAGCCCCTAGACTCCTCATGGAGAAGGAGGGCACAGTTTTTGAGGCAAGAATTTACTGTGTTCCCCTCTCCGCCAGCTGAGAATTAAAGCCACCTTTCTATTTCCTCCAGGCGCTGCCTCTGTATTTCTTATTTCTCTGCTTTGGTGGGCAGAGAAAGCCAAGATTTTGGCCAGCAACAGTCTCACTGAACCTTGGTTCCCCATGGTGGGATTCAGGGTCAGGTGGTGGTGATGAAAACCAGTTGTTAGACTTATGGGTTTCCAGATGGAAGCATTTGTCCGCATAGCTCATTGGCATCACTGTTAGAAATGGTCACATGTGCTCCTTAGAAGGGGTAAGCTGTCATGGGATGCACGAGAAGAAGATGAGACCAACATCCACTACAGGGTCATAGCCTCACACAGGTACGGGCATGGCTAAACTAACAGTTAAATGCAGTTTGGATGCGCTAACCCACAGTTACTTTTAGCCCTCCAGCATCCCACGGTACCTACCATCTTATGTGGAAACTAAGGTGATTCTCACCTATCAATAACACAACAGGAAGCCCTATACTTAGCTACAGGTGGACTGGAAAAGCCAGTCCTTTTTTTCTAGCACGTGTTATATCTACTTCAGTTCTGTTTCTGGAAAAGGAGACGTGTGCAGAATTCTAAAACTCAGGGTACTTGAAGCACTGCCTTATTTGTTGTTTTTATTGAAAATAAAAGTTCAGGGACTTCCCTGGTGGTCCAGGCGTTAAGACTCTGAGCTTCCACTGCAGGGAAACAAGTTCAATCCCTGGACGACAACTACAGTCCCACATACCTCTCATCCAAAGAGTAAGAAATCAATCAATAAATTGGTCCAATAAATAAATTTATTCAAATAAATTTAAATAAATTATAAATAAATTAATAAAATTATTTTTTATAAATAGATATTTAAAAAGTAAGAAAAAAACCCAGTAAAATTACTAAGTTTGATTTAAGATGGTGTTAGTGGGTTCTGTCCAACAACCACAGCTTCTTCTGCTTTTTGTGCGAATTCGATTCGATGGGATAAATTGTGATTTATCTAAACCGACAACAGTCCAATAGGGCTTCCCGGGGTCTCAGTGGTAAAGAATCTGCCTGCCAATTCAGGACACACAGCAGACTCAGGTTCCATCTCTGGGTAGGGAAGATCCCCTGGAGGAGGAAGTGGCAACCCACTCCTTTATGCTTGCCTGGAAAATTCCATGGACGGAGGAGCCTGGCAGGCTACAGTCCACAGGACCCCCAAAGAGTTGGAAATGCCTGAGCAAGCACACACACACTGTCCACTAAGTTGCTGCCTGAAGTCATTTACATTCATGAAAAGTAAACAAAATTAAAAATTCAGGATTTCATCACATCGATCACCTTTCAAGATCTTAATTGACACACATGGTTAGTGGCCACCATGCAGCAGGCTGACATGGAATACATCCCATCATCATAAAAAGTTCCACTGCATAAGGCTGGTATGAACCCATCTTGATGCCTTACTTGACCTTGTCTATAGAATTTATTCTGGAATGATGGTAGAACATCTAATTCTGTCCAAGGTCATGTAAAAGACAATCTTCTGGAAGACTGAGAAGTACTGGTTTCCTTGAAGCCGCAGACGTGTGGGGAAAGGACGCCCTTTTTTTCTCTGTCTTTGCTTCCTACTTGAGGTTAGGATGTGGTGCACATGGCAGGCAGGACCAGTGCTGACCTGGGGAGGGGGTCGGAGGGAGGACAGAGTCTGGACCTTCATGGCATCATCTGCAGCTGAAGACCCTGCTGATCTTCTAGTTTTCTCTCGCTTGAGGCTTTAAGACATTCCTACCTGAAGTAAGAATTTTGGAAAAGGAAAACCATAAGAGAAAGAGACGTATTCATAGTCCTCTTGTCCCCTCCCCTCACCCCCGTGGATGCTGTTTCTCATGAGTGAACACATTTTTACACGGCTATGATCGTAGGGTATCTGCACACACTGTCTTTGTTATTTCCTCACTTGCTTTTTTCTCTGAACAGTAAAGCAATTGTGCTCATTGAAGAAAAACTAAAGAATGTATATAGGTGAGGAAGAAAATTAAATCACTCTGGCACTCACCATGAGAGAGAACTGGTCTTCTATCAAAGTTTATCTTTACAATTTTCCATACACCTGATGTACTTTATGCACTGACTTTTAAGAATTATGAATGCAGAGATCTCTACCTATCTATCCTAGACTGAAGAAGGTGACAGATGATGCTACCATCCTGGGACTTGGTTGCCTTATTATCAATTAAAAAGCACATGAAGTGTGGCTTTTAGGGGCGCAACTCAGTTTTTTCATAAGGAAAATGAGCTTTGGATTCTTTATAAAAATATGTAAAACTGTAATTAAAATATATCCTCTAGACTCAAAACACTTCAAGGCATCACACAAATAGTTTTGAGTTACTTCAATCCTGAATCAGGGAGTGTTTCTGTTTTTTCTCCTACAATTGCCTTATGATTAAGCTGCTCTTCCCTAAGGTTGTTTCCCTATGCAGCTTATATGCTTTATTAAAAACATCAAAACCAACCAACACCACAAGAAGTGGACTTACTCTCCTTATTTTAATTTTTTCTTAAAACAAAAAACAAAACAAAACAGCAGGGACTGTTCCTGTTTTGTTCACCACTGTCTCCCCAGGGCCTCCTCAGCACAGACCTGGTATACAACAGGCACTTAACAGTGGCTCACCTAGCAGTTGGAGTGCTGAGAAGGAGCCGGCAAAGCATCTCTTGATGACCTTGGTCAAGGTCTCAGGTTCTACTCCCCATGATCCCAGCTAAGATACCCAATCCTGGCTCAGCCACAAAGCTCCTGTCCTCAGGAAAACCAGCGGATGAGACTCAGTGAGCAGTTCCCAGACAAAGAAGAGCTAGAGTCTGAGGCCCAGCCTTGAGGGCTGTGTCTTTATTCAAGACACCCTTGGACTTGGGAACCCTTAGGATTGTTTTTAAAGCAGTTTGTAAATTCTTAGAACTGTTCTAAAACATTGTGATCATTCAAAAAAGCTAAAAATGGCCTCTCTTTTGTTTCTTGAATTGAGCTATTGTTTTTTCAAATAGCATAGGCTGCAAGGCTGTCCCTCTAGGATTATGCCAACACCACTGCTGCCCTCAGGGCTGTGGTTTCTTCCAAACTTCACCCCCAGCCACCCCTGGGGTGATCCCAGCAGAATGGAGCCTGGTGAAGGGGATGGAGATGGTTGGTGGGGGCCACCACTCCCCGCCTCTGCCTGGCAGAGCCTCACAGAGTCGGCTAGGAAACCAGGAGCTATTATCCATGCAAGTCACAGCACAAAATAAAGAATGATTGCTAGGAAAAGGAAGAAAAATTCAAAGGACTCCTGACCACTAAGGGAGGCAATAGTGAAGAAGAAACTATTAGCAAAATATTAGACAAAAAATTGTTATATTTTTCTCCTACTGAAAGATGGAGATTGAATGAGAATTTTGTGGAAGTGTGTGTTCATCTCCTCACCCCACAGCTATTTGGAAACATTTTGCAAAACACCGTCCACAAGTATTATGGAAGACAGAGAAGTGTTTGTGGAAGGGTCTGGGGGGAGATGCAGCCTCTGGAAAGGTGAGGCTGAGCAGAAGGTGTGACCGAGGCCTCAGCCCGTCCTGGGAGCAAGTCCCTGGGAGCAGAGCTGGATTTGTGATGTATGGATCCAGGGCACAAGGAAAGTGCAGGTCCCTGGTTCCAAGAGCAGGCTCTAAAATACACATTTTTTCCTTTCTTCGATCATCTCTCAAATTGTCATGGTGATTTTTATTTTCTGTTTTAAGCGAAGGAAAAAAAAATGAAATGTTTAACCATTAGCATGAATTTTCCCATATTATGCACTGCCAGTTTTAAACGCAAGCACGAGAGCATTTAACTTGGATGGAGAATCACCAAAACACACATTTTGTATTCTTAGCTCAAGCAAGCTTATGTATTTATTTCCTTCTTATCAGAGTAGTGGAAATGCTGCACAAAACTGACTTGGTGGATTTTCTTTCACGATTGACTTGTGCATATTCTGCTTATATTGTGAAAGGAGAAACAAGTGTCTAATACTGGGTGTTATGCCCAGTGTCCGAGTCCCCAAAACCGAGAGAATAAGACATCCACAGTAATGCAAAAGCATAAAGGGGTTTATTGCTAGCTCGACCTAGGGCTCAAGTCTCATCCAGCACAGTGGAGTCTTGACGAGAGCCCCGAGCTCTGAATCACATCTACTTTTATACAGATGCTTCTTTGTTCCCGTAACAGCATAGCTGATTGGTTAAACTGTACACACGCACGGGACTTTTAAACCTCGCATCTCTATCCGGATTGGCTCAGGTCTGGCGCGAGCTGGGGGCTACGGGGATTTTTTTCTGATTGGTCTAGCTACACTGCCTGCGGGAGTTCCCAGTGCCTCAGCTTTCCTAGAGACTAAACCTCAGGCCTAGCCTGCCCCTTAGAGCCTGTCCTGGCTTCAGTTTGGTCCTAACATTCCCCCCTGTCTTCAGCTACATAGAGGAATCTTCCTATTTATTTTGGGGCAGGGCCTGATCCTGTTGCCTCAGTACCATCAGTTGGACGGTATTGATGCAGTCTTTTCCAAAGGCAACAAGCTTAGTTATTATGCATGGACCAAAAGTAAGTATTAATAGTAGCACTATTAGAGGGCCCACCAGGGTGGAAATTAGCGTTGTTAACCACAGGGACTGTTGGAACCAGGACTCAAATCAATTTTGAGACATTTTTTTTCCTTTTCTTTCTTTTTTTTTTTTTTTTCTGATTTAGCCCTTCTCTTATCTTGGCCAGGGACTCCCTGATTACCCCTGAGTGATTTACATAAAAACAACGTTCTTCCCCTAACACAGCACATAGGCCCCCTGAGAGACTTCATACTCAAGATACTTTTTGGGAATTGGGGCGGAGGTCTCTTTCTTCTGTAACTTCTTCCTGCTGTGCATGGGCGTAGGCCTGCCTAGCAGAGCAGAAGTCTCTCTACCTGATCTAAGTTGGGGTTTTTCACATCTGAAACCAGCTTCTACCCTTGTAGTTGCAGCAATTTAGTTGGCCCCTCTCAGAGATGAAATAGACAAGGGCCAAACAAGAGACCTAAGATGGGGAAACGAGATGACCAGGATGGTCGTCTCTGGTCCCCAGAAACAGAAGGCAACATTTGGGGTGAGGGTTGCAGGGTTTGTGACCCTTTCTGATTGGTTGGTGGTGAGGCAACAGAGCAGTGCTCCAAGAATCTTGTGTTCAGTCTGAAGTTACCATCTTCCACCTGGGTGGGGGCTCAAAGACATTGTTATGCATATTTCTTTGAGTAGGAACCAGGACTCTGTCTGGAGGCTGTACCAACCTTTGATTGTTTCTGTTTTTGTATCCCCTCCCTTCCCTGATTAGCAATTGTTTGAATCCTTGCTTTGGAACTCAGGGAAGGCCAAGGAGGCTGAACAAAGTCTACATCCTACAGATAAGAAATGGAGAACACAGAGCAGATCTGTACTCCAGAGCCCCACAGAGTCCCGCTCAGTTATAATTTTAGGGAACTAGGCAACAATGACTATGATAACTTCCTGTCAAAATGGGGCATAGGACTGCCCCAGCTTGGAGCAATACAAGCTCTAATCTGAAAGTACACCCATAGCATCACCTAGTTATTTTCTAGGATATCTGAACCGTAGCTACTCTATTTTGACTTTTAATTGTAAACTATTTCTGAATAGCCAAAGCAGATTTTACCGTTAATGACATCAGTGTTTCTCTAGATATGAGAAGATGCAAGAATTGGGACTCATAAAATCTTCTCCTGAAAAGATCTAACTATCTGATGGCCTGTTCTGCCAGTTTTTCCCAGAGCACAGAGTGCCTCATTCCTGATGTTCACCCTGAACTCTATTCAGGGGTGTTGAAAGTCAGCAGTTGCAGCGGCCATGATTTAATCTTTGTAGATGCAGATAGCGACTGTCAGTCTTCAGTTGGCAGAGCCCCTTTTTGCTCATAAACTTGACCATGATTATGAGGAGGGGGGGCACTTCATGACCATTTTATCCCATGGTGCTGAGAATGTCCATTCTCAGGTTTGGCAAAGATTCTGTTGACAGGCCACTCAATGTGCTGTTACTGGATTAGGCCATAAAACAGTATCCAAAATTCTCTGGACCACTTGTCTTATTAGCTTTTTGGTCCAGGAAAATATTCCCTCTTGTTGCTTCTTGCCATATCTAGAGTTACACTGTTACCATCATCGATCTCATATGGGACTATATATTATTCTATTAGAGGCCTCATACACACATTTGACAGTGTAAGAAACAGCTATTTTGTAAGACAGGGGAAATACAAATAACATAGCCAGCAGTATTAGTAAAGTCACAAGTAAGACTTATGTTAAGAACTTCCATTAGATGTAGCCCAGTATATCTTCAGGTGATCTGACTTAGTCTGTCCTGTAGAATCTTTATCTTCCAGGGAAATTATATATTGGCACCATCTATAAGGCACATAGCCCAGTTTTTTAGTCTTACTAGACTGATTATCTTTAGTATGACTTACTTATTTATTTTTTCTAACAGAGGAGACTTTAAACCTAAATTATTGTAGCCTGGTATTATCTATATAAATCCATCCCATAATAGTGGGAGATTTTTCCCTTCTTTGTGGAAACTTTTCTTGTTCTGATTGAGCTTGGGTAGTAGAAAAAAGCTCAAATTTATAGCCAGAGTCAGAGCAGGCATTATTAATTGGCCCGGTGAGGGGATCCTATCTAGTAATACCATAGTGACCTGAATATGACTATAATTTTTAAATTTTCTCAGGGCCAACCAGTTAGAGTCTGGTAGCAGAGAAATTTACCAAGGTAACCCAGAACTAGACACAGGTAATTGGCCACAAACCCAACAATTGGATTGATTTTTAAAACTAGTATAGGATCAGGCCTATGATAGAAAAGCATTTGACTTACATGCAAAGGTCTAAGAAGTCAAGAAAACATAAATGATCATACGAATCAGGTCCAGCATCTCGGGGAAGCTGTCTACCTCTGATGTCGTCGTCTTCTCATCCTGGTGTAGTGTAGTTTTCCTGATAAAAAAGCCCTTCCATCCATGTTGGAGACAGTCCCTTAAATTATGTCTTTTTCCAGTCCTGGTTGCAGGTCATGAGGCATCTGATCTTCATCCAAAGATAGATTACTGAGATAAGCTTCAGAAACAAACAGGGTGTTTTTCAAGAATTCAATTAAATTTTACATCAATATCACATAACAGCAAAGAACTATCCAAGAGATGAGTCTTACTAGATGCAGACCTCCATTAACAAACTGGGATTTAACGTTTTGAAATATCTTTTTCTCCTTATAGTTACCCTTATTTTTATTAAATATAACCAAATTAAGGCTAGTTTATTTGCAAAATAGGTCTGTTCTCACTGATTTTGGTCTGATGATTTTTATAACCATAATTGATTATAGGTTTTTTATTTTGCTGAAACATTTATAGAGTCTCAGACTGAACTTTTAAAATAAAACAGGGCTGGGAAACTCACAGCAAAGGCTTATCACAGATTCTGCCTAACAAATCTAGGTGAATTCTTCCTTTTTTAAGGTCTCAAAAATTTCTTGAGATTTTTGTATCCGTGAGATAACCTTCCTAACTCATTTGATGAACTTACTGGAACTAAGAACTTTTAATTTTTAGAGGAGTCAGAAAATATAATTGTTTTGTTTATAATGTTTAATTTTACCAAAGTATTGTCATAATTAGTTTGAGAGGAAGATTTCCCCTACTCCCTGAAAACATAAAATTTAAACTCATAATTTTTCAGATAGAAACCATAAAAATTATAAGCATATTTACTGGTTCATTCAGTCCTTTTGCTAACTTTTGTGAAGTCATCAGGTTTTCCATTAAAATACCAGGACATATCAGAATGTTAAAAACTCCATATAATTTCTAGGATATCTGTATTAGTTAATTTACCATACATTATAACATGAGCAGATTTATTACTTATTTGATAATCTTTTCCATGTAATTTAACCAACCAAATAAACACAGTTTAATATCTCTCCTTGGGATGTTCCAGGGGCCCTCTGAAGCACCCCAAAGTTAGCTAGAGATATAAAAGCTCATATCTCATTTACATTTTTAGAAGTTTCTTCACTTGAGGTAATTTCCTTGTTGACAAACTTGTAACAGATATAATATTTAACTTATATTAATCCTAGGTACAATGAAAATATTTTACTTAACGTTAATTATTTTAAGACATGTCTATATTAGATAGGTCAACAAACAAACATTAATATCAGGTATTTAACATTGAATATTTCCCAGTTCACATGAACCTGGAATTTATTGTTTAATTTAGAATTACTTAATTTGTAAGCGCTTACCCCCTTTTTTTTAAAGCCAAATAAATAGAGCTCATATACATATTAACCACAAAAATATTACCAAGACATATTTAGACAGACACAGTGCAGGATCTAGAGTTAAGTCTTTTTTTTTTTTCCCCCTTTTTCCTCAGTGTCAGGAGTTAGAGATGTTCTAGAGAAGTGTTCCTGAGAGCCCTGGTCTCAAGGCACAGGGAAAGAAAATCAAGTTCTAACAAAATGGCGGCAGTCTAAACCACATGGTGGCCAGACAAAGCAAAATTTCCTTCTCCAGGGTATCTTCTTGACCCAGGGATCGAACCCAGGTCTCCCATATTGCAGGCAGATGCTTTAACCGCGGCTCCATCAGGGAAGCCCTTAAATACAAAAATACAGTCTCAGAAAACCTCCTATAGAGACACAGAACTTCAGATCTAAGTACTAACATCAAAGATTTCAAGGGAGGAAAGGAAGCCAGGTGGAAAGAAGACAGGGGAGGAGGGAGGAGAGGGGGGCGAAAGGGGTGGGCTTACAGATGTCTCCTGCCACCTACAGATACCCAGGCCTTACGGGACTTTTCCCTGGGCCTCCAGAGAAGGGAGGACTGGAACTTGGCCCTACCAGAAATCGGAACCAGAATTCGAGTTCTCTGCCAAGAGGAGGTGATCAGTCTCCAATCCTCAGCTCAGGCTGAGGGCCCTTCGACCAGATTCCTGCGTCCAGGACCAGGGGAGGGACTAGAAAAACAGGGAAGGATAGGAAGGGTTAAGGAGAGGAAAGAGAGAGAGGAGGGGAGAGAGGTCAATAAAGTCTCTTGTTCCTTACCAGTCGGGGCACTCTGGCCAGTTGTCTGTGTCAGGAGGAGACCAGGGACAAAAGGGTCCCGGTTGCGGCCGCTGGGTCTGGTCCATTGGCAGGCAAGCTGGCCCCTGAGTATCCCGAGTGGTCAGGATGTCAGTCTTGGCTTTTTCACCAATAGCGATAGATTTTGCGCCCTAGATTTGAAATCAGAAAAATCGTCAGTCATAAGGGACAAAGGAGTAGAAGTCGCTTGCCCCATGATTACAGAGAAGAACACAGGAGACAAAATGAACACACAAAGAGCAGAGACAATGCCGGCACTCACACAGACATGACAAACAGATAACAAATACACATCGGCTGAGAACACAGCACTAGGTCTTCCTGGGCCCCACTGAAACTTTTTTTCCCGCGAGGTAATCTTACCAACAAGGCGTCCACAGAGCCAGCTGCCTCCCCAGCATGATGCCAGGCCTCGGCCTTACGCTGGTCTTAACCAGAGAACAGAGCCCAGCCGCCTCCCCAGCACGATGCCGGGCCTTGGTCTTATGCTGGTCTTAACCAGAACTAACACCGGTGTTTAGGTATCTCTCCTCCTAATGAGGAAACCCCTTCTGCCGGGAGAGTGTTATTCTTCCCAGTTAATGGGATCCCGGACGAGCCCCCAAATATTATGCCCAGTGTCTGAGTCCCCAAAACTGAGAGAATAAGACATCCATAGCAATGCAAAAGCATAAAGGGGTTTATTGCTAGCTCGACCTAGGGCTCAAGTCTCATCCAGCACAGTGGAGTCTTGACGAGAGCCCCGAGCTCTGAATCACATCTACTTTTATACAGATGCTTCTTTGTTCCCGTAACAGCATAGCTGATTGGTTAAACTGTACACACGCACGGGACTTTTAAACCTCGCATCTCTATCCGGATTGGCTCAGGTCTGGCACGGGCGGGGGGCTACGGGGATTTTTTTCTGATTGGTCTAGCTACACTGCCTGCGGGAGTTCCCAGTGCCTCAGCTTTCCTAGAGACTAAACCTCAGGCCTAGCCTGCCCCTTAGAGCCTGTCCTGGCTTCAGTTTGGTCCTAACACTGGGTACTCAGTTCAGTTCAGTTCAGTTCAGTCGCTCAGTAGTGTCCAACTCTTTGCGACCCCATGAATTGCAGCATGTCAAGCCTCCTTGTCTATCACCAACTCCCGGAGTTCACTCAGACTCACATCCATTGAGTCGGTGATGCCATCCAGCCATCTCATTCTCTGTCGTCCCCTTCTCCTCCTGCCCCCAGTCCCTCCCAGCATCAGAGTCTTTTCCAGTGAGTCAACTCTTCGCATGAGGCAGCCAAAGTACTGGAGTTTCAGCTTTAGCATCATTCCTTCCAAAGAAATCCCAGGGCTGATCTCCTTCAGAATGGACTGGTTGGATCTCCTTGCAGTCCAAGGGACTCTCAAGAGTCTTCTCCAACACCACAGTTCAAAACCATCAATTCTTCGGCACTCAGCTTTCTTCACAGTCCAGCTCTCACATCCATACATGATCACTGTTAAAACTATAGCCTTGACTAGACGGACCTTTGTTGGCAAAGTAATATCTCTGCTTTTCAAAATGCTATCTAGGTCGGTCATAACTTTTCTTCCAAGGAGTAAGCATCTTTTAATTTCATGGCTGCAGTCACCATCTGCAGTGATTTTGGAGCCCCCAAAAATAAAGTCTGACACTGTTTCTACTGTTTCCCCATCTATTTCCCATGAAGTGATGGGACCAGATGCCATACTCTTCATCTTCTGGTTGAGCTTTAAGCCAACTTTTTCACTCTCCACCTTCACTTTCATCAAGAGGCTTTTTGTGGTGTCATCTGCATATCTGAAGTTATTGATGTTTCTCCCAGCAATCTTGATTCCAGCTTGTGCTTCTTCCAGCCCAACGTTTCTCATGATGTACTCTGCATAGAAGTTAAATAAGCAGGGTGACAATATACAGCCTTGATGTACTCCTTTTCCTATTTGGAACCAGTCTGTTGTTCCATGTCCAGTTCTAACTGTTGCTTCCTGATCTGCATACAGATTTCTCAAGAGGCACGTCAGGTGATCTGGTATTCCCATCTCTTTCAGAATTTTCCACAGTTTATTGTGATCCACACAGTCAAAGGCTTTGGCATAGTCAAAAAAGCAGAAATAGATGTTTTTCTGGAACTGTCTTGCTTTTCACTTACTAGCCAGTATAATAAAAGATATGGTGGGATGCATGTTTCTTAGAAAGCTCTTCTTTCTTTCTGTGTTTGAAGCAAGTTCTAGTTTGAAGGGAACAAGCAGCCTCTGGAGGTTGTCAGCACACTCGCTTCCTCAGCTGTGAATGTGATGTGTTGAACTTTAATTTGCACCAAGTCTTGCGGAACCCCTGTGCATCCTGGTCCCCAAAAACACCTGGGTGCTGCTGGGAGTTGAGAACCCTACAGGTAAATCAAGTGTGCTGACTTAAAAAAAAAATAGCACAATGTGAGTTAAGTTTTATTTGAGGCAAACTGAGGACTAGAGGCTGGGAAGCAGCATTTCTCGGATAGCTCTGAGAAACTGCTCCAAAGAGGTAAGAGGGAAGATCAGTATATGTGTGATTTTGGTGGGTGGGGTGTACGTGCAATCAGGCACAAATTTTTTTGCGAAGGTTTCTGTTGGTCACCAGGAGCAGTTGTCACCATGATGGATTTTAGTGCTTTTCTAGATACAAGACAATGCAAGAATTGGTCTCATAAAATCGGCTCCTGAAAATATCTAACTATCTAGAAACCTGTTCTGCCAGTTCCCTGGGCCTCATTTCTACTCTCCACCCTGGACTCCTTTCAGGAAGTGTTGGAGACTAGCAGCCCATGACCTAATCCTGTAGAGGTAAATGGCAATTCCCAATGCATGTGCCAATTTGTAGTTGTTGACAGGTGACAATTTACATTAAAGGAGACCAGCCATAGTTTACCTGTCTCCTCTGCTCAATGCATACTCTGTGGTCCCCATGAACTTCAATTAGGAAACACTAACTCAAAAATAAGATGATTAAGAATTTCAGTATGGTGATCATGGAGCATTAAAGCAAGTGTGGGATCCTTCTGAGCTTGGGCCCACTGCTCAAGAAGTTGGTCCTGCCCCGGGGAACTCTGGGGCTCAGATGGCCCTTCAGAGGCAGGGCTGGGCTTTAAATCTCCACACTGACTGCTCATTGTCTTGGGCCAGGCCTGGGGAGGGGCACAGCTTTGAGCAGACCAGGGACTTAAAGTCACTGTGAGCTGTCAGTCAGTCCCAATTCCTGGGAGCTGGGGGATGGATGTGGGCCTGGAGAAGGGGTGATGGGCCATACCACACTGGGTTACCACATCAAAGTCCTGGCTGGCCAGGTGCAGAAGAACAGCTCTGTCCACTTTGACCAGGTCTTATAAGAGGGCACCAAGACCTGACACTTTGGCCTCATGATTTTAAAATTTTCCTTCCACTAGTCGTTCTGATTCACAGCCTACCACACACACATGTGGAGCCAGAGTGGCCATTATTCTATGCCAGATTCTCCTCTGATCTTGATCCTGTCCCTTGAAGCATTTGATTGCAAGGTCCAAAAGTTCTCCCAGGAATTTTACAGAGTGCCCACAAGCGATGTGCCCTATGCATGCCTGTATGTAACTGCATCTCCGACTTGGGCTTTTACTCACCTGCATTAAAGTAAGCCTGAATCTGATGCTTCATCTCTGAAACTCTTGCCAGAGAAGCTGGTGGCTCAGTCTCTTGTTGAGCTAAATCTGAAAGATGATAAAGAACATCTGTGTCTGGTATTTTTTATTTGCCTTATATTATCAAGAACTTCATGTATAAGAAAATGTCTAACTCTGTTTTGGGGTGAAATTTATTCACTCATTTATTCATTGAGCAAATATTTATTGATCTACTTTTTACCAGACAGTGTAGAGTACAGAAAAAGCCCCTGCTCTCGTGGACTTTCTGGCCTAGTGGGAGAAGTGGATAATAGATAACTAAATACTGTCTAATTACAGTGGATAAGGACTTGGAAGAAAAGGATTGTGTAGAAGGCAACCAGGAGGGATCTACTTTGATAGGTTTCACTACTTGGATCACTCTATTATGAAGCAAATTATCTTTCCAAGACAGAAAAGATTGAGTTTTCTGTACTTTAAATTTTTATCCACCAAAGCTTGCTCATTGTTGGTTGAGGTTGGTTCCGGGGTAACTCCCTGCCTGTACAAACTGCCCAGTAAGGGCTGTGCTTCTGCAGGAAGTGGAACGCTTCAGTGCAGAATGCTGGTGCTATGAGTAGGGCAGGTTGGCACTCATGGGAACCCAGTGCCACAGGAACCCAGTGCCATGGGAGCCTGGCTGGAGCATGGACAGCCAGCCAATGCTACAAACAGCTAACACATGTAGTCTGGAGCCTGCCCCTTGGGACACACTCAATAACTGGTGGCAATCATGACCTGCATTTGGTACTTGCCAGTCATGTTTGTACACATACACATACACGCACACCTTGTTTACAATCTGTATTTAAGCTGCTTTCAAGTTGCTTGTTGATGTTCAGTTGCTAAGTCATGTCCAGCTCTTTGCAACTCCATGGACTGCAGCATGCCAGGCTCCCCTGTCCTTCACTGTCTTCTGGAGTTTACTCATATTCATGTCCACTGAGTCAGTGGTATTATCCAATCATCTCATTCCTCTGACTCCCCCTTCTCCTTTTGCCTTCAATCTTTCCCAGCATCAGGGTCTTTTCCAATGAGTTGGCTTGTCACATCAGGTGGCCAAAGTACTTGTTTTAAAAATTCTTTTCAATTTCCTTTCCACAGTAGGTTCTCAGAGGAGTGGCTTAACGACTTCTCTTCTTTCTTTTGTTTTAGCCATTTAAAAAGTTAACTTTATTGAAACATTTTCCCACTTTTAGCACTTGACTACCATCCAACAAGTTAACTACTTTATCTTGACAGTCCTTTGTTTAGAAAAGATAACTGTAGAAAATAAGTTTAGAAAAAGATGTGATGTTTGCTTCTCAATTTGGGAAGTAGGACGAGGCTCTTATTGTTTGCTGGGAAATTTTACTGTCAATGTTACTTTTTAAAAGGTTTTCCTAGGGTTTAAAAAAGCTTGAAAATAGAGATAAGTTGTGCCCCTCACATGTAGGATCCTTTTTGAACATGAACGTAAAGTTGCTCAGTCGTGCCCGACTCTTTGCAACCCCATGTACTATAACCTACCAGGCTCCTCAATCCATGGAATTTTCCAGGCAAGAGTATTGGAGTGGGTTACCATTTCATTCTCCAGGGGATCTTCCCAACCCAGGGATCGAACCCAAGTCTCCCACACTGCAGGCAGACACTTTACCGACTGAGCCACCAGGGAAGCCCGGGATCTTCTTTAGAGCGATGGTTTAGAAATTACTAAGAGGTAAGTTCCTGCCCTGAGCCATGTAGATGCACATTGCTCTCACAGTGCCTTGAAAACCCAATTTAAAAACTGACAGATGGGGACTTCCCTGGTAGTCCAGTGGTTACAAACTGGCCTGCCAATGCAGGGGACACAGGTTCGATCCCTGATCCAGGAAGATGCCACATGCCACAGGCAACTAAGCCTGTGTTCCACCACTACTGAAGCCCAGGTGTTACATCCTGTGCTCCCCAACAAGAGAAGCCACAGCAATGAGAAGCCTGCTCACCACAACTAGAGAGTAGCCCACATAGCAATGCAAACCCAGCACAGCCAAAAATAAATAAATAAATATATTTTTAAAAAGAAGAATTGACAGATGAGTGTAAATGCCTTCAGAAATTTCAGAGTTTTGGCTGCTTTTATTTAAAAAAAAATTCTTTTTATATAAAATCAGGATAGCTGATTCCTTTTAGGCCTTGGTTGGCTGCCCAAATATATCCTTCAAAATTAGACCCATTTCTTAAATATGTCTGGAGCAGCGTCAAAAAAGCATCTGAAGCCAAGGTTGGTGTGTTTTTGAAGCTTTACACAGAGAAGATCTCTAAGGATTTCTGCTATGTGGAGGCAATATTTCTGTGGAGGAAACTTGTATCCAGGCTGACATTTTCCATCCCGGGTTTTCTACCTGCTGTGATGTGGGATGGCCAAGATGTGAAACCCTGAACGTTGGGGTTATAACACAGCTTTACTAGCCTCTGAGGGCTGGTTCCTCACAGCCATTGTTCACAGGCGCCAGATGATCTAAGAAGATCATGGAAACCTGGCACCTCACTGCTTTTTTGGCTAACACCACCAGAGAAAATTAATTGTTATTGTTTTTGGAAACGCTCATCCAGTGCACAAAATAGTAATATCAGCAATCATTATTATTATTTTTTTGGCAGAGGTTGGGGAGTTTGGAGGATGATGAACACTGTGATTTTATTGCAGCTGGCCAGTTTTGGGGCAACAAAAGGGTGTTACATTCCTCTGGCTGAGAATCTTATAAATTCGTAAAGCAAAAGGGCTCCACTAATTTGTCTGAGTTGATGAGACGCAGTGACCTTGAGCCTCCTGTCTGATTCAATGGGGCTTGAATTTCTGGTAACTCCTTGCTCCATGGTTGGTTTTCCTATTAAGCTTGTTGACAACACAGTATTGGGTCAACCCAAGTCCTGTCTTTCTTTCAAACCACTCTTCTTGTAGCCTCAACACACTCCTAGTGTCATACCTTTGATTAGCCCCAAACCATGGTCCACCCTCCCTTCGTTGTGGACAGCCATGAGCTTGAGTGTTTTCCTTGCCTAAAAATTGGAGGACTAACTCTGAACCCTCCAAGAAGTTCCCTGAGATTGCCCCTCATTCCTTTCCAGGGCAGTCTAGTCCTGGCCCCCACCTTTCCTCTTAATGTACCGTGATTTGCTTTCCCTGTTTATTTTGTCTACTTGCCTCTTTTATTCGATGCATAAGTGTAATCCCATATCCCATTAGCCACTTATCCCATGCATAAGTGTAATACCCTCCTAAATGCCATTCAAGGGGCTGGTGCAGTTGTCACTTAAAAATGCACGACATGAGAATTGTGAGTTACATTTTATTTGGGGCAAAATGAAGACACTAGCCCAGGAGACAGCATTTCAGATAGCTCTGAGAAGCCGCTCCAAAGAGACCAGGGCGGGGTGGGGTGTGGTTCAGTATATGTGTGATTTTGGTGAAGGGGGAATACATGCAACCAAGCACATATTTCAGCAGAAGGTTTCTGCTAGTCACAAGGAGCAGACGTCACCACAAAGGAATTTAGGGCTTTTCTAGATATGAGGAGATGTAAGACTTGGGCTCGTAAAACTGGCTCCTGAAAATACCTTGCTATCTGAAGATCTATCCTGCCAATTTTTCTAGAGCACAGAGGCCTTTGCTGCTCTCCACCCTGAACTCCCTTCAGGGGTGTTGAAGGTCAGCAGCTACAGCAGCACGTGATTTAATCCTTGTAGAGGTAGATGGCAAGTACCCGTGGCAAGTGCCGATGTGTAGACCACATAGCTCTTGTGACCTTGCGGCTACAAAAGAAGCTTCTGTGGACAGTGTGAGTCAGGGAGAGCAGGACCTCTTATCTCCTAAGACTCCAAAAACTGGGGGCTAATGCTTCAGAAAGTAGGACTAACCCTGGATGTAGCCTATGTGCTGGGGCACCTGGGAAGCCTAGCGTCCAGTTTTGGAGGACGTATGTCATTGTTGGTTTTGATTGTCCACCATATTTACCCTTCTGAATAAAGCCCCAAGTTTATTACTTTTGGGGAGTTACCCTTCCTCCATGGTATGTCATTTTGGAATGAGGGAAAACTTAGGCCACCTTCTTCTCCACCAGGGAAGCAGGTGGGGCCCCTAAAGTCCCTTCCTCTAGCTCTTCCATCTCACCACCTTAGAACAAATTGCCAAGCCACCCAAGAACCTGACTTAAGCCAGACTCATACTTCAATCACATTGACTCTAACACAGATGCAGCGAGGGGGAAAAAATGATGGAATTTACTCATTTCAAAGTCATATGGATGAAGGAATCAATTAATTCCTGCTGTCTCAGTGCCTAGGTTTTCCTATAGCTTATGCTGGGTTTTGTTTTATTTCCATTTAGTTCTCCAGTCTTCCATCCAGGCTGCAGGATATATGGTCTCTCTCCCCAAAATTCCTGCTCTCTGCTTAGACTTAGACATGATTGCCTTTGTTATTTGCAACCAAAGATCCCCAATATACACTTTCCTCTATCACTGATTTGCTAAGTAATGTGTATCTCAAAATTAGCCAAGGTTTGAGTTTTTCCCTTCAAAAGGAGTTCCACACAGTGGAATATTTTGTAGCAGAGGGTAAGCGAACCGAAGGCTAATTTTGTCTAAATTCCTCTGAAGATTCTCCACTGTGTTTGAGAATCAGATTGCTTTGGAGAAAACCACTCATGTTGTAAAAGTCAAATCTGAGAAGAACTTCTTGGTCTGCCTGGCTTTTGGAGAACAGGTCTAGAACCAAGGAAACATCTGATCATTCCTTGTTTATTTGGGTGGATGTGAGAAAAGGGGAGAGACATGCTTAAACCCAATGACACGTTTAAACCAAAGGAGTCCAGATACGATCAGAGCCACCCTCCCAGGAAAAGGACAGCTGGAGGGACTCGTGGACTCATCAAGTGGTCTGTGAAGGGAGAGGAGAAATATGGACCTCTCACACAACAAACAGTCTGAAGAAACTCACCAAGAAGTCAGTCGTTTCTTTCTAAATGAGAGCCCTCCGTGGGTCAAGTCTACACAGCCTGCAAAAGTGTGCCAAGAATTTTTGTGAGACTGATTAGGGCAGAGATGCTGTTTCTCCTTTGGTCCTCATGACAGAGGGTACGAAAATACACCGAGGAAACTACAAAGCTGCATAGACCTCCACTGCCAAAGAGGTACCTGCTTATGTATATAGTTTCTGAAAATTGCACGTGTGAACAAGAGCCAGGGCTGCTGCAGAGGGGGGCTCTGTCAGGAAAACCATGACAGTGCCTTGGGAGGAGATGGGATTGGGTTGGTCCCTCTGGGGGTTGCTGGGTGGCAGTTGGCAGGTGGCAGTGGACAGGTGATCTGATGCTGAGGCAAATGATGAACCTCTTTCATCACCTGCCACAAGTCAGTTGGGAAAATCTCTGCTCTTCTTTGATGAAGTTTATCATTCATTGGTGAGTTGGAGATAGAAAGAGAAGCTGAACTTGATGGCCTGCTAATTCAGTTAAAGAACTAAAATATCTGGATAAAAATGAAGCAACCACAGTGAACTTGAACACTTGCTGATTCCCTTTTAAAAACCCATTTTTATCATTATCTCCCACATGAAAACTGGGGACCATTTTTTATTGATGAGTTGGCTATCTTCCTGTTCAAAACAGGGCTTTAAAAGTTTTCCTCGGCAGCTATTTTGAAGAGGGGGGCAAAATTCCCATTTTTGAACTGTGCAAATAACTGATCAAAACTGGAGAGAAACAGTGGAGTGGATGGTAGACAAGTTTTCATTGTAGACAATCAAATTGAGATAACAAGACTTTGAGTTGATGCTTGAAGAGCCCAAGCCATCACAGCACCACATGGCTAGTCATCTTGATCAACACCTTGGAGTTTCTTGTAAGAAAGAGGCAAAGAATTGGCAAGAAGTAGTGGCATCTCTGGGCTCTGGGTTGTTGAGGAGGATGAGTCTGAGTCATTTGTCCAAAGATTCACTGAAAGGAGAGAGCAGCATAGGTGTTCCCTTGTACCTCTCAGCTCTCCTCCAGTTTCCTTGATGGGTTCCTTGACAACAGGGGCTGTTCAAAGAAGGAAACCCAGGAAACAGGTCACACCATGGGGGAAAATTCTGACATAAGAAAATAGCTCCCAGGACTTCCCTGGTCTAGTGGTTAAGACTCTCCAGTCTTAATGCAGGGGGCACGGGTTCCATCCCAGATCAGAGAACCAAGATTTCACATGCTGAACAGCATGGCCAAAAAGAAAAAGAAAAACATGAGAAAGAAAACGGTTCCATTCTTGGAGCCTGGTGAATCTTCTTGCCTCAAGCCCTGGGTTCAGGTCTGGACACGGGCTCTGTTGCCAGGACCACTTGGAGGTTTCTTTTGAACACATCCCCCTAAGGTCCTCTCCTGACCTCTCTTTCTTCCACTGTGAAGCACACACTCCTTCTCATCTCTCTTTGCCCAACCTTCATTTCCTCCCACAGCCTTCCTGGTTCTGCTTGCAGGGGTCAGTCTCGAGGAGGACCGTGGTATCTACCATATGCCTGAAGATGCCCCAGCTCAGATTTCCCAGGCAACACAGCTGGATCTGGAAAGTCAATGTCAGAGACACCTTCCAAAACTTAGGAGCTGGGTGGTGGCAAGGCGGAGAGCTGGCTAAAGGAGAACGTTGCCAGATAAAAAATGAGGCAGAGGAGGTGCAGGGTGCGGTGCAGGTAGACTGCCTCTCAGAAATCCCCCAACAACAACACAACACCACAGCAAAATGTCCCGATTTGCAGCATTTGCAATTTCCATGGTATAAGTACTCCTCTTGCAGCACATGGCCCATTTCACGCTTCCAGCGGTTTAGTGCCAGCCCGCAAAAGTCCTGACTGCTAGCAATTGGCCTTCTTGAGCTCACAGGAGCCACCACCATTGGCTCAGTCCCCAGGCCTGTGGACTTAGCTTTGCTCAAAGCACTGCACCACGAATTCTGCAACGAGAAGGATGCCAGGTCTAAGATGAATGAAACACCAAAAAATGAAATTCAAACTCATTGCTCCATGCCATGGAAAAGAGAAAACCATGCCCCATCTTGGGAGTGATGGGGAAAGTCTGTGAAGCATAGAAATTAGAGTTGAACATAAGGGACAAGATGTCCAGGGGAGAAGGCCAAGGGCTGGGGTCAAAGGAACAGTCATTCTGATCATTTCCTACATGTTCTGCACATTCCTAAGCTTAGCCCCTTCATTGATTGATTTGACCCCCAAACAACCATTGACTTGTCAGTATTGTTATCCTCCTTTTAGGAGAGGAAGATTTCTGCTCTGGGATGGAGAATCATTTGGGATGCCTTCAAGGTGCTCCACCTCCACGGCGCAGCCACTTCTCTGGGCTGGACCTGGTCCACTCAGGCTTCAGAACCTAGCTGTTCCCACCCCCCTGGAAGTGCCTGCTGCCTGCCGTAGGCTGATGTGTGTACCCAACAAATAGCCCTTGTGTAGACAGGGCTCATGAAGGAAAAAGATAAGTGCCAGGGATTTTCCTAGTAGTCCGGTGGTTAAGACTCCACCTTCCAATGCAGAGGAAGCAGGTTCAATCTCTCATCAGGGAAGTAAGTTTCTACGTACTATGGGGTGTAGTCAATTTTTTTTAAAAAAAAGGCAAGGGCCAGAGAAATTGCCCCTATGAGAGTTCGTCTCTAGTTCTTCAACTTTGGTCCGGGGAGAAAGACTGAGGAACTCGGCTCCTGTTTTGTTCATTTGCATCTGTATGTGTCCTGCCTTGGGACATTTCAGAGTGTGTTCCAGATTCTGGGCATGGGTTGAGCAGCGTTTTAAGCCCTGGAAGGTTGTGGCTGGCCACTGATTTTGCAAGCAAGTTCTTAGCAAGGCAATGCCTTGATAGAGGCCCAGAAAAGGACAATCTTGAGGAAAACAGATGTAGGAATGTAGGCTAACAAAAAACAAACCAAACTGATAGCGATAGGAAAACAAAATCAAAACCTGACAATCCCCAATTCCTATAACAAAACCCACTAACACCACACAAAAGCATGATATAAAATAAAAATTCAAAAACTATTATTTGTGTAGACATGTAAATGTTTGTATGCAAGCACATTCTTCTCTTGCTGGTTTCCAATGGATTTTGTCTGAGGGGTGTTTGCAGAAGAAAAGTACTGGGTAAAGCAGCTCTGTAGGACGAGTCTTTGAGGCTCGTGGGACAGCGTCTGCCAGGATTGGGTGGGTGTTCACTGGGGTGGGGGGCAGGGTGAGACCTCCATATACTTTCTGACAGATGATCAGCAGAGTTTACTGGAGACACAGAATCCTATGTGCCAACAGGCAGCAAGATGGAGCGGCTGTTTTCTGTTAATACTTTTGTAATGATGCATCGCTGAACAAACACAGATGACCAATTTGCCAAACGAGAACGGAGGTATGTGCGGGTGTACTTGTGGGTCTGCATGTCTGTCTAGGTGCAGACAATGGCTTTTTAATACTTTTCCTGCTTTTGTTTATAGTCAACTGTCGCTTTTCTATTTCATTGTCTCTCAGTTACTTTTCACTCTTCGCATTAGAGTTGAACCCAACTTCAAAAACAACGTTCGTCTAATATCACTGTTCTGACCAATGACAATGGCCTGAAAAAATGATGGGAACCAAGAGTGGAGGACAGACCACTGGTTTCTAGCTCTGAATTCAAACTCAACCTGCTTTAAAGTGTCTTTGGCCTGACCACTTTCAAATAACTTTCTCTGCCTGCTTCGGCCTATATATCGTATCCAAAATAGCATGAAAAAGTTTTCTCATTGTATTTCAAAACGAAAAATGTTCCGTCTACATCTGGAAATACTAAAAAATGTGCTTTCTTACAGTATTTTTTTTTTACTAGGTATGGACAAGGTTCTGACCCCTATTATTGGAACTCAAATCCAGATGGAGTTTGGTAAGGTTCTAATCATTTGAGGGGTATTCTTTTTTGAAGATTTGTACATCTTTAGGGGAATTTCTACTTTAAAGAAGTTATCATTTGTGGGAGGTCCGTTATGACGATTTTAAATAGTTTGGGGGAATTTCTCTTTCTTTGAAGATGTCTGTAATTCAGTGAAAACATTTGCCAACAGAGATGGTCACATTTCCCTACTACAAAAACCTCTCCTACGAAAACGAATCAGGTTCCCTTTTAATGTATTGGCTGTAAGTAAGCTTAAGGGGTTTCTTTCTTTCCTAACATTGGAAAAAAAAAATGGAAAGAATATTCTTGTGTTTGAGCAAAAATAAGATTTAAAGTGGTACAGGGAGATAATCGAAATAGCACAATAATAAATGCATATGTTAATATCATTGAGTTGAAGATTAAAATAACAATGATCAAAGACAAGGCTGCTTCAACGTATGACATTTCTTTCTTGCAACGAATTGTGTCTTTATGGAAGCCGCATTGTCTGGAAAAACAGAAAGGTTCAAAGGCAGTTTTAAAAATTGTTAGCTAAAGGCTTCAGTCAGAATAGCTGAAAAGGTAATTGATCCACAGATGAACTAACAGCTACCAAGAGCATGTTCTTTATTTTTTTTTTCCAGTCTGTACCTGACAGATCCTCCTTGTTGCCCCTGACAAGGATGGCATCTAGGCAGTTCCACAGCTTGGATGAAAGCAGGAGTCAGAATAAGTTCAGCTCCACAGGTTTTCAATCTCTGAGCCATCGGCTCCCTGGTAATTGGTCCTTTTTAGGCTCTTGCTTTATGCTACTCTTCCCTGGTGGCTCAGATGGTAAAGAATCTGCCTGCAATGCAGGAGACCGGGGTTCAATCCCTGGGTCGGGAAAATCCCCTGGAGAAGGGAATGGCAACCCACTCCAGTATTCTTGCCTGGAGAATCCATGGACAGAGGAGCCGGTGGGCGGTGGGGGCGGCTACAGTTCATGGGATCTCAAAGAGCTGGACATGACTGAAGTGACTAACACTTCATGCTACTCTAAGGCACCTGGCTCTGGTGACCTGGTATCTTGGCTGACCTTCAATATTTTAATACTAATGTTGGTTCTCTAATCACATGAATTACAACAGTCCTGGAGTCCATTAGGCATTCACAAATATTTATGAAGTGGTTGGAATCTGCTGGACAGGGTTCTAGGTACTTGGGCTCCATCCCAAGAAAGAGAAGACACTGTTACCTTCAAATGTAGGACCTGAGATCCCGAGCAGTTTAGTAAATGCCCTGCCCTACCCATTACTCCCCTTGGCTGCAAGCCATCGCTTGGTGGATAGTCCTACCCCGGGAAGTCCCCCGGGAGGGAGTGCAGACATCTCCCTACCCTTCTCTGAGGCGAACTGGTCAAAAGAGAAAGGTGTTGCTGGCTCCAGTGGCCTCACTCAGTGGGGGATGCAAGCTGGAGAGGAAGCCCACCACCCCTCTTCTTGCAAGGCACACTTGCAAGGTCACTCTGCGCTTGACCTTAGAAATCTCGTCTTCACCAGACTGGCATCCTAGCAGCAACCTCGATGGTGCTCATCAACTGGTGTCTCCTTGCCTTCTTCTTTCCTTCTTGCCTTCACTCTCCTTCCTTCCTCATTCCTAACTCCTGGAATCACTTCTTAGCTAACTGGCCTGTACCTGTTTGTCTGAGGTTTGGTTTCAGGGAAAGCCTAACCAAGACAGACAGACAAAACAAAGTCAACAGTCACTGTGTAGTATAGAAGAAGGAATATGCACCATGTGAAAGAATTGACCTGTAAATAGAAATTTTTTCTATTTCCTTTTAGGATTGTTCATTGCTGGAAGTACAGCTGAATTTTGCATGTTGACTTTGTACACTGCTGCTTTGTTGAATTCATTTATTTGTTATAACAGTTGTGCTTGTGTGTCTGATCTTTAGAATTTTCTACATATAGTATCATGACATCTGCAAGCAGAAATAATGTTACTTCTTTTCTAATCTGAATTCTGTTTATTTCTTCTTCTTATCTATTTTTCTGGCTAGAACTTTGAATACTATGTTGAGTAAAAGTGGTGAAAGTGGGTGTCTTGTATTGTTTCTGATTTAGAGGGAAATGCTTTTGATCTTTTAGCATTGAATTTAGTGTTAACCAGGGCTTCCCTGGTGGCTCAGATGGTAAACAATCTGCCTCCAATGCAGGAGACCTGGGTTTGATCCCTGGGTTGGGAAAATCCCCTGGAGAATGGAAAGGCCACTCCAGTATTCTTGCCTGGAGAATTCCATGGACAGAGGAGCCTGGTGGGCTACAGTCCATGGGGTCACAAAGAATCAGACATGACTGAGCAGCTAACACATATATAGTGTTCCCTGTGGGCTTTTCTTATACAGCTTTCATCATGTTGAAGGAGTTTCCTTCTGTTTACAGTTTTGATTCTTTTTATCATGAAAGCATCTTGAATTTTGTTAAAAGCTTTTTCTGCATTAGTCTCATGATTATATACTTTTTCCATTATATGAATGTGGTATATTATATTGATTGATTTTCATATGTTGGTTATCCCCTGGTCTCCTGTGTTTGGACAGTTTTCAACCCTACCTCTGTGGTCTAGCTGCCGTGCTCACTCTCATTCCTGAGTTGACACCCTTGAGTCTGCTGAGCCTGATGGGAAAGGGGGAGAAGGAGAGCCCCTTACATGGCTGCCTCTACTGTGTTCCCACTGCCATTTCCCTGGCATTGTTCTCTGCTTGCTCCCTTTATCAGCATTTTCTGAACCTGAGGCATGTCAGTGCTACTATCTCAGTTCATCCCTTCCCTCCCCGTGTCCGTATGCCCATTCTCTATGTCTGTGTCTCTATTCCTGCCCTGCTAATAGACTCATCTGTACCATTTTTCTAGATTCCACATATATGCATTAATACACAATATTTATTTTTCTCTTTGGGTTTCCCTGGTGGTTCAGTGGTAAAGAATCTGTGTGAGATGCTGGAGACTCAGGTTTGATCTCTGGGTCAGGAACATCCCCTGGGGGAGGGCATGGCAGCCCACTCCAGTATTCTTGCCTGGAGAATCCCATGGACAGAAGAGCCTGGCGGGCTATAGTCCATGGGGTTGCAAAGGGTCGGACATGACTGAAGCGACTGAGCACACACATTTTTCTCTTTGTGACTTATTTCACTAAGTATGGCAGACTCTAAGTCCATCCACATCACTACAAATGACTCAGTTCCATTCTTTTTTCATGGCTGAGCAATATTCCATTGCATATATGTACCATATCTTCTTTATCCATTTCTCTGTCCATGGGCATATAGGTAGCTTCCATGTCCTGGCTATTGAAAACTGTGTGAGGCAATATAATCCTTAATTTTAGGAGGACAAGTAATTTAGTTGGAAAGAGACCTTCTCTCTTATTTAGAAAACAATCTCTAGCTGCAATTAAACAGGAGCTGCTGGTATGTTATCACCTAAATATTCCATGAGTATTTCCAGAAGAGACAACTGACAGCCTAATAATTCAGAGGATTTTGACTGTACCCTGAAATATGAGAGCCTACATTTTATAATCACAATATGTTAAAGGATCATCTTCAGGCATTGTATAGTAGGACTTGAAAGTCCTACTTCATTAAAAAATTTTTTTTCCAAATGTCTTTGTTCCATTAAAAGAAAAGCTATCATTTCTAGGTCAGTTAATAAATAAACTTCAAAAACTCAAACCATACTTTCTCTTTCCTTTTTCTGTTCAGCTTGATACAATTGAACACTGGAGTCTGAGAGGCCAATAAGGTATGTGGGTCGGACAGCCCAAATGGAAATAACTGACCATTAGCAGTTACTGAACTCTGGGTCCATAAGGAAATGATGGTGGTTTTGTGGAAGGCAGTAGAGGATTCTTAGTTGACTGAAACTTGGGTAGGAATTAGCTGCATAACTAAGTAACTGGATCTGTTTCTTTTTCTGTAGTATGAAGAGTGTGAAAAGGCCATTTTAATGTTTTCATAGAGTGGCTTCTCTTGGAAAATATCCTCGAACATACCATGGAGCAGTGTCAACTGTAATATAAAATGTCCTAGAAATCTTATAATTTATGAGTTAAATGGCACACCTGAGGATTACAAGGTTTTTTCCATCCACTTGTAACAGCTCAATGACTGATTTAGCAGGGAGGAAGCAAGATGGATAATCCTGGTCACCTCAACACTTTTCCTGTCTTGCTGACTTCAGAGATTTAGGGGTACGGAGTCTGCAGGATTTGTACATCTCTTTGGTGATATTTTAGAGTCAAACTCAAGAGATGAAGAGGAAGTATGGTCCTTAGATTGGTATCCATATTCCATTATTTGCAAATGGCTTTATTTTTCAGATAGCAAGCTCTTTGCCGCTTCCCTGTTTTTCACGATCTGGTTGTAAAGATATAAGGGCACTGGACACTGTGTTTTTTCTCTGTTGACACCGCTGCCCCAATAACTGAGGAATAAGGGAGCAGCAGAAGGTAGTTTCATGTTCTGGATTACTTCCTAATTTCCCTTTCCAACTCTCAGTTTTGTTTGCTTGTTTTTAAACCTGTAAATGGGAATAATAATCAGAAGAGTACTTTTCCCTTAGGGTTATTGCTAGGATTTTCCTGTAATGATGTAAAGTAGCAGACATATAGCACCACTGACTCAACGGATATGAATTTGAGCAAACTCTGGGAGATAGTAGAGGACAGAGGAGCCTGGCATGCTGCAATCCACGAGGTCACAAAGAGTCAGACATGACTTAGTGACTGAACAACAAAGCAGACATGTAGTTAGCATTTGTTGTTTTACTGTACACATAGCTAGTTGTCTCTAGTGCGCTCAATCACCTGAATAAAAATGACTTAAAATTCAGGTAATGTTCGTGCATTGGAATAAAGAATAATCTCTTGTGTGTAGAGACTATGTTATTCAATTTTATGGGTCTAATGGTGCTGAAGTAGTCTTTACTTATTGATTTGAAGAAATTAAGGTACTTTGCATTGTTTTCTTATTTTTAAAATAGATTCAATGTTTCTTTGTCTATGTCTCTCAGGACAGAAAATTCAGAAGAATGGATGCTGTTGCGGTATTTGCATTTTAAAATGTGGTTGTTCCATCAGAGTTACAGCAGCCCCAGTACTGACTCAGACACTTTCTCCCCCTGATTCCAAGATGTATCTCCAGGTGTTTCTGGAGTAACGAACTTAAAAGCACAGTGTGTTGGGGTTTAACTGTGAATTTTTTTTCTGTTGTTGCCTCAGAGCCTCTTATTTCACTGAGCTCCAAGAACACACAGTTTGGGTTGTTCAGCTTGGAACCATTGATGGGTGAGGAAGGATCACTAAGGAAAGCTTGAAAGTGTCCATTGTATGAGTGTGCCTGAAATCTCCTTCACTGTAGGTGTGGCTGTAAGCTCTGATACCACACCATAGTTTTCTGTTCTTATCATACTCTCTTTCCATATTTAAGATGGCATTAAATTAAATACCCTGAATTTATCTAGTTGGTCTAGCAAATAAACTCTGTGCCATCTGGTGTATCTTTGCATCACTTTTTTATATGGTGGTACTCAAAACCACCATGGTTGATATTTTGTGAATATCATCCACAGAAAAGATGTAAGGAACATGATGGAGCAATTAAGAAAAAGATAGAAATGACTAAGTAAAACAGCAATAAAATATCTTTCTGCCCACTGGCTTGGTATAGATTGGAATATATGTGTAACACCCGGGGTCAATGAAGTCCAAGGAAAAGGACTCTCTCATACTTTGCCGTGAGGTATCAGCTCGTATACCTTTCTGGAGAGCAATTTGGTAATGGATATCAGAATCTTAGAAAAAGTGCCAGGTGCAAACATTCTCTTTTAGAAAAAATTTAGTCTATGGTAGTAATCTAAAGGAATACGTAGCTATGTTTTACCATAGTTCTGTTTGTAGCAGGGAAAAAAATCTCAAACAACAATATCTCTAACAGTAGGGAATTGCAACAATGCTGTAGAATATTGTAAAGCCAATAAACTCATGCTACCAAGGAACATAGAATGTTTATGCAATATGAAGGAAAATGTAGGACAGGTTACAAAACAGTTTGAGCCCATTTTGTTTAAATTGTATATTTCAGTTGAATTTTATGTTTATATTGTATTTTGGAAAGATTTATATTGAAATAACAGTAGCTATATTTAATGGCAATTTGAGTGATGCTAGTTATCCTTTATGATATATTATGTCTTTTTTTTTCAAATTGCTATGGTAAACATGTACTTTTGCAAGATGAGCAAAGAATGGTGCTTTTTTGAGAATAGTAAGGATATTTTATTTTTTCATTCAGGGATTGCAAGTTCTCTGGGCTTGAATTTGGGTTGTGAAATTTTGGCTAGTAAACGCGATAGATAAATCTAATTGTTATAGCTACTGATTTGTTTCTCAGTTAACTGGATTATTTTTCTAATGCAATCTAGATGAATTTCTGAGTAAAGATCAACTCTTAAAAAAAACACATCTTTTCTTTTTACTAAATGAAAACAGTAATACTGATGTGCTTATAAAGGATAGACAAAAATCACAGGGCAATAAACTTGGTTAAGCTTGTTGAGAAAACATTTATGAATAAGTTCTTTTCAAAGGGTTTTGACCAGCACTGCTTCAAACCGTAAATCTTTCTTGTCCTTCTGGGTGTTCTCTGTTTTGAATGAAAAAACAGAAAGACTTAAATAAGAAATCCTCCTCACCATCTCAGTTAGGCACCTTGTCACTTACTGCTCTCTGTAGACTTGTGTCAGTTCCTGGGTTCTAGCCAAGAGTTGCTTCTTGTATTTGCCAATAATTCAATATTTTTCTTAAAACAAGATGATGGGGACCCAGATGATTTATTCAAATGTGTTACCTAAAAGCTGATTTACTGAGCACAAAGTTCAGGTTAGTTGTCTTTGTCTGAGAACAGGGTAAGATTTTTCATACCCTGGACATAGGAATTTGGTGAATGATGAGATAGACCATTGGCCTGAGTTTATTAATATTGGTGGATCTTTTAGAGTTTGGAGTAGCTTATGTTACAATTCTTTTCTAAGGAAACGGAAGAACTTTATCTAACATTTACTGGTTGGGGCTCTGATCGCCTCCCAATTCTTGTGTTATTGCAAGGTGGGTAGCAAAGTGTGTTCTGAGCAACCTATTATTTGTTGGAAGGAAACATCAGCAAAAAAGAAAAAACTCCTTCGGTTGCACTTTGTTCCTTTTAAGGAAGACTGGGAATACCTGAGGGCCCAAGTGGAGGACTCAGCTCCTCAATTTCCCTGCCCTGGAGACCACAGGGGATCCAAATCTACCAGTTTCTTCTCCTGGGACTCTTATCTTGGTTCACATTACAACCTTTTATATCAAAGTGATGGGCTCTTCACGTAGCGTGTGTTGCAACCATCCCAACAAGAATGGGTCATTTGCATGATTCATGTATTGGGAAATGGTGGGGAGTGCATCTTTCTTGTTCTTTTCTCTGGAAATAAAATTTTGTCTAATATTTGTATTAAGGACATTGGAGCTTCACTTTATTAAAGTTCTACTTTCCTTAAGAGCTTAAATCACATGATAGTACAGTTCTAACTTACCTGAAGTTGTTTAAAGTATTTTTTAAACCAGCACAAATGTGAATCTTTTGTTATAAGATAATTTTACCCTTGATTTAAGCCGATTTTCTAGTGTGTGTGTGTGTGTGTGTGTGTGTGTGTCTCTCTGTCTTCATGAGCGGCCTGAAGGCCATATGTCCTTTCCCCAGGTTGAAAAAATTTTCCACTCAAGGTTATAAATAGCCAACTTTCAAGTCTAACCTGGAAATGCCACCTTTGATTTATCATTTCTGGCTTGTGCTTCTAAAAAATACAAAGCAGTTTTCTTAACCATAACTGAAACCATTAAAGATTAGTGTTTTTGGAGCCATGGGTCTGTGAATCTTCTCAAAACTCTTGGTAGAGGCAGCCATGAAAATTCTCGGCACGCTATGTATTAGGTTTTCCCCTCTTTTTCTCAAGGAACATCTTTAGGCTAATGTCACAGAAAGCTGGGACAATGTTGTTTGAGAGATAGTGAAATAGCTGGAGGAGATGCAGGATTGCAGCCCATAACGTATCCTCTCCTGAGAGTGGAAGAATCTAGAAAAAAAGTTTTTTATCACTTATTTCATGAGGCTATCCCTAGAACACAGGCCCCCAAACTGCCCACAGAGACTCTTTGCTTTGGGAAGATCCCTTGAAAGAACAGCCCTCCCCTGAAGCCCACTGTATTTGGGGTTCACCAGATGAACAGCCCCTCCAGGAGTCTCTGACTGGTGGCTCAGAATTTCAACACGTGCTAATCCCTGCTCATTGGTCCTCACTCTCAGAGACTACCGGTGACTCATTCCAAGAGTCCAGGTGTGAGGGAGAGGTCCACAGAGGAAACACCAGGCTCAGAATTTATGTTTGTCTCAGGCCACATGTTCCCAGCTACTTCTGGGCTGCACAGATATTAATCTCTGGGACCATATGTCTGAAACTTTTCATCACTGGGGAACAGCTGAACGTAGTTGGTGGTGCTTCATGTGCTTCACGTTAGGTGTGAGAAATATGGCCAGAATAGGACCATGTGTTTCTGGGCTCATGGGACTGTGAGGAGAAAGGCCTGCACTTCCTTTTACTTTTGAGCATCATTTCATAGCTGCAGTGGTTAAACTCCAGGTAAGTGTATTCTCCAAATGTAAGGGTTGGGGTGGATGGAAAGATGCAACTTTTGTGGGACCATCCTATATCCTCTGTTTCCCTCCAGGGTTCAGCCCCGGTGGATCCAGGGTAATTTGAAGCAGGGACAGAGTCGGCATCTGAGGAATTAATTGCTTAATTAAAGATATGGAGGGAGATTATAAAGAAATAGTGTAGTAGGAAAATAAGTAGAGAAAAGGGGCTGAATAACTTGGTTTACACGGAGAACCAGTAAAACTCCGAGACAAGGAGTTTGCACCACCTACGTAGGTCACCGGCGCCTGCTTGAATAGAACAGGGTGCCCCGCCTTGGGCTCCCTCTCGCGTGGGTCTTAGAAGCCAGGGCAAAATTAACAGGCTTGGAGAGCATCCATGCTCCAGATGGGAATTCAGCCAGAAGGTGAGAGAAAGAACGACATGAGGAGAACAGTCTTTCCAGGAACTGATCCGTTTCTTTATTTTCCAAGTCCACTTTTATACTTTTAGTTATACATAGAGATAAATGTGTTCTCAGCATATCTTTGTTCTTACAAGGGTCTTACATTTGTTTTACAATATCTTCTGGTCTGGAGACCGATTAACATTTTATGGCCCCACATTTCTTTCTACTGATAAAGTTTGATCGATCAGAAAACTTGTTTCCCCTTAAGATCTATTTAGTCTTAAGATAGTGATAAAGTTACATTTTTACATAGCAAGGACACAGTGATTTATAACAAAGAAAGAGGAGTACAGTGATCTATAACAAAAGAGAAAATTCATTAACTCAAAAAGTCTAGTATTGCTAACATCAAAACTACTATATTTCTTTTTCTACATTCCAATTACATTGATTAACATACTCCCAGGTGCCTAAGGATATGGAGGCCTGGCAGCAATCATTAACTCAGCAATGAAACCCTGTACCAACATGATTTCTAACTCACTCACTAATACTATACTAATAATTTTCTAACTTCTCAAAAGAATCTGTTTTTAGAAAGTTTAAAGCATCTCATGCCTCTCACAGTTGGGAGGCTGTAAACAATCACATGTGGCCGGATAATCCTGTCAGGCAGGCTAGAGAGCCATCAGAGGAGTTTTTGGACTGAAACATGCCCAGGAGATTTATTAACTGGAGTCCTAAGTTAACTCCGTTACAGAGAGAGGTGGTGGGGGATAGCCCCCCGTAATGTCAGAAGTAGAGGTGAAAGGCATAATGCAGCAAGGCGGGCAAACTCTGGTTTTTGGGGCAGACGCCCGAGCAGATTCAGCAAGGCTCCCTTAAGGCCCGACTCGCCTTTGCCTGTTGGGCCCCTTAACCTCATGACCTTTGCCACGAGCGGGACTCCTCAAACTTTATAACCTAGAACATCACCCATCTGCAAGATTTTTTTTCAGATTGTGTTTTCCCAAAAGTATAATATGCCAAAGTGTGAAAGTGTTAGTTGCTCAGCTGTGTCCTACTCTTTGCGACTCTGTGGACTGTAGTCTACCAGGATCCTCTGTTCATGGGATTTTCCAGACAAGAATTCTAGAGTGGTTTGCCATTCTCTTCTCCAGGGGATCTTTCTGACCCAGGGATTGAACCCAGTCTCCTGTATTGCAGAAAGATTCTCTACTGTCTGAGCCACCAGGCAAGCCTCTACAATATGCCAAATTTAACCCAAAACAAAAAAGAAGTAATATACTGTGTCTAGGGGAGTGATCAGAGTTGCTGAATTTCATAAAGATCCAATTATCTTTCTACAGGAGAAAAACATCTGATTTCATAGAGTTAAGAGTAGTAGTTAATTCAGGTATTTGATTTTGGGTGGTGGACATAAAAATGATACATACATACCTCTAATATTTTCATTTAACTTAAAGCATCAGACCACATACCCATTTATCTGTCTTTTGATATAGGGTCAAGCCTTTGCTTTGTGGGTGTGGTAGTTGCTTGGAATTCCATTTTGCCTTTCTTGCAAAGACCACACCCCAAAATATATATTTTCCAATTTCTGGTTTGGATTTTTCTAAAGCAGAGCAAGAATTGAAAGAGATATGGGCGCAGGATCATTTTATATTTTGTGTGATGCGTACTCCACCTCAGCATTTATTATTTCAGGCACAACTAAATTGAAGACATTTTAATAACTTGTTTTAATTCAGTCTATTCAAAGCATTCAATTGAGTGCTTATAGATACAATGCTCTTTTTCTTAATTCACTCAAATTTCATCAGTGTGTAATCAGTTCAGTTCAGTTCAGTCACTCCGTCGTGTCCAACTCTTTGCAACCCCGTGGACTGCAGCACACCAGGCTTCCCTGTCCTTCACCCACTCCCAGAGCTTGCTTAAAATCATGTCCTTTGAGTCAGTGATGCCATCCAATCATCTCATCCTCTGGTGTCCCCTTCTCCTCGCGCCTTCAATCTTTCCCAGCATCAGGGTCTTTTCAAATGTTACTTCTTCACATCAAGTAGCCAAAGTATTGGAGTTTCAGTTCAGCATCAGTCCTTCCAATGAATACTCAGGACTGATTTCCTTTAGGATTGACTGGTTATCAGTGTGTAATACTTAAATTTAATAATGACTACAATTTGTACACAAGTTAAACACAACTGATAATTATGAAGTATGTAAGCCTATTGGTGGGTACATAGGTCCCAAGGATTGAAGAGGACCTGGATAGATTTGAGGGTTCTGTGTGGACATCAGTTAGTGTGTTTAGAGAAAATAGAATTAGTTAAGTTAGTGAAACCCTCAAGCAAGTAGCAGTTAAGATGCATTACATATGATGGGCTAGGTAAGTTTTCAGTAAAAAATACTTCCCAATATTTGAAGAACTGCAAACATTCTTCATGGTTTGCAAGAAAAAGTTTTATATTTTTCTCATGTTATGTGAGAAACGAACTTGCTGGGGGCTTTTCTGGGTCCTCAGACTGATGGAATGGCACCATCTGGAGCAGGGCTGGTGGCTATGATTGGGCTCTTTGAGAGTCAAATACTTGCTCTTAAAATTTCCACCTGGGAGTGACACATTATGATGTCCACGCACATTCCATTGGCCAAAATAAGTCAGTGGCCACATATAACTTTATCAGGGCAAAGAAACATGCCCTGCACTTGGAAGGAAATGGAAACATTTGGTGAATGGCTCTAATGACTGGCTTGGACAGCTTTTATTTTAATTCTGAGAAATAGTATAGCTCTTTCTTTCAAAGTGCTTACAAATCACTATTCTAATTGCATTATTTTCTCACCTCCGGAAATCCTCTAAACCATGGTATGAGGTTGGTACTATCATGCCAGTTTTACAGATGAGGAAATGAGACAGGCGGAGGAGATAAACTTGCTAAAGAGGCAGAAACAATTGTCAGGTTTCAGCTCAGGAGGCTTCATGGCAGTGTCTACATTTTGACCACTGACAGCAGCTGCCTCTCAAAGGGAGTGGACTGACGAGTGGACTCGAGTAGACGAGAGTTCGAGGTGATGATGGAGTCTCAGGAAACTTACATTTAGTTTTCTCACGCATGACCCCAGAGTTTTCTCTGTAAAGTGGACTGGCATTATTTTTGCTCCACTATTTGCCCTACAGATTGTTTTAGAGCCATTGTCTTATATATGCAACAAGCCATAAATCTCAGATCTGCACTGACCAGTATGGCAACTAGCACCTACATGTTACTACTGAGCACTTGGAATGAGGCTCATCTGAGTTGAGTTGTGCTGTAACTGTTAAATACACCTAGGATCTCAAAGATAACAAGAAACAATATATTCACTAACATTTTTCATACCGTGTGTTTCAATGATGATATTTTAGATGTGCTTGCTTGGTGCTTGTGTTCAGTCATGTGTGACTCTTTGCGACCCCATGGACTATAACCCGCTGTGCTCCTCTGTCCATGGGATTCTCCAGGCAAGAATACTGGGGTAGATTGCCATTTCCTTCTCCTGAGGATCTTTCCGACCCAGAGATTGACCTTGCATCTCCTGCATTGGCAGGTGGATTCTTTACCACTGAGCCACCTGATAAAATGTTTTTTTAAGACTTTCTGAATGTGAATTTAAAATTTTTGAATTACATGTGTAGTTCACATTATATTTCTAATGGACAGTGATGCCCTAGAATCTCAAGTTTGACGAAAGATGGGTGGAGTTGACATCAGTTGGTAATTCGTATTTCTTAAGTAGGAAAATTAAAATGTTTCAGTGAACAAGTACAAACTTTAATGAAACTACTCAAGAGAAAACATAAACTAAATGGTGTCCCAGAAAACCCAGAGTCTGCTGAAGGATAGACATTACAGGTTTCTTTAGCACTTAAGACTCTTAGAAGGTGAAGTGTTTTTTTTTTTTTTTTTTAACCTGCTTTAGATGAATTCAGGATCTCCGAATGCATTTTTCACTTGTTAATTAATTCAGCAGCTATTTACTGAGGGTCTGTGTGGTCCCATGAGCAAGAGGCAGGGGCTGCTGTGCTATGTCATAGTAACTCACTAGAGAAAGAAAACAGTTGGCTAGCCATAAAGATGTCGGTTCTATGTTCTAGCACATGCAATACAAAGGGCTGCTCTCTTGAACATTTAAAATATTTCACATGGTGGTTCTGAAGATCCCATTGGGTGTATAACGACTGAAGTCCTCTCCCTACCTGATGGGTCCTGGTGGGTGACAACCAGCCTGGGAGGGCTGTCCTGCTGACCTGCCATGAAGTCTTGGGGACCTCACTCAGCCCTTCTGGAATTCAGGAGCCTTCATTAGCCGGACTCCATCTGCCCCATCTCCTGGTTTATGAGCTGGTTACATCAGAACTGCCTGGGAAGTTTCAGGGCTCCACCCCAGACAGTCTGATGAATTAAGCTTGAGTCAGGTCTGGGGAATACGTATTTTATGCATATCTCCTAGGCTCTGCATACCTCCTACACCCTCCTCTAGGGTTTGGAAAACTTTGAGCTGAAATAGTGGTTTTCAGATATTTTTTTCTTAAGACCCAGAGTAAGAAATGCATTTTACTTTGAGACCTAGTATACAGACGCATAACTGAAAGAACAGTGTCAAGGTGGTATTTACTTTTTCCTATGGGCAAAGTTCTCTGAGATGTTCTCCTTTGTTTTTCATTCTGTCTTATTTAAAATTTGTCTATTGGGATCCGTAAGTTGATCCCACAACTTATAATAGTTTGCAACTTGCCAATTGAAAAAGACTGGAAATTTTGGCCGTTTTCAACTCTTAGAGATTAAATCAAACTCAGAAATCAGAAACTATGAGCACTCTGAACTGAGAGATGATTATATAAAGCTTTTGGGGCTTTGCCTTCTACTTTGGAATTTCATCTCCTGAGATTCATCTCTTTACTGGTAAAAGGGCCAATAAGCCTGTACCAATTTCTCCATCATGAGAGTAATGATCTAGATTACAACGCATATAAAGTCCACATCAGCTTATCTGGGGTGAAAGTTATGAAGAATTCCAATGGGGCTCTGTGAGAGGTGCTCTGAACCTGGGAGACAGACGGATGCTCTACTTACAGCAGTCTCTTTCTGTTCAACTCCTTGGCGTCTCCTTCTGTATCTCCAGACCTCTGCCTGAAACTGGCCCTCTTTTCTGTTAGGTAGAGAAATCTGGACAAATCTTTCAAATCGATCAGTGCTGGACTCCTCCAGATGGCCAGAGTTTACTACAGAGACTGAGTTCTCCCCCTCCTGCCTGCTCGGTCCTCTCCTTTCCTCTCAGGAGCAAATGCAGGGCTCCTGGGGACCCGGAGCCTGGGAGAGAAGGGCCCCATCCTTTGTCGCGGCGGCACGTTGCCTGGTAAGGATGTCTAGGGTTTCCTTGTGCTGTCAGTCTACATAGCAGAGCAAGCTTGCTTTTCAGAACAGGACTTGTCCACCAAAGCCAAATGGCAGCTCTGGTCCTTGTCTGGCTTTTGTGTTTTGAGCTTAATGTTGAATTAACCAGCTGCTTCTTCCACCCCGCTCACACTGTCCATCTTTTGGATAAATCTGTTAGTTCTTCGGACCACACAAGTGAAAAGGGTACTTGCAAATAACTTTTCTGCCCTCTGACTTCACTTTAACAGCCCTCCAAGGAAATAAGGTCGCAAGTTCACTGATGGCAGGAAGGGCCCACTGGTGGCCTGAGCGATCCCACACGTTTACTGTCCCATTCCTAATTCATAAAGAATCCACAGTGCTGAGGGAGCCCAACGACTTTTCCATGTGTTTGGTATTTTTAGTTCTAAGCACTGTCTTCAGTGCTCCTCCAACATGTGTTCAAGAAAGACCCAGTGGCCCCATATTAAGATAATTATTTTCACTGCTGTTTTGAAATACCACAGTGGTGCACCAAGAAACTTCCTACCCAGTAACCTGCACAGTTGGTTAAACAAAAATTGATCCCTAGTCAATCCAGTGAATCTAATACGTTGTAGAGAAATACATGATTTCATCACCTACAGTATGAGCACCAAAGGGAGCTTGCTGACCTCAGTGGAGGTGTTGATTCCCTCCATAATAAATGGATCGGCCGTCAGCTGGTGCTAAGCAATCAGTGATCTCACGAGGCTCATTGCTGCAATAAACAGGAACAATACAAGATGGAGCGGCAGGCTGGCGGGCGGGGGCAAAGGAGGGGCATGAAATTCTGCCCAGAGCAAGCAGGACTGCCCGGAATCTATCTTAACAGCCTCAAACATAAATTAGCCTCTATAAATCTTGAGTTGTTGCTTTCTTGACATATATGTCTTGCCAAAGTATTACATTCTTGAAAGAGCCGTGTAAGTAGATTAAATGGTTTCTGTCCTTGGGAATGTGAAAGCCTTTATTTGTTTTGTTAAAACAAATCCTTAGGTTATGCGGCACACAGATGTCCAGGGTAAATGCTTCTGACCCACTTCAACATTTCTTAGCTGGAACTGAGGTCCAGTTTCTGCAGCTGGTGTCAAGTTCGACTCATTGGGCAGCACCTGACAAAACCATGAGGCTGGTAATGCTCTGTCTGATGGCTCTGTGGTGTGACTTTTAATGGCAGGACTGAGGAAACTGAGATAAATTAAAACCTAATTGGGTATGTTAACAGTTTTAGCAGTCTGCACATATGGATCCCAGGAGGACACTTGAAAAGATGTTACAGGGGAGCTTCTGTTGTAAGACTTCACTACAGAATGTGACCTGCACATCCTCTTTCCCATCCATTTCTCAAGGTTGAATTTTCTTTATATTTTGTATGTTGTGTTCCCTGAGTGTAAGTGTCAAATTCACCCATCCACCCTAGCCTCATTCAGTCCATGGTGAGGGGTTAGTATGTAAATATCTCAACTTGAAAGCCATGGAACATTCATCAGAGAGAGGAAATTTTTCAGGGAGATGGCTCTATGCTAGCAGTGCTCTTCAGGCAGAAATTATAAGGAGTCTCAGTTGCTTTCAAAGTCCTCTCCATTGCTTCTGCTGTCCACTTAGCCATCACCTGCAAACTCTGTTTTGCAACTTGAGCTCATCTTCCAGGGCGAAAACTCGCTGGGTGCCTTACAAGGAAAACAAAATTAATTCCCCTTAGGTCTTCCACCAAGTCTAGGCTCCGTGGTTTTTCTCTGCTTGCTATTGTTCCATTGGCTGCTAACTTGGAGAAAGCTGGAGAAAGTGAAGGCTTGGACGAGGATTTTTTTTTTTTCAGTTTCTTTGAAACAGAGCCCCTTCAATCTCTGAGTAAGAGATTGAATAGCAGCAGGATGATAATGCTCTAAAGGAGGTTGAGAAAGAAATCTAAGATTCCTTTTTTTCTTGCAATGGGAGAGAACCTGGGAAGCTACTTCTTGGAGGGTTTGGTGATGTATCCTAAAGTGGCTTTCCCAGGGGTGATAGCGTTACTGAACCCAAGTTTGTACTGCTTGCTGCCTGACAGGCCAATATATTGAGAGATGGACTGCCTACAAAATATTAGTCTCCCAAACACATAAAGAGCTCATACAGCTTACTATATATATATGTACATATATAATTATGTATATAAACTCAATCAAAAAATGGGAAGAAGACATAAATAGACTTTTCTCCAAAGAAGACATACAGATGGCCAAAAGGCACATGAAGAGATGCTCAACACTGCTGATTATCAGAGAAATGCAAATCAAAACTGTGATAAGCTACCACCCCTTACCAGTCTTAATGGCCATTATTAAAAAGTCTACAAATAAATGTTGGAGAAGATGTGGAGAAAAGGAAACTGTCTTACACTGATGGTGGGAATATGGCGTATCAATGGGAGATGTCTGTCTCGATTAACGTACAGCCCAGCTTTCCAAGTTTGAATGAATATCCTTATGGACGAAGGTTGCTGACATCAGCAGTCTCCACTATCTTGTGTTTCCTTTATAAAAGGAAAGGAAACGATTTCCCCTTTAAAAAATTAATTAATTTAATTGGAGGCTACTTTACAATATTGTAGTGGTTTTTGCCATACATTGACATGAATCAGCCATGGGTGTACATGTGTCCCCCAACCTGAACCACCCCTCCCCAGCCCATCCCTCAGGGTCATTTTAAAAAGGACCAATAGCGATCTCTTTTCCCATTTAATGCTCTGCAGCCATGCTGAGCCTGGTTGATGTGCTGGAGGGGGATCATTCCACTCAAGGCAGGACAGGAAGGAAGTAAACAGAGAAAGTAACCTGAAACCAGGCAAACCTGTCTCTGAAGATGCCATGTGTTCTCAGGCCTGCTCCCTTTCGACTGGACTCCAGAGAAGAAGGGAAGGCCCTCACGGAGCCTCCTTTGTAAACCCTCTGTGCATCCTCCCTGCACCTTTACTAGGCGCTTTCTGTTTCTAAAGAAGAACCCCCGGAGGATGCCCATCAGAGCAGGTCTACTGAAGATCTGTCTCTGCTGGGCCATGGCTGTGTGTTTATAGTCAGCTTATGAGAGAGCGCTTAAGCATGCATGCTAAGTCGCTTCAGTTGTCTCTGACTCTTTGTGACCTCAAGGACTGTAGCCCACCAGGCTTCTCTGTCCATGGGTTTCTCCAGGCAGGGATACTGAAGTGGGTTGCCGTTTCCTCCTCCAAGGGATCTTCCTGACCCAGGGATTGAACCCTTATCTCTTTGTCTCTTGCATCAGTAGGTGGGTTCTTTACCACTGGTGCCACCTGGAAAGCCCTGTGCATTTAACAGGTTGATTCAATTACTCCCACTTCAAAATTTTGGAATGGCACAGTCTGAAGAGCTCTGAATTCGAATAAAGCCTAAACTAGCTTGAAAAGAAAGCCCTAGGTTTGAAGGGGTCAGTGCTAAAATGAAAGAATGTCAAAGACAAAATTATGTTACGGATTGGTTTAACAGACTGCACACATTTCCTATTGTATGTGTATCTGTGTAAGCATGTGCCTTAAGTGTGTGTGTGTTATATGCTTAAATGTATGTGTGATGTGTATGTATGTGTGTATGCCTTGTATATGTGTATGTGTTTATGTATATGTATGTATCTGTGTGTGTCTGTGTGTGTCTCTGTGTGTGATGTGTGTGCCTGCATGTATACATGTATGTATATGTGTCTCTGTGTACATGTAAGTGTGTGCATGTGCATGCATGTGTGTTATGTGTGTCTCTGTGTGCACCTGCATGAATGTGTGTACATGTGTGTCTATGTGTGCATGTGTGTGTGCATGTGTGCTAAGATGCTTCAGGTGTGTCCAACTTTTTGTGATCCTACGGACTGTAGTCCACCAGGCTCCTCTGTCCATGGGATTCTCCAGGCAAGAACACTGGAGTGGGCACTTGCCATGCCCTCTTGCAGGGGTCTTCCTGCCTCAGGGATCGACCCATGTCTCTTACATCTCCTGCATTGGCAGATGGGTTCTTTACCACTAGTGCCACCTGGGAAGCCCATGTGCCTGTGTATGTATGTGCGTATGTACGATGTGTATGTGCGCGTGCATGTTGGGAAAGGTGGGGGTTGGTGAAGAGGATCAGACCCTCATGTTGACTTTTACTAAATCATGGTTTCACTTATCCACCCCTCTCACTCACTTGGTTGAGAATTACTGCTAAATTGACACAATTCCTTATGGGATGGGTTATTTCTGTAAAATGTGTGCTGGGGAATAAAAAAAAAAGGGCTGGGAACCACTGCATGCAATCATCCCGAGGAAAGATTGGAGCCCAGAGAAACTCAACAACTCTTCCAAAGTCACACAGCAAATCCAGGGCCAAGACTGACTCCCCAGCTTCCCTTTCAGACTCCATCCCACCCTATAGCATGGCTAGGATAAGAACAATTTGCCCTAGAACACGGTCACAGCCCCAGGCACATCCTCAGTCAGGTATGAATTCTCATGTTAAAGCACTCAACTTTATTTCCTTGATACCAATGGACACACACACCAAAAAACAAATATTTCCTCCTAAGTGCATTTTCTCCTTATGTGAGCTGTGTGGGTGACGATCTCTAATAAAATGTTGCTGCAACCACTCAGATAAGGTAGATGAGGGACGTTGACTTCTGGTTGCTGGGCAAGCGTGCTGTTGACTCTGGCTCTGGACGGTGCTGGGCAGGTGTAGACCCTCTCTACCCGTGTAGCTCTCCGCTGTTGGGTGGGGCCATCTGGAATCGGTGACTCAGGGTTCTGTGGGGACTGACTCAGTGTAACAACTTTTCCGGGGCTAGGAAGACCACTGATGTATTCTTTCCACTGAGGATAAGAAAACAAAAGTGTCATGGGAGATTTTAAGAGTGTGAGTTCTGTACACTTGAGTTTTGGTGTGCACACTTTGCTATGTGCCAATGGTACCCATTTGTGCCTATTTTCTTTTTGTCATCAGGAACACATGTAACAATTCATCGGTTGAACATTTGGTGACTAGTGTTAACAACTTTCTTTTTCTTTCTATAGGATTAAGAGCGAGCACGTGTCTACCTGCTCTTGGTGCTTGGTTGGCAGGTGATGGATCATGGTTCATCTGCTTCTCTTCATCAGCATCTCAACACTGAGCCTCCTACTTACCTCCCCACCTCCTGGCTTGCCTGCTCCAATCTACTCTTTCCCTGTAACCAGAAGCATCCTTCTGAGATCAGAATATGCACAATTTTCCCTCTTGCTGGAGCCCATCATTGGCTCCTACTGACTTTGGGTTGAGACCTAAACTCCTGGCCAATGGCTCACAAGGGCCTGGGTCATCCAGCCATTGGCCTCACCTCTGGCCTCATTTAGCACTGCCCTCTTCTACCCTTTGTGCCCCAACCTTTCCAAGTGACTGTCTGTGCCTTGGATCAGCTGTCTTCTTATTGGAACTTCACCTGTAGTTTTCTTTCCTCACTGCTCCTGGCTATGGCAAATCACTTTGCTTGTCCAATTTCTTCATTCCCCTCGCTGTCCATGTGCCTGCAATGAGCTCCTTATGGACAGAGCAGTCAACTCTGGTCTTGGCCAGAAGACTTGCTGTGGCCAATTGCATGGGGATCTGTAGGATGTTTCCCTGGGAGGTGTGGGTGGGAGGAGTCCATCTCAGAGCAAGGACCATATCTGGTAGAGGTCAGGATCTCAGGATGTGCTAGAGAGCATTCATTTTATAACAGAGTGAAAAGAGATGAAGTCCATTTCTTTTCTATTGAAGTCATTTTCCAGAAACTGTTTTTTTCCCCTGTTTTCCTTATTTTATCCTCAAGCCACTAATGTGCATAAGCCAACTGAGTGAAAAAGTCTGTATTCAAAGCTGACCTGAAATAAGTATAGACCAGGAATCACTGTCTGTCCTGGTATGAACTGAGGGCCACCTGCACTATCATTAGTTTTAGGAAAAAATATTTCCAGGTTCTCATGGGAATGCATATGGAAATACAATAGGATTTTACTTCCAAAGTCAGGCATTCAGGTGTTGGCATGCCAGTTACCAATGCTGTCATCCAGGCCAGCCCAGTATATTCTCGGAGCCTATTTCCACATTGGTAAAAGAGAACAAATACCATCAAGTAGAATCACTTTGAGAATTAAATGAATGAATATAAAGTGGATACAAACATGGTAAACCCTAAGGTGCAATACACATGCTATTACCTTACAAATGAGGATGTACCTCTGTTAACCAGCCTGTTTTTGTTCACAAGCTAACAGGAATCATACCTTACTCTTCTGGAAAGAGCTTATCATGAGATACATATGTCATTGTTGTAATTGTTTCATTGCTAGGTCATGTCCAAATCTTTGTAATGCCATGGATTGTAGCTCACCAGGCTCCTCTGTCCATGGGATTCTCCAAGCAAGAACACTAGAGTGGGTTGCCATTCCCTTTCTAACCCAGGGATCGAACCTGGGTCTCCTACATTGGCAGGTGGATTCTTTACCACTGAGCCACCAAAGAAGCCCCAGATATGTTCTTACTTTCTCTTAAAATTTTATACTTGTGAATAAGTCAGGATCCACAGGAAGAACTAGTCAGTACGATGGTAAGATATTGAAGAGCCAATTGGAGGTCATTTGTACTTTACAGTATTTGAGATGTGTTTTCCATAGCTTGGAATCAACCATGCTTCTGATTGAATGTGTCCATCTTTTAACTCTAAGTTTTCTATGCTATTTTCTATTAGAAAAGTTTCTTTTTTCTCTATGTGGTGCAGAATGTGGAGTTCCTGGGAAAAAAGAGAATTACCCATGTCTCTATTTGGAGTTGGTTTCATGGGCAGGAGGCCCCAAATGAACCAGCTCTTATGAAAGAGATGACAAGGTCTCTGAATGCAAAACTAGCAATAGAAAGGACCCTGGCAAGTTCAGCCACACTTAACTGTAGGATTTGGTGTTAAAACTGTTTATCTATTCCAAGAATGTCATCATCTGACCCAAACCAGTGACTCAGGAGGCATAAGTGGGTTCTTCGGATAAAGGGGCCTGTACATGTGAACTGAAAAAGTCAGTTCACTCAACTCTACAAAACTCTGGAGCCCAAGTGACCCAGCCATGAAGCCCCAAGAGTATAATAATCCACTTTCTTGTCGCTGAACTGGCAAGATGCCAGGAATCCTGAGTGGCTGGTGGCCATGCCCACCTTCAGGTGTCTACACTGGGAAAAAGGATATTTTAGAGACCATAAGCCTGGATGTGTGAATATGTTGGAAGCACAGACAGCATCAATGCTAGCAAGCTCGTGGAGGCTGACTGCTCACAAACATTAATTATCATTGTCAGTGTGACCTCAGGGGTACCCAGGAGACTGGTGAGGCTTACACATATTTGAATTGCATTAGGATTTAGGTTGCAAGTTGTCCAAAACAAAAAGCATCTGAAGAGTTAAACATCCTCTCTTGACTGAGTGAGTAGCATCATCTTAGTCTAAGCTTGGCTTTCTTATCAGAGTGTTAGTATGTATGGATGCCCAGAGGCCCAGGGATGGGTACCACCACCCTAGGGACCTTGGGGTGACCTGAAGATGGGCCTTAGACTGCTATGTCTTGCAGGGGTTTCCTGCCACTGTGGAAAGGAGCCAACAGGTGTGCAGTCTAGTCAGAGTATGTCTGTGTGACAAGAATAAAAAGCGATTTGAGAGAAGACCTAGGAGTCCAGGCAGCAAGGGCTGAGTTGGAGGCTGGAACGGAGGCCAATACAAAGCTTTCTGAGGGCACCCAAAGTGGAAATGAGAGTCAGACCCATGCCAAGGAAAGCCAAGAGACTGGGTTCTGTCATGTCTGATGGAGGCTCCACCTTGGGACTTTTTAGGACCTCCCATGAGATCATCAATTCTTTTTTATTCCTAGTGAAACTTGTTTGTATTTGGTTTCTGAACCGAAAAGAATACTGACAGGATCTGAGTGCAAAGTCTCCTGAGGGGCCATGTGTATCAACAAAATGCACTGCAGGAAGAGGGTGGGGTCAGGGCTGCCTCACTCTTGTGCACCACAGAGTGGCCCCAGGTGAGCTCAACCTGGCAGATGAACATGGATCCCACCTCTTGTATTGAGACAGTGAGAGGTGGAGGGCTTGGTGGTGGACCTGGAGCTGGGCCTCCGGGTCGTAAGGGTTTAAGCTCTTAAGTCTGAGCCCCCTGTGCAGTGACCATTTTGCTGGGTGGGAGCAGAGGCAGAAGGGGTGGGTCTGTTCAGCCACTGGGGACACACTTGGCAGATAAAGAGGAAGTAGCACATATCCCACCCTTGTGCTCCCAAATCTCACTCCCAGGGGCCTCAGCGGGAACCCAGGCCAGGGCTGAGGTTAGAATCATTGTTTCCAGGGATGACTTGTGTCTATTTCAGAGCTGATCCCCAAAACTTGATCTGAATTTCATTTATCACCAGGCATTGAACTCCTACTGCATGCCAGCAATAAATTATTGAAGATTCTCTCAACTCATCTACAATCTAGGGGTCAAATAGGGCCAGGAGTATGGCTAGAAAAATGTGATATTAAGGATGCGATAGAGGCACAATGATTCAACGACCGCTGACTCGTCAGAAAGAATGGAGACCAGTTGACAGTGGAACATCTTCAAAGCATCCAAAGGGAAAAAAATCAACTATCAAAATAGAATTTCATATCAAGCAAACACATCTTGCAGGAATGCAGGCAAAATAAGGATGTTTTAAGATGAAAGACTCAACCACAACATATCCCTCCAAAAAGGGATTCTTCAGACAGTAGGGAAATAATACCAGATGGAAAGTCTCTTCTGTAGGAAGATAAGAATTAATCAATATGTGGGTAAAAGTTATTTAAGAGAACAGTTGATTTTTTTTTTTCATTTATTTAAAATACATATTGCTTTCTAAAGTGGGGAGTGGGAAAGTACAGCCTGTGGCCAAATTCAGCCCAATACTTATTTTTGTGATAGTTTAGTTGCTAAGTTGTGTCTGACTCTTTGCAACCCTGTGGATTGATAGCTTAGTTTTATGAATAAAATTTTATTGGAACACAGCCATGCCATTCTTTTTCCTGTTGTCTGAGGCTGCTTCTGTGCTACAACAGCAGAGCTGTGTAGCATAGCATAAATTGAACAGCCCCGGAGACTGAAGTATTTGGCTCTTCACAGAAAAAGTTTGTCAACTCTTGGTTTAAAGCAAAAATAGTAACACGGGGGGTTGCAACATGTGTAGATGTAAGACATATGACCACCACCTGGACCGCATGGTCGCAAGGCTGTTACCATCAAAGAAGAGGGACAGTATTAATGCTGATGGATAGATACTGAGGATAGTTTCATCTCTAGCACAGCCACTGAACAATAATGCCAAGAGGCATAGCTGTATACCAAATACACACAGTAAAAATGCAGTCCTAATATTTCCGGACCTTAAATCCATTGGGCTTAACTACCAGTCACGTGTCAATCAGTGGTCCCTCATCTTAAGCGGAATCCAGCTTTTGCTTGAACCACCTGTGCGTGCTCCCTGCTCCCAAGATAATTAGCCATAAAAAAGGGGTCTCTTTGGTTATGAATACAAAATAGTTTTTTAAGATACATTTTAAAAAATTGAAATATAGTTGATTTACAATGTTGTGTTAATTTCTGTGTACAGCAAATTCATTCAGTTATATATATTCTTTTTCATATTCTTTTTGTTATGGTTTATCATAGGTTACTGAATGTAATTCCCTGTGCTCTACAGTAATTACAAAATGTTTTAATAGAAAATTGACACGTTGGTAGAACTGATCTCTTGATGCCCAGGAAACTTTGTTTTTCCCTCCCTGACACTTGGCAAATCTGATAAAGACATCGAGTACCTGCCAGGGTAATTTACCGTCTTCATGTTTGTTTTGGGTTCAGGCCCCAGATGACCCATAAAAAGTTGTGGCACTCCTGGGAGAATGGAATAATAAAGTATAGACTTTCCTGAAGGCTTTTTCTTATTTTTCAAACATGCTTTAGTTATTCGTTATCACCTAAAGCCATGAAATGCTTTTTAAAAGATGCATTCTTTTAAAAGAGGATCTTCCTTTCTCTTTTTGCAAGGATATGCTAGGGCAAGTGCTGTTTATAATTTTAGTTTTTATTTTTAGAGTATTTTAAATATCTCATGCATCCAAAAGTAAGTGAAATAACCTTAGATTCCTGTTTGATAGCTTTCTTACTAGACTCTCCTAAGTTGTTAGAACATGTTGTAGAAGACTGTTCTATAACAGAAAGTTGTAAACTGTTTTGAGGTTTTCCCTACTGACAAGAGCTGTGAAAGGGAATCATGGGTATTAAAAAAGTAGTTTCTCTGCTCAGATCAGGTGATGCTCGAGTGTCAACCCTGATGGGATTGTCTCCTTGGACACATTGCCCTTTTGCTCCTAAAGTTCAGTATTCAATTTCTCCTTACTACAAAATGGATTTCTAATAAAAGCTGTACAGTGAAATATCTGATGACTGTTTTCAAGTCAGCCAGCTGTCAGGATTCCTCCTGAACCACAGGGCATCCATGGGCAGCATACAAGGAAGCCCTTTTAGGTCCTTCTGAAGGGTCCCTGGAAGGACCCCGGCCCTTGTGGTCTTCAGCCCCACAACATCACAAGCTGCACACCTCAGGCCTTACTGCACAGCTAGGGCTTATTCAATGTCCCTCAGAATGAATTCTAAACTAGTTTATCCACAAAATCACGTGTTTTATACATAAAATGTCCAGCTTCCTGTCTCATCAGAAATGATGTCATTTCCCAAAGCATGACATTACATTGTATAATTTTCCATTCTGTTTCTTAGGAAACATTGCACAGGACAGAGGTAATTAATTTAGATAACTGAGGCTAGAATTCAAGAATGAATATTCAGTGCAAGGACTTTAGAGAGTGACCGACACTGGCATTGGAGTTGGTTTGCCTTTTCATTTATAATTCAGCCCTTTGGTAGTGGGGAGTCCGAGCTTCAGACAAAGCTAAAATAGATACCTGGAGGAAATACCTCTTTTCAAGGCTTCGCTTACAAACCTCGTTCTGCAATAGCCTTGAACTCCTCACCCTGCCATGTGTGGACAGGCTGCAGATGGGCTCACCGGAAGCAATCCAGTGCCTACAACACAAGGAAAAGGCAAGTCTCTCTGGGAAACACAGGGTATCCGTGTTGCTGCCATATGGTGTTCAGGCTAGAGATTCGAAGGAGTTCCATGGTGCTTCTTTAAGACAAAAGCAGATGTGCTGTCTGGTTGGTGTTAACCGGTATACAAGCAACTGTAGTTTTCCTTTTTTAAAAATAAATTCCAGAGGTTTTCCCAAACTTCCAATAGCATTGCCTGTTAAGGTGAATTAAGCTGCTTCAGACTCTGCCATGTAAATATTTCTAAGCCTTAATAAAGTAACATGACTATTGGCAGATAAACTAGGTACTGGGCAAGAACTACCCAATTTAATCCTTACATCCTTATCATGGAGACAGTAACATTATCCCTGTTTTAAACTGAGGCATGGGGTAATCAAGGAACAGTCCAAGATCACAGAGACTGCAATAGCAGTCTCTCCAGGAAGCCTGATTCCAGAGCCCACCTTCTTACCCATCATCTAGTCGGCAGGAACTATGAAACTCTGCATAGATTAACATCCAAATATTGTAAATATTCACTCGCACTGAATGACTGGTTATAAGGCAACTATCAGCAAACCGCAGATGACAATGGGCAAAGAGAACTGCTGTTTGTCATCAACTTCTCCACCTCCACTGTGACCGTTGCTATCTTAACTACAGTTTGTTGAATGATAATTGAAACTGCAATGGCATTTCCTCAAGACAGTCCCTGGGATCCACAGTTACAGCTGCTTCCCCATACTGGAAATTCTCCTGTGGTTTACAGAAATTCTCACAATATTTATCGAGTGCCTGTGAAGAATCAGGCATTGTGCTAGGAACTGTAGGAGATGACAAAAAGCATAAGGACAATCTCTGTCCTTCAGACACTTAGACTCTTGTAGGGAGAGAGAGAAGTTGACTCAAGTGGTCACTGAGGTCTAAGTAAAGTGCAAGTGGAGTAGAAAAGAACAGGATTGGAGTTTCCTGCAGCAATCTGGGGAGCCTACCTGGAGGAGGTGAGATTTGCTCAGGGTTTTGAACAATGGAACAAGTGGAACTTCGAAAAACAAAGATCAGGCAGTGTTGGTAAAATAAGAAAATGTCCATTTCATTGGATGTGCTGCTGCTCTTTTCCTGCCTCTGGAGGGTGACAGCACCATGGTTTTTCTCTTTATATTCCAGAGCCTGTAAGAATGCTTGGCACATAGTAAGTGCACAGGACATACTCAGTGAATGAAACCTTGGCATTATCTGGTATGTGGTAGGGGTTTTATGAAACTTCAACTGTTCCAAACAGATTGGAGTAGGTGGAAAAATGGATGGATGGCTAGAAACGCCCTCCACCCTGGGCCATGGGCTCAGAACAGAAATAGTACCTAAAGATTCTGTATGTCTCAATGCAGTGGACATTTGCACTGAGACACAGTAATGCTTCTTTGTCTCACTTGGAGTGTTTTGCATGTTCAAATGGATGTGCCTTCATCTCTTCCATGCTGTCCTTGGGCACAAGAGCACCAAGCTCATTGCAGTAGCAACCCTCAGTCGTGCATTGCCGTGCCCTCTTTGAAGGCAGCAAGTCCCTCTTTGGGAAGTTTCCCCAGTCACCCTCTCCCTAGGCTGGCGCATCTGTGAGCTGCCCACATGCACCAGAGACTTCACACCCTTGTCAGACGTCACAGCTGGCTTTCCTTCTGAAGTTGTAGTTTCAGCAGTGAGGGTATGTAGGAATGTAAACCCAGACAGGATTGGGCCTCAGTCTTTCTCCACGTGGGAACAATGCAGGGAGTGCCTCCCCATCCATCTTGTAACTCAGACTTCAATCATGTTTCCCAAAAGGTCTTGCTTTCCACAGGCACGAGTGAGAAGTAGGGGTCACAATGGGTAATGGCATTGCTTCATCTTGGGGATGGAAGAGGAAATATTTCTGTTCCAGAGGATGGCACTATGGGTGACCACCGTGAGGCAAAGGCCAGATGCATAGTCCAACCAACAGCACCACCAGCATCCTGGCAGTTGAAGAGCCTGAGAGAGGCATCAGAGTGGTAGTCAAAGATCAGAATTCACAGACCGTGTTCCCAGCTTTTCCAAGGCCTTTGTGAGGGAGACCCAAGAAGAGGAATTAATAATAATAATAATAATAAATATTATGACAAGTCAGCCTCCTAGATCTTCCTTGTTAACTTCTGTGTTGCAAGACAAAGAGAAGGGACTTCTAATACCACAAACTGACATAAATAAGACAAATCAGATTAAAGCTAACCTAAAGCAGCTGAGCCTTTTGGGTTTACAGGGGATTAATATGGCATTGGTATTTACGTGTCCTTTCCCCAGGATGAAGTGACAGATTGTCTACCACTGAACCAATGCAATGAAATCGTCACCATGCTTTTCTGGTATTTACAAGTGTGTCATACTCACCACTATGGAAGCAGATACAGACGTGTGATAAAAATGATCAAGTGAATGCCACTTGATGGGACATCTTGCCATGGCTTCAAAATAAACAGTGTATACATATATCACGTGAGCACAAAAATCCTCTTTTGTTCTTGCTGGTGTAAGTCATCAAGCTCTCCTAATGCTTTTCCTGTAATATATACATTTGGAGAGGATTATTTCTTGGAAATGAAAGTAACTTATTCATAAAATCTTTCCAAATGTGTCAGAGTATCAACACGCAAGGGATAAAAACAAGTGCACCTCTTTGTAACCAGCAATTATAGCCATCAAACGTAATTGCCCCAAGCTGTGGTTGCTGCCACATTTTTGAGTGTGTATGTCAGCATAACTACAAGGGTAAGTGGTTTCTTGGATAAAAAATTAGTGTGCACAATTTCCAAAACATGTAACATTTATAATTAATCTACATATTTTGCTTCGGTCAAGATGTTGACAGAGTGGTAATGCTGTTGCATTTATGGTGAATTCAAATATGTGAGTGATGCTTCTAAAGTACCAGAGCTCTGGCCTCCAGTCTGCCCATGAAAGGGGCTCTGCCCGTATCTCTCTCCTCTCTCTGCAGAGATAGTTGTTGTTTAGTTGCTAAGTCATGTCCGACTCTCTGCGACCCCATGGACTGTAGCCACCAGGCTCTTCTGTCCATGGGATTTCCCAGGTAAGAATTATGAGAGTGCATTACCATCTCCCCGTCCAGGGCATCTTCCCAACCTGGGGATCAACACAAGTCTCCTTCATTGGCAGGTGGATTCCTTACCACTAAGCCATCAGGGAAGCCCCCCTGTAGAGGTTGCTGCTTTTAAACCCCAGCACGTGTTATCATACCTGCATTCTCAGGCTTGGTGGACTGCCCATTCTGGAAATGAGAGGAAGGTCCCAGGCTCCCTTTCTCACGGACTCAGGTGCTGTACAGAGTAAAAGTCCTTGTCACTATATATCGATATCCCTGCCCTGTCTGGGAAAATGTGTCTTTGTCCACAGAAATGGGGGCGCCTGAGTGGGTGGATCATTATAAACCCAACACGGTTCCTGGAGGACCAATGTAATTGGCTGTTTCTGTTGCGGAGGTCTTAACAAGGGCACATTCAGAATGCATTATTCCCTGCATGGATTGTCAAGGGCATTCGCTTCTTTACTCGAGTGAATAGAAAGAACACTGGAAGCCCAGGGGCAGCTCTGTCTCTCTGAGGACTTCAGTCATCCCTTGCTGTGGCCACCATCTGGGATTTCTCCACATGGGAACAATGCAGGGGTGCCTCCCCGTCCATCTTGTAACTCAGACTTCAATCATGTTTCCCAGAATGTCTTGCTCTCCACAGGCACGAGGAGTGAGAAGTAGGAGTCACAACGGGTAAACCATTCATAATGGAAATGAAAAAAAAAAATTATTCAGTTGTTTTCTGGCTAAGCAGGGCCCATGTGAAACCACACTAATTGCTTTAATCCTGGTTAGAAAGCACTAGAGAAATTCATTCCTTAACTTAAAGGCAAGAATAACTTCATAATTTTCCAACCAAGTTTTCTTCCTGCCCCTCGGCAAATGGGGCTGTGAGTTTTAGGGGCACAGCAAATGTACAGAAGGAATGTGTCCCTGTGAAGACTCTACCTGGAAGGTTGTTTGGGATTCTAGTGGCTTAAAAAGTGGAATGAAATTGTTTTCGAGGACCATCTTTGTCAAACTTCTATCACAATTATACCAAACTGTATTTAATGTTCTGTTGACTGTATTTATGCCATTATGTACTTAGGTTTTGATCTAATGTTAAATCAGCCATCACCGATGATGCTTCTCCAAGTGGTGAGGGACCATTTTCTGAGAATGTCTAATCTATCATGGATCCATGTGTGGCCCTGCTATACACGACCCTTGTCCACATGGCACCACATCCTTGGAAATCAGCAAACTTGTCTGTAGTCATTTCAATGATGAATCTACTGACAACGTACTTCAGTTCAGTTCAGTCGCTCACTTGTGTCCGACTCCTTATGACTCCATGGACTGCAGCATGCCAGGCTTCCCTGTCCATTACCAAACTCATGTCCATTGAGTCAGTGATGCCATCCAACCATCTCATTGTCTGTCGTCCCCTTCTCCTCTTGCCTTCAATCTTTCCCAGCATCCGGGTCTTTGTCAATGAGTCAGTTCTTCGCATCAGGTGGTCAAAATATTGGAATTTCAGCTTCAGCATCAGTCCTTCCAATGAATATTTGGGACTGATTTCCTTTAGGATGGATTGGTTTGATCTCCTTGCAGTCCAAGGGACTCTCAAGATTCTCCAACACCACAGTTCAAAAGCATCAATTCTTGGCGCTCAGCTTTCTTTATAATCCAACTCTCACATCCATACATGACTACTGGAAAAACCATAGCTTTGACTAGGCAGACCTGTGTTGGCGAAGTAATGTCTCTGCTTTTTAATATGCTGTCTAGGTTGGTCATAGCTTTTCCTCCAAGAAGCAAGTGTCTTAATGTCATGGCTGCAGTCACCATCTGCTCCCCAGAATAAATTCTCTCACTGTTCCCCCTGTTTCCCCATCTATTTGCCATGAAGTGATGGGACTGGATGCCATGAAGTGATGGGACTGAATGCCATGATCTTAGTTTTCTGAGTGTTGAGTTTTAAGCCAACTCAAACAAAACCTTGTGTGCACCAGGAGACCCCACAGAGACTAAGCCAGACCTGACTTTGAGTGTTTGGGTGTCTCCTGTGGAGGCATGGGTCAGCTGCGGACTGCCACAAGGGCAGGGGCTCTGGGTGCAGCAGGCCTGGGTATGGCATAAGCCCTCTTCGAGGAGGCAGCCATTAACCCCACCATAGAGCCCCCAGAACTTAAGACTGGGGAAACAGACTCTGGGAGGGCATGAACAAAACCTTGTGTGCACCAGGACTCAGGAGAAAAGAGCAGTGATGCCACAAGAGACTGACCCATTCTTGCCCACAAGTGTCCAGGAGTCTCCAGCGGAGGTGTGGGTTGGCGGTGGCTTGCTGCAGGGTCAGGGGCACTGAGTGTGGCAGTGCGTGCACGGCACCTTTGGAAGGAGGTCGCCATTATCTTCATTACCTCGTTCACAGTTTGGTCTCAGGTCAAACAACAGGGAGTGAACACAGCCCCGCCCATCAGAACAAGACCCAGTTGCCCCTTCAGTCTCTCCCATCAGGAAGCTTCCATAAGCCTCTTATTCTTATCCATTAGAGGGCAGACAAAATGAAAACCGCGACCACAGGAAACGTACTTGGATGTTGTAATAATGTCAAAGTGCAGTAGAAGTTTCTAAGTGCATCTGGCTTGTGACTTCTTGCTTTGCTGCAGGCCAGGTAACAACCTGGCAATGGTTGAAGCCCTCACTTGGCGTGGTGCTGTTCAACCTCCCACCTGCTTGATGTCCTGCTAGTGATGGAGCAAAGTCCTGGGGAGATTGTGAATTGCAACTGGGCGGAGCTGACATATTCAGAGTGGTACTTTCTAAAGATTATTCATCTGGAGGTTGACACGGAGCCGAGAGTACGTTTGAGGAAAGCAGGGAGTTCTCCAACTTGAGGTAAACCAGGTGAGAGTTTACGAAGAGCTAAAGAGCAGAGTGAAAGGAGATGCACAGGGGTCTATGATCTTCAGTGCGCCCGTTTTGTATGGAGACAGGATAACACAGGACTTTTGAGGGGTTAGAAATCTGGTGGCTTCTGGAGGTTTCTCAGGAATCACAGATGGGAGAACAATGCCCATTCATAGGAGATAACACTCCATTTTAGATAAATTTGCTTTTCAAAAAAAAAAAAAAGAGAGAGAGAAATTCTAACTCTTTATACGGAAGTGCCTAATTGCCCAACTATTTCTGTTATTGTTTAGTTGCTAAGTCATATCTGACTCTTTGCCACCCCAAGGACTATAGCCTGCCAGGCTCTTTCTGTCCTCGGGATTTCCCAGGCAAGAATTCTAGAGTGGATTGCTATCTCCTTCTCCAGGGAATCTTCCCAACCCAGAGATCAAATCTGTATCTCCTGCATTAACAGGCAGTTTCTTTACCACTGAGCCACCATGGAAGGCCTCAACTATTACTAGCTATCAGCAAATTTAAATCATTTAAAAATCCTGTTTTGCAAAAAACAAATAAAACCTAACCAACCAACCAAACAACCACCACCACCAAAACATATGCCTAGACAGCTAGTATGTGATCCTTGAAAACTCTCGAGATTTCTACTAAGGAAACATATTCTAGCAAGTTCCATGGAATTTTGGAATACAAAGTTATCTGAAAATAATTCAAAACATAATTTTATATTAACAGGAATAGGGAAATATATAATGATATGAGTAGTGGAATTTCCAGATAGTCTTAAGATACATTAGATTTCAAATAAGTGTCAAAGTTATAGTATAGCTTCAGCTACCCCAAACTTGAGAAATTATTTTCCATTCCCTGTTCCTTGCAGGAATATTCTGAGAAGCAGAATGTTATGTTAGTAGTTTTGGGAGAACATCCTCAAAGTGCTGAGTCATCTACTGAAAGCAGTTTTTTTTTTTCTTTTTTTTTTAGTTAAAACACCTACAGGGCTTTAAATACATTATCTAAAATATTTCACATTAGAATCAAAATGAGAGTAGACAATTTTAAGGACTCTCTCCATAGAAATAAATAGCTATATAATTCTGTTATTTCACAGGCATCTCGATATAAGTCTGTCCAGAATATCCATTCCCAAGTGGTTCATCCTTCTGAGAGACCCGTAAAGTTTCTGGGGAAACTTTACACTGAAAATTGGTAAAGAAACTCTTGCCAGATGGGCTTATATTTCTCTCTAGGACCTTAACTAGGGGCTGGCATGGCCTCTGTGGCTGCCAGCTGACTAGCTGAGAGATTACATACCTGTGACAGGTGAGTGCGTGGACACTGTCACTTTTATATCCTTTCTAATCTGTTCCTTGTAGGCAGCCCACCAGCCCATCCTGAACTCCTGCATGCAGGAGACAGTTTTGTTGTTTTTGAATCAGAAATGAAAGTATATGTGGGAGGTGCCAGGGTTGGTGCAGGGGTATGAACTAAGGTTCTGAGTGGTAACAGCTGGTGAGTAACGTCAGCCAGGAAGAATTGTCTGAGTGGAGACTGGCTCCCAGGCCAGTGGAAGCTTTGCTGGGCACTAAATTCCAAAGGCTGCAGAAGCATAAAGGAAGTCTGAAAAGATCAGGCTGGGCTCTGACCTTTGGGATCAGAGATCCCAAAGTTTCGGATATCCCAGAAGGCAAACCTGAGATAAGAATTTGAGTGTGAGCAGTTTATCTGGGCTATGAATGAAATAAGAGCAGGAAAGAGAAGGAAACTCCTTTAGAGGTGCATCACCAAGCCAGCAGATTGAGCAGCTGAAGCTCTGAGTGTGGGAAGCTCTGAGCCTCAGGGTTAGCCCATGGGCTGAGAAAGAGTGGGAGGTGTCTCTCCACCCAAGGGCTGGAAAGCCTTAACAAAGGAAAGCAGGTCCTGGCAGAAAGGCGGATGTCTGGGGGGTGCTTTGGAGGGTAAGGGCGAAGGGGACCAGGATGCCCCCCCCCCCCAGTATCAGCTGCAGGACTTTCAGAGTCCCCAAAGCCACCAGTGCCTATGAGACACAAGGAACCAACCGCAAAGTGCAGCATTCACTATGCCCCTTCAGGCATTCAGAGCTCCGACGTCTTCTAGTTGCAGATTTCTGGATACGTCCATTGAAATGAAACTTTCTTCTACCACCACCTTCTTTTCCTTTGCTTTTAAAAATCATCAGTATTCTTTTTAACGGCGGAGTAATACTCCATTGTGTATATGTACCAAAGCTTTCTTATCCATTCATCTGCTGATGGACATCTAGGTTGTTTCCATGTCCTGGCTATTATAAACAGTGCTGCGATGAACATTGGGGTACATGTGTCTCTTTCAATTCTGGTTTCCTTGGTGTGTATGCCCAGCAGTGGGATTGCTGGGTCATATGGCAGTTCTATTTGCAATTTTTTAAGGAATCTCCACACTGTTTTCCATAGTGGTTGTACTAGTTTGCATTCCCACCAACAGTGTAGGAGGGTTCCCTTTTCTCCACACCCTCTCCAGCATTTATTGCTTGCAGATTTTTGGATCGCAGACATTCTGACTGGTGTGAAGTGCTACCTCATTGTGGTTTTGATTTGCATTTCTCTAATAATGAGTGATGTTGAGCATCTTCTCATGTGTTTGTTAGCCATCCGTATGTCTTCTTTGGAGAAATGTCTATTTAGTTCTTTGGACCATTTTTTGATTGGGTCGTTTATTTTTCTGGAGTTGAGCTGCATAAGTTGCTTGTATATTTTTGAGATTAGTTGTTTGTCAGTTGCTTCATTTGCTATTATTTTCTCCCATTCAGAAGGCTGTCTTTTCACCTTGCTTATATTTTCCTTTGTTGTGCAGAAGCTTTTAATTTTAATTAGATCCCATTTGTTTATTTTTGCTTTTATTTCCAGAATTCTGGAAGGTGGATCATAGAGGATCCTGCTGTGATTTATGTTGGAGAGTGTTTTGCCTATGTTCTCCTCTAGGAGTTTTATAGTTTCTGGTCTTACATTTAGATCTTTAACCCATTTTGAGTTTATTTTCGTGTGCGGTGTTAGAAAGTGATCTAGTTGCATTCTTTTACAAGTGGATGAAACTGGAGCCGATTATACAGAGTGAAGTAAGCCAGAAAGAAAAGCACCAATACAGTATACTAACACATATATATGGAATTTAGAAAGATGGCAATGATGACCCTGTATGCAAGACAGCAAAAAAGACACAGATGTGTATAGCAGACTTTTGGACTCAGAGGGAGAGGGAGAGGGTGGGATGATGGGAGAATGGCATTGAAACATGTATACTATCATGTAAGAATCGAATCGCCAGTCTATGTCCGACGCAGGATACAGCATGCTTGGGGCTGGTGCACGGGGATGACCCAGAGGGATGTTGTGGGGAGGGAGGTGGGAGGGGGGTTTATGTTTGGGAACGCATGTACACCTGTGGTGGATTCATGTCAATGTATGCAAAACCAATACAGTATTGTAAAGTAAAATAAAGTAAAAATAAAAAAATAAAAATCATCAGTTTCCCTGGGTCCATTGTTCATCTGCTTTATGTCGTTGGTCGCTGTTTAAAGAACACAGGAGAAGTAGCATAAAGTGACACTGAGGTGGGGACTTCCCTGGCCGTCCTGTGGTTAAGACTTCGCCTTCCAATGGAGGGGGTGAGGGTTTGATTCCTGAGTGGGGAGCTAAGATCCCACATGCCTTGTGGCCAAAAAGCCAAAACATCATATGGAAGCAAAATTATAATAAATTTGATAAAGGCTTTAAAAATGGTCTATGTCAACAAAAATAAAAGTCTTAAAAAAATGATACAAGCTGTCTATGGACTTTGAAAGTAAAAGTCAGTGAGCACTGGCATGATGGCGTGATGAGGGGAGGGCTGTGCTGATGACCAGAGTCACCCCAGTAGGAGCTCAGGCTGCCTTCTCCCTTAGCTGTGTCATCGCAACCCCCACCCCCTTTTTTTTTTTCTCCTGGAGAGCCACCCTTTCTCTCCCATCACTCCAGCTTGGAGCAAAGGCAGATGATAGGATTTTTTGAGATCTGAAGGGTACCCAGCACCACTCTGAACGTTTTATGTGCAGCTAGCTCATTTTCATCCACACACAGCTTTCTGAGCTCCAGGCTCTTATTCCCTTTATTTTGCAGATGAGGAAACTCAGGCAGCAGAAGCTAGGTGACTTGCCCTTGTTACACACAGCCAACACCAGAGTCAATCTGAACTCACACCTTCTGTCTACCGAGGCTGCCCTGAAGCTACCAGCTGCTGGCAGCCCCAGTAAATCACTCACCTGTGAGGGGAGAAAAAGGAAACATGGTTTTTCTGGCAACAAGTTGCAAAGGTCTCCTCCAGCAGAGATGTCACTGCTGTCTCCCCATTTGATACCAGAAGGAACATGGGCATTTGCAGACACATTCTCAGTGGGCAATCAGCCCAGAAACCTGGGAGCAGAGTCCTGGATCTGGAGCAGAGGTGGGAAAGAGCCCCTGACGTTTTGAAGGTGAGTGACTTAGAGAATCAGTCCAGGGCTGGGTGCAGCAGAACGCCTCCTAACACGCAGTGTTTGTTGACCTGGCATCCAGGGCGGTTAGCTGGGAGGGCAGGGAGAACCTTGATCTTGATTCTTCTCTCCTTTTTGTGATGGCTCAGCTGTAGATGTCTGGGTGGATCATAGATTTGGAGAACCCTGGGTAGCATTTAAGTGAAAGGGTTGCACGAACCCAGATGGGAAGGAATTCTGAACCTGGATCCATGGAGTAGCCTCCTTCCTGTCTATATTTTACAGTGAAGATGCTGTGCACATCTTAGCCATCAAAATTCTAAGGATGAATTTTAAGAAAACGAAACACAGTTGACGTGGTTCGTTTGCTCCAAAGTTTGCACAGGAGGTGACAGCTCTCCCTCCCAGGCAGTGACTTCCAGAGAAAGTCAAGAATTTCTTCCCACTCGTGGAGTGTGCCCTACCCAAATCTCCCTAGACTTCAGCTCCTAAACTTTGGACTTCTGAATCTTGTTTCTTTTTTTTCCCCACTGGTCATTTTTCATCTCCAAATCATTGCCAAGTGATGTTCTGGCTGGTGAACTTGGAGAGCCCTTTTCATTTCTTCCCTTTTGACTGACCTCAGGCACAATGCTTGTTCTGGGACACACGATATTGATAGAGTGGATTTAAAATTCACACAAAGCGAGCTTCTCTCAGTTTTTATATACGGGAAGAACTGCTATGTGGGCTGGCAGTTTTTCAAAGCTAACCTCAGCCTTACAATTAGTGATCCAGAGAAGGACACTGCCTTCTGGACACTGGATTACTAAGGTTCACAACCCAACCTGAGTGTGTAGGATGCTGGTGCATTTCTTTTTGGATGAACAGCAGAATGTGCCCTAAGAATTGCAGTTTGCATGTACTGAGTCAAATCCTGAATTTAAAAAGAAATACCGCCTGCCATCATGTTCTAGAGCCTTTAAACTTCCCTGATGTGCCTGCCACCCCTGGGGTCCACCTGCATTATCTGTCTGGATGCTCACAAGATGCTGCTTCATTTTCAGGCTCAGTTAATTCACCATCTCAAGTCAGCACTATAGAGAGGGCTCATCAGAGCAATTTGTTCTAAATTCATTATCATTAACATACAAGGCAGCTGCAGGAAATTATACAACTGCAAAGCATTTCAGAAAAATGTTCCGATGTGATATCCGGACTGTTTGATTCGGAAACAAAGGGAAACGATGATCTTGCTGGCTATAGCCTGACTAAAAAAGATTTTTGCTTTCCTTAATCATCATTTGTCATCCAAGTTATTTTTATTCCAGTGACACTGGTGCTCGCCAATGATTTTGAGTTGATAATAAGAACCATGTCCATGGGTTGGAAGTACATGGCTAATATTTGAAAGGATTGCATAACTGCATCCCTTCATGTTTGGAATGACCTCTGAAAACAAGAGTGTGCCAAAAACCCGGGTGGAATCATGAAGGAAAAAAAGGAATCTTCTCATCTATAGAATGGAGTGAATAAGGAATACAGTATGACGGCGTGGAATGAACTGGGGCTGTGTAATCACAGAAAACAAGAGTTACATGGTCTTTGATGTAAAACAATTACCAGGAACTCGGTCCAGCCCAGAGTATTTGGCGATTCAGTCAAATGACCTTTCTGAGGGAATGTGAGTTTTGTGGGGCTCAGAACTCAGTCCAACTTTCGGGTTTTAAAGTTTTGAAACAACTTGAAACCTTGCACGTTGCCAGTTTTGGATCCGTGTGTTTTAAAAATTCTTGATGAAAGGATGGTGGGTTTCTGGGAAAAGGAGCAGCGGAAGATCAGATAAGGGGCCCTGGACCACCAGGATGTCCGACTTCTGCAGCGCCCGTCCCTCTCACCCACCTTCTCTACTTTCTCTCTGCGCCCCAAATGTGCTCCAGATGTGCAAAAGCAGCGTGCGAGGTCGGTTCTGATTTGAGGTTTCTGTTCATCCTGCATCTACTTTCTGATTGTGAGGTACCCAGAGTCATAGGGGAAGGTTGGGTTAACTGGCTTTGAGAGCTGCTGATGTGAGATTTAGAAGCTCTGAAAAGTCACTCCTCAGAACTCTTGAAATTCTCATCACTAATAACTCCTCTGTGGTAAAGACTCTGAAAGGATAGAGACATCTCAAGTGAATGTGGGAACTTCCCTGACGGCTCAGATGGTAAAGAATCTGCCTGCAATGCAGAAGACCCCAGTTTGATCCCTGGGTTGGGAAGATCCCCTGGAAGAGGAAATGGCAACCCACTGTGGTATTCTTGCCTGGAGAATTCCATAGACAGAAGAGACTGGCAGGCCACAGTCCATGAGGTTGCAAGGAGTCAGACGTGACTGAGCAACTAAGAAAAAAAATGATAAGTAAACATGGAGGGGAGGGTTACCTATCTTACTGCTGAGTGGCCAACCCTACATCTGGAAACTGAGGCTGTGGGGTTCAGGGAGTCTACGGTTCTGGGGTTCATGAGGCCTGAGATTCTGGGGTTCTGGGAGTCTGAGATTCTGATGTTCTGGGAAAATTGGATGAAGATGAGCTTGTTCTGGCTTCAGATGTAGGAGGGACAATTCTGGAGCCTGAAGGAGCTAGGGGAGTTGGAAGGGCTCCGGTGGATGGGAGAGACGCCTTCAGGAGGAGCTAGGGGCTGTGGAATGGCAGTGAAATCTTGGAATTGGAGGCTGTATAGGAGCCAGACAGTAGGATGTATCTAAAACTCATGCTCTTAACTCAATTATCTTTCTACACCATCTCTAGTTACACCTTTAAGTAGCCTTATTGGCTGCTCTTTCATCTAGCTGCCCATGTGTCCGTGGACCCCTCTGGAGACTGGCTTTGCTGTTTGTTAGATTTCTACTGTGAAGAATGGAAGTTAGGTGAATACAGGAATCGAATCTCATTTACTTGGATGGTCACCAGCCCCACCCCTAATGTGTAGGGTGGAGGGGTAGGGGTACACACGAAGGCACACCTGCTGTGAGAGCAATATTCAAAAATTATAAATCAAACTGGCAAGCTGTTCAGTAAAACAGTTTCTACTCTTCCATACTGACAAATACATCTTCATGAGGACAAAATAGAAAACTATGTGTTAACTGTGGTTTTCATGTGACAGAAAGTCAGGAAACTATCAAAGATGATTAAATTTCATTATAATTGTGGATATGCCAAGTATTTTCTTGTTGTTGTTTAGTCGCTAAGTTGTGTCTGACTCTTTTAGGACCTCATGGACTGCAGCCCGCCATGCTCCTTCTTTTGTGGGATTTCCCAGGCAAGAATACTGGAGTGGGTTGCCGTTTCCTTCTCCATGGGATCTTCCTTACCCCGGGATCAAATCTGTGTCTCCTGCATTGACAGGTGGGTTCTTTACCATTGAGCTACCAGGGAAGGCCAAGTCAGCTATTTAGATGTGTAATAAAACAAAGACATGCATGATTCATAAATAAGTTATCCATTCTTAAAATTTTCTTTCTGTTGTTTCAGCAAAGTCACAAATCCTGTTTTTTAAAGTCAAGATTTTTTTTTTTTGCGTTTATAGAAATTAATGCTAAGTTGGCAAACTTTTTCCAGTCATCACGGTTCTTCAGTGGTTCCTAAAAACAATTTCAATCTTGAGAGACTTTTCTCTGCTGGGGCCAAGCAAATGGATTTTCAATACAATTCTCTTTATTTTTTCATAAATACAATTCTTCAAGGGATAGTTACTTGGCATGTCAAATTCCAATACTGTCATGCTGTCACAGATGATATGCTAATGATAATAGCATATTATTTATTTAATATAATTACCAAAATATATTTATTGTTATCATGTAGATTGCTATCACTTTTATAGAAATCTTCACTTTTTAAAGTGATATCTAGATTCATCTCAGGTTCTGCTTTCAAATTTTTCAGTGCTGGGATATTATAAAGCAAACCCAAAAGCAATCTATTATTCAATTTATTGAAATCTTTCTTCAAGAAGCTATGAAAGTGAAGTGAAAGTGGTAGTTGCTCAGTTGTGTCAAACTCTTTGCAATCCCATAGACTGTAGCCCACTAGGCTCCTCTGTTCATGAAATTCTTCAGGTAAGGAAACTGGAGTGTGTAGCCATTTCCTTCTCCAGGGGATCTTCCCGATCCAGGGATAGAACCTGGGTCTCCCTCATTGCATGCAGATTCTTTACATCTGAACCACAAAGGAAGGCCATGAATCATGGGGTGGGTAGCCTATCCCTTCTCCAGGGGAACTTCCTGACCCAGGAATCAAACCCTGGTCTCCCTCATTGCAGGCAGATTCTTTACCATCTGAATATTGTCGGTAGAAACTTATTTGGGGATGATTTGTACCTGTAGCTTCCCTTTCATAACTGTAAATGCGTTTCCTTGTTCATTCCAATTTCTCTCTCTTTTATTTTCCTGGGGAATTACTTTGCTACATAATTTTCTATTTTATCTAAAGTTTAAAAAAATGAACGTTCTTCAAATAAAATAGCCAAAGAGATTTGTTTCTATTATTATTAACCAAATAATAATACCAAATAGTTCATACCAAATAGTTTTAGATAGTGTAAATTCAAAATTAAGTCCATTTTCTTTCAAAAGCTATGATTCTCTCTTTGGGCATCTTCTACTTTTCACTGAACTTTTCTGATACCTCTTGCCTTTCATCTAAATTAAGTCTGATTTCTTTATCAATGTTCAGTCAGCATACTGTTTGTGTGACCAAAGGAAGTCGTAAAGTTAGAATTGATAGTGTTTCATCAAGATGTTCTATTTTGGGGCAAGTCCAGAAAATGTCACATACAATTTTGAATTGCTCCAAAGTATGTCATTGCTATTGGCCCAGCTGAGACCACATCTCACAGTAACAAATTCAAACCATGTGCCACGCATGGCACAAGGAACGCTGCTGGTTTTCAGCCAAATTTATGGCCCTACATCTTTTTCTTTACCAACCATGTCAGCACCATTATCACAGATTTGCCCTGTACAATCTTTTAAATGGTTTGAATAAAGCTGACATTTAATATTGAATTTTGTAAAAATTTAGCCATGTTTCAAAAATATTTTCATAAAATATAACTAGTCACAATTTTAGCATCTAACTTGATGCTCACCTAACAGCACTTTTGTATGTACAACTTTAAGTTTCATGTGATGTTTTTAAACCCTGCAAAATTCCTTAGCTGCTTCTTGCAACGGTTGTGAAGACGGCTGAATGCACACGCACCTCTGGATCCAGAGGTTGGAATGCAGACGAGCAAGGAAACAGATGCTCCCACCATCGGGTTCATTCTGTCTGAGGAAAAATTCTGCAGATTAACTGACTGATTTTTTTTTTCTTCCGCCAAGTGCTTCCGCTACTCAATTTCTCTCTGCTCCTGGGCAGTGTATATTTCTGACTTTGACAACCGCAAGATCCAAAACCTCAATGACTTTTGGGCATAGCTGCTTTTCGTTTTTAATACTTAGGGCAAAAGATGTGAGGTCATCTGATCAAACTTTCTGGCTACAATCTGATCATCAGAGTCATTTTACCCAGGCCAGCTGACCAGATAGAAGACCTGGGTGAGTCCCTGATATTGAGTCCAATGTGGTGATGCTGAGAGACATCCTTGTGCTCTCATGGGCCAGGTTTTGAATCACATGATAAAAATTTTTCTTTCTTCCTTTTTTTGTTGCATTTATTGGGAACAGTGGCTCATACATACTTAGAACTTAGCAAATACTTGTTGAATAGAAAATAATAACAATGATAATAATTATAATTCCACATCTGAAAGTGAAATTCCCTCAATCATGTCCAACTGTTTGCAACTCCATGGACTGGTCTATGGAATTCTCCAGGCCAGAATACTGAAGTGGGTAGCTCTTCCCTTCTCCAGGGGGTCTTCCAAAGCCAGGGATCGAACCCAGGTATCCCGAATTGCAGGTGATTCTTTACCACCTGAGATTGAATTTGTAGGAGGATTCTGCAGCTAACATGAGAATGTATTTAGCAACTAAAGTGTAGAAAATAATGGAAGACAAACATTTCATTTACAGAGTGATAATCTATTCAGATAAATCATGGACCTACAGGCCAAAATCAGAGTCTTCTAGTGGATTCTAAATAACTTACTCTGCTCAGTGGCTGTTGATTATCATGTGAACATACCTGGATTCAGGTTGAAATTCTCCTAGCTTTCTTCTTTTACTTGTCACATCCGACTACGTCCATGGATGTGGGGGCAACGATGAAGAGCAGTAAGCGACACTTATGAGTCTAAGGGGTAAAAGCACATGACAAGGAGAAAGGAAAAGGGAAAGACCACAACTCATGGCAGATGCTGGAGGCAGATCTAGTTGACTCAGCTAAGATCAGGCTGTTCTCTGGTCTCTCAGTATAATGCTATGGAACATGCAGAAAAGGCTTTCCTGGTGGGTTAATGGTGAAGAATCCGGCTGGCAATGCAGGAGACATGAGTTTGATCTCTGGGTTGGAAAGATCCCCTAGAGAAGGAAATGGCAACCCATTCCAGTATTCTTGCCTGGGAAATCCCCATGGACAAAGGAACCTGGTGGGCTTCAGTCCACGGGATTGCAAAGAGTCGGACACGACTGAGCGGCTGAGAAGGAACACGACACATCTGAGTGACTGATGGGGTCCGTCTGGGTTGAGCACATGTGGTTTGGATAATCTGAGTCTAACTCAGATCTCTGGAAACAAAGGAATTAATCTTGAAGAAACACTGTGATACCTATAGGTGAACTTTATGTACTTGTTAATTTAACTACTTATATCATTAAATCCAACAGAGAGAGCTTTCATTTTACTCTGATATTTGTCTTTTCTGCTTTGAACATTGCGTTTCAAGCCTGAGCAAGCATCAGAATCCCCCGGGTGGGGAGGGGGTGGTGTTTGTTAACACCCAGCTTCCTAGCCTCTGTCCCCAGAGTTTTTGATTTGCGGGTCCAGGGCTGGGGGAGAGGTGGGGAGCAAAGTGTGCATTTTGCACAAACTCCCAACTGGAGCAGATCCTGGACCACCCTCTGAGGCCACTGCCCTAAAGAATTAGCAGATGCAATGTCAGTGGTGGTAGCAGTCAAATTCTATTCATCTTTCTCTTTTTAGAAAAGTGCCACCGATTTTTCTCTAGGTTTGTCTGTACCTGACTTGCTGAGAGTCTTCCACTGATGGTAAGGGGCAGGAGCGTGGGCTCTTCTGCAGTCATTTAGCTTCTGTTTCTAATTAACAAGACTTTCTTGCCTCATGTGACCCTGCACAGTCAAACTGTGGTGTGGTCCAGGCAAGGCTGTGGACCTGCCTCAGCCACACGCCACAACCGTCCATTGTAGGGGACACACAGACTTGCATGTGACTTAGATTCTGAGACAAGAGAAGGTGAAGAGGCCCTGTGTCTTTCCTGCCCTGCTCCAAATAAAATACTTCTGCTCTGGAACGTCATTCCATGGGTATGGACTTCAGTTTTCCTGGTACCTTCCAGGACAATTGAGTGGGGGAAACATGGGATGTTTCTACCACTGAAACAGCTGAAGTTTTCCAATGTGTCTGGTACTCAGGTTAGGACTCTAAGCTAAACCATGACACAGTGGGGAGGAATGGTTACGTTCGTCAAAGGTCAGCCCCCTAACCATGACAGCACTGTAACCCTGTCACTTCTGGAACATCTATACTAATTCAAACTGGGGTGAGGGGTGGGGATGACACAACTTATCAGATGGTTTAGGAATTAGTTTAGGCGTGAGGGCTTCAAATTGCTGGCAAAGTCAAAGCCACTATCTTTCGAATGACTGATTGCAAATGGATCCAGAAAAATAAAAATGCCTATTAATTCAGAAAATTTTGAAAGGACCAAAGAGATGTCTCTTCAATAATACAAGATTTGTCAGAATGGAAGACTCACCTTCTGACTGCATTTCCTGGGTTCAGTTAGAGCTTTGTCGACTAAAAGCCTTGTCAACTGAAAAAACAAAAAGCAACTGAAAAAAAAAAAAGCAAAATATAAAGGCTGAGAATTATGTTTTACTTGGGGACTAAACTGAGGACTTAAGCCTGGAAAACAACCTTTCAGATAGCTCTGAGAGACTGCTCCAAAGAGGTAAGGGAGGAGCCAGGATACAAAAAAGTTTTTGCAACAAAAGCCAGGTAGTTCGAACATCAAAGATTACTGTTAATTAAAGACAGCCAAACACCTCAAGTTAAAGATTTTAGTACTGTTCTATGACAGATTTTATTTTCTTGGGCTCCAAAATCACTGTGGATGGTGACTGCAGCCACAAAATTGAAAGACCCTTGCTCTTTTTTGGAAGAAAACCTATGACAAATCTCGATAGCATATTAAAAAGTGGAGACATCACGTTGCCAACAAAGATCCCTATAGTCAAAGCTATGGCTTTCCCAGTGGTCATGTACGGATGTGAGAGTTGGACCATAAAGAAGGCTGAGCACCAAAGAATTGATGCTTTTGAATTGTGGTGCTGGAGAAGACTCTTGAGAGTATCTTGGATAGCATAGAAACTGAACCAATCCATCCTAAAGGAAATCAACCCTGAATATGCACTATAAGGACTGATGCTGAGGCTGAAGCTTCAATACTTTGGCCACTTGATGCAAAGGGCCAACTCATTGGAAAAGCCCCTGATGCTGGGAAAAATTGAGGGCAGGAGGAGAAGGGAGCAATAGAAGATGAAATGGTTGGATGGCATTACAGACTCAATGGACATGAGTTTGAGCAAACTCCAGGAGATAGTGAAGGACAGGGAAGCCTGGTGTGCTGCAGTTCATGGGGTCACAAAAAGTGAGACACAACTTATTGACTGATCAACAACTTTTCTACACATGGGGAGATACAAGAGTCTGGGCTCATTAAAACCGTTCGTTTGATATGCACCTTAAATATCTTGGGCCAGTATCCTGCTTTTCTCCATCCTGAATCCCCTTGGAGTGCACAGTCCAGCTGCAGTGACTGAGGTCTTGATGGCTGCAACATCCATTGTTTACTGATATGGTGGGTGACATTTTCCATTCCCAACCTTCTGTAACAACAATGTCAGGTCCTACTGATGACCCATCAGCAGTGTCAAAATGATTAAAGAGGACAATTTAGGTGGTACAAACTTTAATACTCAAGGAGCGGGCACTCTCCTTTTGCAAGGATTCAGAGAACCACAGAAAGGGGTACAAGACCTGACACTTTTATAGGATGAAGAATAAGTGACAAGAAGAGAAAAATAGGCTATGAAAGTGGAGCAAGGAGTAATTAAGGAGCCAAGACCTGGCTTGGCATCTGGGGATTGGCTGACTGGTCAAGCCAAACACTTATCCATTCAGTTCAGTTGCTCAAGTATACTTAAAACTTGCATGTTTTAGGGTGCTGAGTAGCACCCTGGGCAGGAGTGGCTCCTTTGTGGGTCTAGAAAATTATTACATCATCAGTGACCATTTCAATCACACTGCTTGTCTTGGCCTGAGCACTTTCTCTCATAGCCAGAGCTGGGTGTTGGGAGCGGGGAGAGCTGGGGAATATCAGCTGCTCCCTGTATTCCAGTGATGGACAGAAGCTGGGTATATGTACCTCAGCTCCCTCCTCTTGGGGAGAGAATCAGTGGAAACTCTATCCCCAGGGAGTTGCATTCTAGCTGCCCCTGGCTGTCCTACTTCCCACTTTGCTGCCTCACATTCTCACCAGGGGTCCTTACTGTGACCTCCTGTTCTCATTTCCCAGCCAGGCTGAGCTTGGATCAAAAAAGTGAGACCTCAGGCAACTCTGTTTTTGTTGTTGTTGTTGTTGTCGCTGGCTACATGATTTCTATCATCTTCTGTCTTGAAAGCAGAGTCAGCAAGATAGGAAAAGCTATGAACTCAAGACCAGATTACTCTTCTGGAGCTCAGCGTGGTTCCAACAGCAAGCTCTTCAATGAAGCCAGTGCTTAAAGAATGCATTGGACCCTAGATTACTTGCTTTGATGCTCTTATCACTATGTGAGAAGAAAATCTATTTATAAAGACAAAGGAAGGTGATAACATTCCATGCCAAGGACCAGGGTATATTATCTATACTTTTAATTTCTTGTTAAGCTAAAAAAAAAATCAGTTAACGTCTGTCTAACAAACATAATAAAAGAATTTTAAAGCTATTGGGAGAAAACCAATTAGAAATTTTTAAAATTTCCAATTGCTTTGTCAATAAAGAACTTCTTACATTTTTAGCCTTTATATCCCCCTCAAGAGAATGGGAGGGCTTCCCTGGTGGTCCAGTGGTTAAGAATCTGCCTGCCAATGCAGGGGACACTGGTTTGATCATGAACCTGGAAAGATTCCACATGCTGCAGGCAACGAACCTGTGTACCACGACAAGAAAAGCCACTGCAATGAGAAGAAGCCTGTGTACCGCAACTCAAGAGCAGCCCCGGTTCTCTGCACCTAGAGAAAGCCCACACACAGCAATGAAGCAACCAAAAGCAAGTAAATATTTTTAAAAAAGAATTCCTCTAATCTCTTTTTTTAAATAAAAAAAGAGAGAGAGAATGAGAATCACTTGTTATCAAAGATCAAATATCTCAAAACATTTTCAGAGATTTCATAAAATCACTGATCAGTTGCCTTGGGATTCTTTACCAACGAAAGCTGGATTAAATCAGAGGGTGATTGGCTAAGCTTGGTCACTATTCTAAAACTGAAGTTTTTCACTAGGATAATATTTATTAAAATGGGCTAGATCCTACAGATAAGATTAGTAATACTTTAAACCATCAGAAGGCCCTTCCTTTTTCCAGGGGTCTTCCTAACCCAGGGATGGAACCTGGGTTGCCAGCACTGCAGGCAAATTCTTTACCGTTTGAGCCACTAAGGAAGACCCTCAGAAGGCCTTAGGGAGCTGGAAATAGAACATTTTCTCAGGCAAAATCCATGGTAAGGATAGGCAAAGCTGGCATCAGGCCAACTGTATCAAACCATGCATCAAACTTCTGAGGTCAGGCAAAATTGAAAACATATTTAGAGAAGTTAATTCCCCTTAATTTTGAAGCCCATGTGTATTTCAAGGGAAATTTAATCCGTGTGTTTCTAATTCATTTACACTCAACTCATCAAAATGCTATTTTGAAAGAATTATTTCATTTTCGTATCCAGGAAATACTATGAATCTCTTTAACAAGATTCTTGAAGGCTTGAAAGAAGTGTCTTTCAGTTAAGTAGCTGTGTTTGGTCTGCCCTAAGCAGGACTTATAAACAGAGGTAGGGGAAAGCTGTGTCTTTCTAAAGCTAGGAACCCGCTCCCATGTTCCAGCCACTGTATGTCTTGACATATTAGATGTTGTTGGTTAAGAGCGCCATGTGATTTTTGATTTTACTTCCTTTTCCACCATTTTAACAAGGAGTTCCTCAGGGGCCTGTTATAGTTGATAGAGTGAGTTGACCCTCAGCTTTGGTTTTCCTTACGGGATGGATGTATATGTTGATAGACTCCAAGGGTTTAAATAAAGATATTGATATGGGTTGGATATGGCAGAGACTATGATTTTCTTTGTTCTAAGAAGAGCCCAGAGATGCTGAATCTTGCTAAATAAAAGAAACCCTGGGAAAAAGGGGACAAAGGAAGTGAGTAATTTTGCATAATTAATTTAATTTGTCAAGAAATCTAGTGGATGGGATTAGTTATAATTTTACATACAATTTCTGGGATGAGAAACAAACATTTTTATGAGATCAAAGCCTGGAAAAGCAGCAGATAAAACGTTAGTCTGAAACATGGAAGAAAAGGGAATTAATTTTCCTTGTTTCTGTTTCTAAAATATGACAATTAGTAGAAGGCTCCAAGTCAAAATTGTTTGCAACTCCTGATGAAGTCAGTGTGTGGTGAGAGAATTCCTTTCAGCTGCTGAGAGCAAAGGAATAAAGCTGTGCTGTTCTTGAGGGTTTGTTTTATAACCAGTTGGGGAAACAGAATTGTCTGAGCTTCCCTCCTTGGGTGGGAGGGTGGGGTTGCCGAGCAGTGGTGGCCAAACTAAGGATCTTGAGTGATGACTTACTGAGAACCCTGGCTCTGCCAGCCACCATTTACCACCAGCACATTTTCAGTAGTGCTTGGAAAGCCCTCAGGTGGCAGGAGCTCTTTTGAGAGGCTCAGGAGTGATTTAGCAGGCAGGCTTTCTTCGCATTTAATTTGCGACAGGACAGGAAGTCCCTGGGTCTTATGAGCTCTGTAACAAGAAACTACAGCAGGTGAGTAGCAGTTGGTGGCAGCCAGCTTCCTGAGTCGGACACGACTGAGCGACTTCACTTTCACTTTTCACTTTCATGCATTGGAGAAGGAAATGGCAATCCACTCCAGTGTTCTTGCCTGGAGAATCCCAGAGACGGAGGTGCCTGGTAGGCTGCCGTCTATGGGGTTGCACAGAGTCGGACACGACTGACATGACTTAGCAGCAGCAGCAGCAGCAGCATCCTGTTACAGGCCCCAAGTTGACAGTGAAGGTCCCTAAAGCAGTGGTCTGTTGGCTCTTTCTCACTCCTCATAGTCAATGCTAATTTAATTTCTCCCCTCCCCGACCCCGCCCCTACCTCTCCCCCCTCCCCCCGGGGTTGGTAGAGGTTCTGAAGACCAGTTCTTCTTGAGGAGGTTAATACAAAGCATTGTTTGGGTTTGCGAGCTCCCTGTGGTACCAGAGAAGCTCAGCAAGTCCATGTGGAAGGATACATTGATTCTAAAGATCTGATACCAATCTAGGTGGAGGGAAGCACAACCTTCAAGTAGCCATACCCATATGTTCCTTTGCCTTAAGTTGAGGAAATGTCACCCAACTCAGGAAACCTTCTGAAAACCTGAAGAAGACCGTTAATGTTTCTCTGTTCACCGCTAATGCTTTGGGTAGACTGGTGGGAAAGTCCCCCAGATACCACATGACAGGAAGATTTAATGATCCCTGGTTCCTTCCTAGAGATTATAACTCAAACTGGTTTGAAAGTGAAAGTGTAAGTTGCTCAGTCGTGTCTGACTCTTTCAGACCCCGTGGACTGTATAGTCCATGGAATTCTCCAGGCCAGAATACTAGAATGAGTAGCCTTTCCCTTCTTCGGGGATCTTCACAACCCAGGGATCGAACCCAGGTCCCCCTCATTGCAGGCGGATTCTTTACCAGCTGAGCCACAAAGGAAGCCACAAATTGGTATACCAGGACAGTTTATGAATTTCAGTCATTCAGTGAGTGTCTCTGGCAATTTCAGTGGAAATAAATATGAAGAAAAACTGCCCTTAAAATCCTAAAGTTCATTTACTCACAGAAACATCTTTCCTTTGTCCATTTTTTCTAATGTTTAGAAGTGTCATGATGATGAATGTCTTTAAATTTTTAGATAGTGTTTTTTTCATTTAAAATGTTTTGCTATTTTTATTTAGTTAGTTATTTAGTTTGGGTGCACTGGATCTTAGTTCGGGCATGCGAGCTCTTAGTTGCCATGTGTGGAATCTAGTTCCCCAACCAGGGATCGAACCCAGGCCCCCTGCATTGGGAGTGTGAAGTCTTAGCCACTGGACCACCAGGGAAGCCCTGATAATGAAAATTTTAATCTCAATGGCCCCTCTTCATACATAACCCAGTTTTCTTTCTTTCTTTTTTAAAAATTATCTATTTATTTATCTATATATGCTAGGCCTTTGTTGCGGAGTGCAGGCTTTCTCTAGTTGGGGCGAGTAGGGGCTACTGTCTGGCTGCAGTGCTTGGGCTTCTCATTGCGGTGGGCTCTCTTGTTACAGAGCACAGTCTCTATGGTGCTTGGGCTTCAGAAAATGCAGCACACAGACTTAGTTGCCCTGTGGCACATGGAATCTTCCTGGACCAGGGATGGAACCTGTATCCCCTGTGTTGGCAGGCACATTCTTAACCACTGGACCACCAGGGAAGTCCCTGTTTTCTTATATAGATAGTAATTATAATTTTAATGGTGATCCCAATATATTTCTTCAGACAGGATGATATATGAACTTTATCCATGATAGGTTTTATAAAGAGCAGCACAGAGCCCAGAAGACACTCAGGAAATGTTAGCTGCGTCTCACCTACATGGATACACAGATTTTTGAGCCTGCCGGGACAGCTAGTATTATGTTTCATCTTATTATGTGCTGGTTTTGAAAGGTAATTCTGTGTTAATGACTTGGTGCTCAATTCAGTCTCAAAAATACCTTCTTCCAAATTCAAATTTAATCATAAACATATGGCCTGCTTCTTATTTAACATTATAAAGGAATGAGTGTATGATCATAGGTTTATATTTTTGGAACATGCTCTGGTGGCCATTACCATCAGAATAATTTCTGAATCTTTTTTTGCACATCTGCTTCTGAAGAATTGATTGGAAATAATGAAATGTCCTTGTCGATCTTTGTTTTATTTAGATTTGATTACCTTATTAAAATTGAGAATGTGATTTTTATTCTCTTCATAAAGTTCCACAACTGTGCAGCATGGATGGTTATAAAAGAAATAAAATGCAGATTTGATGCTAAGTCAGGTCCTGCTGCTCATGTGGCTTCCCCAAATGCAAGGTTCCTGTGAAAATTCATGAGTACTCTGGGGGCAGGGTTGAGGGGAGGGGGGAAGGGGAGGGAGTCTGCTTAATGCAGGAGCAGTGATGCCATTTTGTCATGGCACCCAGGCTGGGAATCTGCAGCTGAATGAATATGACATTATGGAGTGCCTCAAAGTCACCGAGGAGGGAAGGAAGGGAGATAAGCGTTGCTGGGAGCCTTGGCTCTGCTCTCAGAAGATGGCTCTCGGCTAGCAACCCAATTCCCTGCTTCGTGTTCTCCTTCCTTGGCCATTGACCTTTTCCTTCTTAAGGAGGCTCGCTCACCTGTAGGCTCTAATCTCTTTGAGGTTTTGTGCTGGGCACACAGACCTGCCTGCCGCTGGTGCCCAGCTGAAACTCCCAATGGCAGCCTCTGGAGAGAGGCTCCACGCCCACACTTCCAGTTCCTGCCTCCTCACAGAGATTCCTCACTGTGTGTTGGCTTGTATGAGTATGAGACGTGTGCCACTTAAGATCATAGCTCCTTGCTGGCACACAGATGAGTGAGTGGACCACAATCTCTGCAGTGAAGGCTCTCACTTCTTTAAAAAGGACTGATGCCTGGTCTTGGTCTCAGGGATGTTCATCTATGGATTTGAGAATGCAACTTGGGCTGGGGATCTTTCATGGCTCCCCAGATAATTCTGTTGTGCAGTCAGAGTTGAGAATCACTGCCCTCATTGTCTTAATATCTGAAATACATTGCTTCTAATTAAAAACCCAAACTCTTTAGCTGTTGGACAGGGTCCTTCAGACCTGATTCTCTCTCTGCCATTTCCAGGCCCCCAGACTTTCCGCTGTGCTGAACTCCAGCCAAACTCCTGCCTCCTGCTGGTTTCTCCAGACTCCTTCATCCTGGGAACAAGCCCATGCCACGTGACACCACTCAGCAGATTCTCTCTGGCTCTCTTCTTCCTGTGACACTGAAAAATTTCCAGCCCTCTGCAAAGTTTCTTTTAATTTCTACCTGAGTTCCCCAGGTGGTGGCTAATATGTTCTTCTAATTATCCTCCCCCAGCAGATGGTGGTTTTCTAGAGGGAAGGGGCTATGTCTTTTTCAGAGGAAGATTGTTGGTACTTCCTTGCAATTGCTGACTCTGAATATGTGTTGAATAAGTGAATAAACTATGAGTGAGTGAATGAGTGCATGAATGAAATAGTGAGTGAATGAATTAATGAATTTATGGACGAACACCACACAGCCACAGCTTCATGCTGCCAAGTCCACCACTGAGATGTGCTATTGTTCTCCTCCTTGTTGCACAGATTTCAGACTGCTCCCTCGTGATGACTCATAGAGGGGAGTGTGTGTGCGTGTGTGGTGTGTTTGTGCATGTGTCGGGCGTGTATATTTGTGAGTGCGTGTGTGTTGGGGGCAGTGCATGGACCAAGCCTGTGAACCTTCCTTCCTCATTCCTGAGGATGTCCACCCCACAGATGACTTCCATTCAGGTGACCCGGCTAGTCCTCTGCACACACTGAGTGGCTGGGGTGTCCAAGCTCTGCCTGGAAGTGGAATGCTGGCTGGTGCTGCTTGCTTGTAGCCTTGGATGGGGTCAGGTTGAGAACTGGCAGGACCTTCAAGAGGAGGAGTTTTCTTCTGGATGTTCCTGGTGGGGGCTGCCTTCTGAAAAGATGACATACACCTGAAGGAGGCACTGCTCACCCCCTTGCTGAGTTGGCATCTCCTTCTCATTTTGAAAGACAGACTTCAGGTGTCCTCCTGAAGTGCAATGCTGGGCATGGGATGGCTCTTAGTAAACATCACATTGAAAAGTGAAAATCGCTCAGTCGTGTCCAACTCTTTATGACCCCATGGACTATACAGTCCATGGAATTGTCCAGGCCAGAATACTGGAGTGGGTAGCCTTTCCCTTCTCCAGGGGATCTTCCCAACCCAGGGATTGAACCCAGGTTTCCTGCATTGCAGGAGGATTCTTTACCACCTGAGCCACAAACGTCACATTAATCTATAATAAATAAGTGACTATTTGATTGATTGACAGATTGAATAATCCATAACATGATAGTGAACATTTGGTGATTTTGCCCTGGGAGAGCTGCATTTCTGATAAGAATTGCTGTCCATCACTCAGAAACTATAGAGACAGTTGATCTTCTGTTTGTCATGCATGGTCCCTGCATGAACATCTCTTCAGAGGAAGGTGGCTGGAATCCACGTAGAAGGTTCTGAAGGCCCAGAAGTCTCTTGTCAATGCCCGACCTGCTAAAGGCCCCAGCTGCTAGCTTTGTGGGGCTGTGAGCAGTTGAAATGTGGTTAGTGTGATTGAGCAACTAAGTTTGCAATTTTGTTTAATTTTAATTATTTATTTTCAAATTTAGTTTTAAGCATGGATATTGAGCTCAGTTCTTGGAAGACTGAAGTTCATTTAGAACAACTTTCGTGGGCAAATCTGCCTCTGCTGCTGCTGCTGCTAAGTTGCTTCCATCGAGTCTGACTCTGTGCGACCCCACAGACGGCAACCCACCGGGCTCTCCCATCCCTGGGGTTCTCCAGGCAAGAACACTGGAGTGGGTTGCCATTTCCTTCTCCAATGTATGAAAGTGAAAAGTGAAAGGGACGTCTACCTCTACAACTGTCAATTTTATGAACTCTCAGTACAATCCAAATATTTCTGGTGAAACTTTATCATCCTCACTGAGATGAGCAGTAAAGTCAAGGACTTACTGGATTTCCAAGACTCAGTAGGAGAACAAGAAGGTGAGAATGCAGAATACAACTAATAATTGGGAGCGGAAGGGGGTGCTGGTTACATGTCGAAGTGGTAATATTTGAGATATACTGAGTTCCATATAACAAATTATAAATTCATTATACCTGTTTCCTTTCACTTTTAGTAATGCAGCTACTGGAAAAGTTGCTGTTGTGGCTCACTTTGTGTGTCTATGACACAGGCTGGCATAGGACTTACAGGAGCCAACCTTATTCTGAGCCCCCCAGTAGATTTAAGGGGTGACTTTGTCTCTACCCCAGAGCATCTGTAGTGGAAACTTTGCTCTGAAAGAAGCAGGAAGTGTCCCGGGTGGGCTCTGAGTGTTTGCTTATTGCTTGTGTATTCAGTGGCAACTAGGATGGTGTTAACCTTGAGCTGTGTGAAGTGTGACACTCACATGTTCAAGGTCACGAGTGGAGATTAAGCGTTAAAAATGGCTGATGTGGTGGTTAATTTATGTGTTGATTTGACTGGCCTGAGGGATGCCCAGAGGCTGGTGCAATTTGATTTCTGGCTATATCTAGGGGGGAGGGCTAATTGAGAGATTAGCATTAACTCAGTCCCAGGTGGCTCAGTGGGTAAAGAATCTGCCTGCACTGCTGGAGATAAAGCAGACACGAGTTAGATCCCTGGGTCAGGAAGATCCCCTGGAGGAGGGCATGGCAACCCACTCCAGTATTCTTGCTTGGAGAATTCCATGGACAGAGGAGCCTGGCGGGCTTCAGTCCATGGGGTCACAAAGAGTCAGACATGACTAGAGCAACTGAGCATGTATTCATGCAGCTGATGGAGTCAAGGTTGCCCTTATCACTGTTGGAGGTGTTATCTAATTCTTTGGAGCCCTGAATAGAACCAAAAGGCTACGAAAGAACAAATTCTCTCTTCCTGAGCTAGGATGTCCATCTCCTCCTTCTCTTGGACATCAGAGCTCCTGGTACTCGGACCTTGGACTTGGAGTGAATTACAACCCTGACTCTCCTGGGTCTCCAGCTTGCTGATGAAAGACCGGGGGACTTCTTGGCCTCTATCACCATGTGAGCCAATTCCTGTAATAAAATCTCCTCATAAGTACTTGTATGAATATTTCTATATGTCCCAGTTGCTCTGTTTTTCCGGACAACCATGTCTCATGCACCCAGGCATTTTGCCAGGGATTATAGGTTCAGTATTCCATCGCATCCTGTCAGCAATAAGCTGACAAGGTAGCTTCTGTCATTATCTCAGTTTACAGAGAGGAAATAGAGACTCTGAGTAGTTAAATGGCTCAAAGCCATAATTTGAATGTAAATTTGTCTAGTCCAAATCCTTCTTCTTTCATGTGCTATGTCCTAAGTTGCTTCAGTCGTGTCCAACTCTTTGTGACCCTATGGACTGTAGCCCACCAGGTTCCTCTGTCCATGGGATTTTCCAGGCAAGAATACTGGAGTGGGTTGCCATGCCCTCCTCCAGGGGATCTTCCTGATCCAATATTCTGCTTTACCCGAGCTGACTAAGACAGACAAGGAGTTTGTGTGTGTGTGTGTGTGTGTGTGTGTGTGTGTATGTAAGTATGAATGTATGTTAATGTGATTTTTAAAAAACATTCATTTATTTGGCTGTGTCTGGTCTTAGTATATGGGATTTTTGATTGCAGTGTGAGGGCTCAGTAGTTGCCCCTTGGTATGTGGGATCTTAGTTCTTTGAGCAGGGATCAAACCCCCATCCCCTGCACGGCAAGGTGGATTCTTAACCACTGGACCACCAAAGAAGTCCCTGTTTATGTGAGTTTTGAGCCATTTGAAATTAAGGTGGAGGTAGCTTGCCCTTCAGTCTATATTTCCTAAGATAAAGGATATTCTTTTATGTAACCATTTATTGACTATGCCAAAGCCTTTGACTGTGTGGATCACAATAAACTGTGGAAAATTCTGAAAGAGATGGGAATACCAGACCACCTAAACTGCCTCTTGAGAAACCTATATGCAGGTCAGGAAGCAACAGTTAGAACTGGACATGGAACAACAGATGGGCTCCAAATAGGAAAAGGAGTACGTCAAGGCTGTATATTGTCACCCTGCTTATTTAACTTCTATGCAGAGTACATCATGAGAAACGCTGGACTGGAAGAAACACAAGCTGGAATCAAGATTTCCGGGAGAAATATCAATAACCTCAGATATGCAGATGACAGCACCCTTATGGCAGAAAGTGAAGAGGAACTAAAAAGCCTCTTGATGAAAATGAAAGAGGAGAGTGAAAAGATTGGCTTAAAGCTCAACATTCGGAAAACGAAGATCATGGCATCTGGTCTCATCACTTCATGGGAAATAGATGGGGAAACAGTGGAAACAGTGTCAGACTTTATTTTGGGGGCTCCAAAATCACTGCAGATGGTGACTGCAGCCATGAAATTAAAAGACGCTTACTCCTTGAAAGGAAAGTTATCACCAGCCTAGATAGCATATTCAAAAGCAGAGACATTACTTTGCCAACAAAGGTCCATCTAGTCAAGGTTATGGTTTTTCCAGTGGTCATGTATGGATGTGAGAGTTGGACTGTGAAGAAAGCTGAGAGCTGAAGAATTGATGCTTTTGAACTGTGGTGTTGGAGAAGACTCTTGAGAGTCCCTTGGACTGCAAGGAGATCCAACCAGTCCATTCTGAAGGAGATCAGCCCTGGGTGTTCTTTGGAAAGAATGATGCTAAAGCTGAAACTCCAGTTCTTTGGCCACCTCATGTGAAGAGTTGACTCATTGGAAAAGTCTCTGATGCTGGGAGGGATTGGGGGCGGGAGGAGAAGGGGACGACAGAGGATGAGATGGTGGGATGGCATCACTCACTCGATGGACGTGAGTCTGAGTGAACTCTGGGAGTTGGTGATGGACAGAGAGGCCTGGCATGCTGCGATTCATGGGGTCGCAAAGAGTCGGACACGACTGAGCGACTGAACTGAACTGAACGAACCTGCATCTAGTTACCACAATCCGCACACTTAGTACTAATACAGTACTGTTGTTCAATCCATATTGTGTGCTCAGTCGCTCAGTTGTGTTCGACTCTTTGTGACCCCATGGATTGTAGCCCACCTGCCAAGCTCCGTTGACCATGGAATTTTCCAGGCGAGAATACTGGATGAGCTGCCATTTCCTACTCCAGGGGATCTTCCCGACCCAGGGATGGAACCTGTGTTTCCTGCATCTCCTGCATTGGCAGGTGGATTCTTTACCACCATGCCGCCTGGGAAGCCCTGTTCAATCCATAGACCACTTTTAAATTCTGTCAGTTCTCCTATGAAGTAATGTCTTTAGAGGAATTCTTTTTGGTTTTCTTTAATTTTGGACAGCTCCTCAGTCTTTTTGCATGATGTGACATTGGCATAGCTGAGGAGTACAGGCCAATTTATTTTATAGAATTTTTATCCAATGGGTTTTGCTCCTTTGAGCATCTAAATAAAGAGCAAGAGAGTCTGGTTCCAGGGAAGGTGGAGGAAGTCCACTCCCCTCCATATCTCCCTCTGAAACCTGGACAAGTGCCCAGGGCAGCTCACCAGGGATCCTGAGAAGCAAATTGTGGAAGCTGCTCAGGATGTGAGGTACCCTGGACTGTGGGGAAGTGATTGTCACTCTTTATCTGTGCCCTTTCAGGCGCAAGTACAAAAGAGTGCATCAGAGCAGAGTAACCAGGAGCTGAAAAATGCTGGTGACGTTGGGGGGAGGGGCTGAGGATGGTGACCCACAGAGTCACAAGGGTCTTGTGTAATAAGTGCAGGAATATGCTGAGAGCTGATGGGAGATGGATTTTGGCCCAGTCCTGGACTAGCCTCGGGGAGGAGGGAGTGAAATGGCACTGCCAAGGCTTTTTGTTGCCTTCTGAGTTTATTTTCCTAATTAACAGACTTTATTTTTAGAGCACTTCTAGGCGTACAGAAATTTGAACAGATGGTACAGACAGTGCCCATATCCCCCCTCTACACCCCCAAATTCCCCCTGTTATTAGCATCCTACATTGGTTACAGATGAGGAACCAACACTAACACATTATTATTAACTCAAGTCCATAGTTCACATTAGGCTTCACTCTTGGGGCTGAGCATTCTGTGGGTCTGGACAAAAGTATCATGACGCATATACATCATGACAGCATCACACAGAAGAGTCCCTCTGCCCTAACAATCCTCTGAACTCCACCGAGTCATGCCTCCCCATTCCCTTTAACCTTTGACAACTCCATCTTTTTACTGTCTCCGTGGTTTTCCCTTTTCCAGAATGTCATGCAGTTGAAATCCTATAGTGTGTAGCCTTTTCAGATTGGCTTCTTCCACTTAGCAATGTGGAAGCCTTCTTCTAGGCTTTTCTCGACTTTATGACTCATCTCATTGTCATTAATTCCATTGTGTGGATATGCTGTTTGGTGATAGCATTTACTGATTGTCTATTCATCTTTGGAAGGACATCTTGGCTGCTTCAAGACTTTGGCAATAATGAATAAAGCTGCTATCAATGTTCATGGGCAGGTGTTTGTATGTATGTACATGTCAAGCTTATTCGGGTACATACCAAGGACTGTGACTGCAGAATGATATGAAAAGGCAAAGTTTAGTTTTGTAAGAAACTGCGAGACTGTCTTCCAAAGTGTCTGTACCATTTTGCATTCTCATTGGCAATAAACGAGAGTTCTTATTACTCCACATCCTGGCCAACATTTAGTATTGTTGGTTTTAAAAAGGTTTTTAGTCATTCTGATAAGTGTGTAATGAATGGTACTTCTTCACTGTTTTAATGTGCAATTCCTTAATGACATATATATGATGTTGAACCCTTTTATCAGACATGTGTTTTGCAAATAATTTCTCCCAGTCTTCAGTTTTTCTCTAATTTTTTTTTATTTTCAGTTTTGTCTTATTTTCTGTTCTTTTGCAGAACAGAAGTTTTTCATTTTAATAAAGTCCAATTTGTCAGTTTCTTTCTGGCATTGTACTTTTGGTATTGTTCCTAAAACTTCATTGCCAAAGTCAAGATCACCTGGATTTATCTATGTTATCTTCTAGAAATTTTATAGTTTTGCATTTTGCATTTAGGTCTATGAACATTTTGTGAAAACTCTGTGTCTAGATTCTTTTTGTTTAGCATGTGATGTCCAACCGTGCCTGCACTGTTTGTTGAAAAACTATCCTTTCTCCATGGAATTGCCCTACAAAACTTTGAAAACTGAACTGACATTGAAACCACAAGCTCACAAAAGACAAATTGGAATCTAACCAGGTTAAATGCTGCTAAAATAAAAACATTGACATTCCCTATGGGATGAAAGCAAGATCCAAAGTTTTGCAACAAAATGAATATGATGTTTAAAATATACCTCAAAATTACTCAATACATAAAGAGCTGGGAAAACCTCTGCTGTATGAGCAGAGACAATCAATAGATGACAACATACAGAGATGCTGGACTTGTCCAACAAAGATTTTAAAGTAGCTATGTAGAATTGTTGCCCCAAAGCAACTGTGAATGCTCTTCAAATGAATGGAAAAAGGGAATGTCCCAGCAAACAGTAGCTACAAAGAAGACATGGGGACTTCCCTGGTGGTCCAGTGGTTAAGACTTTGCCTTCCAATACTGTGGGTGTGAATTCAGTCCTTGATCAGAGAGCTTAAAATCCCACCTGCCTCTTGGCCAAAAAAATTAAAACATAAAACAGAAACAATATTGTAACAAACTCAATAAAAAGACTTAAAAATTGGTTCACATTAAAAAAAAAAAAAACCTTTAAAAAGAAGATATGAACTCAGTTCAGTTCAGTTCAGTCACTCAGTCACATCCGACTCTTTGCGACCCCATGAACCACAGCACGCCAGGCCTCCCTGTCCATCACCAACTCCCACAGTCCACCCAAACCCATGTCCATCAAGTTGGTGACGCCATCCAACCATCTCATCCTCTGTTGTCCCCTTCTCCTCCTGCCCTCAATCTTTCAGCATCAGGGTGTTTTCAAATGAGTCAACTCTTTGCATCAGATGGCCAAAGTATTGGAGTTTTAGCTTCAACATCAGTCCTTCCAGTGAACACCCAGGATTGATTTCCTTTAGGATGGACTGGTTGGATACCCTTGCAGCCCAAGGGACTCTTGATCTCACTAGATGTATTTAATAACAATAAAAAGATGAAGGATAAAAGAGTCATCAAAACTGAAGATAAATCAATATGTTAACTGCCTCTTGCTCAGAAAGGTGCCTGTTAAACAACATTCTTTGAGAAATTCTCCTGGAAGTTTCAGAATTCTCTGTAGAACAGTCACCCTGGGCTTGTATTTTACGTACTAGCCTTTACTTTTAAGAAAAATGCATCGCCAGTGCTCTCAATGACCTATCTCCCCAGCCAGACCCCGGGAGTGAGTGGGGCATTTCATACAAGGGAGTTTACCTGGCTACGATGCAGCCCGACATGAACAAGAAGGCAAAGAACGATAGATTCTTGAAAAGCAGAGTCCCAAGGGTTTAAGTGATTTCATATCACGACCCGGCAGCACCAGGCTCCAGAGAGTTGGTGAACATGAGATCCAGCTGCAGAGAGAATCAGGCAACCTGCACAGGCTGGTGGCAGGGCTGCCTCCGGCAGCCTTGTTCAACCGGTTCACTGTCAGGTTCCCAGGACCTTCCTCACGTCTACAGCCCCAGCCTGGCCAGTCCCGCTCCGCCTACTGCCTGGATATCCAGGAAGCCTCCCCATTAACATCAGTGTACTCTCAAGCTGACTCTACCTTCCCTATGCATCTGCTAGCATCTGGGACAACTTAGCCATTTTCTCTTCGGGCCTTTGAAGCTTGATTATAGGAGAAAGGGCAACATCAGTTACAACAGAGTCGTCTGCCCTCCTTGGGACAGTAGTACCAACTTCTTCCTTTCTCTCTCTGTCTTTTTAAAAATCTGAATATTTTTGATCATCACAGAGGGCAGTGGAACGGATTCTAGAATTCTTTCTCTTGAATGGAATGAACTTCATGGCTATTTTCTGGTTGCCACAAAAACAGTTTTGTGAACACAATCATGTAGATGGAAGATTTATTCCAGTTCTCTCACCCCATTTTCCCTCACTGAGTGCAGAAAGAAGCTGAGACATGAAAGCGTCAGTCGGATCGTAAATGTTGATGGTATCATTTTCCCACTTGCTTAGTGCTGGGTCTCCACCCCACCTCCAACACTATTTCCTTGAGAAACAGTCATGGATGTAAATAAAGCTTGTTCTCAATGGTTAATTTTCCATGTTCAATTAATAGGATAAGCTTTTCTTAAAAAAAATAACCATCCTTACGATGGTCTAGATGGTCTATTATGATAGATAGTAGCAATGTTCCTGTAGAAACATTGTTGTGCTCAAACGAACTGAATCTGCACTGTAGTGTTAAATGGTGATGGGGAAGGCTAGGTTACAAAGTCATATCCCTTTTGTGAAGGCTCAGGGCAGGTGTTGGGGGCTCAGGGCAGGTGCTGGGCTACCTTGGGCAGAAGATGCTATTGCTACCAAGCACGATGCCACTCTGTTAAATGGATTCCAAATCTTTTGCTCTCATCAGACCCCCTTTTTTGGAATCATGATAGAACATTAGACTATAGAATTCCAGGCATGTCTAAAATTTCCAAGTTGACTTCAGCTAAGCTTTGTTCATATGTGGTCAAAACAGGCAGGTCAGACACTTCCCCAACCTGGAAGTGAACATCTTAATGAACTGGGTTTCCCTGTTTTTTCCTGCACAAGATGCAGCTGGAATTTCTAGCTCTTATCTAAATCCCTCAGTGATGGAGTCTAGGTATCATCCGTCTCTGTCCTCTGTGTCTTGGGAGTCTGCCAGGGTGTGAGGGGGTGCCCACCATCCCAGAGACAGGGTCCCAGAGCTGTTTTGAAGATTTCCACACAAACATGCTCTCTCTGGGCTCAAATAGACTCACCTGAGTGCCTATCTTCTCTCCTCCAAAACAGCCTTGCCCCTTCCTCCTCCCTTCTTCCTTCTTACCCACAAGGGACTCCTCTTTCTGATCATTAAATTTCTCTGTTTAGACCACAGGCCAGGTTACACACTTTGGGTCACCAGACAAGGGAGCAGAATTAGTTTTCTGTTCCCTGCCCCCTGTGATAGGCAGGGACACCGGGGTGGTTCCTTACCATCTTGCTTTGAAGTTTCTACTGCCATTTGATTCTCAGTCCCTTTCTCTCCTCACTTGAGCAACCTATGTGACTTACATTCTGTAGAGTTTGGCCGTGTAGAAAATTTATGGCCTTTGCTCGCTCAAAACCACAATTTGAGGTGTGTAATTTTTCATTTGTTGACTCTGGTGGTTTGAATGGGTGGGCTTGTTATTGCACAGATGGCTGGACCCCTATCCCATGGTTTCTGCAGGTCTTGGATGGAACCCCAGAAAGCACATTTCTAACAGATTCCTGGTGGACTGCAGGATCCCGTGGTGAGAACAACTGGGCTAGAACACGCCTGTCCTGAGAACGCCTTCATGCTTTGTGGTGATGTGGGGATTTCTTGGATGTGTCCTACTATCTTGGGGCTCCTCTTCTGTTTCAGTGACATTTGGGTGGCGTGTGGAGGGAAGATGCTGTCACTGGGGTGTGGAGAGGAGACAGGACAGTTGTAGGTGTCAGGGATGTAGCTATCATGGGGGACTCAGCAAGGTAGACAGGACTGCAACACCCCTCTCCTCAGAGCCTCCCAGGGAGCTTGGGCAGCAGAGCCATTAGGTAAAAATTGTTAGGAAACATTGACATTGGATCCCCACTCAATGTTTGTTCTACAAACTTGGAATGCTTGCTCCATCCAGAAACCTCAAAATTACTCTGCCATTAACACCTGTGGTGAGTGGCAGGGCTTGCATCACTAAAATGACCGGAGAAACATGCTGCCTCCCTTTGAACGGAGAAGGTATTCAAAGTTCATGAGGTAACAGAGCTCACAGTCCACGAAGCCTCTCTTGCACACCTCTACTTTCTGCGATGCCTCCACCAATCTCTTTAAGGAAGTTGCTTTCAATGGCCAAATGTCAACTGTAGGGCTGTGGAAGTCACAAGGAAACAGGGAGGGGAAAGGAGTTTGCACTGTTGGCTGAGCATCATGGACACACAACGACATGCTGTATGCATTTTTTTCGAGGGATCAGACCACACGGCGTTTAAACTCCGTCTTTCTGTCAAGTGAGTCAGGGTGGATGGAAAGGATAATCTGTTGGAACGGAAGGGTCAGTGGCTCTGAAAGCAGCTGTTAGTGACTCAGGACAGTGGGGGTTATGGGCAGCCTGGGGGCTGGTGTCCACTGCTCACCTCTCCTGGGTTGGTATCAGGACACTGAGAGCTTAACTTTAGAATGCTTTTGACACACCACAGGAGGCCCTGTAGGTCTGGAAATAGCCCCAGTGTGTCCTGCTCACCACCAGAGAGTAGGTGGCCATGACCTTGCTCATAATGGGCACCTGGTTTTGTTTGGCTCTGATGTCAGCCCTGGACGGTGTTGATAAACCTACTTCCCCAGGCTCGGCAATGGTGCCTCATGTTTTCTTCAAGAATTTGGAAGGTATATTTACCTATCATGACTTGCTACAGCTCAGAGCTCTTTAAAGGTGCTTTCTAGGGTATATTTTCAATGTCCTTTTGTAATCAAAAGTGGGGCCAGGCTGCTCGCCACTCAAAAGCCAATAAAGAAGTCAGGTTGGGAAAGGGAGTGGGGGTGGGGGAGTAGATGCCTTTCCAAAGGCTGACATCCCTGCAGTCCCGATTGACAATCAGTGGGCAAGAGCTTTCATAGGCTGAGGGAGGGGGCTACATGCAGAAACAGCATTGCCATCTCTGATGGTCATCTTGAAATCGGTCCTTGGTGGTCTCACCGACATCATCTCGATTGTTTTAAGTACAGTTGATCTTCAATTCCAGCGTCAATTTGTTGCCATTTCTTTAGGCCAGTTCTCAGAATTGTGGCAGCTTATGTCCATGGCTATAGTCTGGTCAACATGTAGGTAACTTCTCCACCTGGTGGGGAGTTCAGTATCTACAAGACAGCTCACAGGATATGGCTCAGAATATTATCTGTAGCTCTTGAGAAGGACTAAAGGTCCTTGACTTTGCCTAATGACTGAACTATTATTGTTTGATTTCCTTTGGCTGTTTCCCTTTGTTTCTGCATACTCTCCCTGCTCTGATGAAACCTATTCTTTGGCTAAAGTTTTTCCACAGACAAAAGACGCTTTGAGGGCATGGGGGACAAGGACCATAGGGTGCTGCTCTGTTGCACTTTAAAGGAGGTTGGTAAGTGTTACAATAACATCCCCTTTGAATGTGTAACTATTATTCACTACGTGCGGCTACTGTGAAGATGAATAGTAATAATTATTCTAAGAACTTTCCGAAGATTAACTCATTTACTCCTCAGACCAATCTATTGAAGTCAATGCCATTTCTATGCCCTCTTTACAGATGAGGAAACTGAGGCATCATCTGTAACCTGCCCAGAGTCATGCAGCTGGTAAGTGGTGTAGTTGGAACTGGAAGCTTGGAATTTCAGACCCTGGACTCTCCCTAGCCCTAGCCCTCATTGGGTTGCTCTGCCTACAGGGCTGTCTGTCGCTCCTTCGTCAAAATCTCCATGTTTAAACTATAGTGTGAATTCTCTCTCCTGTGGGGACCCTAAGCCCTGCAACCTCTTTCTCCCCGACTGTGTCTGGGCCTGGTCTTCCAGCTTGCCAATGGTCACTACACACACAGAACCTGCATCCCAACTCACACGAACACAAGACAACTTTGAACACATTGGAATTCCAGTGTCAGCTCAAGGGCCCATCAGATTCTTTTATTTTTTTTAATATATAGTTAAAAATTAAAAAAACAATTTTTTTGAGGATAATTGCTTTATAATGTTGTGGTGGTCTCTGTTAGTTCAGATGGTAAAGCATCTGCCTGCAATGCAGGAGACCTGGGTTTGATCCTAGGGTCAGGGAGATCCCCTGGAGAAGGAAATGGCAACCCACTCCAGTGGGCCTGGAGAATCCTATGGACAGAGGAACCTGGCAGGCTACAGTAAATGAAATTGCATAGAATCGGGCATAACTGAGAGGCTAACACACAGACAATTGCTTTATAATGTTGTACATCAATGCAAATCAATCATAATTAAATATATATCCCCTCCCCCTTGAACTTCTCTCCCCGCACTTATTCCAGCCCTCCAGGTCATCACAGAGCACCAGGCTGGGCTGCCTGTGTTATACAGCAGCTTCTCACTAGTTATCTATTTTACATACGATATTGTATCTATGTCATGTCTATAATACTTTCTCATTTTCTCCTAGCCTCTCCTTCCTCTGATGTGTCTACAAGTCTGTTCTCTACATCTGCTTCTCCATTCTTTCTCTGTAAATAGATTCATTGACCAATAAGTACTTGAAAGATGTTCAACATCACTCATTATTAAGAAATGCAGATCAAAACTACAATGAGGTATCACCATCAGATTCCTGGGAAGGTGTGATGTTGGATTCCTTCTACTCCCCTTCCCAACCACACCCTCTGAACAGTGAGTGACAAGGACATGTGACCATGTAACAGACATCCTCCCTTTGGCCAAAACACAAGCCAGGAGTCCTTGGCTTCTTCTTCCCTTAATGTCCACAAGATTATTGAAACATTTGTCTTTCCTGGAAATTTATTAGCTCTATCAGGGGAAGGGTGGGTACCTTGAAGACTAGTTCAAAATAAATGCTTCTTGAATCAGTGAGTCTCTGGATTGTTGTTCAGTCATGTCCGACTTTTTGTGACCCCGTGGACTGTAGCATGCCAGGCTTCCATATCCTTTACCATCTCCTGGAGCTTGCTCAAACTCATGTCCATTGAGTTGGTCATGCCATCCAACCATCTCATCCTCTGTCTCCTCTTCTCCTCCTGCCTTCAGTCTTTCCCAGCATCAGGGTCTTTTCTAATGAGTCAGCTCTTTGTATCAGGTGGCCAAAGTATTGGAGGTGAGGAACTGGTAATGATGGTCTTATTTACAAAGCAGAAATAGAGACATGGACATAGAGAACAAATGTTTGGATACCAAGAGAGGGGTGGGGTGGGATGAATTGGTGTATACACTATGTGTAAAATAGATAACTAATGAGAATCTACTGTGTAACACGGGGAACCCTACTCAGTGCTCTGAATGGGAAGCAAATAAAAAAAAAGAGAGAATATATGTACATGTATAGCTGATTCACTTTGCTGTACCATAGAAACTAACACAACTTTGTAAACCAACTATATGTCAATAAAATTTAAAAAAATGCAAACACATGCCTGAAAAACCTCTAACATGACTTGGAGTTCATCCTGTAGTCACAAACCAACAAAGGTAAGGGCTGCCACCCTGATCCTCAAAACTATAGAAGGGAGCAGCCCTCCTTTCCATGGTGCCCCTCGTGTGTCGCGGCCTGTCTGGAGGCCCCTCCTGTCTTTGGCCTGCTTCCCTCTGGGCCATCAGGAGGACGGTAGGGCATCGAGCGCCTCGCCCCAGCTGGGCTTGCAGCTGAACAGAGAAGACCAGTTCCTGACACCTAGCCCGGCCCGCTCTTAACAAAACTACACAGGCTGATTTCCTCTGCCTCCTTGGACCACTCAGCTCATCTTGACTCAGACATCACTCATGTCTTTCCCAGGATACACGCCCACCTGCTCCTGGAGCCAAGCTGTTTCGAGCTTGTGGCTTTGCTTGGAATCTCAGTCACCTCAGACCCAGGGTGGGGGCATTTGCGCCAACCGAGTCCCACACCATGGACCCCTGTGAGTCTCCAAGGCCTTGAGCCAGCCAGAGACTGTGGGTTTTCTTTAACTGCCTTACGTTGTGCACAGTTGACAAGAAGGAGAAATCCAGGCTGGTAGGATTTAACTCTTCTTCATAGTAAACACATTTTAGAACTAACCAAGGCATACAGTGACACGAAGAACTGACTCATTGCAAAAGACCCTGATGCTGGGGAAGATTGAAGGTGGGAGGAGAAGGGGACAACAGAGGATGAGATGATGGGATGACATCACCGACTCGATGGACCTGAGTTTGAGAAAGCTCCAGGAGTTGGTGATGGACAGGGAAGCCTGGTGTGCTGCAGTCCATGGGGTGGCAAAGAGTTGGACATGACTGAGCTACTGAAATGAATTGAACTGAAGGCATACAGGCCACCAGAAAATGTGCGGATGTGCTAGGACAGACAGTGTGGCCTACATTCACATTTTTTGGTAGGATATTTTAATTTTTACTTTTATTTTTTAAAAATTGATTTATATTGGAGTATAGCTGCTTTACTCTACTTAATGTACTGTAGTGACCTGAATGGAAACGAAGTCCAAAAGGGAGGGATATATGTGTATGTATGGCTGATTCATTTTGATGTACAGTAGAAACCTACACATTCACTTTTTGGCCTTCTCCTCCTTTAGTTTGCCCTTGCCTACCCCTCCTCCTCCTCTTCCTCTTTTTCAATAAACCACTTCTTTCCTGGTGCATAATAAAGTAAACAGAAAATGAAAAAGCTGTAGAATTTGAAGGAGAATGTTTTAAGCTAGAAATCTGAGGGAGACGAAAAGACCACAAAAACAGGGCCAACAGTTAAGGTGAATATTTTAGACCAAAATAGCCAGTCACCTGGGAGATGGATGACACTGCTGGTAAGGTGGGGAAAGTGGATGGAATTGACTATGAGAGAGTTTGGAGATAGCAAAGCATTTCATTTTCTTGTCATGACTCTTCAAAAAAAGTATGATGTAAGGTTATACTTTTGTCTGAGCACACGTTTGAGGTTTCGCTGTCTGTTGCTACTGTGTCTGGGCTTTACATTAGATGTTGGTTATAAAATATACTTTTTAAATTGCTTATGCATATGCATATATATATATATATATATATATATATATATATATATATATATCACAGTAACTATCTATATGTACTTCTTTTCTTGTTGAACCATGATAGTAAAAATGATTAGTGGAGTTGAAATCTGCAGCCATGCCCAGCTCACTCACTACAGTGTTTAGGATCGCTGAAATATGCAATAATTGATTTTAACATGCACTGTAATTGGCTCCAGATGCATTGCTGTCAACTGTGATGCATCATAATTAAACTGACATGTTCAAAAACTGGCCACTGAAATGAGCACTCACTGAATTTTCTGACTGTGTGCAGCTGCTGCTTCTCTGACCCCCCGGTTTCCCACTCAGGACCTACATTGCTGGGTTTCATTTGGCTGCCGGCCTCCTCCATGTTTTCTCTGTTTTGCCTCCTCAAATTTTCAGTGACCTCCTTGAGTGAATTCAGGCTCTTTCTCCACATCCACTTTCACATGGTCACATACTTCGGCAGTGATAGATCCATCTGCAATTTCCCAAGTTGTCGTAAATCAGATCGAAAATCGTGAGAATAGTCAAAAACATGATATAAAGTAAGACATAGCAACAGATCCATAAACATTGTGTATTTTAGTGTGTGCACCCCCAACTGAACCATGGTTGAACTCTTACTAGGCAATTCACTCAGAGAAAGAAAGTGTAGTGGGTCACATGTGTCCACCTCCTGTTCCGCATCATAGAAAGGAAAATGTTCCTACTTATGATAATCTTCCTTTCTTACTCCTATGGTCATCAGAATGCTAATGGTCTTACCTCAGTAGCCTGATCATCTTACTTTTTTAAAAGCAACAGGATAATAGTTGAAAGGGCATTGAACTAGGGTCTGGGTGCCCCAAGGTCTAGTTCTAATCCATGACCACTAACAGAGTTGACAGAGCCCTCTGATGTCAGCCTTCTTCCTAGGAAAATGGTAATGGCAATACTCTAACAAGTTTAGAACAATAGATGATGGTCTACGAAGCTGAACAGATTCAGGGCCTTTCAGTTTCTGAAATTTTGATCCTGAATCAGCATGAACCATGTATGTCTTTGGACTTTGTGTTACCAAAATTTACTGTTTTGATTTAATGAAGAACTTCATCCCTTCCCTGCCACTACCCGTAGCCCCAGTATCACATCTTCTCTAATCTGTCAATCACGTGGATGGTTCTTGTGATGGCAAAATATTTAATAACAAAAGTTAGTTCACATCCATCCATAATTAATGAGAGTGGCATTGACTGTGACTCTCCATAGTGCCATTTCTGCAAGGAGGAGAAGGGAAGCCATTTCCTTATCACTTCCTTTAGAGGGCAACATCCTCCCACTGATTTCAGTCACATGACCCTGGCGGGGCTCCCTTATTTGCTTATGGGAAATTAAGGCTGGCCAATTGTGGTGTCTCTTTTGTCTGTCAGCAAATCATAGTCCAAGCTATGGATACCATCCTCCCCTGGTAGAGCTAATAAATTTCCAGGGAGGACAAATGTATCAACAATCACATAGACATTAAGAGAAAAAATTCTTCTTCTTCTTATTCAAGCCAAGGACCCCTGACCAAGCTGGATCAATAAAAATTCTTCCATCAGTTTTGATAGCCAAAAAGTCATGAGATTAGCTTTTCTCCTCCTAGGAAATGAGCAATGAGGACAGAAGCCTGGTGATTCTCCATCACAAGAAGGACGCCATGTTGTCCACTGATGAAGGAAGGTGAGATTGAGGTCCACACACAGGGAGGACAGAGTTGATGGGAACTGCTAATGAATGGCTTTGGAAAGTGTCAGGTGAGTCTGTCAGATGAGTTTTAAGAGAGTAGAATCTATTCCACTTCCCATTGTCTTATTTTTTGGTAAAATCTTATAAAAGTTGAACAACCAAGGATTAAAGAAGAACTGGATTGAAGGGTTCCTTTATCTCCCTCTGTCTTCTCAATCTTTACATTCTTAAGTGGAGGAATCTCTATTTATGTCCAAGTTCTGGGTAAAGGACTGACAGCTGCTTCCTAGGTGTCCTGACAAGGATCCCTTTGGCTTCCAGAACATTCATTTCTACTCCACTCCCTGGTCAACATAATCTTGGAGTGATGAGACTTGCCCCAGAGTTTGAGCAACCATAGGATGGTGTGTGGTACATCAGCAGTGCTTCTTAAGATTGGGGTGCATCTAACCTCCCAGAAAGCTTTTTAGAACAGATTGCTGGGCCTGATCCCCAAAATTCTGATCCAGTGGATCTGACTGGGTGGAAAGTTTGCTATCCTAAGTCCCTATGATATAGTGAGGCTGCTGGTCAGTGGACTATAGTCTGAGAATCACTGCTGGGAGGATGTCGGATGGAAGACCCAGGTCTTGTCCCTTAGGCAGTTCATCAAGGTGGGGTAGGGGGCTGTCTCACATTAACCATCTCTAAGATGTGCTTCCCTGGTGGCTCAGAGGTTAAAGCGTCTGCCTGTAATGCAGGAGACCTAGGTTCAATCCCTGGATCAGGAAGATCCCCTGGAGAAGGAAATGGCAACACACTCCAGTATTCTTGCCTGGAGAATCCCATGGACACAGGAGCCTGGTGGGCTACAGTTCACGGGGTCGCAAAGAGTTGGACATGACTGAGAGACTTCACTTCAAGATGGGCAAAAGTGCGCCAGCTGCGATTGACCGTGCAGAAGCGTGGCCGAGAGGAGCTACCCCACGTCCGAGGTCAGGGGCAGCAGCCGAGAGGAGCAACCCCACGTCCAAGGAGCGGCAGCTGCCCGGGTGCAAGAGGGCCGAGAGGAGCTACTCCACGTTCAAGCTCAGGAGGGTTGGTGGTGAGGAGATACCCCTCGTCCAAGGTAAGGAGCAGCAGCTGCACTTTGCTGGAGCAGCCGTGAAGAGATACTCCACGTCTAAGGTAAGAGAAACTCAAGTAAGATGGTAGATGTTGCGAGAGGCATCAGAGGGCAGACACACAACCATAATCACAGAAAACTAGTCAAACTGATCACACAGACCACAGCCTTGTCTATCTCAATGAAACTAAGCCATGCCGTATGGGGCCACCCAGGACGGGCAGGTCATGGTGGAGAGGTCTGACAGAATGTGGTCCACTGGAGAAGGGAATGGCAAACCACTTCAGTATTCTTGCCTTGAGAACCTCAAATGAGGCAAAATGATAGGATATTGAAAGAGGAACTCCCCAGGTCTATAGGTGCCCAATATGCTACTGGAGATCAGTGGAGAAATAACTCCAGAAAGAATGAAAGGATGGAGCCAAAGCAAAAACAATACCCAGTTGTGGATGTGGCTGGTGATAGAAGCAAGGTCTAATGCTGTAAAGAGCAATATTGCATAGGAACCTGGAATGTCAGGTCCATGAATCAAGGCAAATTGGAAGTGGTCAAACAGGAGATGGCAATAGTGAACGCTAACATTCTAGGAATCAGCAAACTAAAATGGACCGGAATGGGTGAATTTAACTCAGATGACCATTATATCTACTACTGTGGGCAGGAATCCCTTAGAAGAAATGGAGTAGCCATCATGGTCAATAAAAGAGTCCAAAATGCAATACTTGGATGCAATCTCAAAAAAGACAGAATGATCTCTGTTAATTTCCAAGGCAAACTATTCAATATCACAGTAATCCAAGTCTGCCCCAATCAGTAAAGCTGAAGAAGCTGAAGTTGAACAGTTCTATGAAGACCTACAAGACCTTTTAGAACTAACACCCAAAAAAGATGCCCTTTTCATTGTAGGGGACTGGAATGCAAAAGTAGAAAGTCAAGAAACATCTGGGGTAACAGGCAAATTTGGCCTTGGAATGCAGAATGAAGCAGGGCAAAGACTAATAGAGTTTTGCCAAGAAAATGCACTGGTCATAGCAAACACCCTCTTCTAACAACACAAAAGAAGACTCTACACATGGACATCATCAGATGGTCAACACCGAAATCAGATTGATTATACTCTTTGCACCAAAGATGGAGAAGCTCTATAGAATCAACAAAAACGAGACTGGGAGCTGACTGCGGCTCAGATCATGAGCTCCTTATTACCCAATTCAGACTTAAATTGAAGAAAGTAGGGAAAACTGCTAGACCATTCAGGTATGACCTCAATCAAATGCCTTATGATTATACAGTGGAAGTGAGAAATAGATTTAAGGGTCTAGATCTGATAGATAGAGTGCCTGATGAACTATGGATGGAAGTTCATGCCATTGTACGAGAGACAGGGATCAAGACCATCCCCATGGAAAAGAAATGCAAAAAAGCAAAATGGCTGTCTGGGGAGGCCTTACAAATAACTGTGAAAAGAAGAGAAGTGAAAAGCAAAGGAGAAAAGGAAAGATATAAGCATCTGAATGCAGAGTTCCAAAGAATAGCAAGAAGAGATAAGAAAGCCTTCTTCAGCGATCAATGCAACAAAATAGAGGAAAACAACAGAATGGGAAAGACTAGAGATCTCTTCAAGAAAATTAGAGATCCCAAGGGAACATTTCATGCAAAGATGTGCTCGATAAAAGACAGAAATGGTATGGACCTAACAGAAGCAGAAGATATTAAGAAGAGGTGGCAAGAATACACGGAAGAACTGTACAAAAAAGGTCTTCATGACCCGGATAATCATGATGGTGTGATCACTCACCTAGAGCCAGACATCCTGGAATGTGAAGTCAAGTGGGCCTTAGGAAGCATCACTACGAACAAAGGTAGTGGAGGTGATGGAATTCCAGTGGAGCTATTTCAAATCCTGAAAGATGATGCTGTGAAAGTGCTGCACTCAATATGCCAGCAAATTTGGAAAACTCAGCAGTGGCCACAGGACTGGAAAAGGTCAGTTTTCGTTCCAATCCCAAAGAAAGGCAATGCCAAAGAATGCTCAAACTACCACACAATTGCACTCATCTCACACACTAGTAAAGTAATGCTCAAAATTCTCCAAGCCAGGCTTCAGCAATACATGAACCGTGAACTTCCAGATGTTCAAGCTGGTTTTAGAAAAGGCAGAGGAACCAGAGATCAAATTGCCAACATCCGCTGAATTCCAGAAAAACATCTACTTCTGCTTTACTGACTATGCCAAAGCCTTTGACTGTGTGGATCACAATAAACTTTGGAAAATTCTGAGAGAGATGGGAATACCAGACCCCCTGACCTGCCTCTTGAGAAACCTATATGCAGATCAGGAAACAACAGTTAGAACTGGACATGGAACAACAGACTGTTTCCAAATAAGAAAAGGAATACTTCAAGGCTGTATACTGTCACCCTGCTTATTTAACTTCTATGCAGAGTACATCATGAGAAACACTGGGCTGGAAGAAGCACAAGCTGGAATCAAGATTGCCGGGAGAAATATCAATAACCTCAGATATGCAGATGACACCACCCTTATGGCAGAAAGTGAAGAGGAACTAAAAGCCTCTTGATGAAAGTGAAAGAGAAGAGTGAAAAAGTTGGCTTAAAGCTCAACATTCAGAAAACAAAGATCATGGCATCTGGTCCCATCACTTCATGGGAAATAGATGGGGAAACAGTGGAAACAGCATCAGACTTTATTTTTTTGAGCTCCAAAATCACTGCAGATGGTGATTGTAGTCATGAAATTAAAAGACGCTTACTCCTTGGAAGAAAAGTTATGACCAACCTAGATAGCATATTGAAAAGCAGAGACATTACTTTGCCAACAAAGGTCCATCTAGTCAAGGTTATGGTTTTTCCTGTGGTCATGTATGGATGTGAAAGTTGGACTGTGAAGAAAGCTGAGCGCTGAAGAATTGATGCTTTTGAACTGTGGTGTTGGAGAAGACTCTGGAGAGTCCCTTAGACTGCAAGGAGGTCCAACCAGTCCATTCTGAAAGAGATCAGCCCTGGGTGTTCTTTGGAAGGACTGATGCTAAAGCTGAAACTCCAATACTTTGGCCACCTCATGGGAAGAGCTGACTCGTTAAAAAAGACTCTGATACTTGGAGGGATTGGGGGCAGGAGGAGAAGGGGACGACAGAGCATGAGATGACTAGATGGCATCACTGTCTCGATGGGCCTGAGTTTGTGTGAACTCTGGGAGTTGGTGATGGACAGGGAGGTCTGGCGTGCTGCGATTCATGGAGTCTCAAAGAGTTGGACATGACTGAGCCACTGAACTGAACTGAACTGAACTGTAGATGGGAGATTTGATCCAGGTGACCTTTGACTTTCCTTTAACTTGCTCTAAGTCTACCAGTAATTCATCAAACAATTCATCAGTTTCTACTGGGGAAGGCTACCATCATTATGGTCATTGTGAGGCTTCTTTTCTTTCCTTTTAAGACAGCTATGACTTAAAAGGACAACATCTAACTTCTGCAAAAACAGTGAATATGGTCAGAGAACAGCCATAGAATGGGGTAACTGTTAGATGCTGTGGATTCCAATGCCCTGACAAATCACTCTGCAGTCAAGCAATATTTTTCACTTGAAGGATGTATGGTCTTATAATAGCTTGCTCATCAATCAGGCACTCATTCTAGAATTGAGGCAGTACTAGCAAGTAGACAGGACTGGGCAAACACAGTGATGGTAAGAGTTTAGGGGCAGGAAAAGACAATCCCTCAGCACAAAGAGGGCCTCCCAACCTCTCTTCTCATCATGCTTTTCTTCTTCCTAGCAGCAACTCTGGGCGTGCAGCCAGAAGAAGGTCTGAGAGAATGTCCAGAGCCCACGTGAGTTGTTAGAAAATGGATGGTTGTGGTAGTTTCTAGGAGATCCCACTTAAATTTGAAAAGAGAGAAAAGGACATATCTAGAGGGATCTTCTAGAGTGAAAAAGAGAAAAATCATGGAATCCACCAGCATTTACTCTGTGATTCCAAGTGCCTGCACAAAACTTCATCCCACTAGCAACCCCAAAAGGCTGCTTTATGAGTGTGAACAGGAAGCTGTGGCTGTAACAAGGTTACATTTCCCTTTCCTTTCCTTCTTAAGAAGAGTAAGTGATGAATGTAAAGTAAAAGAGAAAAATAATTTAGGAAATAATTCTTTTCACATAAGTGTCCATTTATGACAGCCTACTTAAGGATGCTAACCAATGAGTGTTGCAGAGCATTTGTTAATTCATTCAGTGTACATATATCAAGTGCTCAACACCCACCTAGCAGTGTGGGAGGCAGCAGGAAGTCAGGATCGTGTAACAAGATCGTGTCCATATTTGAGGGGCTTTCGGTCTCAATGGAAAGATGCCAAGTAAGCAGGCAATTTCAAGAGTTTCAAAAGGAACGAACCCCAGAAGCCAGGAGAGAGGCCCAGTCTGCAGGGAGGTGGGTGTCAGCAAAGGTTCCTTGTTGAGAGTGATGGGCTCAAGAGGTTGGGTCAGACAGCCAAAAGGTATTCTTTTCAGGCACAGGCTCTAAGAGGTGAGTCTGTGAAACTTCAGTGGCTTGGCAGAACCGCTGATTTGGACTGAGGCTGGAAGGGAATGCACAGGCACCTGCCGAGTGCTTTTTAACACTATGGTCCAGAACTGCTTCCTGTTCTCAAGGCTTGGATATTTATTGGCGAGATGTGATGCAGGGTCATGGAATTAACTTCCATTGGCATCAAAGAAACTGAGTGGGCTCAGAGTCCTTCTCTCCCTGTTGCCTTTTTCCTCTCCTCTTCCTTGTTCATGTTCTTTTATGATGCTTTGCCTCATTTCTCAGGCAGGGATGCTCCATCACATCCATCCCTGACTCCCTCTCTTCTGGCTTTACTTTGAAGTTTCATGCTGGGTGACCTCCTTCCTCTAGGTATAAGTTCATTTATTAAATAGATAAAATCAGCATGACTAATGTCTGTAGGGAAACGAGATATCTAAAGGAGCAGAAGGGAGACTCAGAAGTTTGCTACAAGTTGGAGAATGATTTTTCTATCTTGGCAGACCTGGATCTTCTTCTCAAATGATGGTTGATGAAATCACATTAGGCCAAATTAGTTTTAGGTTCCTGGACTCTCTCTCCCTAAAAGGAAGAAACTTTTTATGTTAGAAGAACCATTTCTGAAGGACCCTAAAGCTTTCCTGGTATATTCTCCATCTTCATAGTCGTCAATAAACTGAATTCTTTCTGGAAAACAGAATAGTGGCAAGGACAAATCTATCCCCTAGAAGAGTTTAATCAGTCTTGTAAACAACAAAACCATCCTGGTGATCACTGCTGCCATCGTTTCCAATGTAACCCTCATTCTGCTGAGCATTGGGTACCATGTGGCACTGGAAAGGCAAATAACTTCAAGTCACGTGTTCCACTCTCAAGAGAGAGGTCATATTGAAGAGGACATCCACATGCAAAGATTTATGATAACAAACAATGGCTCTTGGGAAGTCATCATGGCCTTGTGAATGGCTTACAAGACTCCAGCATACCATTCTGCATGTTTTCAGATTTCAGAATCCAGAAGGCATTGAATGTGTCCCTGTCTGAGTGTGACTAGCCAGAGATGTGAAGCTTCTGTTTTAATTCTGTTTAGCATTTTGCTTTAAGCTCGAGAACTTCCAAAGGGACCACCTGATTTGGGCCAAATTTGATATATTACTAGAGACTATCAAGTTATGTGCAATGTTCCATATGTTTTTTAGGCTGATACTTTGTAAAAAGTGTTTTGGAATGAAGCCAAGTATAGCCTACTGTACAAACATCAAGGTAACCTGCGCCCTGCCAAAATAAGAACTACTTCTGCACAAAATTTCAGCGGGATGGAAATTCAAGAGACCAGGAATCATACGTTTGGACAGCTCAAGTGCCCATTGGCTGTCTTCCCGTGAGCAGCTCTTAGCTGTGGAAGCTGCACGGAGGATGGTGTATCTCCAACAGACTTTCCGAGATGAGTGGCCGTTGTTTACACCCATGCTTCTCACACTGTATTGTGCCTGTGAATTGTTGGAGTTGCCTGAGATTCCTGGTTAGATCCAGTAGGTCCAGGTGGACCTGAGCTCCTGATGGCCAAGCCCCTAGCCATGTCGTTGTCTCTGTCCTTGCACCGTCCCTGAGTAAATAAGTTTAGAACAAGATGGAAACCATGTTAGAAGGGGCAGGGTGAAAACAAGGGCCCATCTGTTCAAAACACTGAAAGTTGGTGATCAGATGCCAAGGCCCCTGGATAAGGTGGCCAGGGGTGGAACCAACTCCCCATGACCAAGCAGACCAGGTCCATCCCTGGGGGCCACCTCTGGCATTGAACCTGGCTCTGCTTCAGGCCCTCATGACCTGCTGGGCTCTCCCACTGTGCAGGGTCAGAACTCTGGGACCGTGGATGCTAGAGCAGGGAGAGGGTGACACTCTGTGCCCCCACCCCAACCTGATGGATGACCCTGATCTTCCCAGAGCACAGGGTGCCCAGGACACAGGCGGAAAGCCCAGCTCTCATGGGGGAAAGAGAGTCCCTGTCCCTATTCCTCCAAACGATGACCCTCCATCTGCTTGGGAGCAGCAGGTACATAAACAAGAAAGGGCCATCTCAAGTTAACCCCCCTACATGGAGAAGAATCCAGACCCAGTCTCCACTCTCCTTTGGTGGGCCACTTCTCAGGAGGCTGAGGACCCTGCCCCCTTCCAGAAAGCTCCTTGACTCCCTAAAGTTGGCTCAGTGCTTTCTCTCCCAAGTAGAAGAGGAGAGCCCTGGGTCTGCGCTTCTTAGACTGATGCGCACAGAATCACTTAGGGAAATGTTAATATCAGCTCCCATGGGTAGGTCTGGGGGAGCCCAGGAGTCTGCATTTTTAACATGCTCCTGGGTAATGCTGATGCTCCATCTCTAGGAGAGAGGGGACAAGGAAGCTCAATGACCATCCTCAGGCATCTCCTGAGTCAAGGATGAGGGATCTGTCAGGACCAGGGATGCTGGCCTCAGGGAGCTGGTAGCTGTGTAAGATGTGAATCTCAGTGTCTGGCGTGGTGGGGCAGGGCCTGGATAACTGCATCTTTCACTGTATTACTAGTAACTGCAGCCGGTAGTGCAGGTGGCAGACCAGGCTGTGTTGACTATGGTGTCACTGGTTTGTGTTGGATGTTGGGAAAGTGTCTGATTCCTCAACCCTTAGCTCTCTCCTGCCTCTTGCTGGCACTTTCTGAGCTCTTGGGCTGATTTCCAGATTCCCAAAGTGCAAGTGTGGAAAAAGCCAACTAATCTCCTGGAAAAAAAAAAACCTCCCGATGTGTATTTTTCTTTAAAACTCCAGGCCGATTTTAAATTTAGCACTCTCTAAACTGTGCTCACCAGGCATTACGGCTGTGGACGCGTGTGGCTCTGTTTCCCAGTGAACTCTCCTCCCCCTCACCCCACCCCCAGCCCGGTATTGATACCAGATTCAGCATGGAATTTGTCAGGGTGAGTCGTGGGTTCCTCCTACACAGTTAACTCGGTTAGTGCACTGGAAGTAGGAAGGCTGATGCTTGCATGATATCCTGGCTGTCAGGCCTGATTTGAGTCAGCTCAATGAGTGACTTCTCACTGAGGGTTCCATATCAAAGGCTGGGATAATAGAATTACAGGACGTTAGGATGTCCAATCTGGAAGGGTCCCTGGAGATGATTTAGCGCTGCCTGCTCACTTTACAAATGAGGAAACTGTATTTTCACTCTTAACAACTTGAGCAAATACCCAGCTTTTGATAGGCACGTGCACCCTGCCTTTGCTGGGAGTTCTGTGTGGGGGTAAAAGACGCCCCAAACAGGTCCCTCCTATTTAGTTATGCTTGAGCTTGGCTTTCACTTCCTCAAAACCTGTTAGAGCCATCCTCTGGACCACACTCACTTTGCAATCGTATGCAAGTACCTTGGCTCCTGGCAATTGTTGGGGAAGATGTGTAATGCATTTGCTTGAGGGACACTTTATACAGCTTAATAGTGACTGCATCTCTGGCATTTATAACAGATGCTATTTTGGTGCAGGCAACTTTTTCTAAGTCATGTAGCTGTATTTTAGCTGCTGAAATTTTCTGTATCATTTGGTGATCATATTTCATTTCAGACTTTTGAACCCGACAGATTGTCCACCTGGATTTCATTTTGCCACATTTTATTGATGGCCTGACTTAGATCTTTCAAGTTTGTGCTCATTGACCTTGAAAGAGTAGCTTGTTGTTTAAATTTTATGACACAGAGATGTAAACTGCCTGCAAATTATGCACCACAATGGTGATGAACAATGAGTGAGGACTTTTTCCTTAATATTGATTGCCTGGAGTTAAGGGATTAATAAGGACTGTTATACTGGACCCATTCCTGAGACGAAAATCCCAAATGAACTTTACTACAAGCACATGTGGAACGAGTGAGAACCATATTATGTGTGCTAACCCGAGCTTTGTATAGAGATATTGCACTGTTCTTCTATGCCTTTCTGTTGCTGCTTTAGTTCTGGGAATAATGGTATCTTCCCCCTCCCAGCCCTGTTTTTCTGGGTGACTTAAGACAGTCACACCCATCAGCGTGGCCCATGACTAAAGACCTGATTGACTGGGGTAGAAACTACAGAGAGAAGGCAAATACGAACACCACCCATAGGCCCTCTGACCACGAGAAAAACATCCTGCAAACCCAAACAGGAGGACATTCCTGCAAAATTCCTGGCCAGCACTCCTCAAGGCTGCCAGGTCATAGAAAACAAGGAGAAGCTGAGAAATGGTCACAGTCTAGAGGAGGCAAAGCAGACATGACAACGGATGCCACGTGGGGCCCTGGATGGAGTCCCGAGACGGAGAAGGACAGGAGAGGAAAACCAAGGAAGCCTAGGTAATGTGTGGGACTGAGTTCCTACTGGCGGATCAGTGCCGATCCACGAGTTGTGATGAATGTAAACTGTAAACAGCAGGGAAATGGGTTTTCCCTCTTTACAGCAGGGAAAATGTTTTACAATGTTGACAGCAGGGAAACTGGGTTTTGGGTGTTTGTGGACTTTCTTTACTATTGATACCTTCACTGGGTGCATGCTAAGTCGCTTCAGTTGTGTCCGACTCTTTGCGACTCCATGGACTGTAGCCCGCCAGGTTCCTCTTGTCCCTGGGATTCTCCAGACAAAATACTGGCATGGATTGCCACGTCTTCCTCCAGGGGATCTTCCCAACCTAGGGATTGAACCCGAGTCTCCTGCGGCTCCTGAGTTGCAGACGGATTCTTTACCGCTGAGCCACCAGGGAAGACACAATATCTTCACAACTTTTCTATGAATCTGAAAGTATTCTGAAATTGAAAATGTCTTAAAAATAATCCTTTGAGGTCACGTCCATTCAGCCACAATGGAAATGTCACTAGAAACGCTGGCAACAGGTGAGTGTTTAGGTCATGTCAGGCTTTACCTCCATCATCTCCTCAAATCCTTAGAGCAACTTTATGAAACATTTATTATTCTCCCCACTTCACAGCTTTGAATGAGAAAACTATGTGCACAAATATCATTCACTAATCCAGTTTGCATGAATCTGAAGTCCAGAGAGAACAATCTCCTATTTGTTGATTAAAATCCCCAGGTCAAACGTGGCAGAGCTGTGATCGGAACCTTGTTTGTCTGACTCTAAAG